>NC_041400.2:186157121-186757121 GCF_900747795.2 Erpetoichthys calabaricus
TGTATATATATATATCTGTCAGTGTATTTTTGTATGTATGTCTAGATATATATGTCGATATGTATATATATGTGTATATATATGTAGATGTGTATATATATATATGTAGATATGTGTATATATGTAGATATGTAAATATATATGTATATATATGTGTCTGTGTGTGTATCTATGTATGTATGTGTGTATATATATATATGTATGTGTGTGTATCTGTATCTATGTATGTGTATATGTATATGTATCTACGTATGTGTATATGTACATATGTGTGTATGTATGTGTGTATATATATATGTTGATATATATATATGTGGATGTGTATATGTATATATATATGTACATATGTCTATATGTAGATACTGTATGTATATATGTATATATATGTTTATGTGTGTGTGTATAGCAACACTCATAACAATGACAACACAATTACATTGACAATCATATTACATTATTTTTAAAATGTTTCCTTTTCTTTTTCATAACCTCTTTAACACACTACTTCTCCGCTGCGAAGCGCGGGTATTTTGCTAGTCTATACTAATAAAAGGCAAAGCCCTCACTGACTCACTGACTGACTGACTGACTCATCACTAATTCTCCAACTTCCCGTGTAGGTGGAAGGCTGAAATTTGGCAGGCTCATTCCTTACAGCTTACTTACAAAAGTTAGGCAGGTTTCATTTTGAAATTCAAAGCGTAACGGTCATAACTGGAACCTCTTTTTTGTCCATATAGAGTAATGGACTGCAGCTCGCTGGCCGTGGGAGCCGGAGTTGCGTATCGCGTCATTACGCCTCACACGTAATCACGTGAACTGACTGTGAATGCAGTACGTAGAAAACAAGTAAGAGCCCCAAACGAATGTAATGTAAGAAAACGTTCATTACACAATTGAGAAGGCAGCGAAACAATAAGAAGCGAGCTAGTGATGCATACAAGCATATTCATAAGTGCAGCTAAGGCGGAAACAAAGCACGGTGTAAACCGTAAGTTTAAATTAAGTTTGTCAAGATTGCTTTTCTCCTGTACAACTATACGTTGCATTCTCAACAGTAAGCTTGCACAACTTGGTCATATTACAATCGGAGTGCTGAACTGACAACGTGGTATACAAAGAGAACTATAACAATCGTAATAAACGAACAATAAAACAGCGGAGAACCAGTGGATTAAACAAAAATGCTGCTTCCTTGGCGAAGCAAGGAAAAAGGATGGCCTTATATGGCATTCGTTTATAAAACAGCGGAGAAGCTGTGTAAAGACTGCTTCACAAAAAAACAGCAGAGCGCCTTATCTGAGCAGGCAGTCAGCTAAAGAAGGGAATCAATAAATAACAATAATGTAATAAACGAACAAAAAATAGCGGAGAATCCGCGGATTACATAAAGGAAATGGGTACCTGAACAGAAAAGTGAGTCTCAAATAGTTACACAATAACTATAACAATCGTAATAAATGAACAATAAAACAATACAGAACCGCTAAGCAAGGAGAAAGGACGGCCTTATATGGTGCTCATTTATAAAACAGCAGACAGGCTGTGTAAAGGCAGCTTCACAAAAAAACAGATCCTTAACAAATTGTTATTGGTATATTTTACCTCAATTTAAAAAGGTTTTCTTTTCTTCTTAATTAAAATTTAAAAGCAATACTTCACCGCTGCGAAGCGCGGGAATTTGGCTATATGCAGTGAGTGTGTACGCCTGATGAGCCCAGAATTAGGGCGAAACACGTGTCGCATACTCTTTGCATTATTTGACAGTAAACTATTTTCAACCATTCTATGATCTGCTTCTCATAACTGAGGGCACCGTGGCAGATGTTAGCTGACTTGCTGGCCAACCACAAGCGTTACCTGTTAGGTAACCACCCATACAATCAGATTGTGATTTAGACTACGAATGCCGTGAATATATATATATATATATATATATATATATATATATAGTAGATATGTATATATATAAATGTAATTACCCCGATCTACATGCTGTCAAATAAACGAACCACACGCAGTGGCACAACGTTAGGGGCATCACCTCTGATGCTGACGTCCGAGGTTCGATTCCCAAGAGGGAGTGCAGTGGAGTGTGTACACCTGATGAGCCCAGAATGAGGGCGAAACACGTGTCGTGTACTCTTTGCATTTATTTGACAGTAAACTATTTCAACCATATATATATATTTATATATATATATATATATATATATATATATATATATATATATATATATATATATATATATATATATATATATATATATACTAGCAAAATACCCGTGCTTCGCAGCGGAGAAGTAGTGTGTTAAAGAGGTTATGTAAACATATATATACATAAACATATATACTTATATATACATATCTACATATACACATATCTACATATATACATATATATATATACTTATACACATCCACATCCACATATATATATACATATATCAACATATATATATACACATACATATACACACATACATACATACACACACACATATATATATATATATATATATATATATATATACACATATACATATTTACATATCTACATATATATATACACATATATACATATCTACATACATACACATATATACATATCTACATACATACACATCTATCTATCTATCTATCTATCTATCTATCTATCTATCTATCTATCTATCTATCTATCTATCTATCTATCTATCTATCTATCTATCTATCTATCTATCTATCTATCTATCTATCTATTTATATATATATATATATATATATATATATATATATATATATATATATATATATATATATATATTGTCAGTTCAGCACTCCGGTTGGAATATGACCAAGCCGTGGAAGCTTACTGTTAAGAATGCAACGTATAGTTGTGCAGGAGAAAAGCAATCTTGCCTCAAATCAATGGCAACCTTTTGTAGGTCTATGAACTTAATTTAAACTTTAGGTTTACACGGTGCTCTGTTTCCATAGTACCTGCACTCATGAATATATCTGTATGTGTCAGTCGCTGAAATCCCCGCGCTTGGCACCGGCGAAGTACTGCTTTTAAATTTTTATTAAGAAGAAAAGAAAACCTTTTTAAATTGAGGTAAAATATACCACCAACAATTTGTTAAGGATCTGTTTTTTTGTGTAGCTGACTTCACACAGCCTCTCCGCTGTTTTATAAACGAACGTCATATAAGGTCTTCCTTTTTCGTTGCTTCGCCAACGGAAGCAGCCTTTTTATTTAATCCTGTTTTTACGATTGTTCTGTTTGTATACCAGTTTGTCAGTTCAGCACTCCGGTTGTAATATGACCAAGCTGTGCAAGCACACTCTTGAGAATGCAACGTATAGTTGTACAGGAGAAAAGCAATCTTGCCTGAAATCAATGGCAACCTTTTGTAGGTCTATGAATTTAATTTAAACTTTAGGTTTACACGGTGCTTTGTTTCCGAAGTACCTGCACTCATGAATATGTCTGTATGCGTCAGTCGCTCAAATCCCCGCGGTTCGCACCGGCGAAGTTCTGCTTTTAAATTTTTATTAAGAAGAAAAGAAAACCGGAACTACGGAAATTGAACTTAGGTGTGATACACCACAGTTAGGTTATTTTTTAACAAGGGGGCAATTACTTTTTCACACAGGGCCATGTAGGTTTGGATTTTTTTTCTCCCTAAATAATAAACACCATCATTTAAAAACTGCATTTTGTGTTTACTTGTGTTATATTTGACTAATGGTTAAATGTGTTTGATGATCAGAAACATTTTGTGTGACAAACATGCAAAAGAATAAGAAATCAGGAAGGGGGCAAATAGTTTTTCACACCACTGTATATATGTACATATGTCTATATGTAGATATGTATATATGTATATATATGTTTATGTGTGTGTGTGTGTGTGTGTATAGCAACACTCATAACAATGACACCACAATTACATTGACAATCATGTTACATTATTTTTAAAATGTTTCCTTTTTTTTTTCATAACCTCTTTAACACACTACTTCTCCGCTGCGAAGCGCGGCTATTTTGCTATATATATATATATATATATATATATATATATATATACATATATATGTCAATGTATGTATGTATATATGTATGTCTAGATATAGACATTGAGGTAAAATATACCAATAACAGTTTGTTAAGGATCAGTTTTTCTGTGAAGCTGCCTTCACTTGAGTGATCACTTCGAGCTGTAAGCCTGAGAAATCACCCCGTAAATGTACACGTTTAATTGCACATCTGTTAATATGTATGCTTACACAGTATTAAAAGACACTCAACAATTACACAGTATTAAAAGACACTCAACAATTAACGTCATTTACCTTCGTTCCCGCGTTTGACTCGTGCTGTAAATCTCATCCTTGTCTTCACTTCACGTGATTACGTAGGAGGTGTAATACGTGATAACGCGATACGTGACTCCGCCTCCTCCATTAGAGTATATGGACAAAAAACAGGTTCCAGTTATGACCATTACGCGTAGAATTTCGAAATGAAACCTGCCTAACTTTTGTAAGTAAGCTGTAAGGAATGAGCCTGCCAAATTTCACACTTCCACCTACACGGGAAGTTGGAGAATTAGTGATGAGTGAGTGAGTGAGTCAGTCAGTCAGTCAGTCAGTCAGTCAGTGAGTCAGTGAGGGCTTTGCCTTTTATTAATTAGTATAGATATATATGTGAATGTATGTATGTATGTATGTATATATGTATGTCTATATTTATATATATATATGTGCATATGTATATATATGTGTATATATATGTAGATATGTATATATTTATGTGTATATATATGTACATATGTATATATATATGTAGATATGTAAATTTGTATATGTATATATATGTATATGTGGATGTGTATATGTATGTATATATATGTATATGTAGATATGTGTATATGTAGATATGTATATATATATATATGTATATATGTATATGTATATATATGTTTACATAACCTCTTTAACACACTACTTCTCCGCTGCGAAGCGCGGGTATTTTGCTTGTTATTTATAAGCATCAACTAGACAATAATAAAGTATCAACGCACTGGTAAGCCGTGTTCTAATTATTAGTTTAATATAATTAAGCTGCGAAAACCAGAACCAGTGTAGTGTACAAGTGATAGGTGGGGATGTTTTCTGTACAGAGCAAGAACATATTTGGATTGATAATAACACAAAATTATAAATTGTAAATTAGTTGTTTATCATCCTAGAAATTATTATCGATGTAACGTTTATGTTTATTTTTGTTATTGCCTCATAAATTTCAACTGTTGTGTCTGATGCCGTCACAGAAGGACAGTCGGTAAATTATTTTTGAAGCATTTGTGGATCAAAATCAGAGAATTTGACTTTTTTCATTCATAAGTGATAAATTTCCAAACCCTGCCGCTTACACACGAATTGTACTGAGCCTTTTGGCCAATAATGCTGCCCCCAAAAATATGCCACAGACCGCCCCTAGCTACACCACTGATTCCATACAAGCAAGTCAAACTTAACAAAACAAAATTCAATTTGTAGCGGACTATAACTCAGCTAAGATTCTCACCGGATTTGACAGTGAAGTATTTATTTTTTCCGGGGGGATCCCAGGAAAGCACCCAGCCTCACTCAGAGAGACAAAAAAGCAATCTGTAATAAAACAGAAATTAAAGAATACATTAAACAATAATAAATGAAATATAACGACTATGAAAGACAGAAAACACAAAGACTCACATAAAGGTTTCCTGTATACTGTAGGTCACTTGATTCATCCTTCTGCAACGTAAAACAAGCACATAACAGACTTCAGTAGACATTGATTGAGTAAACCAGGGGGACTTTTACTGTATATCTGACGGACGGATGGATTTGTAATGGAGGAAAAGGACAGGAGATGATGACATACAGGGAAGGCGGAAGTGAGGTCATCGGGAGTGGATGGGAAGTGAAGTCATCCAGTGGCGTCGTATCTTCGGAAGCCGGAAGTGGATTGCTTATTATGGATACGTGTAACTGCGGTCAAGTTCCAAAAGGAACGTTTAGTCGTCTTCTTTTCTCCTGGAGAATAATAGATAGAGAGGCATAAGCATTCTGTGTCCGTTCCCCTCGATTGTTATTTTCCCGCTGCATCAGGCCCGTTGGCTGCCCCCTATTCACGCATGTGTGACACTACGCAATCTACAACAATCCTGCCCCAGTTCCCTTCCAGCGATTATACAATAAACATGAACTCAGCAATAACAAACAACTAAGAAAAACCACACACAATGAAGTCCATGAAAAATGGCAACTGATGTAATGAAATTGTTAAACAGTGTGATGCGTCAAACTGGTGTGTATGTGGCATCAAATCCTAATCCCCGATAAGAAGGATGAGGAAGACCAGAATTAATGTAGAAAAATCTCAGTTATCTTCTGAGCGTTGCAAAGAAAGGAATCGTTGCAATGGCTTTGTAGAGCTAAAGCACTGCAGAACAATTTTTTTGAAAAGTCTTGCTTCCTAAAAAGATTTTGCTGATTGTGGCAGGTACCTACTGGGTATGCACAAATATAGTTTTGGTTTTACTGCATCATGTAGGAACTCTGAGAAATGGAAATTTATATGTTTACTGACAATAACGTATTTAGTCACGTTTATGTTTCGCATAAGCTATTAAATTCAACAGAATTAAAAGTGCTTTGCTCCTGATTTTCTTTTGTATTCAATGCCTGGTGCATCAAGTTGCAGTGTCCAGCAGTAGTCAGCAAGCATTGATGGATTCCAGTTGCCCTAGTATCGTTTCTCCATCGTAGCAATGTCCTGGTGAAACCTTTCACCGTGTTCGTCACTGACAGCACCAAGATTTGCGGGGAAGAAGACAAGTGTGAGTGGAGGAAATGAATCTTGAGTGACATGTTGCACTTCATTGTCTTGTATGCTTTGAGAAGTTTGTCTACTAGCTGAATGGAGTTTGTGGCTCTGTAATTGCCCAGAATATTGTCAACAACGTCTTTGAAGACTTTCCAGGCAATTATTTCCAGCCCAACTAACAGATCTTCAAACCGCTTGTCACTCATAACATGTCTGATCTAGGGGCCAACAAAAATGCCCACTTTGATCTTGGCATCAGTTATTCTTGGGAACATCTGTCTTAAATAACAAAAACCTTCACCTTCCTTGTTCAGTGCTTTCACGAAATTCTTCATGAGTCCCAGTTTTATGTGACGAGGAGGCAAAAATATCTCTGCCGGAATGACAAGCGATTCATGTGCCACATTTTTCTGTCCTGGAACTAACTTTTTACAGGGTGGCCAGTTCTGTCGAGAATAGTGCGACTCTTTGGCACGGCTGTCCCATTCAAACATGAAACAACAGGACTTTGTATAGCCAAGCTGCATTCCTAGTAACAGAGCAATGACTTTAAGATCTCCACAGATATTCCAGTTGTACCTGCTACACTGGACGTGCTTCAGCAACAGTTCCATATTCTCATATGTTTCTTTCTTGTGTTCTGCATAGACAACAGGTACTGAAGGATAAACGTTGCCATTGTGTAGCAGAACAGCTTTCAGGCTTAACACTGACAAATCAATGAAGAGACTCCACTCTTCCAGGTTGTGATTACAACCCAAGGCCAAGAACAATCCTTCAATGTCACAACAGAAATAGAGACTGTCAACTTGTCCAAAGATTTTGGTTATATCATGATGTCGGCCTCGAAACACAGACATTTTTGTACCTGGTGACAGCAAACACCATTCCTGCAGTCTCGAACCCAGCAGCTCAGCTTTTGCTTTTGACAGACCCAAATCTCTGACCAAATCGTTCAATTTGGACTGTGTTATCAGATGTGGATCGCCTGATGAGCAGCGTTCAAAATCTGGGTCAATGTCACTGTCAGTACCCTGCATTGCAGTTTCTTCATCTTGTTTGCCTAAGGTCCAATCCTCTGGTGGTTTTGGAATTGGAAGACTGCTGTCATGTGGCACGGGTCTCATTGCTGAAGGCAGATTAGGATATTCAATTGACTTCTTGTTTTTGGCAGAGAAACCAGACACATTAGTCAAACAGAAGTAACAGTCCGTCACACGGTCTTTCTGTTCTCCATATGATCGGAACAGCAAACTGCATTATCTTTCGAGTGCCTCTGAGACAAGCTTTCAGACTGACAGCACATGGCGCACAGCAAATGTGAGGCGCCCATTCATGCAGCCTTGTTGGGTTCCGTGGGCGCTGCCAGGGGGTGCAGCATCTGCTGCTGAGCCCCTGGTTGCAGTGCCCGGAAGTGCTGCCGGAAGAAGGTCAGCCAGCACCTGGAGCACTTCAGGGTGCCTTATAAAAGGAGCTAACAGCCACTACTTGGGGAGCCAGAGTCGGGTGGGAGAAGACAAAGCTTGTCCAGAGGAGTGGAGGTGAACAGAGAGAAGGAAGAAAGACTGTGGGACTGTGCTTGTGACTGTGATGTACAGGTGGGAAATGGGTGAAGGCGTTTCCCACAGATAAAAGGAAAAAAAATAAAAGCGTATGTATTGCACTTGTGTCCTGTGTCTGTCTGTGTCGGGTTTAGACAGCGGGAGCACCCTCCGCAGGCCACACATGTCATAGGGAGACGGGGTGGTGCTGGAGCCTATCCCAGCTAGCACTTGGGCACAGAGCGGGAACAAACCCTGGACAGGACAGCAGTCCATCACACACCCACCAAGTGCACACTCGTGCCAATTTAGTGTCATTAATTCACCTGACATGTTTTTGGATTGTGGGAGGAAACTCAGCATAGATATGGGGAGAACATGCAAACCCCATGGAGGGAGGACCTGGGACGTGAACCTGGGTCTCCTTATTGCGCTACCACTGTACCAATGTGCCCCCCTGCAAACTGCTTTTGTACTGCCCAAAAATCCCACATGTAGATAAGGCAGAGTAGGAGAGCAACCCGGGCCGCGGTGAAGGACGTATTCACATTCCTCAGCCTCCTCATTTCTTTTCTTCCATTATCAAGTTCGAGATTCATTTTTCACCACCCTTCACAATCTTAATTACTTCTACTGTAGTTTAGTTATTAGCTTCTTATGTGGCAAGCTTGTTTTCTCCTTTCAACGGTGACCTCCTCAAAGAAATTAATGGGGACAGTGTGACAGGGTGACCTTTTCTAAAATCATAATGACTCTTTTCATCAATGCTGCTGTCCGGTGGATACAGTTTGGGCTTCAGTTCAGGTTTTGTCATTGTGTTTTCCTCAGATTCATATTAAAATTGTCCTGTATTTCTCCCATTTTTTTCTGTGACATTCCAAAGCAATAATTTTTTACTATGAAATGGCCGTGTGTGTGAGCCTTAGGCTGACATCCGGTGCAGAGTCACTTGTGTTCAGAGCTTTAGGGATATGCTTCAGCTTGCATGATATTAAATTAGATTAAGTGGCTTACACACTGGATTGTGGATTGTTTATTTGAAATAAACTTTCCTTTCAACACGTCAAAGGCTCAAATAGATTTCTGTTTTTATATTTAGACTTAACTTTCACCTCTTTTCTCACATTTCTTATTTTACCATCGTATGAGAGATTTATCACCTCTTTCTTCCATTGATTTATTTGGTGTCACTTCTTGCCAAAGAAGCCTATAAAAAGTCTTTAGTAGCCTTCAGGACGTGATGTAATAATCCCACTGGGCCCTGCTGGTTTATCCCAATTAGGGTCTCCAGCTGTTTCTGTCAAGTCAGCTTTAGCAACAGTTGACCTCTGTCAACGATTATCCCGGTTGTGTGTCAATGGTTGCGTTTCATCACTGTGAGCCTCCAGCAGAAAATATTATTAACACCTTGTCTGTCCCGTGGTGGTCCATCTCCGTGTACTGTACAAAGGTTTGTGTGGTGCAGAAGGAATCAGTGACATTGAGGGAGGCTTTTTATTATCTCAGAGGACAAATTGTTTGCAGCAGGAGTATTGTGTGCAGTTCTGGTCACCATTGTCACATACGCACGCATGGGCTTAACTGAGGCTAAGTCGCAGAGACAGGGGTTGATGAACTGGAACTAATGCCTTTTCTCCTTCTTCCCCAGACCAGCAAAAGGGAAGCCCAGCTAGAGTCCCACCCACTGCCCCTGCTGGACCACACCCACCTGCTGACCTCACTTCCTCCATGAGCCCGCCTCTTCCTGCCCACCAGCTATAACACCCAACCACTTCACCTTCCAGTTTCAGTCTTTTATGATTACTCTCTTTTGCGAACGTTTAAATTTCTTTTGTCAGAATATACGGCGCGGATCCCCAAACTTTCTTTCTTTGTTTTTATCTCCTTTACACCACGGTACAAGAAAGACATAGCAGCACGTGAAGTCGTGCACAGGAGAGCAGCAAAGTACATTTCAGGACTACTTGTCCTCTTGGTCATCTTAACAGCATTATACATGTAGGCCCGCGGGCAAAGCAGTGCACTGGGGCCCCCCTACCTACACAACCACTCAACAAGTCACAACATACATAGATTAGCATGGGGCCCCTATGCTCGTGGGGCTGTTTTCCTCTGGGGGGCGCTCACTCCCTGGTTGGAATAAGTTCTTTTTTAATTGTGGCATTTTAAGTAACCTGAACCTGAACAGTTTCAGAAAATTCGACTCAGAGTCATGAAAAGGTTTGGGGCAGCCACCCGTATAATTGGTTTCCTGGCTGCAAAGTTTAGTAAATGAATACAGCACTGCTGTGCACAAAACCGAGTCCAAAACAGAACTAAGGGAATAGAGAAAAGGTGCAGGCTTTTAAAGGGGAAGGCAGGAAATGAGATCATAGGAATCGGGCTAATGAAGGTCTTCAGCCATTGGTTCGAGCCCGGACGTGACATCACAGGGGCCGGAGCCAGCAAGGTCTCCATCCATAGGCTCGGTCCCGGAAGTGACGTCAAGAGAGCCAGGTGGAATCTCCCGTGAATGGTCTTCAGGCAAGGGAGAAAAAGAGTCAGTGCACTCTGTCACATGCCTCGGAACTGGCCTTACTCAAGCCCTTTAGCTGCCTCCCATGTGCACATGTGTGACAACAGATATATTATAACGAGGCGAAACCCCTCCCATAGTGATACGGCGGTAAGAAATCACATAAGACAAAATAACTTAGCTTTCTTGAATCGTTCCTTTACTTGCTGGACTGGTGCGGCAGTCTCTGTTTTGTGATGTGCTTCTCGCACGCCGCTTCGCATACTTAAAAGCATGAACAACACCTGTCCTTTTTGGCTGATTGCTTGTCTCTCTCTCTCACTCCTCCTCCAGACATCCACTGCCCCTGTTGGGGGTTCAGCTCCTGACGCGCACCCCTTTAGAAAGAGAGAAATGTTCATTTGAAGAGTTTGAATAAAGTTCCTGTCTCTACAATCTCCTGTGCTTCTGTGTAAATTTGTGACCCAAGCATGGCATATGTCATAGATAACGTGCCAGTTCAATGGTGTGTGTTGGGGGGGGCTACATAATAATTCTTCAATATATTATTAATTTGATTTGATTTGTTGTTGATGGTTCTTTAATATACATAATATAAAAATATAATCATTGTCTTGCGGTTTACTCCATCCCCATATCTACAGTGGTGTGAAAAACTATTTGCCCCCTTCCTGATTTCTTATTCTTTTGCATATTTGTCACACAAAATGTTTTTGATCATCAAACACATTTAACCATTAGTTAAATATAACACAAGTAAACACAAAATGCAGTTTGTAAATGGTGGTTTTTATTATTTAGGGAGAAAAAAAAATCCAAACCTACATGGCCCTGTGTGAAAAAGTAATTGCCCCCTGAACCTAATAACTGGTTGGGCCACCCTTAGCAGCAATAACTGCAATCAAGCGTTTGCGATAACTTGCAATGAGTCTTTTACAGCGCTCTGGAGGAATTTTGGCCCACTCATCTTTGCAAAATTGTTGTAATTCAGCTTTATTTGAGGGTTTTCTAGCATGAACCGCCTTTTTAAGGTCATGCCATAGCATCTCAATTGGATTCAGGTCAGGACTTTGACTAGGCCACTCCAAAGTCTTCATTTTGTTTTTCTTCAGCCATTCAGAGGTGGATTTGCTGGTGTGTTTTGGGTCATTGTCCTGTTGCAGCACCCAAGATCGCTTCAGCTTGAGTTGACGAACAGATGGCCGGACATTCTCCTTCAGGATTTTTTGGTAGACAGTAGAATTCATGGTTCCATCTATCACACCAAGCCTTCCAGGTCCTGAAGCAGCAAAACAACCCCAGACCATCACACTACCACCACCATATTTTACTGTTGGTATGATGTTCTTTTTCTGAAATGCTGTGTTCCTTTTACGCCAGATGTAACGGGACATTTGCCTTCCAAAAAGTTCAACTTTGACTCATCAGTCCACAAGGTATTTTCCCAAAAGTCTTGGCAATCATTGAGATGTTTCTTAGCAAAATTGAGACGAGCCCTAATGTTCTTTTTGCTTAACAGTGGTTTGCGTCTTGGAAATCTGCCATGCAGGCCGTTTTTGCCCAGTCTCTTTCTTATGGTGGAGTCGTGAACACTGACCTTAATTGAGGCAAGTGAGGCCTGCAGTTCTTTAGACGTTGTCCTGGGGTCTTTTGTGACCTCTCGGATGAGTCGTCTCTGCGCTCTTGGGGTAATTTTGGTCGGCCGGCCACTCCTGGGAAGGTTCACCACTGTTCCATGTTTTTGCCATTTGTGGATAATGGCTCTCACTGTGGTTTGCTGGAGTCCCAAAGCTTTAGAAATGGCTTTATAACCTTTACCAGACTGATAGATCTCAATTACTTCTGTTCTCATTTGTTCCTGAATTTCTTTGGATCTTGGCATGATGTCTAGCTTTTGAGGTGCTTTTGGTCTACTTCTCTGTGTCAGGCAGCTCCTATTTAAGTGATTTCTTGATTGAAACAGGTGTGGCAGTAATCAGGCCTGGGGGTGGCTACGGAAATTGAACTCAGGTGTGATACACCACAGTTAGGTTATTTTTTAACAAGGGGGTAATTACTTTTTCACACAGGGCCATGTAGGTTTGGATTTTTTTTCTCCCTAAATAATAAAAACCATCATTTAAAAACTGCATTTTGTGTTTACTTGTGTTATATTTGACTAATGGTTAAATGTGTTTGATGATCAGAAACATTTTGTGTGACAAACATGCAAAAGAATAAGAAATCAGGAAGGGGGCAAATAGTTTTTCACACCACTGTATATATATATACAGTAATCCCTCCTCCATCGTGGGGGTTGCGTTCCAGAGCCACCCGCGAAATAAGAAAATCCGCGAAGTAGAAACCATATGTTTATATGGTTATTTTTATATTGTCATGCTTGGGTCACAGATTTGCGCAGAAACACAGGAGGTTGTAGAGAGACAGGAACGTTATTCAAACACTGCAAACAAACATTTGTCTCTTTTTCAAAAGTTTAAACTGTGCTCCATGACAAGACAGAGATGACAGTTCTGTCTCACAATTAAAAGAATGCAAACATATCTTCCTCTTCAAAGGAGTGCGCATCATGAACAGATGTCAGAGAGATAGAGAAAACCAAACAAATCAATAGGGCTGTTTGACTTTTAAGTATGCGAAGCACCGCGGCACAAAGCTGTTAAAGGCGGCAGCTCACACCCCCTCCGTCAGGAGCAGAGAGAGAGAGAGAGAGAGAGAGACAGAGTTTGTTTTTCAATCAAAAATCAGTACGTGCCCTTCGAGCTTTTAAGTATGCGAAGCACCGTGCAGCATGTTGCTTCAGGAAGCAGCTGCACAGAAGGTAGCAACCGTGAAGATAATCTTTCAGCATTTTTAGACGAGCGTCCGTATCGTCTAGGTGTGCGAACAGCCCCCCTGCTCAATCCCCCTATGTCAGGATCAGAGAAAGTCAGCGCAAGAGAGAGAGAGAGAAAAGTACGTTGGGTAGCTTCTCAGCCATCTGCCAATAGTGTCCCTTGTATGAAATCAACTGGGCAAACCAACTGAGGAAGCATGTACCAGAAATTAAAAGATCCATTGTCCGCAGAAATCCGCGAACCAGCAAAAAATCCGCGATATATATTTAAATATGCTTACATATAAAATCCGCGATGGAGTGAAGCCGCGAAAGGCGAAGCGCGATATAGCGAGGGATTACTGTAAAGGAGAGTTGGGATCCGAGAGACTGTGTTTGTGTGTTTGTGGAGGGATGGAGAGTTAAGGCTGGTGTTGGAGTCACGTGATCATCTCCCCTCCCATTCACCTCATTTCATTCACTTCATTTCGCTCTGAGCTGAGCTCCGCAGCTGACGCGGTCTTGCCATTCTTTTCCCTTAGTGTTTAGTCCTTTCTCCTTTAGTGATTTACTGTTTAGTAGACGCACTACTTACTGAGTAGTATTTTTTTCCTTTAGTGTTTCTACTTAGTGTTTCTTAGTGTTTAGTAGACGCCGTGTACGAAAGGAGAGTTGGGATCGGAGAGACTGTCTTTGTATGTTTGTGAGAGGGATGGAGAGTTAAGGCTGGTGTTGGAGTCACGTGATCATCTCCCCTCCCATTCACCTCATTTCATTCACTTCATTTCGCTCCGAGCTGAGCTCCGCAGCTGACGCGGTCTTGCCGTTCTTTTCCCTTATTGTTTAGTCCTATTTCCTTTACTGATTTACTGTTTAGTCGATGCTCTACTTACTGAGTAGTATTTTTTTCCTTTAGTGTTTCTACTTAGTGTTTCTTAGTGTTTAGTAGACGCGGTGTGCGAAAGGAGAGTTGGGATCCAAGAGACTGTCTTTGTGTGTTTGTGGAGGGATGGAGAGTTAAGGCGGGTGTTGGAGTCACGTGATCATCTCCCCTCCCATTCACCTCATTTCATTCACTTCATTTCGCTCCGAGCTGAGCTCCACTGAGCTCCGCAGCTGACGCGGTCTTGCCGTTCTTGATTTGCTTTTCACATGGCCAACTATACGTTGCATGCTCAAGAGTAAGCTCAGCGCACAGCTTGGTCATATTACAACCGGAGGGGCGAACTGGCGACATGGTACACAAAGAGATCCTTAACAAATAATTATTGGTATATTTTCCCTCAGTTTATTATTTAAAATTTTAAAGCAGTACTTCGCCGCTGCGAAGTGCAGGTATTTTGCTAGTCTGAGTATGTGAGAAAGTCGAGGGGGGACCACTCCTTATTTTTTTTATCTTTAATCCATGCTTATTATTATTATACTGGCTCTAGATATGCGATTCTGCATTCACTCGACACCCACAAAAACATTCATAGGAGGATCTTGCAACTGTTAGAATATTTTAACAACAAAGGAAACAACATTTTGCATCCTTTCACACTTCTGTGTTATTTCTAACATACATTTTCCTCCTTCCTTGCTAAAACACCTTCACTTTATTTTTTTTTTTTGACTCAGCACTTGATCAACACATTTTTGGACGTCTGCCTCGATATCAGCTAGTGCCATCTGCACTTCTGACTGACCGGCTCATAATTTTCACCCATAAGCTTAGTCATTTGTACAGGTGTTCAGTAAAAGCCATGCATTATCATCTGGATGAATATTCTAATCGACTGTCAGTAATCACGTGAGCCCCCCCTGTACTGGGAAGACGCAGATCCTGTGCTTTGAATCTACTGATTGATTTCACGCCTCATCAAGTAAATTGAACAGATGCTGAAAAACAAATGGAAAATCAAACAGATGCACTATTTTTAATTAATTTCTTCTTTTTCTCCTTGTCTGCTTTCCTTATCGTAGCCAATCATGAACAGACCCTCAAAAAAACACAGAAAATGAATTGCAGTACTTCATGAGGACCATCTGCTGCACCCGCAATTTGTGACCAACGTATGACTGTGAATAATAAAAAAGTAGAGAATGTGTGAACAAGTTATTTACAGAGTGCCTAGATAATGTGCTTCTAAACATTATAAAGGTGGTTTCTTGAGGCTTTGAAGGAAGTAGGAGAAAAGACTATTAGCGGCAGCGCCCTGTCTCATCCCGGGGTGTACTATTTACTTTAGGCAAACCTGGAAGGTGACACTGGCACATATATATGTATATAGTCAGGATCGGCCAGCAGCCTTACCCTGCTAGGATGCCCATGAAAAGGAAGGACTGGGGAAGAGAGAGTGTGCACAGGGCATCATCTCTCCTGAAACACTAGATGGTAGCTCCCCTGGGTTACAGCGGTGCCTCGGATTCTCACGGGGCAGCATGGGACAAGGAGTTCTTCAACTCAGCCCTATTGGGTTCTGTGGGTGCCGCCAGGGGGTGCTGCAGGTACTGGGGAGCCCTATTTCATGGGGTTTCCGTCTTACCTGGAAGTGCTTTTGGACCACGTGTATGGAAGACCAGAAGTACTCCTGGGTAGGAGATAAAAGGAGCTGCCTGCCTCTCACAGACAAACCAGAGTTGGGATGAAGGTGGACAAAACTTCTGAGGAGGAGTGGAGGAAGAAGTAACAGAGAGGAAGGAGACAAAGAGTTACTTTATTGCATTATACAGTGCTTATTGCATAAATATCTGGGAGTGCAGCTGGATGATAAATTAGACTGGACTGCCAATACTGATGCGCTGTGCAAGAAAGGACAGAGCCGGCTATACTTCCTTAGAAGGCTGGCGTCCTTCAACATCTGCAATAAGATGCTGCAGATGTTCTATCAGACAGTTGTGGCGAGCGCCCTCTTCTACGCGGTGGTGTGCTGGGGAGGCAGCATTAAGAGGAAAGACGCCTCACGCCTGGACAAACTGGTGAGGAAGGCAGGCTCTATTGTTGGCATGGAGCTGGACAGTTTAACATCTGTGGCAGAGCGAAGGGCGCTCAGCAGGCTCCTGTCAATTATGGAGAATCTAATGCATCCACTAAACAGTGTCATCTCCAGACAGAAGAGCAGCTTCAGCGACAGA
Source organism: Erpetoichthys calabaricus (assembly GCF_900747795.2). Classification (NCBI taxonomy): domain Eukaryota; kingdom Metazoa; phylum Chordata; class Cladistia; order Polypteriformes; family Polypteridae; genus Erpetoichthys; species Erpetoichthys calabaricus. Next base: position 186,173,972 of record NC_041400.2, read on the forward strand.
CTGCTGTTACTGTCCTGCTCCACTGACAGATTGAGGAGATCGTTCCTCCCCCAAACTATGCGACTCTTCAATTCCACCCGGGGGGGTAAACGTTAACATTTAACATTATACAAAGTTATTGTCTGTTTTTCACCTGCATTATTATCATTCTTTAATTTAATATTATTTATTGTATCAGTATGCTGCTGCTGGAGAATGTGAATTTCCCATTGGGATTAATAAAGTATCTATCTATCTATCTATCTATCTATCTATCTATCTATCTATCTATCTATCTATCTATCTATCTATCTATCTATCTATCTATCTATCTATCTATCTATCTATCTATCTATCTATCTATCTATACTTGTGGCTGTCGTGGAAAACACTTAATTCAAAGAGTTTCCCACAATGAAAGACTCTTTGTACCTTTTAAGTTGTGTCAGTGCCTATTTGTGTTGGAGCGTCCCCTGGTGTAAACAACATATATTTTATCATAAGGTTATAATCACATAATTAGAATGTAGTTGATAAGTATTTATCTTTGATAAGTATAGCAGGCAAAATACCACAAAAGAAATGAACCAATAGAAAAACCTTTTACTCCATGGAGCCCTCCAGGGAAAACAACAGCATACAGTGCAGTCATAAATTCATCAGGACCTTCTCGTTTTATATGTTTTGTTATGTGCTAAAGTCATTTAAATAAATTTTTTTCCCCACATCAAACAAAGCTCAAAACTTCAGAAAGACAAAGTGAAAAAGGATATAAGTATTCGCAAATTCATTACCAATAAAAAACACCTAAATATTCAGACCCTTTACTCAGTAATCAGTCAAAGACCCTTTGGCAGCGATTCTTGGGTTTGACACAACAAGCTCTGCACTCCTGGATTTGTCGATTTAATTCCATTCTCCTCTGAAGACCCTCTTAAGCTCTGTCCGGCTCGATGGGGACCTTTAGTGGACAGCTATTTTCAGGTCTCTCCAGAAATGTTCAAGAACATTCCGAGAGTTATCCCTAAGCCAGTCCTGTGTTGACTTTGCTTTATGCTGAGGGTCATTGTCCTGCTGGAAGGTAAACCTTTGGCCCAGAGTGCTCTGTAGTAAGTTTTCTTTAAGGATATCTCTGTGCTTTGCTCCATTCAGCTTTTCCTCAACCCTGTCTAGTCTCCCAGTTCCTGCCCCTGAAAAACGACCCCACAGCATGATGCTGCCACCACCCTGCTTCGCCATTGGAATGGTATTGCACAGGTGATGAGCGGTGCATGGTTTCCTCCAGACTTGACATTAATCTGGGTTTTATAAGATTAGAGAATTTTGTTTCTCACAGTCTGAGTGCCCTTTAGGTGCCTTCTTGCAAACTCCCTGCATACGTCTATGCGTCTGTTACTGAGGAGGATGTTCTAAATGGCCACTCTGTCATAAAGTCCAGATCAGAAGATTGTTGCACTAAAGGTTGTCCTTTTCGAAGTCTCTACCATCTCCACATTGGTCTTCTGGAGCTTAGCCAGAGTGATCATTGGGTTGTTGTTCATCTATCTTCTGCCATGAAGGCTCAGTGTTGCCAGGTGGCCAGCTTTGGGAAGAGCATGGTTGCTTCAAAATTTTTGCACTTAAGAATTATGAAGACCACTGTGCTGTCAATGCTGCAGGATTGTTTGTAGCCTTCCCCTAATCTTTGCTCCAACACAATCTCATCTTTAAGCTCTGCAGGCAATTCATTTGACCTCATGGACTGGATTTTGCTCACATGCTGCCTCGCAGTTAGGAGACCTGGGTTCACTTCCCGGGTCCTCCCTGCATGGAGTTTGCATGTTCTCCCCGTGTCTGCGTGGGTTTCCTCCGGGTGCTCCGGTTTCCTCCCACAGTCTAAAGACATGCAGGTTAGGTGGATTGGCGATTCTAAATTGGCCCTAATGTGTGCTTGGTGTGTGGGTGTGTTTGTGTGTGTGTCCTGCGGTGGGTTGGCACCCTGCCCGGGATTGGTTCCTGCCTTGTGCCCTGTGTTGCCTGGGATTGGCTCCAGCAGACCCCCGTGACCCTGGTTCGGATTCAGCAGGTTGGAAAATGGATGGATGTTATACCTTCTATAGACAGTGTCACACACGTGCGCTTAGGGAGCAGTCAAGAAGCCACGAGGTGAGTGAAATATCACGAGACAAAGGGTTGATTTATGGTATCATCAGACCCAAAGAAGAAAAATAACTCACCTGCAATACTTCCGGATTCACAAAATGGCAGCCCAACGTCACTTCCGCTTCCCATGGATGACATCACTTCCGGTTCCTTCCTAATGACATTACTTCCGTCCAACAGCTTTGGCGTCATTTCCTGCCACATCATTTCCGAGCACCAGTTTTTCGGTATAAATATCGCCATTTTCCAACTGTCTGATGTTAAATGCTTTGGTTTTTTGATCACTCTCATTATTATTATATAACATCTGTTGGACATTATATGGGGTGTAAAAAGGTGGACAGTAGGTGGCACTAACGTCCTCTTTTTCCCCCAACAGACAGTATGCCGGACACAGGGTAAAATCACCAAAGGTATTTTTAATTCCTTCAATCCTCTTTAGTTTGACATCCGTGACAGAGCGACGGGCGCTGAGCAGACTCCTGTCAATCATGGAGAATCTACTGCATCCACTGAACAGGATCATCTCCAGACAGAGGAGCAGCTTCAGCGACAGACTGCTGTCACCGTCCTGCTCCACTAACAGACTGAGGAGATCGTTCCTCCCCGACACTATGCAATTCTTCAATTCAACCCGGGGGGGTGAACGTTAACATTATTCAAAGTTATTGTCTGTCTGTATATCTGCATTGTTATCACTCTTTAATTTAATATTTTCTTTATCAGTATGCTGCTGCTGGAGTATGTGAATTTCCCCTTGGGATTAATAAAGTATCTATCTATCTATCTATCTATCTATCTATCTATCTATCTATCTATCTATCTATCTATCTATCTATCTATCTATCTATCTATCTATCTATCTATCTATCTATCTATCTATCTATCTATCTGTCTGTCTGTCTGTCTGTCTGTCTGTCTGTCTGTCTGTCTGTCTGTCTGTCTGTCTGTCTGTCTGTCTGTCTGTCTGTCTGTCTGTCTATCTATCTATCTATCTATCTATCTATCTATCTATCTATCTAGTGTGCCTTTTAAAGCACCACAGCCACAACAAACAGGCAATACAACACACAGTAATAAATCACTACAACTCCCAGCAAGCTCTGTTACCCTCCTCCCAACTACGGCTTTCTTGCTGGGTCTATATTCCTTGACCCGGAAGTGCCCCTGCTCTTCTTCCGGGTCAAATGGCAAATCATCAGTCCTTAAGTAGCCTGGAAATACTGTGGGTTTCCGTCCTCCTGACTCCAAAGCACTTCCGGGTTGTAGGGGAAGTACGAGTCACCAGGTCCTTTATGAGCTCCCCCTGGTGGCACCCATGGCACCCAACAGGGCTGAGAAAGCGGACTCCATGTCCCAGGATTCCCTGAGGGAATCCGGGGCACAGTTACTGTTCAGGGGAGCTGCCATCTAGCATTCTGAGGGAGGCAGTGTCCTGGAAAAGCTGCCTTCCTTCATTCTTCCAGTTCAGGGATAGCAAGTGGGTGGCAGTGGCGGTCACAGTGTGACACAATATGGTTTGTACCTCTTGTCATCAAGAGTGGTGGTCCTCCCAGGGGAACGCTGTTGTAGGCGCATCAGCTGCACGAAAGTGTTCAACACCACGATCAGCTGCGGACCGATCTGATGATGCCGGTACCTCACTTTCGTTTTTGATATCCATCTCCAGATCACTGGCATCAAACTTGGAGTCCGACAAGTCAGAGTCCTATTCAACGAAATTACGTAAAACGTCCATTGGGGTATTTTGCTTTGCACATTCGCTTTGGTCTCTCGCCAGATGTCGATGCCATTTTAGATGCTGTTTGCTCTTCGCTACTCATGCACTCGTAGGCAATCGAGGTCAAATCAACAAAGCTACGTAACTTTCCTTCTAGCAAAGAGAGTCAAACGTAAACGTAACGGTGAGTTTTGTTGCTTACAGCTGATTATCGTCCTCTACCCCTCAATTCTGACAAAAGTCAACATCAGCCCTGAAAGAGTTAAGCTGCCGGCCGTCTATCACAGGGGCTATTCCCCAACTCTTTTTGATTTTGTGGACTTGATTCTTTCGTATTACAACAGATATGTGCCTTTCCTAACCATGTGCAGTCAGTTGATTTGACCACAAGTGGATTACGATAAACTTGCAGAAACATCTCTACAATGAACAGTCGATTGGGATGCACCTGTGCCAAATTTCAAGTGTCATAGCAAAGGGTCTGCATATTTATGTCAATGTAATATTTCAGGTTTATTTTTTAATTTTTAATAATTTTGCAAAAAATCCTAGAATCCAGTTTTTGCTTTGTCGTTCTGAGGTTTTGAGTGTTGCTTGATGTGAGGAAAATGAATATGAATGTCTTTTTGCACAAGTCAGCAACATAACAAAATGAGAAAACAATGAAGGAGACCAAATACTTTCTGAATCCATGGTAAAAAGAAGCAGAGGACCGGCAGATACTATCAACCGTCACAACGTCTTCAAGTCTTGACTCCATACTCTTCCGTATGGGTCTGTTTTGTCCCGATTCTCACACTCCCTTTAATGTGCCCTGAATATCAAATTTTTCACCTGGAACCCTTTTTATATTTATTGACCATCTTACCCTGTGGCAAACTTTTAGAACGGATGACATTTAAGATGTCATTAGTTGAGGTCAATGGTGAGTCAACATGTATCCAAATGGCGTGGCAAGTGTTCAGATTGTGCACCAGCAGTACAAAAATATGACATCTGGAAAATGTTTAGTTTTCTTGTTAGGTCATTTCACTAAACTTCTTCACATGTCTGAACTGACAAGATGCGATTTAAGAAGTTTTTAAGGGTGGTGAACAACCAAACTACATTACATGCTGCAGAAAATTAGTTAAAGACCAAGGTGGGATAAGACTGTCCCAAACAGTAAACATTTTTAAAAGCTGTACAAATTATGGGATGTTTAACTTTTTTAACTTGATTTGGGAAAATGTAAGCAACATCTGGAAGTTTCACCCGCAACTGATGAAATTGGGTGGGCTTTAACTTATCTTCATCAGGGGTGTGGTCTGCTCCTACTCTGTTCAATGATTACACGGACTGGGTGTTGGTGCAGGGTCGTGGGGTCCAGCAGCTCTGGGGCATCTGTTGGTAAAGAAAGATTTGGTGATCTTGACTTTGTCAATGATGCTGTGATCTTCGTGGAGTCAATGTAGGCTCCAATGGGGGCTCTCGAAAGCCTAAGTGAGGAGTCTGTGTCTGGGCTTGTGAGGGTCCTGAATTAAAACCAACAGCCAGGCCTTTAATGACCTCTTGGTCACAAACATCAGCAGTGTATCTGTCTGTGGAGAGAGTGTCGACCTCATCGAGAGGTTTACTTACCTCGGCAGTGACATTCATGTCTCTGGTAACTCTTCCTATGAAGTCAGTAGATGGATTGGGAGAGCACGGGGGGGCCATGAGGTCGCTGGAAAAGGGTGTGTGGTGCTCCCAGTATCTCTTGAAAAGGACAAAGATCCAAGTCTTTAGAGTCCTGGGGCTTCCTGTCATGCTATATGGTTGCGAGACATGGACACTGTCCAGTGACCTGAGATGAAGACTGGACTCCTTTGGTACTGTGTCTCTTCAGAGTATGCTTGGGTACAGTTGGTTTCACTTTGCATTGCTCATGGAGTCCCGAATGAGGTACATTACCTGCATTGTGAGGGAGCGTCAGTTACAGCACTACGGCCATGTGGTGTGATTCCCTTAGAGTGATCTGGCTCACAGGATCTTCATTGCTGAGAACCCGAGTGGCTGGACCAGGCCAAGGGGACGCCCATGGAACATCTGGGTATGGCAGATACATGGTCTTTTCCAGACGGTGGCACTGGACCGCGTGTGTGCCTGGGGGCCTTGCCAGGTTGTTGTGTGGTGGGTGAGGCAATACGCTGTACCAGTGCATGCTCTCCAACCTGACCTGACCTTACTTATCGGAAATACAAAAAAGGGTCAAATTCGACCCAAAAACGTTGTGATGGTTAACATATAAAACATGTGCTAATCTTGCATGATGTAAAAGTGAAGAGCCTTTATTTCTAAAGTAAGGGGTAATTAAAAATAATAGGACATTATTACATTGATGAGAATGTGGTCTTTATTTATTATTAATGCATTTTTCTTTGTCGATTTATGTAGTTAGGCATTCATTTTGGGAGTTTCTGGAGCCCTAGATTATGAATCACACATACCTCAGTGCAAGACACATGACAGCCTGCATGGAGTTTGCTGAAAGACACCTGAAGGACTCTGAGATGGTGAGAAATAAGATTCTCTGGTCTGATGAGACCAAGATAGAACTTTTTGGCCTTAATTCTAAGCGGTATGTGTGGAGACAACCAGGCACTGCTCATCACTTGTCCAATACAGTCCCTACAGTGAAGCATGGCGGTGGCAGCATCATGCTGTGGGGGTGTTTTTCAGCTGCAGGGACAGGACGACTGGTTGCAATCGAGGGAAAGATGAATGCGGCCAAGTACAGGGATATCCTGGACAAAAACCTTCTCCAGAGTGCTAAGGACCTCAGACTGGGCCGAAGGTTTACCTTCGAACAAGACAATGACCCTAAGCACACAGCTAAAATAACGAAGGAGTGGCTTCACAACAACTCTGTGACTGTTCTTGAATGGCCCAGCCAGAGCCCTGACTTAACCCCAATTGTGCATCTCTGGAGAGACCTAAAAATGGCTGTCCACCAATGTTTACCATCCAACCTGACAGAACTGGAGAGGATCTGCAAGGAGGAATGGCAGAGGATCCCCAAATCCAGGTGTGAAAAACTTGTTGCATCTTTCCCAAGAAGATGCATGGCTGTATTAGCTCAAAAGGGTGCTTCTACAAAATACTGAGCAAAGGGTCTGAATACTTAGGACCATGTGATATTTCAGTTTTTCTTTTTTAATAAATCTGCAACAATTTCAAAAATTCTTTTTTTTTGTCTGTCAATATGGGGTGCTGTGTGTACATTAATGAGGGAAAAAATTAATTTAAATGATTTTAGCAAATGGCTGCAATATGACAAAGAGTGAAAAATTGAAGGGGGTCTGAATACTTTCCATACCCACTGTATATATATATATATATATATATATATATATATATATATATATATATATATATATATATATATATATATATATATATACACTATAATAATATAATAAGTATATAATACAGCATATGCCCTGCGGCTGCCTGGGGTTTATTTCCTGCCTTGCGCTCTGTGTTGGCTGGGATTGGCTCCAGCAGACCCCCATGACCCTGTGGTTAGGATACAGCAGGTTGGATAATGGATGGATGGATATAATATATTATTATTATAAGTGTTAAAACCCATTCTCAACATAGTCCAGCAGAGAAACAACAACAACATTTATTTATTTGTATAGCATGTTTTTCATACACAAAAGTGCTTTACAAAATGAAAAAAGAAAAAAAAAAAAAAAAAAAAAAAATATATATATATATATATATATATATATATATATATATACATACATACTGCGGTGGGTTGGCACCCTGCCCGGGGTTGGTTTCTGCCTTGTGCCCTGTGTTGGCTGGGATTGGCTCCAGCAGACCCCCGTGACCCTGTGTTCGGATTCAGCGAGTTGGAAAATGGATGGATGTATATATATATATATATATATATATATATATATATATATATATATATATATATATATATATATATATATATATATATATATATATATATATATATATATATATATATATATACTAGGGTGTTCCCCCCTGGGTGGCACGGTGGCACAGTGGGTAGTGCTGCTGCCTCGCAGTTGGAAGACCTGGGGACCTGGGTTCGCTTCCCGGGTCCTCCCCGTGTCTGCGTGGGTTTTCTCCGGCCGCTCTGGTTTCCTCCCAGAGTCCAAAGACATGCAGGTTAGGAGGACTGGCGATTCTAAATCGGCCCTTGTGTGCGGGTGTGTTTGTGTATGTCCTGTAGTGGGTTGGCACCCTGCCCGATATTGGTTCTTGCCTTGTGCCCTGTGTTGGCTGGGATTGGCTCCAGCAGACCCCCGTGACCCTGTGTTCGGATTCAGCGGGTTGGAAAATGGATAGATGGATGGTTCCCCCCTGCTCGCTTTGCTCGCCAGCCACTTTGCATCTCTGCCGCTCGCATTGTGAAGAGGGGGGCTGAATACACCCCAAGGAGATACGGTCGCTTCTCTGAAACCCCCTCTTAAATGGTGATACAATGGGAAACAAATATTTTTTTTTTTACTTCCTCTTTTCTCGATCAGCTGCTGGCTTGCTGCTGCTGCTGCCGTGACGTGTAATCTGCATCTTACACAGCACTTCCAACATTTAAAAGCCTGTACAGCAGCTGTCCTACTCTTTGTCCTTTATTTGCAGTCCCGGGCGTGGTTAAATCTGTTGACACAAACTCTCGTCTCGCAGGAGGTAAGTTCTTGATATTTTTTAATTTAGAATTTAAAAAATGGAATAAGAATTTGAAAATCTAACAACATCACATTAAAATTGTGAAAAGAAAGATACCAAACATATATATGTAGGTTTTAAAATAAGCCCAATTTAAAGTGTGACAAAAAACGTGACATAAAAACGTCACCGGTGCACTTTTAGGCTTAGGATTTTATATATATAGAATATATATAATAAAATTAGGCAATACTAATTAACAAAGAATAAAGTAAGTTCCAATTGCCAGGGAGGACAGAAAAAACAAAAAAAAAAACTCCAGATGGCTGGAGAAAAAAAAAAAAAATCTGCAGGCGTTCCAAGGCCACGAGACCACCCAGCCCCCTTGAGGCATTATACCTAATATAAATGATCTCAATCAGTCCTCATGGTTTTCAGGCTTCATGTGGAAGAATTAGATGATGACGGTCATGTGGACCTCTGGCCTTCAATCCACCGATGTAGGGACTGTATGGTGCTTTGATTGGGTGGTGGTGCAGATCCCCACAGAAAACCGGAAAACGAACAGCAGAGCAAGAAGGGGTTAGTATGGATTGCAGAGCCATGATAAAAAAAAATTTAAAAAAATGGAGGTAGTTAGCGAGTGCTCACCTGTGGGCACCTGTTTATTCTTAAATTCGTGTGTGACAAAAAAATGGCTTGGATATTTCTTACAACTCCTTCCATTTAAAGTTTATAACCGGTCAATTTTTAAAAAATTACTCTCGAAAATATACTGCATAGCCTCACCTACTCATGCGAATTAAGTACAAATTCACCAATCAGAGGAGTGACGCTGAGGATGTTGGAGGGTATTTGGATAGCAGTCTGGCTTGAAATGGACTAACTGGCATATTTGCTAGATTCCCAGATGAGCTTAAAGTAGAGAAGGACAAACAAACTATAATGGCTGTCACGCACGCGTGCTTAGGAAGCCGCAGAAAGACTCAAAGTGTTAAGTAAAACCGCAGGCCAGAAGGGAATGGTGGAGCACCAACCTCTCTCTCTTTGTTTTCGGCAGAAAAAAGGAAACAACATCTCCATGAAGACACCACCAGTACCCAACCATGCAATACCACTTCCGCATTCCCTCTGTCGATCCATGATGACGTCAGCATCCCATCATCCATCTCGGTCCCTTCCCAGCAGCCCTCACTTTCATTTCCGGTCCCTCTGCATAAAGATTCCCCCAGTGCTCCATCTTGTTGTCTACTGTTATTGTTATGTGCAATATTTTGGACCTGCAATTAATATTTACAGTATACGGGGCCGGAAAACCCCAACCCTTTATGAGTGTCTTGTGTTCTTTTTACATGGCCTTTACCTGACTACTACCACTTAGATCTTATCTTGCTCAACTGGAAGAATCGTAACCCACCTCTTTTAAGTCAGTGGGTAACATGTTCTATCTTCTTCTTCTTCTTTCAGCTTCTCCCGTTAGGTGTTGCCACAGCAGATCATCTTCTTCCATATTTTCCTGTCCTTGTTCTGTCACACCCATCACCTGCATGTCCTCTCTCACCACATCCATAAACCTTCTCTTAGGCCTTCCTCTTTTCCTCTTTCCTGGCAGCTCTATCCTTAGCGCCCTTCTCCTAATATACCCCTCATCTCTCCTCTGCACATGTCCAAACCAATGCAATCTCGCCTCTCTGACTTTGTCTCCCAACCACCCAACTTGAGCTGACCCTCTAATGTCCTCATTTCTAATCCTATCCATCCTCGTCACACCCAACACTAATCTTAGCATCTTTAACTCTGCCACCTCCGGCTCTGTCTCCACTTTCTGGTCAGTGCCACCTTCTCCAGCCCATATAACATAGCTGGTCTCACTACCGTCCTGTAGACCTTCCCTTTCAACTCTTGCTGATACCCGTCTGTCACAAATCACTCCTGACACTCTTCTCCACCCATTCCACCCTGCCTGCACTCTCTTCTTCACCTCTCTTCCACAATCCCCATTACTCTGTACTGTTGATCCCAAGTATTTAAACTCCCTAATGACCTTCATTCCTCTTCTCTCTATCTCTATACTATACTATATTCTATACTATATATATTTACAAAATCCCATGTCAACCCAGCAAGGGAAAGGGGGGTTAAAGTAGAATGTTTTAAGGGACAACATACCAAGGAAAACCTTTGTGGACTGGATGTATGACTCTATCTGATTGTTCATTCAATGATGCGGTGAGTTCACAAAATCATCCCATTCTAACTCAAAGTTAATGAAGCTTCAGGGATATCAATCTGTCCCTTTAGGAATCATAAATAACTGTGGATCAGCCTCACCTGCTTTGGTGCAAATGAAAGTGACAACAGGTGACCTGGAGTGGCAACAACAAGACAACCCCCAAAAAGGGAATGGTAGCTACAGGCAATTGCTCTCTGCTTATCCTTCCTGACTGAGTCTTCTCTAGTTTTACATTTTGCTAGTGTCCTTGTCACTGCTGGTAGTATGAGGTAGTACTTGCAGCCCATTCATGAGCACAGGTAGTCGAGCTCCTCCAGGATGGCACATCCATACGTGCTATCACAAGAAAGTTTTTTTCAAGAGTATGCAGGAGATACCAGGAGGTGGGCTGTCACACATGGAGAGTAGGACAGGGCCGTAGAAGTGCATCAACCCAGCAGCAGGACCAGCATCTGCTCCTTTTTGTGTGAGGAGGAAGAGTAGGAGCACTGCCAGAGCCCTATAAAATGACCTCCAGCTGGCTACTGGTGTGCATGTTTCTGACCAAACTGTCACAAACAGACTCCATGAGTGGGGCACGAGGGCCGGATGTCCTCTAGTGGGACCTGTGCTCACAGCCTATCACTGTGCAGCTCGACTGGGATTCTTATGGTGCTTATGGACACCAAGGGTTGGTGGCGAGGACACAAGATGGGTAAAATGGGCTGACTGCATCCATCAGGGAACGTCTCCTGTTGTTGAGGAGACTGAAAAGGGTCAGCAAAGGAGATGCCAGTTTGTAGCTTGATTCACGAACCTACTATATCCTAACTACGGGGTCACGGGGGTCTGCTGCAGCCAATCCCAGCCAACACAGGGCGCAAGGCAGGAACAAATCCCACACACACACACAATTTAGGATCGCCAATGCACCTAACCTGCATGTCTTTGGACTGTGAGAGGAAACCCACGCAGACACGGGGAGAACATGCAAACTCCACGCAGGGAGGACCCGGGAAGGGAACCCAGGTCTCCTTACTGCGAGGCAGCAGCGCTACCACTGCGCCACCGTGCCGCCCCCAAAGTGAATTCATTGTTGGATTATTTTATTAACTGATTTTAGTGTCAGGAGAGCTCTTTCTTTATCCTGGAATATTTATTAATTTATTTATTATTGAGAAGATAGCACTGCACTTTATTGTGTTTGAACTCTTTGTTTCAAATAAAAGCACTATGCACTTTGCAACAACCCATGCCTGTGACGTGTCCTCATTGCCCAGTCCATCCTCCATTTCATGATTATTGATGGACGAGTGTGACAGCTGCGGGCATCACACTTAGGTCAGCTCACGTATCTGATGGACATTGTGGCTGTTGTGTCGATTCGCACCCTGGGTGAGCGAAGTGAGGCTCATCTGGGTGGCGTTATGAAGGAACAAAGCAGTTGGGAGCACGTGTTACCGCTGAAGACCTGAGTGGCATGAAGAAGCCAAATGGTCCTTTTTAGCATGACTTTCTAACAATCGGCGCAAAGAGGCTAATTCCATTACTCCATCTCTCGCACCCCTCAGGTCATTACAATACATTATGAATTCCATCAGAGAGTCCTATTTTAATTATCTTCTGGAAAAAAAAGAATAATGCTATTAATATCCACAAAAGACAATTCCCTCATAAGCTCACTATAAGGGTAAAATAAATTCTGATCTGGTGTTTCTGCCTTAAATACTCACAGAAAAAAACAAATCAATAAATATTTAAACATGTCAGTCTGGAAACCATATTTGGGAAACCTGTTACTCGATTAACAGATTAATATGGAATTAATCTATTACAGAATATCGGACCCTGGGCAGCACAGTGGCACAGTGGTAGCTCTGCTTCCACAAACAGAGTTTGCATTACCGGGTCCTCCATGCATGGAGTTTGCATGTTCTCCCCGTATCTTTGTGGGTTTCCTCTCCCTATCCAAAGATCTGCAGTTTAGGTGAATTGACGACGCTAAACTGACCCAACTGTGTATATGGTGACTGGCGCTCTAGATAGATAGATAGATAGATAGATAGATAGATAGATAGATAGATAGATAGATAGATAGATAGATAGATAGATAGATAGATAGATAGATAGATAGATAGATAGATAGATAGATAGATAGATAATGAAAGGCACTATATAATAGATAGATAGATAGATACTTTATTAATCCCAATGGGAAATTCACATTCTTCAGCAGCAGCATACTGATACAATAAATAATATTAAATTAAAGAATGATAATAATGCAGGTGAAAAACAGACAATATCTATGTATAATGTTAAATGTTAACGTTTACCCCCCCAGATGGAATTAAAGAGTCGCATAGTTTGGGGGAGGAACGATCTCCTCAATCTGTCAGTGGAGCACTCTTCTGTCTGGAGATGATACTATTAAGTGGATGCAGTGGATTCTCCATAATTGATAGGAGCCTGCTGAGCGCCCTTCGCTCTGCCACAGATGTTAAACTGTCCAGCTCCATGCCAACAATAGAGCTTGCCTTCCTTACCAGTTTGTCCAGGCGTGAGGTGTCTTTCCTCTTAATGCTGCCTCCCCAGCACACCACTGCGTAGAAGAGGGCGCTCGCCACAACTGTCTGATAGAACATCTGCAGCATCTTATTGCAGATGTTGAAGGACGCCAGCCTTCTAAGGTAGTATAGTCGGCTCTGTCCTTTCTTGCACAGCGCATCAGTATTGGCAGTCCAGTCTAATTTATCATCCAGCTGCACTCCCAGATATTTATAGGTCTGCACCATCTGCACACAGTCACCTCTGATGATCACAGGTCCATGAGGGGTCTGGGCCTCCTAAAGTCCACCACCAGCTCTTTGGTTTTGCTGGTGTTCAGGTGTAGGTGGTTTGAGTCGCACCATTTAACAAAGTCATTGATTAGGTCCCTATACTCCTCTATGTCGGGTTTGTTCCTGCCTTGTGCCCTGTGCTACCTGGGATAGGCTCCACCACCCCTTGTGACTCTGGTCTGGATTAAGCTAGTTAGAAAATTACATGATGACACGACGAAGCAAGATTCAAACCCCCAGCCAACAAAAAAAGAACCGAATTCTTATTTATCGTCTTAAGAAAATGAACTTCTAGTTAAGGTCTTTCAGTTTTGGTTAGCTGTTTAATATTGATGACAGTATCAATGACTTGTCTAATGAATATTTTTGTGGAAATTTGCTAGGGGACAGCTTTGGCAAAAAAAAAAAAAAAAATTTTCTCAGCTCCCCATGATGCTTTGCAAGGCCAACGTGACATCCCAGAACTGTGTCAGCTATGCGCAGAACTTTCACTCAGGCTTATGTTAAGATTTTTACTATCATAACCTGATTAGTACTCTAGACGGATTTCCATCCAGTGCAGGATTTACGTATAAGCTACACAAGCTATAGCTTAGGGCCCCCGCCTTCTTGGGGGCCCCCAAAACAAATTGTCTGAGTGAGCAATTGTCATATATACTTAAATATACTACAGCATTATTTGTCCCAATCAGGCCCGGCCTTAGGCATAGGCGAAGTAGGCGACCGCCTAGGGCCCCGGATCGACTCCTTGGTCTAATTTTCACGCATTTCACAGAGCTTCCAGGGGGGCTCCGCCCCCCTCAGGGGGCCCCTGGACCCCCCTTTCGCCTAGGGACCCATAATACCTAAGACCGGGCCTGTTTCCATCCCATACGTACGAGGGGGGACCCAAAAATAACCGGAAATATTTTTAAATCATGTTTAATTTCATTTTCTGTTCAAACTACAATTAGTCTCCTTCAAAGTACTCTCCATTGGCGGAAATACACTTATCTAACTATTTGTTCCATTGTTCGAAACATTTTTTAAATTCGTCTGAAGTAATGCCCATTAATGCTCTGGTCGTTTCTTGTTTTACCTCTTCGACGTCAGCAAAACGCCTTCCTTTCAAGTCTTTTTTTCATCCGAGGGAACAAAAAGAAATCACTCGGAGCTAAATCCGGTGAGTAGGGTGGGTGGTTCAGGGTTGTCATTCCGTTTCTTGCCAAAAATTGGCGAATGCTGAGAGCAGTGTGAGATGGAGCGTTGTCATGATGAAAGAACCAATCACCCGACTCCCACAAATCAGGGCGTTTCCTTCTCACACTGTTGCGCAACCTACTTTCACAAAAAAATTCACTGAACACAAGCACAACCTTCCAGACTGATGGCACTTGGCAGACTGACTTGTGAGGAGTGTAACTAGATCGCCCTAGCGGCCCAACCACGTACTACAGGTACCAACCTAACAACAACAAAATTCCGGTTATTTTTGGGTCCCCCCCTCGTATCTCTATTATAAAAAAAAAATCCTGGAAAGGAAAAGCAGGGCGACGATACGTGATCTTCTCGGAAGTTCTCGGAAGACACAAAAGACTTACGAGATGCAAACAATATCAAATAACACTCAGTCGTGTAAAGGCACGTAGCACACACAGATCCTGTGCTCTCACCACATATAAAGCATATAAGGACAATGCGTTCTAGATGAAACGTCAACAAGTAAGCAAAGAGGTAAGAGCAGCATGGAGAAAAGAGACCCAAAAGCGTTGGAGAGAAAAAAAGGCAGATAAGAGATTATGAAAGCAGTGGAATTCGAAAGTATTGTAGCGTCCCAGCCAGGTTGAAGCCTTTTTTGTTTTAAGTGACTGTTAGGTCCGATTGAGGGAGGGAGGAGTACAGCACAGAAGACTGATAACAGCGCGACAGCAGCAGAAAGGCAGCAACGACATCTCCTTAGCATGCGTCCAACCCGACAACACAAGCAGCATTATACGTCCTAAGAAAGAGATTTTACCACGCCCGGGGCCCGAAATAAAGGACAAGTATTGTGTTTACAACGTTACGTGAGACAAGGCAGTGAGCCATCATTTATAACAAGTCCACGGACATCTAACCTAGCAGTTGTTGGATTGCTATTGACGGACACACTTCATGTGCTCCCAGCTCTTAAAGCAACGACAAGCGACAAGCTTGCTAATATCTCTCTCTCTCTACCAACAGAGCAAAAGAAGACAAACTGTAACTCACTGGTTTCATCAATCCAACCTCCATGTTTTCCTGAAACAGCGCCACTTCTGGCTTACTTTGATGACGTCACCTCGAAAGAGCCAGAAGACTTCTGGCTCACCTCGATGACATCACTTCCTTTGGCTCACCGCGATGACATCACGTCTGGCTCACTTTGATGACATCACTTCAGGCTCTGTCGAGGCAACGTCACTTCCGGGATCACCGCGATGACATCACTTCCCGTTCACTTTGATGAAGTCACTTTCTGGCTCTGTCGAGGTGACGTCACTTCCAGACTCACCACGATGACATCACTTCTGGCTCAGTTTGATGATGTCACTTCAGGCTCTGTCGAGGCGACGTCACTTCCGGGATCACCGTGATGACATCACTTCCCGTTCACCTTAATGATGTCACTTCCGGGCTTACCACAATGACATCACTTCCAGTTCACTTTGATGAAGTCACTTTCTGGCTCTGTCGAGGTGACGTCACTTTTGGGCTCACCACGAGGACATCACTTCTGGCTCACTTTGATGACATCACTTCAGGCTTTGTCGAGGTGACGTCACTTCCAGGATCACCGCAATGACATCACTTCCTGTTTACCTTAATTACATCACTCCTGGCTCACATCAATGACGTCACTTCTGGATCCCCCGAGATGATGTCACTCTTGGCCATTTGTTTTCTTTTCCGTTCCTGTCTCCATTCTGTATCCATCTGTCTCTTGAATTATTACCTATCACTATATAAATATTTACTGTATATATATATATATATATATATATATATATATATATATATATATATATATATAGTGTGGCTGTGTGTGTTCACCATGTGATGGACTGGTGCCCTGCTCAGAGTTTCTTCCTGCCATGTGCCCTATGCTGGCTGGGATAAGCTCCATCACCCCCTACAATCCTGGTCTGGATGAAGCTGGTTAGAAAATAGCATGACACATAGGACCCTGTTCCTGCATGTAAGTTGAGTTTTGAATTCATGTTCAGAGAGGTTCATTATTAACTTTTTTTTTGAATGGAATCTGTCTTCTTCATCATCCAGAACCCTTCGCCGTCCCTCTTTTCTTTCTCTGCTCCAATAGTCCTTGATCCAGGTAGGATTGCAGTTATCCGTGGGCTGTTTTATAATAATCAGATATTTATTGCAACGTGAATTATGCGTTCTGTTCTGCCTCCGTATATGAGTGAGTGAGTGAGTGAGTGAGTGAGTGAGTGAGTGAGAGAAAGAGAGAGAGAGAGAGCGAGGGGAGGAGGAGAAGGTGGGGGGGCTGGAGCGGGACAGCACGAACTTGCTCTGTATCAGGAAGCGCATTGTCTGCCTCGCGTATAGCCAGGCTGCATTTGTTTCTCCTGCCTGCAAATTACCGGCAACTGGATACGCCAGATGAAGCCTACCGGACAGCACACTTTACTTCTGCTACTCATCTGTGTCTCCGTGAAAGGTAAGATTGTTTCGTCGGAGAAAAGACTGATAGACTTGCGCTTTTATTATCATTTTTTTTAACCGATTGCACTTGCAACTGGTCACCGTGACGGACAGATTGGCAGACAGATGCGGTTTAGTTTATGCGTGCTGGGCGCCTTAATCCCTATAGGGAGACGGAGTGTTAAAAAGAGTGGGTGGGAGGGTGAGGACGGTGGGAGTGTAAGCTGTCAGTCCTGTGTTTTCTTTGCATTTATTGTGGATCCTTATTTGTATGTAGTGGCAAGAATACATAAAATACAACCCCAAGCATTAATGGTGCATTTCCAGCGCTCACTTCAAGACTGCTTTTACATCAAAGTTTATTTAGCTAGCAATCGTGTTTTCAAATATTATTTTTCTTTAATGAGAATTTATCTGAGGCTTATGCTTTGGATTGTGGTCTCTCTTAGTCTTACTGGCGATGTCGTTTTACCACTGGGGCAAATGACAGAACACTGCTCCGCGAGTCTTACGAATATAAAGACCTAGCGGAGCACTGCATCATTTCAGATAAATTATGGATCACGTGCGGTGTGTCAGCGCCGCTTTGCCGTTAGCTGTTCGACTTTCTTCGGTGTTGCTTTAAAACCAGAAAGGACAACATTAAAGTTTTATTAATAAATATAAGGGCGAATTTATTAACAGATCCGACAAAAGTAAAGCATCATTAATACTATTTGAATTTAAGAGTTGTGTGTGAACGCAGATGACTAGGGAAGACTAAACAGATTTCTAACATGGTGCTTACACATATGAAGCCACTTTTTATAAGATATTAATACCTCACCAGGTAATGCTTTTTAACAATATGTGAAACACACTAAACCTGCAGACACCGCAAAAAACGCTAAATACAAGTTAATTGTATTGAAAAAAGAATTGATTTTCACAAGCGTACGTGGCTTCCAATGAAGTATACAAATTCATCGTTGAAATTTCGTTTCGACGTGGCATTAAAGGCTTTATTGTAATGTGAAATTATACGCAGAGCTATTGAATCCGATCAATATTCGAGACTGACGGGTGTGCTAACAGAAAGAATTGCATTCTTAAAAGCCGCAAGTGCCTAACAGTTAGATACACATCCAGCAAATGAGATCTGGGAGTAAATCTTTAATTTAATTCTCACTTTGACGAAAAAAAACCGAAAAAGCACAAAATGTACATTTAAGCATAACTAGCAAATGAATGTACTTTAAATGGATTTTCTCAGTTGTGTAAGTTTGTACTTTCTAATTTAGCTGCACTTCGGTTTTGTAAGCCACTGAAATAGGCTAATAAGATAGATAGATAGATAGATAGATAGATAGATAGATAGATAGATAGATAGATAGATAGATAGATAGATAGATAGATAGATAGATAGATAGATAGATAGATAGATAGATAGATAGATATATGAAAGGCACTATATAATAGAGAGAATGACAGAGGGTAAAAGCACGATAGATAGATAGATAGATAGATAGATAGATAGATAGATAGATAGATAGATAGATAGATAGATAGATAGATAGATATGAAAGGCACTATATAATAGATAGAATGACAGAGGGTAAAAGCACGATAGATAGATAGATAGATAGATAGATAGATAGATAGATAGATAGATAGATAGATAGATAGATAGATATGAAAGGCACTATATAATAGATAGAATGACAGAGGGTAAAAGCACGATAGATAGATAGATAGATAGATAGATAGATAGATAGATAGATAGATAGATAGATAGATAGATAGATAGATAGATATGAAAGGCACTATATAACAGATAGATAGATAGATAGATAGATAGATAGATAGATAGATAGATAGATAGATAGATAGATAGATATGAAAGGCACTATATAATAGATAGAATGACAGAGGGTAAAAGCACGATAGATAGATAGATAGATAGATAGATAGATAGATAGATAGATAGATAGATAGATAGATAGATAGATAGATAGATAGATATGAAAGGCACTATATAACAGATAGATAGATAGATAGATAGATAGATAGATAGATAGATAGATAGATAGATAGATAGATAGATAGATATGTAAGGCAGTATAACATAGATAGATAGATAGATAGATAGATAGATAGATAGATAGATAGATAGATAGATAGATAGATAGATAGATAGATAGATATTTTTTTATTTTTTAAAAACAACGTTTATTGATATAATTGTTAAAAACAGTATATAACATCACCCAAACAACAAAACATATATACAGAAAAATAAAAACAAGTGCTATATAACAAATAAAGAAACATTTCCAGTTAAAGATTTCCTAACACACTAATTAAGCAATTATGGGAAAAAATTATAACATGAAGTGTAACTCCTCATCCTCACATTCACAGAGCACATTATTTACACACCAAACTTCCCTAAACCTTTCCAAATTCTTTGTACATTTATAAAAATTAAACTCCACTAAGATTCTACTCTTACATAACTTTTTGAAGAACCCAATGGTATCCTGAAGCCCAGTCCCACTGATGTTATTTCTGCGGGTTTTCCATATCGTCAATTTTGCTTGACCTATGATGAAGTTCACCAGGTTGACGTTATTCCCTGTTCGTTTTGTTACCTTCCACCCAAACAAGAAGCCCACCTCGTTATATACAATACCCAATCTAACAATTAGATGTCTGATCAAATTGAAAAAAGGCTGAAGTCTCATACAAAACAGAAAACAATGAAACACGGTTTCCCTCGCACCACAAAAGGGACAGTTATCAGTAACCCCAGGACTAATAATTGCTAAAAAGGAGTTGACCGCTAAAATGCCATGCAACAGCCTCCACTGCAGATCCCCCACCCGATGAGCCAATGGTGGCCTGTACAGCGACCTCCAGGCCGGCTTTGCTCCCCCTGATAGATAGATAGATAGATAGATAGATAGATAGATAGATAGATAGATAGATAGATAGATAGATAGATAGATAGATAGATAGATAGATAGATAGATAGATAGATAGATAGATAGATAGATAGATAGATAGATAGATAGATAGATATGAAAGGCACTATATAATAGATAGAATGACAGAGGGTAAAAGCACGATAGATAGATAGATAGATAGATAGATAGATAGATAGATAGATAGATAGATAGATAGATAGATAGATAGATAGATAGATAGATAGATAGATAGATAGATAGATATGAAAGGCACTATATGATAGATAGATAGATAGATAGATAGATAGATAGATAGATAGATAGATAGATAGATAGATAGATAGATAGATAGATAGATAGATAGATAGATAGATAGATAGATAGATAGATAGATAGACACACTATAGTCTGTACACACACCAGAATGACTAAAATGGAAGAAAATTTAAAAAGAAAGAACATTTCTGATTTGACAGTCCCAGCCCCAGGGAGTCATTTTGCAGACATGTTGCTGTTGGTATAAAGGAGCTCCCGTCTGTTTCTGCTGAATGATTTGTCGGCTGAAAGTCCTCAGTGCTGGTGTGTCACAGAGAGGATGTGCAGCATTATTCATAATGGCACTTAGTTTTGTTTTAATTCTCTCCTCCTCCTCCTCTACGACCTCCAGGGGGTCCTGAGTGCCTCCTATAACTGAGTCTGCCCTTCTAATTAACTTGTTGCTTCAGTGACGTTACCAGCCCGGCACAGTACAGTGTATATGATCTCAGTGGTCATTAAAGAGTTGTAGAAGATGTGAAAGATGTCACTTCCCATATTCATGGAGCACAGTCTCCTAAGGAAGACCAGTCCAATCTGTCGTTGATGTGGACCCCCAAGTACCTGTAGAAGTGCACCATCTCTACATCCACTCTCTGAGCAGTGACCAGACATGGTGGCTTTTGGTGTGGTGAAAGTTAATAATCAGTTCCTTGGCTTTGCTGATGTTAAGTTGTAGACTGTTCTCTTTGCACCAAGATACAAAGTTCTCCACGTTGACTCCTCTACTCTGGCTCATCCTCTTTATCAATACACTCAATAAGTGCAGAATCATCTGGGAATTTCTGCAAGTGACATGACCTGCTGTTATATTTGCAGTCAGGGGTGTAGAGAATGAAGAGTGAAGGAAACAGGCCTGTCTCAGTGTTGCTCACTCAGTACTTGAATCTCACAAACTGCAGTCTGCCGTAAAGGCCAAGGCCGCCATAATGAGGTCACACTGCCCGCCAGGCATATGAATCTAGTAACGTTTTAGTTGTGGATTATACATCATTTATACCATTAATAAGAAATATGCTTTTAACTTTTAATAAGGTAACTTATTTTAAAGGAGGTGGCACACTGGTTGCCGCTGCTACCTCACAACTCCTGTGTCTGATCCCCACTCGGTTGTTGTCTCTTTGCAGCCTGCTTGTTCTTCTCTTCTGTTTTCGGTGTTTTTATCTGTTTACCTGGCACGTTCAAAAAGGCATGCAGGGCAGGATAATTAGTGTGATAAGGTTATCGCACAAAGTAGCCTAGAAGCTACTGATGGTGTTCTTACCTTTTAAAACAATATTCCACTCACAAGTGAGATATTTTTACAGTGCTAGGATTGGAAGTAAATTTCCGGCAGTGCTGTTTTTATTGCGATATGGTGACAGTGGGATACGTCAACATTCGATTGGTTTCACCCTTGATGATGCTGAAAGAGTTTCCAGTGTAAAAACAGGTGCCAGAAACGTGGATCGATTATCATGAGCCAGTGGAAGTTGATTGGGGGGATTGGGTCCGCCCTTGAAGATTTTCAAAGAGGTGCCTGTCCTCACATCCAGTATGGCAAGGAAATCTGCTGGTACTCCATGTTGAAACTGGAAGAGGTGCCGGCACTGCTGCCACAAGCACTGATTTTGTTTTTGTTTTATACGTTACTCACCCTATGAAGTTTGTAGTGATGGCCGAGAAAAATTTTTAATCATACAGAATGAATGATATAAGTCAATGGTGTCCAGTGCTGTACAATGGCAAACAATGTGGAATACGTCTATGGAAAAAAAGAACAAATAACCTCACATTATTCGTATTGCAAAATCCACACGTCATCGATCCGATTGTATGTTCAAATTGGGCAAAACACATGATTTTTGCTAGAATAATATTAAATAGACTAGTCATTTAGCCCGTTACAATAACAGGCGCTAGAACAGTAGTGCATAAACATTAGTAGGAACAGTCTGTATTAAATGGCAAGGGACTTTGACCTCATTCTTTTTGTTGGTCGTATTTTTCTTTCTTTCAGCCTTTCTTTTGTTGATGTTTACTTGCTGAGCTGACCGTTCTTCATGGGCTGCCGCCGTGTATTTCATGTCTTTAATTTTCTGTGACAGTAATACTGTCTTGTACGTCCGCTGGCTTGTATGTTCGTAATATACCTTTAATTTTCTCTGCCGGTAATAAAGGCGTGTGCGTCGGTAATATGCCTTTAATCTCCTCTGACAGTAATACTGGCTTGTATTTCCGTAAAACGCCTCTAACTTTCTCTGACAGTAATATCGCGCATCGCACCGTGCCCCGCGCATGCACACTTCACCAGAAGACACACACACACAGACACCTGGACGCACAAAGGGATTTTATTAAAGAGGATACTAATGGAAAAATCAGTGCACTTCCAAAGCAAGAAACTAACACTACATTTGACCCTTTGAGTCGAAGTTCTGCCTTTCCGCATTATTCGTTGGTCAAGTGTAGGTTTTGTGTTGTGTAGCGGTATTGGAAAAGTACTGCAAAAAAAAAAAAAATTTTGAAAAATAAACAGTTCTGGCGTTTCGGGATTTTTGAAGTTAGAAGTAAAGGTCAGCATTCACCATTAATAATAATAATACTTTGCATTTATATAGCACTTTTCTCACTACTCAAAGCGCTCAGCAATTGCAGGTTAAGGGTTTTGCTCAAGGGCCCAACAGAGCAGAGTCCCTATTGGCATTTACAGGATTCGAACCGGCAACCTTCCGATTGCCAGTGCAGATCCCTAGCCTCAGAGCCACCTTGCAGTGTTGGAAAAATATCTGTCCTTTCATAGATTTCACAAAATGAAAGTACATGCTTTGACACGATTAGAACATTATGGGAGACTCCCCTCCTCTATTGATTTGATACAATCAGAACTTCACGTGGGACTCCCATACCCCCATTACTTCAGGCTGTTAAGGACTTCATGATGTCCGTCATTTTGTAGACTTCACAAAATGAAAGTAAGAGGCGTTGATAGAACATGATGGTAGTGGGGTGCAACTGGGAATTCACCAGGCCCGGTCTTAGGTATTATGGGGCCCTAGGCGAAAGGGGGGTCCAGGGGCCCCCTGGAAGCTCTACGAAATGCGTGAAAATTAGACCAAGGAGACGTTTTCTTGTAACGTTACGAGGTCATCACCCTGCGTCCCTTTTTCGCCCGGAGCCGCCCACACGGACAAGCCCCCGCTGGCCCACGTGATTTAAACATGCGAGGGGAGGGGCGGGCCGGGGGCCTGGCCGCCGTCGATCCGGGGCCCCCCAGACGGTCGCCTATTTCGCCTATGCCTAAGGCCGGGCCTGAATTCACGTAGGACCCCTTATTGCTTCATTTCTATCGGGGCTTCAGGGCTTCATGAGGGAAGCAGTATGTATTGTGGTATGATGGTGTGGCACACCAGTCAGGCTGGAATAAGACAGGGGGTTTTGGAGTTACCTGTTATTTGCTTCTGAACCATTTTGGTACCGATACTGAGGTCTGAAAGCTAGCATCAATATTGAAGTCATGTCATATTATAGTATACTAGCTGTCCCCCCTGCGGTGGGTTGGCACCCTGCCCGGGATTGGTTCCTGCCTTGTGCCCTGTGTTGGCTGGGATTGGCTCCAGCAGACCCCCGTGACCCTGTGTTCAGATTCAGTGGGTTGGAAAATGGATGGATGGATAGCTGTCCCCCACAGCTCCACCCGCGTAGTAGTGGAACGGGACAAACTTTAAAAATCAACAAACAAACAGGTATTGCTAGCTAAGCGGAGTCCAAAACACAGAAGAAGAGGGGCTCGAACGCAGGCTGGCGCGTGAGTGCCCAGCTCCCCACCCCTGACATCACGCTTCCCCCTCCCCACCTCGTTCCACAGCCTCTCTCTGGAATTAGCATGAATATATCACTCATGCAAGTGAACTATGACTCTTAGCGCAATGAGAAAAGTCGCAAAATCAACCGGAATGTTTAAGCAAATTATAGAAAAAAAAACAATCTAAATCCGTTAAGTAGTTCTTTCGTTTGCTAGCTAAGCAGAGGTAAGGTACGCCCCGAGGCTGGAGCATGACCCTCAGTCCGATGTGTGTTTCTCGAATTTATGCAAATAAATTGAAAGCACAAACAAACTATCATATTTAGCGCGATGAGAGAGGTCACAAAATCAACCGGAATGCTCAAAAGAAAAAATTATAGAAAATTAGCCGATCTAAATCTGTTAAGTAGTTCTCTCGTGAAAAGCGGACAGACAGACAAACAGACAGACATTGGATTTTATATTATCCATCCATCCATTATTCAACCCACTATTTATCTGAAACAAGAGGGGTCTGCTGGAGCCAATCCCAGCCAACACAGGGCGGAAGGCAGGAAACAAACCCCAGGCAGGGCGCCAGCCCACCGCAGGGCGCACTCACACACACCAAGGACAATTTAGGACCACCAATGCACCTAACCTGCACGTCTTTGGACTGTGGCAGGAAACCCACGCAGACACGGGGAGAACATGCAAACTCCACACAGGGAGGACCCGGGAAGCAAACTAACTGCACCACCGTACCGCACCTTTTATATTATATTATATTATATTATATTATATTATATTATATTATATTATATTATATTATATTATATTATATTATATTCTTCTTCTTTTGGCTGCTCCCGCTGGGGGTCACCACAGCAGATCATCTTTTCTATATCCTCCTGTCCTCTGCATCTTGCTCTGTTACACCCAGCATATATTATATTATATTATATTATATTATATTATATTATATTATATTATATTATATTATATTATATTATATTATATTATATTATATTGATCTAACAATTGTCAAGAGCCCTTAAGAAATGTGTCTCTGTGTTCCATCCATCCATTATCCAACCCGCTATATCCTAACTACAGAGTCACGGGGGTCTGCTGGAGCCAATCCCAGCCAGCACAGGGCGCAAGGCATGAAACAAACCCGAGTAGGGCGACAGCCCACCTCAGGGCACACACACACACACACACACACACATCAAGCACACACTAAGGACAATTTAGGATCGCCAATGCACCTAACCTGCATGTCTTTGGACTGTGGGAGGAATCCCATGCAGACACGGGGAGAACATGCAGACTCCACGCAGGGAGGACCCGGGAAGCGAACCCAGGTCTCCTTAGTGTGAGGCAGCAGTGCTACCCACTGCGCCACCATGCCGCCCTGTCTCTGTGTTCTTGTTGCAGAATGTATCTTAAAGTAACAGCCTGGGTCCACTGCACCGATTCCTTTCATTACTTAAACACTCCAGTCATGTCACCTTTTAATGTCCATTTTGCTCAAAGTGAAAAGGTTCAACTCCTTCTCAGTATAAGCAAACAGAGATTAAGAGGTGATATCTGAGAGATGTTCCCTGAAATTTTGGTGTTCCATTCAGTTGCTGTACACAGGTGTGCTCAGCCTGTAGGGTGAAAGGTGGGGTCAATTTCTAGTTATGAAATGGTTTCCAGAATAGAACTGTCACATAACTTGAGAAGCGTCTGTTGGCACTTTTGTCTAAACACAGAATTTATTTTGAATTAAGATACACTGGTGTTTTTTTCCAGTTTGCACACAGTGCAAAAACAGTGTGGTATCCCCGACCCTCCACTTTCATTTTAAAGGCCATTTTTCTTGGTTCATTCAGGGTTGGTAAGATGGCGCACAGTATGATAAGGTATGGAATATTTGCTACAAGGAAAAAAGTACTATAAAATTCAGTATAGAATTTAATAATAGATTTACTGGGCTCGGGCGGCACGGTGGCGCAGTGGGTAGCGCTGCTGCCTCGCAGTTGGGAGATCTGGGGACCTGGGTTCGCTTCCCGGGTCCTCCCTGCGTGGAGTTTGCATGTTCTCCCCGTGTCTGCATGAGTTTCCTCCGGGCGCTCCGGTTTCCTCCCACAGTCCAAAGACATGCTGGTTAGGTGGATTGGCGATTCTAAATTGCCCCTAGTGTGTGTGGGTGTGTTTGTGTGTGTCCTGTGGTGGGTTGGTTCCTGCCCTGTGTTGGCTGGGATTGGCTCCAGCAGACCCCCGTGACCCTTTGTTCGGATTCAGCGGGTTGGAAAATGGATGGATGGATGGATGGATTTACTGGGCTCAAACCAGGGCCACAGTGAGCTGGAGTCCAAAAAGCTTTGGGTTAAATGTAATAACCATGGACAGGATGAGAGTCCATTATAGGTAACACTCACTCATCAAATTTAGACTTTCCAAATTAACCTTTAGATAGACACTGTAGAACCCTGAAAACAGTCTTTGGGACTTGTGGAAAATGTGCCAAGTCCACATAGAGGGAGACTGGACCAGAAAGTGACCGCAGATTCCTCGAGATGGGAAAGAGTAGAACAAACCATGGTGCCTTTAAATTGAAAAAGTGAATCAGTGTTCCTAACAACATAGCAAAGACACTATATAAATAAAATTATTATTATTATTATTACTAGTAGTAGTAGTAGTCTGCAGCTCACTCTTATTTAAATTTGCTTTGTAAAATGTCCTGTGCTTGTGTACTCAATGAGAAAAAATAAACACTTGAGATCTTCTATTGAGAGAAGCAAAGATTTGACAGCAGGGCCATCACTGGAAAAGTGTGGGACATTTCATCCAGTGTGGGAATGGCCATAATAGGGAGGGTGATGGCCAATGTGGACTATAGGGGGCGCTCATGCTTTGTCTCTAAACCCAAGTGATGACTAAAGAAAGAAGAGAAGTGGCAAAAGAAAAAAGGATTTTTTACCCAAAGCAGGTGAACGTTTCAAAATAATGGTCCATAAACACATAGGGGCTTAAAATTAAACAACAACAAAAAAAAAAAATCTTCCGGACGCTCTGCTTACCCTCCAGCGTTCTTTACAGTATTTAACTTGCCACTTAGCAATGACTTTCTCCCAGCTCCATGGCCAACATATAATGACTGCCCAGGCCAGGTAAGGCCCCCTCGCTACTGTCTCCAAGATATCCAGCCAGCACTGAAAGGTCTGCTGGTACACCTGAGGAGCCATCCCAAGTGGCTGTTGGTCTGTCCTCCCCAATACTCCTGTGATTTTAGCCCCCAGTGCACTCTAGTGGCCTGGGGGACATTAACAAGGGTAATAAATTGATTGTTCCTCGTCCCACTTTCACACCATATGCAGTGCTATGCAAAGTTGGAGGTTTTCACATTACATTGTTATACATCTTTAAATCCCTATAGATTTAATTGGGCTTTTTTGCCACTGATCAACAGAAAAAGACGATTAATGTCAACATGAAAAGAATGATCTAAATTAATTAGAAATGTGAAACATACAATAATTGATCACATAAGTATTTGCGCCCTTCAGGTCAGTATTTACTAGACGCACTTGTGGCAACCAACGCAGCCTTCAGTCTGTGTGACTGTGTGATTAGATTTGCACATCTGCACACTGCCATTTTTCTCCATTGGTCTTTACAAAACTATTCAAGCTCTGTCCGGTGTCATGGTGATCCTGAGTGAACTGCTTTTGTCAAATCCAGTCATAAATTGTCACTTGGATTGAGATCTGGACACCGACTTGGCCACTCCAGAACATTCACAGTGTTGTTTTAAAGCCATTCTTGTGTCACTTTAGATTTATGCTTGAGCTTGTTGTCTTGCTTCAAAACAAATCCTCTCTGTAGGTGCAGGTTTCTCATAAATAGTATCAAGTTATTTCTCTGGCATTTCCCTGTGAGTTGCTGCATTCGGGATTTCGGCCATGATTTCCCTGGATTTTGTTGAATTCATTTTACCCATAGAAACCTTACCGAGCCTGCTGCAGAGGAGCATCCCCACAGCCTGACGCCGCCACCACCACCAGGCTTCATAAGGTGATTTTGATAATGTATTTAAGATTACGAGTTTAGTTTGATGGCCTAAAAAATTTTGTTCACAACAGAGCTTAGAACCTTCTTGCAGCTGACTTCAGGGTCTTTTATGTACCTTCTGGCAAACTCTAGCTGAAATGTCATGTCTGGTGAAGCACCGGGTAGCAGTTCATGCCTGCACAGTCTTTCTAATCTGAACTACTGTAGCTTGTAACTCCTTCAGAGTTCCCATAGATCTCTTAGTGGCCTCCCTCACACGCCATCTTCTTGCTGGATCATTCAGTTTTGGTGGATGGCCTTCTCTAGCTGATTTACAGTTGTGCCACACTCCATTTCTCAATGAGTGTTTTAACTGGACTCCCAAGGAATATTCAATGACTTTGATATTTTCTTGACTCCAACTTCTATCTATCTATCTATTGTGGCATGCGGCTGGGGATGGCACCCAGCCGGTACGCCCAGAAAGACAGGAGGAAGGCTCATTCCTCCTCCAGACCACGAGGGGGGCGTCCACCCTGGTTATATTGGGGGCCACGGGTACAGGGCTTGGAATCTATCTATGCGACAAATATGTTTTTACATAAAATTCAAAGTAGTATGAGTGACAAATGTGCCTTCTGTGGGGAGAAAGAAACTGTTCATCATTTATGAGAATGAAAAATCTGTTTTTGTACTTTTGGAAATTATGTGAAACATTTAATGTTACATTTAATGATCAGAGGTTTATTTGGGGCATGAAATATAACAAAAAAAATCTAAATCAAAACTTTAAAATTATTTACTTGGGCAAGCAAATTTAGCCATTTTAAAAAGCCGTAATAACAAACAGTTTGTTACCAGATGATGTGCTCTTTATTTTCAAATTTTACATTACTTTGAGAAGAAACCTGGAATTTACATATTATAAGACAACATGCAATACTGAACATTTTGAAAAAGTGTGGGGAATGAAGGGGGTGCTGTGCTCCATTGAGGAGGGGCAACTAAAAATCAATTTGGAATAATGATGAACAGCTGGTATATGATTGTCATGATAAATGTTAGGAGGATTATTTTGAGTATTGAATATTTACTGAAATCGTGTATTTGACTTAACATGCGGTGTAGGAGGTGTGTGCAAGGGAGCAGTGGAGGAGTTAAAAATACAGATTTTTTGTTAACATATGTATCTATTTATTTATCAAGGAAAATTATTTAAATTTGTGTGTGGGGTAGGAGGCGTGTACTGGGGAGTAGTGAAGGAGAAATATAATCAATTTTCTTGTGAAGTTATTTATTTATTAACTGTATACTATTGATGTGTTCATGTTTTCTTATTGTGCCAGATAAAGTTTATTTTAAAAATTAAAAATAATATCTGTCATATAGCACCTTTCATATCTATCTATCTATCTATCTATCTATCTATCTATCTATCTATCTATCTATCTATCTATCTATCTATCTATCTATCTATCTATCTATCTATCTATCTATCTATCTATCTATTATATAGTGCCTTTCATATCTATCTATCTATCTATCTATCTATCTATCTATCTATCTATCTATCTATCTATCTATCTATCTATCTATCTATCTATCTATCTATCTATCTATCTATTATATAGTGCCTTTCATATCTATCTATCTATCTATCTATCTATCTATCTATCTATCTATCTATCTATCTATCTATCTATCTATCTATCTATAATATAGTGCCTTTCATATCTATCTATCTATCTATACAATACAATACAATTTATTTTTGTATAGCCCAAAATCACACAAGAAGTGCCACAGTGGACTTTAACAGGCCCTGCCTCTTGACAGCCCCCCAGCCTTGACTCTCTAAGAAGACAAAG
The DNA here is from genome assembly GCF_900747795.2 of Erpetoichthys calabaricus. Taxonomy (NCBI): domain Eukaryota; kingdom Metazoa; phylum Chordata; class Cladistia; order Polypteriformes; family Polypteridae; genus Erpetoichthys; species Erpetoichthys calabaricus. Next base: position 186,204,140 of record NC_041400.2, read on the forward strand.
ACTGTACTGTGCCGGGCTGGTAACATCACTGAAGCAACAAGTTAATGAAAAGGGCAGACTCGGTTATAGGAGGCACTCAGGACCCCCTGGAGGTCGTAGAGGAGGAGGAGGACAGAATTAAAACAAAACTAAGTGCCATTATGAATAATGCTGCACATCCTCTCTGTGACACACCAGCACTGAGGACTTTCAGCCAACAAATCATTCAGCAGAAACAGACGGGGGCTCCTTTATACCAACACCAACATGTCTGCAAAATGACTCCCTGGGGCTGGGACTGTCAAATCAGAAATGTTCTTTCTTTTTAAATTTTCTTCCATTTTAGTCATTCTGGTGTGTGTACAGACTATAGTGTGTGTGTATATCTATCTATCTATCTATCTATCTATCTATCTATCTATCTATCTATCTATCTATCTATCTATCTATCTATCTATCTATCTATCTATCTATCTATCTATCTATCTATCTATCTATCTATCTATCTATCTATCTATCTATAATATAGTGCCTTTCATATCTATCTATCTATCTATCTATCTATCTATCTATCTATCTATCTATCTATCTATCTATCTATCTATCTATCTATCTATCTATCTATCTATCTATCTATCTATCTATAATATATTTCCTTTCATATCTATCTATCTATCTATCTATCTATCTATCTATCTATCTATCTATCTATCTATCTATCTATCTATCTATCTATCTATCGTGCTTTCACTCTCTGTCTATCTATCTATCATATAGTGCCTTTCATATCTATCTATCTATCTATCTATCTATCTATCTATCTATCTATCTATCTATCTATCTATCTATCTATCTATCTATCTATCTATCTATCATATAGTGCCTTTCATATCTATCTATCTATCTATCTATCTATCTATCTATCTATCTATCTATCTATCTATCTATCTATCTATCTATCTATCTATCTATCTATCTATCTATCTATCATATAGTGCCTTTCATATCTATCTATCTATCTATCTATCTATCTATCTATCTATCTATCTATCTATCTATCTATCTATCTATCTATCTATCTATCTATCATATAGTGCCTTTCATATCTATCTATCTATCTATCTATCTATCTATCTATCTATCTATCTATCTATCTATCTATCTATCTATCTATCTATCTATCTATCTATCTATCTATCTATCTATACAATACAATACAATACAATACAGTTTATTTTTGTATTGCCCAAAATCACACAGGAAGTGCCACAATGGGCTTTAACAGGCCCTGCCTCTTAACAGCCCCCCAGCCTTGACTCTCTAAGAAGACAAGAAAAAACTCCCAAAAAAATCTTATAGGGAAAAATGGAAGAAACCTTGGGAAAGGCAGTTGAAAGAGAGACCCCTTTCCAGGTAGACTGGGTATGCAGTGGGTGTCAAAAGAAGGGGGTCAATACAATACAGTACAATACAATACAATACACAGAATAGAACATATCCTCAATACTGTATAAAAATAAAAATTTTAGAAGTACGGAGAAGAATTTAACAGTAGATGATATCACATAATAAGATTTGGATATATTCAGAGTCCTGGAGACCTCATCCATCAAGCTGCCTCCCCCATTTGGTCATTCCACGGCTGAAACAGTGTTGGGCCAGCCAATCCGATGAAAGGACCCCTCTTTCCCACGATTCCTGCGATCCTCCATCAGGGATGACTTTACCTTTGGCAGGCTAAACAACTTGGCAGGTGGGCCGTGGCACCAAGTGCCACATTTGAGTATCTATCTATTATACAATGCCTTTTATATCTATCTATCTTTCTATTATATACTGCCTTTACTCTCTGTCTATCTATTATATAGTGCCTTTAATATCTATCTATCTATCTATCTATCTATCTATCTATCTATCTATCTATCTATCTATCTATCTATCTATCTATCTATCTATCTATCTATCTATCTATCTATCTATCTATCTATCTATCTATCTATCTATCTATCTTTCTTATGAACTTTGTTTTCTGATCACTTGTTCATTTAGATACTTGGAGTGTTCTTCTGTCTTCATTGTGTAGGTTAGCCCACTACACTGACTCACTACAAGTGCCACTATTTATATTACCATCAACTGAATCTGCCTGAGTTTCTCCACTTAACTAAATATGTGATTTCCGGCAGCACCAGTTATGATTTAAGGGTAGTGAATTTTTATTTATGCAGTCAATTTGTTTGTAGTTTTTAATTAATTAATTGTAGTTCTATTTAATTTTGATCACTCTTTCATTGTGACATTAATCTTATTCTGTTCATCATTGTCAGAAGAAACAAATTAAATCCACTGTGATTCAATGTTGTATAACAATAAAATGTGAAAACTTCCACAGTAATGAGTATTTGTTATTGGCACTGGGGGATCCAGCACTGAACAGGATGCCAGTCCTTGGCAGGGCTTCAGCTTTAATATTTGTTTTCTTCTCACAGGAACTTCTTTTCTAATTTTTATTTCACAGTTAGCTAGTTATTTATTTACTTGACAAAAGTGGATAATAATACTTAATATTCATCTCATTATCAGACTTTGTAGTTTAGAGCCGGCGGTGAAAATCGTTGAAGCAAAACAGCAACGCAGGACTCAAGAAGCTGCTGCAGATAACACAGCAGGGTTTCTGCCGGATCTGTAGGACTGTTGAAATTGTGCAATTAAAGTGTGCTCCCTAACTGTGCTGGAAACACTATTCTGGTTATTTCCCATTGCGGTTTGGGAGAAAATAGAGTACAGATCACAATAAAATTTGTATATTTTTTTTTGTATTACAACACATTTAGACACGTGTTGAGCATATGGATGATGGAGGGCATATAACTGGACATTTCTGCATTGTTTGAACTGACATTTTCAGTTGTATGACTCACAGCTAAAAGTGCCAGCAGACTGAATGAGGGCAATAAGAGGAGCCAAAACCTAAGAAATACAAGACAGGGAGAATGAGGACCTCTTCGCCCTATAAGTCCAGAGGGTCTTTCACAGTTCCTGGTGGTTCATTGTGAATGCGCTCAGGAGTCAGTGAGTCAATTGTGCTTGTGCCTTTGGTATATTTTGGAACTTTGACCCTCATGCTTGTTGTTTGATCACATTTCTGGTGTTACTGTTGTGGCTGGAGGATGGGGGCCAGACCCAGCCGGGACACCTGGAAGGACCGAGAGACAGTGTATACATCCCCTGGGCCAAGAGGGGGCAATCGCCCTGGATAATGAGGGGACCATGGTGATGGAGCGTGGAAGCTCAAACCCACTGGGGCCCATGGCCGTCACCAGGGGGTGCCCCGAGCATCATGCAGCCCAGGAGATCTGCACTTCCACCACACCTGGGAAGGTGAAGGAAGGACTTTCCAGGGACTCCTGGAGTGCTTCCAGGTGCTCGTGTGGCACTTCCACCACACCAGGAAGTGCTGCTGGAAGACCATCAACAAGCACCTGGAGCACATCTGGGTGACTATAAAAGGGGCCGCCTTCCTACAGTCAGGGAGCGAGAGTCAGGTGCTGGAGGAGGACGAAGTTCCAGTGATAGAAGGAAAGGTGGCCCATGGACAATTAAAGGCCCGTGGAAGGGGGTTTTGGTGCTGGAAGCACTGTGTGTGTGCGGGACTTGGTCTTAATAAACGTGTGTGTTTTAAGAATTGCCGATGTCCATCTGGTTGTATCCGGGCTGAGCCTTTCACAATGGCATCCCAGATGGGACTCTCCACCTTTTACAAGGGAAGGACCCCTCATAAAAATAATTTTGTGAGCAGCCCGGCGCAGTAGCATGAGGCACGCGCACACGCTTTAGCACAAAGCACACGTGCTTCTGCGACACACTCACGCCCTGCACTAGCAGCTTGACCTTTTACAGTCACCGAGGTCCGGAGTCGGGTGGAGGAGGACAAGGTTGCCTGGGAGGAGAGGTGGTAGGAGAAAAGAGTGTTGGATTGCTTAGTGTACAGTGCTTGGGACTGTTGTTGTGGCTGGGGGGATTACAGGGAAGACATGCCCTCCAGCTGAAGAAAAATAAAAGTTTCTTTATTTTTATATGTGCCTCCGTGTGAGTCTGTGTCAGGTCGGGCGCAATACACTGTATTGAGACTCTGTTTGCATTGGACTGCCTTTAGTGTTTTTTATGCAGTTCCTTTACTTCTTGTGCTCCATGGAGCTTCATTGTTATTGAAGAGCATTTTGTAAGAATAAACTTTTTATTTCATAAAGATTCAGTGCTTGCCCTTATTACTGGCCAGGGTTTGATGGTGATATCCCCCTCTAGTGGACATTGAGTGGAAGTGCTTTTGGGACTTACAGTATGTGTTTTGTTCACGAGTATTTGGAAGGCACACTAGTACTATTTTTAAGCTGGAAATTTGTGAATTGAATATCTGTGTAACTATAGCAGGGCCTCACAGCTTTCATGCTACAATTTTGTAGACTTAGAGTTAATGACTCTTTAAACATATCATGCTGAGCTCTCATGCCAAGAAGAGAGGAAAGTAGGTTAATTATTTGAAGTGCAACCATTTTTTGCCTCTCAACACAAAAATAAGTTATATGTTTGATTCCAATATAGGTAAGTAGAAGTGAAATCTGCAGATGGCACTAAAACTGAAGTATATATACACTCATCGGCCACTTTATTAGGCACACTTGTTCAACGGAGACTTCAACAGCTGAGGTGCTCTCCATCCTGACCCCTGTTTTGGCTGCCTTGAGCTATGTCACCCAGACCGCTCAGGGTCGTTTGTCCTCTCATCTTCCTTCACACTCACTTCGGCTTACCTCGGAGAATAATAATAATAATAATAATTCATTACAGTTATATAGCGCTTTTCTCAGTACTCAAAGCGCTATCCACACAGGGAGGAACCGGGAAGTGAACCTACAATCTCCTCCAGTCTCCTTACTGCAAAGCAGCAGCACTACCACTGTGCCGACACTACCACTGTGCCACCTGGGATAAGACACCACCTTGATCGCACCCACTCCACTATACACTCATTGGGAACGATCTGTCCCTAGAGTGCAGATCCATTGCGGGACCACTGACCGCACTGCCTTTTCTCTTTCTCCCTCAATCACTAACACATGCTTTTCCTTCCTTCCTTCCTTCCTTCCTTCCTTCCTTCCTTCCTTCCTTCCTTCCTTCCTTCCTTCCTTCCTTCCTTCCTTCCTTCCTTCCTTTCTCGTTTTTCTTTCTTTTTCTTCATCTCTCACATTCGCACTTACATTTTATAATGGGGACGTGGCACAGTTATGACGATTAGCAGCTCCCTGTGCCAATTAATATCACGGACGATCTCACACCTGTGCACTTAGTGTAGGGCCACCCATTCCCACATTGCACCCAGGAGCCGCTCTTGCCGTGCTACCACGCCTCCTCCTACCAAGTGGCAAGAAGGGCACTCCACCCTTTTCCGGCTGAGGACCATGGTCTCGGATTTGAAGGTGCTGATTCCCTTCCCAGCCGCTTCATATTCGTCTGCGAACCGATCCAGAGAGAGTTGAAGATCACAGCCTGATGAAGCAAACAGGACAACATCATCTGCAAAAAGCAGTGACCCAATCCTGAGCCCATCAAACCAAACCCCCTCAATGCTTTGGCTGCACCTAGAAATTCTGTCCATAAAAGTTATAAACAGAACTGGTGACAAAGGGCAGCCCTGGCAGAGTTCAACTCTCACCGGAAACGGGTTCGACTTACTACCGGCAATGTGGATCAAGCTCTGACACCGGTTGTACAGAGACCGAACAGCCCTTATCAGGGGGTCTGGTACCCCATACTCCCAGAGCACCCCCCTTTTCCAAGTCCACAAAACACATGTAGACTAGTTGGGCAAACTCCCATGCACCCTCCAGGACTCTGCCAAGGGTGAAGAGCTGGTCCACTGTTGCACGACTAGGATGAAAACCACACTGTTCCTCCTGAATCTGAGGTTCGACTGTCTGATGGACCCTCCTCTCCAGGACCCCCGAATAGACTTTTTCAGGGAGGCTGAGGAGTGTGATCCCTTTGAGGTTGAAACACACCCTCCAGTCCCCCTTCTTAAAGAGGGGGACCACCAACCCAGTCTGCCAATCCAGAGGCACTGTCCCCGATGTGCATGCGATGTTGCACAGGTGTGTCGACCAAGACACTCATCCACCCCCGGGGCCCTGCCACCAAGGAGATTTTTGACCACCTCGGTGACCTCAGTCCCCAGGCTCTGCTTCCTCATTGGAAGACATGTTAGTGGGATTGAGGAGGTCTTCGAAGTACTCCCCCCACCGACCCACAACATCCCGAGTCGAGGTCAGTAGCGCACCATCCCCACCATGTACAGTGTTGACACTGCACTGCTTCCCCCTCCTGAGACGCCGGATGGTGGACCAGAATCTCCTCGAAACAATCTGGAAGTCATTCTCCATGGCCTCCCCAAACACCTCCCACGCCCGAGTTTTTGCCTCAGCAACCACCGAAGCCATATTCCGCTTGGCCTGCCGGTACCTGTTAGTCACCTCTGGAGTCCCACAGGACAAAAGGGTCCTGAAGGACTCCTTCTTCAGCTTGACAGCATCCCTCACCGCTGGTGTCCACCAATGGGTTCAGGTATTGCCGCCATGACAGGCACTGACCACATTATGGCCACAGCTCCAGTCAGCCGCCTCAACAATAGAGGCAGGGAACATGGCCCATTCAGACTCAATGTCCCCCACCTCCCTCGGGACGTGTTTGAAGTTCTGCCAGAGGTGGGAATTGAAGCTACTTCTGACAGGGGACTCTGCCAGACATTTTCCAAAGAACCTCACAATACATTTGGGCCTACCAGGCCTGACTGGCATCCTCCCCCACCATTGAAGCCAACTCACCACCAGATGGTGATCAGTTGAGAGCTCCGCCCCTCTCTTCGGCCAAGTGTCCAGGACATGAGGCCGCAGGTCCAATGACATGACCACGAAGTCGATCGTCGAACAGAGACCTAGGGTGTCCTGGTGCCAGGTGCACGTATGGACACCCCTATGCCTGAACATGGTGTTCGTTATGGGCATTCCATGACGAGCACAGAAGTCCAATAACAAAACACCACTCGGGTTCAGATCAGGGGGGGCCATTCCTCCCAATCACGCCCTTCTAGGTCTCACTGTAATTGCCCACATGAGCATTGAAGTCTCCCAAGGACACCAAAAAGGGTGGGTACTCCAGACTGCTGTATGGTGCATACACGCAAACAATGAGCAGGCTCCAAGTCGTGGGCAATAAGTATGCCCACACCTGCTCGGCACCTCTCACCAGGGCAACTCCAGAGTGGTAGAGAGTCCAGCCTCTCTCAAGGAGATTGGTTCCAGTGTCCACGCTGTGCATCGCGGTGAGCCTGACTATATCTAGCCAGAACCTTTCAACCTCGCGCACAAGCTCAGGCTCCTCCCCCTTCAGAGAGGTGACACTCCATGTCCCAAGAGCCAGCTTCTGTAGCCAAGGACCAGACCTCCAAGATCCCCGCCTTCGGCCACCACCCAACCCTGCACCTGACCTCCTTGGTCCCTCCTACAGGTGGTGAGCCCATGGGAAGGTAAATATACAGTATATATATTTTTTAACCTTAAATACATTTTAATATGGCAGCTCCAAGCAGTGAAATTTCCACCACAGCCTCATAGCTCCAGAGTCCTGGATTGGCAGTCTGTCTGTTTGGATTTTGCACAGTCTCCTCGGGTCTGTGTGTTCTTTCTCCAGCTATTAACTCGATCGCTAAAATTGTTTGTTTCAGTGCATAGTATGAATTTGAGATGTGATTAAAGCACATCATGTCAATTATACAGCTCAGGAATAAGAGATGGTGACATGGTGGTGCAGTGGTAGCACTTCTACCTTGCAATAAGGAGCCCCGGATCCTCCCTGCCTGGAGTATGTTCTCTCTGTGTCTGTGTGGATTTCTTCGGAGGTTCAATAGTTTCCTCCCACTGGTCAAAGACATGCTTGTTAGGGGAATTGGAGATGCTATATTAACCCCTGGGCGGCACGATGGCGCAGTGGGTAGCGCTGCTGCCTCGCAGTTGGGAGACCTGGGGACCTGGGTTCGCTTCCCGGGTCCTCCCTGCGTGGAGTTTGCATGTTCTCCCCGTGTCTGCGTGGGTTTCCTCCTGGTGCTCTGGTTTCCTCCCACAGTCCAAAGACATGCAGGTTAGGTGGATTGGTGCTTCTAAATTGGCCCTAGTGTGTGCTTGGTGTGTGTGTGGGTGTGTTTGTGAGTGTCCTGCGGTGGGTTGGCACCCTGCCCGGGATTGGTTCCTGCCTTGTGCCCTGTGTTGGCTGGGATTGTCTCCAGCAGACCCACGTGACCCTGTGTTCGGATTCAACGGGTTGGAAAATGGATGGATGAATATTAACCCCTGGTCTGTGTGTGTGTTTGGTGTGTGTGTTGGCCATGTGATGGACTGACGTCCTGTGCAGAATTTGTTCCTACCTTGAGGTCAATGCTAGCTGGGATAAGATCCAGCACCCCCAACAACCCTGGTCTGGATTAAGTGGGTTAGAAAATGATAAACAAGAGAAGCCAGGCTATGCACTGTGACATCAAACCGTGGAACGTGGCAGTCACATGTCACTGCTTTGTGGCCCGGCCAATGGGTGCCCCGATATTAGAACTCTATCACCACAATGGACTACATTTCATGTACTTATTGCTAGCTGGTGGCATTTGCGGTATTATGTTTATGGTATTCATTCTGTCTGTGTCTTTATTGTTTGAGGTTTGGATTTTTGGTTACCTCTAATAGCAGTCATTCGGATGATTTTAGGTAAGAGTTGACCTCCATCCATCCATCCATTATCCAACCCGCTGAATCCAAACACAGGGTCACGGGGCTCTGCTGGAGCCAATCCCAGCCAACACAGGGCACAAGACAGGGAACCAAGAGTTGACCTAATAATCAAAGTAAATGCCTAACTAGAGCGGCCCATTGACGTGTATGTGAGCAAATGTGGTGGGATATCTCTAGGCCAGGCGTTCTCAAATTTGTTTTCTTGGAGTACTGCCTCTAGGAATTGAATTTTTTGAAATATTACATTTTTATTCAGTACAAAACTCTTATTTGACACTTGGACGGGTGGAGGACAGATTCTTAGCCCTTGTGAAGTATTGGGGTGTCAACCAGGTCACCCCCTATATTCTTGGTAGCGTACAAAGTAAATAGGCATTCGATTGCAATGAAATAAATAAATATCACCTCACTGATTAAAATAATCAATGCAATCGAAAGGTCTGGGGAGCTCCGACCTTCTCAAAGGTGTAAGGTCCAAATGAGACATCATTATTCGGGTGGGGGTCTCGGTGTATAATAATTCTTTATACGTATATAGCACTTTTCTCACTACTTAAAGCACTTCAGTGAGAGGGGGCCCACTTTAACCACCACCAATGTGCAGCATCCAACTTTTGAGTGTGTGTGTAATTTTATGTACATCAAATATTTTTTGAATTATTTACTTTTTTAATGGAAGAACAGTAGTGTGGTTTGACATGGAATAAAAAAATGCAAAGCCTAAAATTTCCATTCGTATAATTTAGGAAAAGTATGCAGTTACATATTGTGATGGGCGGCAAGAGTGGGCTGGCATCTCTGGTGGGATGGTCCCAAGTTTGATACTTGGCCAGGAGGCCTTGATAGTGAGTGGCCAGAAAGACAAGCAGGGTGTTCCCTACCTCAGCCAGGAGGAGGGCATGAGATAACAACATGAAACTAGAGGTGGGTACAATGGGGTCCCGACGGGACTGAATTGAAGAAGTCAGTATGATGGAGGGACAGGGGGCGATGGTCATCCAAGACTGTGTGTTCCCACCCGACACATTAGGTGCCAGCATTCCTGGGCTGGGATACCCATATGCATACCTGCAGAGCATGCTGGGAACTATTGCCTCATGTGTACCATCGGGGGGAGCTGTAAGGATTGTCTGTCTTTACTTCATGAAGTTTCCACCTGACCCAGAAGTGCTTCCTACATGCAACATCCTGGCACTCTCGGGTCCTGCATAAAAGTTGCCGCTCTGCCTCACCCTGGTGAACTGGAGTCGGGTGCAGAGGAAGGACAAATGTCTCCTGGGAGGACTGCAGGAAAAGACAAAAGAGGGAGCTGCATTTATGTGTTATGAACTGTTCAGCTTAGTTAAGATTCTGGCCTGCTTTTTTTTGTTAATATTTTTGAAGGCCTCACCTATTTGGCTATTGTGTGGTTCTAGAAACACAACACTTTTTAAATTGTCTCATTGATTACGTTAACTATTGCATTTCTGGAAAAGTGTCACGTTGTAACGACAGCAACCGAGTATGTCGGCGGCCATAAAAATAAACACAACTGTGACAGTTATTAATAACGATAAATCACAATGATAGAATCTTAAAAGGGCACTTGGATAATATTAAAATACACAGAATCGTAAGAGCACTGGGCCATTTTTACACCAGTATGCTCACCCGTGGTGAAGGGGTGAGAGAGAGAGAGAGATAACCAACTAGAGACAGGGGATGAATTAGGAGGCCAGAATGACCAGGCAGTTTAGCCAGCACATCGGGATAAACCCCACTCCTTTTTCGAAACATGCCATGGGACAGCACTGTTTTTACAGCAAAGTGTGCCAATCACTGCCCTGGGGCACTGGGATCCATATTCAGACTACAGGGTAAGCGCCCCCAGCTGGACTCATCAACACCTCTTCCAGCAGCAACCCAAACTTGTTTTCCTAGATGGTCTCCCATCCAAGTACTGGCCGGGCCTGTGGATGACCTCTTCTCAAGTGCAGGTGGCATGACTGCTGTGGAATTAACCTAAAAAACTGTAATTTCGAAGCTGACAGAACATTCAAAATTGGACAATGATCATCGACTTTTATAGCAATCAACATATTTTAACTAATATTGATTTTTAGGCTTGTGCAGCGTAGACATTAACATGTTATTTAATGGCAATGCACCGCTGGGTTGTTTATAGAAAGCAGCAATAAAAGGGCAGGCTGCGTGGAGCGAGTGGCAGCACAAAATGACGTTTAATCCGTTGTTAACATTTCATTTTCCCTATAGTATGTACAGTATAAGTACATGCATTAACACCTATTAGAAGGAAATTGAGGAAGCGTTTCAACAGTCTAATATGATTTTGTTAGCCATTTCCTTTCTGACAAAAACAAAAGGCGTCTTTAGAAGATAACATATTGAGAAAGTGCCTGCAGTACTCGCTGGCGAAGGGAATGTAATTATCTCATTGAGCCGATGCCTTTTTGCTGTGAATATGCTGCCATCAAGTGTGAAACCAGAATACGCCGAACATCTAAAGAGGACGGATCACTTTCAAAGGCTCACAGAGATGCTGACTTTTGAAACCAGTAGTGCTTTTTTTGTGATAGTCCTAATATATATCCTTAAAATGGCTTTATTAATCAATAGGTGATCCCTAATCTGTACATTCATTACTTGATAGAAACAAATCTATCTATTATAAAGAAAAATCTTGGGTCGAGACGTGATCATCTCGGAGAGACACCGTGACGTCCCTTGAGACTAGACATTACAAACTTAGGAAACAAGACCCGTGAGATGGTGACTTTTGCACGTCACACCCTACTTACAAACAATTTAAAACAAGTTCACGGACATCTAACCTCACAGTTGTTGGAATGCTTTTGGTAGGCACACTTCATATGCTCCCAGCTCTTAAAAATGTTATATTTTCTAGATGTCATATCAAAGGCTAAATGAAGAAGAAAGAACAGCACATCAAAAAAGAGACACGAAAGTGTTGGAGAGAAAAGACGGTAAAAAAAGGATGCACAACAGAACAATAATAATCTATGTGCAAATTCAGAAAATAAAGAAAGGAATAATCAGCCCAGACGTCCTGTGAGACAAAGCAGTGAGACAAAAGGACAACTGCTGTACAGGCTTTTAAATGATCGACATGCAGCGCAACAAGCAAAACACGCAGCTCGCCAGCAGCAGAAAGACAACAGATGATCCGACCGCATCTCCTTAACATGAGTTGAGCATCCCCCCTTCACAATGCGAGTGGCAGAGATGCAAAGTGGTAAAAGGACAGCTGCTGTACAGGATTTCAAATGATCGATGTGCAGCGCGTCAAGCAGAACACGCAGCTCGCCAGCAGCTGATCCGACAGCATCTCCTTAGCATGCATTCAGTCTCCCCCAATCCCCCCATTCACAACGCGAGCAGCAGAGATGCAAAGTGGCAGGCGCTTAGCGCGGCCCTAGGGGTGGGGTGGTGGAATTTGGGAGAGGGGGTTAAGCGAGTGAAGCAAGGAATGATCGATGCACAGCGCAAGAAGCAGAACACACAGCATGGCAGGATGAGCAGTAAGTGAGCAGGTGACCCGTCCTCATCTCCAAAGTGTGTGTTCAGCCACCCCCTTCACAATGCGAGTGGCAGAGACGCAAAGTGGCTGGCGTGTGGTGCACCCCGGGGTGCAAAAGCCCCCTAGTATAGTATAATAAAAGGTAAAACTAAAAGTCAAACTAAAAGAAGTGGGAGTTCAGGGTGTTGTGTGTAGATGGGGACAGAACTGGCTGAGACGCAGGAAACTGAGGGTGATGGTGTGAGGAACCTGATCAGAATTGGCTGATGTTAAGGGTGGTGTCCAGCAGGGGGCAGTGATGGGGCCGCTGCTAGACATCTCTCTTAACATCACCAAATTCTGATCAGGTCCCTCACACCATCACCCTCAGTTTCCTGCGTCTCAGCCAATTCAGCACCCATTTAACATAGCTGGTCTCATTACCCTCCTATAGACCTTCCCTTTCACTCTTGCTGGTACCCATCTATCACAAATCACTCCTGACACTCTTCTCCACTCACTCCACCCTGCCTGCACTCTCTTCTTCACCTCTCACTCCCACAGAGTGTGATGGTGTGAGGGACCTGATCGGAATTGGCTGATGTTAAGAGTGGTGTCCAGCAGGGGGCAGTGATGGGGCTGCTGCTATTTTTAATAGATATAAATGATTTCGATAGGAATATAAGCAACAAGCTGGTTAAGTTTGCAGATGATACCAAGATAGATGGATTAGCAGATAATTTGGAATCCGTTATATAATTACAGAAGGACTTGGACAGCATATGGGCTTGGGCAGATTTTAATGTCTGCAAATGTAAAGTATTACACATAGGAAGTAAAAATGTGAGATTTGAATACACAATGGGCAGTCGGAAAATCGAAAATAGGAGTTGTAGTGGGAACAAGAGATAATACATGTGTGTAAATGAGTGGAAGGTCAGTGGAATGGTGAGGATGGAGGAGTAGAGATTTGTGAAGGTGGATGAATTTAAATACTTGGGATCAACAGTACAGAGTAATGGGGATTGTGGAAGAGAAGTGAAGAAGAAAGTGCAGGCAGGGTGGAGTGGGTGGAGAAGAGTGTCAGGAGTGATTTGTGACAGACAGGTATCAGCAAGAGTGAAAGGGAAGGTCTACAGGATGGTAGTGAGACCAGCTATGTTATATGGGTTGGAGACGGTGGCACTGAGCAGAATGCAGGAGACAGAGCTGGAGGTGGCAGAGTGAGAGATGGTAAGATTGGCATTGGGTGTGACGAGGATGGACAGGATTAGAAATGAGGACATTAGAGGGTTCACTCAGGCTAGATAATTGGGAAACAAAGTCAGAGAGGCGAGATTGTGTTGGTTTGGACATGTGCAGAGGAGAGATGCTGGGTATATAGGGAGAAGGGTGCTAAGGATAGAGCTGCCAGGAAAGATGAAAAGAGGAAGGCCTAAGAGAAGGTTTATGGATGTGACATGAGAGGACATGCAGGTGATGGGTGTGACAGAGTAAGATAACAAGGACAGGAAGAGATGAAAAATGATGATCCGCTGTGGCAACCCCTAATGGGAGCAGCCGAAAGAAGAAGAAGAAGTGGACTCGACACGATCAACTGCCAGGCAGTGTTCAGAAGCCATTAAGAAGGCTAACAGAATGTCAGGTTATATATAGCGCCCTGATATGTGGAGTATAAGTCCAAGGAGGTTCTGCTCAAGCTTTATAACACACTGGCGAGGCCTCATCTGGAGTACTGGGTGCAGTTTTGGTCTCCTGGATTGGCTGTGCTATAAAAAGTCCAGAGAAGAGCAATGAGACTGACTCAGAGCTATAGAGGATGAGTTATGAGGAAAGATGAAAAGAGCTGAGCCTTTACAGTTTAAGCAGTTTAAGCAAAAGAAGATGAAAAGGAGACCTGATTGAAGTGTTTAAAATTATGAAGGGAATTAGTGCAGTGCATTTATGTGTTAACTGGTCAACTTATTTAGGATTGTGGTCTGTTTTTGGTTTTTTTTTTGTGGCTATTTTTGAAGGTCTCACCCATTTGGCTATCATGTGGTTCTAGAAACTTGTCACACATGTGCACATGGGAGGCAACTAAAGGGCTTGAATGATGGTAATTCCTAGCCAGACCGGGACGTAGCCGAGTGCACTGACTCTTTTTCTCGCTTTTCTGCAGACCCTTCATGGGAAATTCCGCCTGGCCCTGATGACGTCAACTCTGCTTTCAACCCCTTTGACGTCACTTCCGGATCTGAACCTATGGATGAATACCCTTCCGTTTCCGAGCCCCTCTGATGTCATTTCCTATATTGGCCTTTAAAAGCCTCCACCTTTCCACCCTATCCCCTCAGTTCTATTCTTGACTCCAATCTGTACACATCAGTACAAACCTTTCAACCATTTTTGCACCCAGGGAATAATATACAGCTGGCTGCCCCAAACCTTTCTGTCGCTTCTTTGTGACAAAACACAACATTTTATATATTGTCGCATCGATTACGTTAATAATTGCACTTATGTTGTAACAGCAGCAACTGAATATGTCGGCACCCATAAAAATAAGCAAAAGTGTGACGGAAGTAGCACAATTTTTCTTATTAATAACTTATGATAAAGAGAGACCAAAGAGACAGATTAAGGGTTGCGGAACCATCCCCATATACTGTCAAGTGAACCAGAATAATATTTTCTTTACAAGACGTATTTTCGTATACATTTAGGTCCATGCAAATGACAAGACGGCTGATGGACCGGAGCAGAGATGAGGTCATCGGAGGGCAACCGGGTTGAAGTGTCACGTGGGGACGGCTGGCATGCGGAAGGGCTTCTTTGTTTGTGCTCCTTTTGAAATGGAGACCTCTGCTCTTTGGTCTTTCTGATAAAACAAGGAGAGAAATGTTAGTACGCTGCCTCATATCCCCGTCTGGTGAGTTTCCACACTTCATTGGACCTTCTGGCTGCCCCCTAATCACGTGTGTGTGACAAACTATAAATCGTAATGATAGAAGCTTAAAAGGGCACTTGGGTTATATTAAAATACAAGGAATCTCAAGAGCAGTGGGCCGCAGCCAGACCCTCCTCAAAGATTTTACTGTGGAAATCAAGTCACATAACCATGCAGTCCGATTGGCTATTCAGTGCAGTTTCTGAATTGCTGAGCTCTGGAGGTCCACACCTCGACTCTTCTCCATTGATTTCATTATTGCGCACTTTAGTGGGTCTTGAAGGTGAATTAGCTGCAGTCTTGTGGCATTCAGTGTTGTTGTGTGTGGAGTCTACACAGCTTGTTGTTAACTCCAAATAAAATAATGATAAGAAACAGTTAATCATTTACAGCAATGGTGAAAGTACAAATATGTCAACATTTCTTATAAATGTCAATGTTACACCATTGTGCTTTTCAGAAGGCACATTAAGAAAAGAATAAAAGCTCAACTAAGTAAAGAATGAAATCAATTAAAGGTAAATCTGCGGCCATGGGTGACCCCCAAAGGTTGAGCCTGTGCTTCAGGGTGATGTCTGGATTGGGATTACGATTTTTATCCCAAGGATCTGCAGATTATCTTAATTGCCAGGCCCACCTTACATTCTCAGAGTTAGTCACTTATTTTTTTGTATCTTTGTAGTGTGCAGTAAATATAATCAGGAATCAGTACGGGAGTGAGATTAATGTCAGATCCTGGAGGGCTGCTGCGGCTGCAACTTTTACTGCAAACTCAATTTCTTACTGAGAAGTCAATTATTGGTGCTAAAGAAATTATTGCTCAGGCGGTATTTCTATGTTTCATTTTAGTAAACGCGCCTGTTAAAATTCTCAACCCTTAATTGCGTCTTTTAGCCCTCAACAGCTGCAGTCGTCATTTTTGAAAGCATCTAATGACAAAGTGTGACGTTCGGGTTGGCTGCAGCTGCCCTCACTCCATGGAACATCGATAGACATAACCGAGGGTGGACTGGGCGATGCAGACACCTAATACAGCAAAGGTGATGAAAATGTGTAAAGTGTAGTTTACTCCAACAGTGTTTGAGTACAGTGCTTCTTTCAAATAAATAAATGAGCAAATAATCCAATTAAAAAAAAACAGAAAAACAGTGCAGTACAGGAGGTTAAATCTAACAGATAAAGACAAAAAAGTAATCAGTTAAAATCCAAGATACAGTCACAGTTAGAATTGGCTTTCCTTCATTATGTCCCCAGGGGTGTCTCATAGATAGATAGATAGATAGATAGATAGATAGATAGATAGATAGATAGATAGATAGATAGATAGATAGATAGATAGATAGATAGATAGATAGATAGATAGAGTGCATCCAGAAAGTATTCACAGTGCATCACTTTTTCCACATTTTGTTATGTTACAGCCTTATTCCAAAATGGATTAAATTCATTTTTTTCCCTCAGAATTCTACACACAACACCCCATAATGACAACGTGAAAAAAGTTTACTTGAGGTTTTTGCAATACTTTCCTGATGCTGTGAATACTTTCCGGATGCACTGTAGATAGATAGATAGATAGATAGATAGATAGATAGATAGATAGATAGATAGATAGATAGATAGATAGATAGATAGATAGATAGATAGATAGATAGATAGATAGATAGATAGATAGATAGATAGATAGATAGATAGATAGATAGATAGATAGATTCTTTATTAATCCCAAGGGGAAATTCACATTTCAAATATCTACATGTAAAGTGCAATAAAGTGTGCAGGATGTGAAGGGGTCTGAATTCTTTCTCAATGCACTGTATGATTCTGAAGATGACTGGAGCAGTCCCGTTTACAGTTTACTACCGCGTGACAGTAGATCTTGTAGTAGCTCCAAAAAAAGCTGAACTGCTAAGTGCATTTCAACGTCTAGAAAGTGCCCTGCAAAACAAGCCTAATCTTCTCCTAATGTGGCAGAATGTTCTCACCGTACTGATCTTGGAGCAGCGGCTGTCGTGCACAATCAATCCATAACATGAGAGGTTTGCCTGTGTACAAGACATCTCTGTCAGGGCTGGTTTTCAGCATCATTGTGAAGAGCGATGAATAAACGACCTACTGACGTAATGCTTTCATGCATGCTGTTTTTACAATGCGTCCCATTGACCACAGATTTGATGCAAGATTAAAGTATGGAAGGGATGAGATTAAGAGGGCATGCCCTATATATAAAAATAGATTATAATACACAGGCGCCGTTAAAGCAAATGTTGATAGCTCTTTTAGCATATGATGTTTCATACAAATATTGCTGGAGCGTTATCATGCAGAGGTGATGCCCCAAATGAGCAAGATCCATTTAGCTCTGGTTCATCGGCTTGTCACCCACAGATTCTAATGTAAAAAATACTAATGGTGTTTTGTTCCGTTGAGAATATTCAGCAATAACTTCAGTCCAGCTGAGAATTTCTTTCTGCTGGGTGACATGGTACCTGCTGCTCCATCTCTGTTCCAGGTTACATATGTTTGGCACCTGGCCTGATCACTTTCTTTGCAAATTCTTAACTCAACCGTGAATATGTTTGCAAGTAGGGGAGCCAACATCCCTGCAGTGTTAACACAAGCTGATACAAAAATGAATATGTAGGGTTGTGTTTCCCTGTGGTGGGCTGGCACCCTTCCCAGGGTTTGTTTCCTGCCTTGCGCCCTGTGTTGGCTGGGATTGGCTTCAGCGGACCCCTGTGACCCTGTAATTAGGATATACCGGGTTGGATAATGGATGGGTGGATGGATGTGTTTCCTTTTTGTTGTGATTTGGAGCTCCGGGAGCATCAGCTATGGAACTACGGCCATGAGTCGCAATTCCCCAAGGGTTATCCGGATCACAGGACCCTCAATGCTGAGGACACAAGCGGGTGGACCAGGCCAAGGGGACACCCATGTAATACCTGGCTTTGACAGATAGATGGTTATTTCCGGAGGGTGGAACTGGACTGCAGGTCTGCCTGGAGGGGTTGCCAACCAGGTTTCCCGAGTTGTTCAGTCGTGTAGTGGGCATGGCAACATGCCGTACCAGTGCATGCTCCCCAACCTGACCTGACCTGACAGTGCTCCTCAAACAGGCTGCTATTGCCAAAGCTAGTGAACAGAGTCCATAAAACTAATGGGGATTCCAAATGAGATAAATAATGAAAAAATATTGTTGCGATCAGCATCATTCCCTCCAATAATTAACATTTCTGTCTTATCTGTTGTCACAAACTCCACAAAGAGCCATAGCAAGGTTTGGGGCAGTCACCCGTATATTATTTTCCTGGCTACAAATTGCAAATAAATGACAGCACTGATGTGCACAAACTGGAGTCCAAAGCAGAACTGAGGGAATAGGGAAAAGGTGGAGGCTTTTAAAGGTCAGGGTAGGAAGTGACATGAAAGGGGCCGGGATCGGAAAGGTCTTTAGCCATAGGCTCAAGCTCGGACGTGACATCAAGGGGGCTGGAGCCGGCAAAGCCTTTCTCTATAGGTCCGGACCCGGATGTGACATTAACAGGGCCAGGTGGAACTTCCAATGAATGGTCTGCAGGAAAGCAAAAAGAGTCAGTGCCCTCTGCCCCTACCTGGTCAGATTCGGAATTGCCGTCACTCAAGCCCTTTAGCTGCCTCCCATGCTTACGTGTATGTGTGTTCAAAGACAAGTAATTCTCATCCAATGTTCACCCTTTAAAGTTTTCATGTTATTTTTACACAACATTGAATCGCAATGGATTTAATGTCTTTTTTGACATCAACTAAAATATTCTCCTTGTGATGCAAATGAATTACAAATATAAACAACAAAATTATTGTTTCAACCTATGTTTTTACCCCCGTTAAGATAGTATGTAGTAAATGTAGGGGCTCCAAACATAGCGAAAGAGTGTGTGAGACTTCCAAAAGATCCATAAAGCTGGTCAGGACCTTTGGTGCGCTGACCTGCCCAGAAGACTCCCACCTGAACTCAGTTAGAATGCTGTTGTGCTTAGTTATAAATAAACAAGCACTGTACTTTAATAGAAAACCAGGAGAAGTGGAAAGGACTTACCCAAGATGACTCAAAACCGGAATGGCTGCCAAAGGGAGCCTTCTACAAAATACTGAATTTAGGGTCTGACTACTTATATGAAAGAGAGATTTGGGTTTTTGATGGTTAATGAATTTGCAAACCTTGTTGAAAACCTGTTTTCACTTTGTCATTATGTGTTTTGGAATCATAAGAATACATAAGAAATTTGACAAATGAGAGAAGACCATTCAGTGCATCTCAATATCTCATCCAGATCCTTCTTAAAAGGTGTCAAGGTGTCTGCTTCGGTAGTTTGTTCCAGAGTCCCACATCTCTTCCTGGCTTCAGTTTTAAATACACTTCCCCTTGATTTCAACCAATGTCCTCGAGTACATGATTCACTGTTAAGTTGAAAGAATTCTGATGGATCAAGTTTATCAATGTTTTTGACGATTTTAAATACCTGGATGAGGTCCCCACTGCTCGAGACTAAACAGGAGTCTGTCACAGTAGGACATGTCCTTAAATCCTGGGATGCACTTGGTTGAGTTCCTCTGCAAAGCTTCAAGTGCTACTATGTTGTTTTGTAGCATGGTGACCAGAACTCCAAATAATACTCCAGATGTGTTCTCACTAGTGCATTATATATGTAAAAGCTAACCCCGACACAAACAGACGCTGGAGGCACAAGTACAAAAAACACACGTGATTTATTTACAGTTCAGTGTCCTCAACAGCCCAAACAAACACTTTTCTTCTTTCTTTGTCTCTCACTCTTTCTTTTCTCCCAGTCCTTCTTTCTCTCTTTTTTTTTTTTTTTGTTCTTTATTTCGTCTTATATGATTTCTCGTATTAGAAATTTGTTAGTTTTCGCATACCCCTTGGGGTCAGAGCGCAGGGTCAGCCATTGTACAGCGCCCCTGGAGCAATTACAGGTTAAGGGTCTTGCTCAAGGGCCCAGCAGAGTAGGATCTCTTTTGGCAGTGACGGGGATTCGAACCAGCAACCTTCTGGATACCAGCGCAGATCCTTAGCCTCAGAGCCACCACTCCACCCCTTTCTCCTTCACTCCTCCTCAGTAAGCTTCGTCCTTCTCCTCCTGACTCTGGCTCTCAGAGTAGTGTCTACTGGCCCCTTATATAGGGCACCCGGAAGTGCTCCAGGTGTCTGATGATGTATTTTCAGCAGCACTTCCGGGTGTGGTGGAAGAGCTGCTCTCCAGGCCTCAGCAGTAATTGTAGCACCTGCCCTGGTGGAGCCCACGAATCCCAACAGGGCTCCACCAAACTCCAACTCCCATGAATCCCTGCGGGAGTCTGAGGACCTGCTGCAACGCAGGGGGGCGGCCATCTAGAGTTGCAGGGGAGATAACGTTCTGGCCACGCTTGCTCCTCCAGTCCTTCCAGCATGGAGGCATCCTGATCAGGCAAGGGCCCCGGCCCTCTGCCACAATAGTTTGAGCATAGCATCCCGTGACTTAAATTGAACTGTTTCTATGATATAACCTAACTTTTTATTTTTTAGTGACATAATCTGCCTAGACTTTAAAAAAGCATTTGATACGGTCGTCCAATAACAAAAATTAATTCTGAATCTAGAAGCTGTCGTCATCAGAGGTAACATGCAAAAGTGGATATCTAATTGGTTAACCCACAGGAGACAAAAAGTACAGATGAGAGGAGAATGAGGACATAAGTGGAGTCCCCCCAGGCTCTGTCCTTGGACCCTAACATTTTCTGATTTATACTAATGACACTGATTCTGGTATAGTTAGTAAACTTGTCAGATTTGTAAATGATAAAATTGGTGGGATGGCAGACACTGAGGAGGCAGCAAAAAGAATTCAAAAAGAACTGGACAAGCTTCAGAACTGGGTGAACATCTGGAAATTTTAATGTAGAAAATGTAAAGTTCTGCACGTGGGCAAAGGAACATCAGTTATAAATACAAGATGGGAGAAAATGACCTACAGGACGCAACCTGTGAAAAGGATGTTGAGGTTTATGTTGGTGCAACATTTTCATCGATTAAGCCACGTGCAGAAGCAATTAAAAAGGCAAATAAAATATTAGGCTATATTGTAAAAACTGTTGAATGTAAGCCAAGGGGCCTTATGTTCATACTATGTAATGTACTAGTGAGACCACATCTGGAGTATTATGGGCCATTCTGGTCACCACATTATAAGAAAGACGTAGCAGCATTTAAAGCTGTGCAGATGAGAGCAACCTGGAGCATCTCTGGACTTAAGGAGATGGCGTAGTGTGACAGACTCTGAGAATTAAAGCTGTTTATTCCCGAGCAGAGCAGACAATATGGGGATCTAATCCAGGTCTTCACAATCCTCAAAGGCATTGATCAAGTAGATCCATCAGAATCCATTCAACTTAACAGTGAATCACATACTCGAAGACATCAGGGGAAATTAAAAGAAAGTGCATTTAAGACTGAAGCCAGGAAGAACATCTTTACTCGAAGAGTTATGGGAATCTGGAATAAACTACTGAAACTTGGCACTGAAGGAGAAACCTTGACAACCTCTATGAAGAATCCGGATGAGATATTGGGGCAGCTCAGGTATGAGCTAAACAAACGGGCTTGATGGACTGAATGGTCTCCTCTCATTTGTCAAACTTCTTATGCTCTAAGATCAACATAACCCCCTAAATCTTTTTCAGAGGTTGTTTCTTGTATGACAGTGTCTCCCATCTTGAGTGGTAGATTGAAGAGCAGAAATGGCAAATTTTAAATTTTAAACAACACGAAAAAATATATGGGAAGTGAACGGGTATGAATGCTTTCTGAATCCACTATAAATGTCTTTAGTCTGTAGTTTTTTTATGAGTTTTATAAATTAAACATTTTTAAGAGGATTTGTGATTTTTCCCAACACTTTTATAACATGAAGAGTTCTATTTTTGAAACCCGTCGGTTCAAGATGATCGACAACCCTCATTTCCCGTGAAGAACACTGTGGAATTTATATGGAATGACCAATTAGGGTGGAATTATACCACCTGCACTTCAGAAGAGGTCATCCACCTGAAGCTAAGCATGCTCTGGCCTGGCGAGTTCTCAGATGGGAGACCAACCAGGAAAAACCTTGGGTTTCTCTTGAAAGAGGTGTTGGTGAGGTCTACTGGGGGCATTTACCCTGTGGTCTGAATGTGGATCCCAGTGCAGTGAGGGAGACACTTTACTATAAAAATGGAGCCATCCTTCAGATGAGACGTGAAAAACTGAGGTCCTGACTTTCTGTGGTCATAAAAGATCCCATAAAGAGTAGGGTAAATCCCAATGTCCAGGCTTAATTGCCCACTTTGGCCTTGTCATTCTGGCCACCTAATCATCCCCTGTCCCTAATTGTCTATCTCTTTAACTCCTTAACCACCTTACAGCTAATTTTGTGCTAGGCATATTCTGCCAAATGGCTGTTGTCACATCATCCAGGTGGATTCTGTACACATAGTGGTGGTTGAAGTGGCTCCCTAATCCCTCTGTAAAAGTACTTTGTGTAGTGAGAAAAACGCTATATGGGGACGTTCAAAAAGTTTCCAAACTTTTGTATTTTCGTTGGAAACGGTGAAGGCGGGAGGAGGTAGTAATTGGTCGTGTCTGAGAGTGTCATGTGACTAGTTCGGTCTGGCAAGCCACCTACCCTTGCAGTTTAGCATAAGATTTGTCACCCTGTGGTGAAGATGGCTGAGAAACTTTGAAATTGTATCAAAGAGGAACAATCGTTCTGTCCTACGCTTTATGTGGGCAGAAGGTGTGCCGGGAGCACAAATTCATCTCTGTATGTGTGCTCAGTATGGGGATAAAGTTCTCTCTCGTAGAGTCATCTATGAATGGATTGAAATGTTAGAAAATGGCTGTACTAGTGTGACGGATGCAGAGCGCGCTCTGGATGGGAGAAAAGACTTTCATGTGATGATGTGAAAGCAGCTACATGCTCAACCAAAAATATTATTTGCTGATGGCATTAAAAGGTTGGTACAACGCTGGGAAAATTGCATCGCAAAGGAAGATGACTATGTAGAAAAGTGAGGTCATTTGTTTTTGAAATTCTTGATAAATAGAGTTAAATAACGAGTGATGAGGATGATCAGGATTAGAAATGAGTACATTAGAGGGTCAGCTCAAGTTGGACGGTTGGGAGACAAAGTCAGAGAGGCGAGATTGCGTTGGTTTGGACATGTGCAGAGGAGAGATGCTGGGTATATTGGGAGAAGGATGCTAAGGATAGAGCTACCAGGAAAGAGGAATAGAGGAAGGCCTAAGCGAAGGTTTATGGATGTGGTGAGAGAGGACATGAAGGTGATGGGTGTAACAGAGCAAGATGACAAGGACAGAAAGATATGGAAGAAGATGATCCGCTGTGGCCAACCCCTGATGGGAGCAGCCGAAAGAAGAAGAAGAAAAATATATAGAGTTAAATAAAAGTGCGGAAACTTTTTGAACGTCCCTCGTATAAACATAAATGTGATTGATTGATTAATTGATTGTGTAAGAGCCATTTCGTAGTTACATAAGATACATAAATGTTTTACTAAATAATAATCCATAATCTATGGGAGGTTCCTATAACCCCTATAAGTTGAATTGAATTGGTATATTCTAACTATTTCTAGCTTCTCTGACTAAACATTATTCTCAGTTAGTGATCAGCCTTGCCATGTGTAAGGCGTAGAGGGCACACGGTTTTAAACCGTGCCTTGTGTACGTGTTTTGTGTGCCTGGTAACATGTAAGACAAAAAACTTAATTGTATGTTCTGCGCCATACATTTAAAATGTACAAAAGAAGAAGTTAAGAATCTTTAAGTATAGAAACAACTAAAGTTTTACAAGAAAAGCTAAGTTTAGAGAAGATACATTTTTTCTTTTGTTTTTTGCCTTTTATTCTACGCGTGTAACAACTTTTTTCTTTATTCTTGTGTGGATTGTTTGCTTTGAATTTTCACTAAATATTTTAAAACAAACTTTTGGATTGAGAGATTTCTTTCGGCACACATTTTACCCGTGCTTGTACTTGCCTTACACTCCTGTGGCTACAGATTGATTAATTAATTAATTAATTAATTATATAAATGAAAATGGGTGGCACGGTGGCGCAGTGGGTAGCACTGCTGCCTCGCAGTTAGGAGACCTGTGTTCGCTTCCCGGGTCCTCCCTGCGTGGACTTTGCATGTTCTCCCCGTGTCTGCGTGGGTTTCCTCCTGGTGCTCCGGTTTCCTCCCACAGTCCAAAGACATGACGGTTAGGTGAATTGGTGAGCCTAAATTGTCCCTAGTGTGTGCTTGGTGTGTGGGTGTGCACGCAACCTGTAGTAGGCTGGCGCCCTTCCCGGGGTTTGTTTCCTGCCTTGCACCATGTGTTGGCTGGGATTGGCTCCAGCAGACCCCCGTGACCCTGTAGTTAGGATATAGCGGGTTGGATAATGGATGTAATAATAATAATAATCCATCCATCCATTATCCAACGCGCTATATCCTAACTACAGGGTCACGGGGGTCTGCTGGAGCCAATCCCAGCCAACACAGGGTGCAAGACAGGAAACAAGCCCCAGGCAGGATGCCAGCCCACCGCAGAATTATTATTATATTTATTATTATTATTATTATTATTATTAATTTTATTATTATTAATTATAGGGAAGAATAAAAAATGGCAGCTCTATGTGTTTCTCTCTGGGTCTGGACGCAGACTGTTCAATTTGGCTGCCACTTTCTGATTCTGACTCCCTCTGAGAAAAATTATCAGGATTCATTCTTCTTAATTCAGAGACATCCTGGAACCGAAAAGATAAAAAAAAAATCCATGAATTAGTTATTTCTTCCTGTAATTCCTGACGTCTGGGACACCTTGTAGAATTGCCGGCTCTTTGCCAGTTATCTATTATTGCAGATTCAGTTTAACTTTCTGGAACTCACTACATTTCTTTTATTTCATTTGTCAGTTTTGGATTCAAATATTTCCATGTACTAAAAAGCAATCTGAGCCAGACCACTTTAAATATTATAAAATAAAGAATGTTCTTTTGAAAATCTCTTGAACAAAACTTGTAAAAAATATCCCTTCACTTTGAAACGTCTGACATTGGCGACTGGAGTTTGGTGACTTCCACCTTCCTGGTCTTTTCAGTTTCTTTTTAAGTCCCGTACACGCATCCTTGAAGGAACGCAAGATGAAGAAATGCTGAAGCAAAAAAAAATCATGTTATGGAATGATGTGGGCAAAAGCGCATGAAATCAATGCTCCAAGTGTTAACAGCCCTGAGCAGACGAAGAAGAGAATTATCTGGAGACCCCGGCGGCTTCTCAAAAAAAATCTTTTCTGATTAAGCTTGAGATCTGAAGAAGGTCAACGTTGTTAGCAACAGAATGAGGCAGATAGCTTCCAGGATTTTGCCCTTGTCATTATTGTGCTTTCAAGTCTACTTTGGCTTCTGAGCATCATTACATGCATGCTGTACAGGCTCCACCAGCATCAAATGAGGTCTGTCATCAGCCATTGAATACATCCAGAATTAGTCACATCATTGCCTACCATCAAGGGCACAGAACTATAAAGACACAAAAACAAGTAAACCGAATCACTTGATGTGATGTAAGGATAAACAACAAGGAATGGTAAACAGATGACATGTGTGTGTGATATAGAGACTCTGTGGCATGTACGTTTTTGATAGCTAAATAATAGACATACTTGCATTCTTGCGTGGAGTGTTGGTAGCATGGCGGAGCGGCATTGGAGGTAGGGGTGAGAGCGTGTGATCCTACCTTTATGTTCGAGATTTAACCTTTTTCTTTTTTAGCACCTTAGTCATGATTGCCACTAAGAATCCGAATCAGAATCCGATTTATTGGACAAGTATGCATGCATACAAGAAATTTGACTCCAGTTTTGGTGATTCTCCAATTACAAGTTACATAATCTACATGCACACAGCAGTTAATCACATACCTGAGATAAAATAAAACACACACACACACACACAAGACAGAGCATGTAAATATATATTATGATGGACGGCTGGCAGCTCAACCCGGGCCGGGACGTCTCTGGAATGGAAGGATGGGGGAAGGCTACTTGCCGACACTGCCTCCCCTAAAACGCTAGATGGCAGCACGCCTGGAGTGCAGCGGTGCCCCAGATTCCCGTAGGGCATCCTAGGACTTGGAGTTTCGGTTTCTCAGCCCTGTTGGGTGTCGTGGGTACCGCCAGGGGGAGCTGTCGAAGGACCTGGGGACTCTTCCTTTCCCTATAGCCCGGAAGTACGAGGTAGTCACGAGGACGGAATCCCTGAAGTACTTCCGGGGCTGAAGAAAAGACAGTTCTTCCGGGTCAAGGACTATTTAAAGGACTGTTGGAGACCCAGCAAGTGAGCCGGAGTTGGGAGGTAGAGGACAGAGCTTGCTGGGAGAGAATTACAGAAGAGACTTGTGATTATTAGTGTATTTATTTGCCTGTTTATTGGTGGCTATTACGCTGTGCATTCTATGGTTTAATTAACTATATTTGTGCTTAAAAACTTAAAAAAAATATATATTTACATACAGTTTTTATGGTCTGGAACGGATTAATTGTATTTACATACTGTACAATCCTATCGGGGAAATTGCTTCAGTTCACAACCAAATCGGTTTACGACCCGAGTTTTGGAATTTATTATGGTCGTGAACCAAGGTTCCACTGTATATATATAAAATTCTAAGCCTAAAAGTGCAACGATTTTGTGCAACAATTTTATGTGATGTTTTTATGTCACGTTTTTTGTCACGCTTTAAATTGGGCTTATTTTAAAACCTACATATATATGTGTGGTATCATTCTTTTCAGAATTTATCAAACTTTAATGTGATGTTGTTAGATTTTCAGATTCTTATTCCGTTTTTAGATTATAAACTAAAAAATATCAAGAACTAACATCCTGCGAGACAATACTTTGTGCCAAGAGATTTAACCACACCCGGGGCCAGAAATAAAAGACAAAGAGTAGGACAGCTGCTGTACAGGCTTTTAAATGTTGGAAGCGCCACACGAGATACAGATCACACGGCACGGCAGCAGCAGTAAACCAGCAGCTGATCAAGCAAAGAGGAGGTTAAAAAAAAAAAAACTGTATTTGTTTCCCATTGTATCACCGTTTAAGAGGGGGCTTTGGAGGAGCGACCGCATCTGCTTGGGGTGCATTCAGTCCCCCTCTTCACAATGCGAGCAGCAGAGATGCAAAGTGGCTGGTGCGGGGCATAGAAAAGGTGGGTTGGCGAGCGAAGCGAGCAGGGGGTAAACCCCCTAGTATATGTGTATATATATATATATATATATATATATATATATATATATATATATATATGTGTGTGTGTGTGTGTATGTATGTATGTATATATATATATATATACACACTGTATATATATATATACGTATTTATGTAAATGTGTATATACAGTATATGCATTCAAAGTGCACAGTGCATTAGTGCTTTATTAGTGTTTTATATTTGTCATTAATTTAGACCACTTATGTGATAAATTATTTTGTGTTTTATATTTGTCATTAATTGAGACCACTTTTCAGAGATCTGTGTTCACTTTGATATTAAAGAGATTTTGTTTTCTTCTGATCACTATCAAAAAAGCCAAATTAAAACCATTGGGATTCATTGCTGAAGAACAATACAAAGTGAAAACCTGCATGGGCTCTGACCCAGAAGAACAAAAAAATATCATGTGTAAAGTCACAATGCAGAAGACAACATATAACATTACAAATAAAATAAAATATAGCCCGGATATTAGCTATTAAATTTATAAGGTGCTTCATTTTGGAGTTTGACAATATGTCTGTATCTACTCATGGTGGAGACATTTTGCCCATTCCTACTTTTTCAGTTATATTTGTGCTTCTTTGACCTTTGGAAATTCACAATATTTAAACTTACTTCTAATCTCCTTTTGAAATGCAAAATTATAAGCAGTTAACTGCTTAAATAGAAACTTAAAATATTTCTGTGAAGATTATGCATTAATAAATGCAGAGCCCAGATAAGCTGCATATATTTACTTTGGGAAGCTTTTTATATTTAATCAAACGGTTACGATAGTCCAGTGAGTTTCTTCCATTTTAGCTAGCAGCTGGACGACAGTCTTTCAAACAGACGTCTTATTGGAATTTCTGCATTTTCCTTGGGGGAAGTTTCTGACTAAATGTCACAGTATTAATCCCAGCCATCTGGCTTGGCTTCAGAAATTCAGCAAATGGTATGGCAATCATGGCATATTCTTTAAATTGTTTTTATTTTCTTTTTTTCTTAGTATTTCTTTAGATATTACAAGAAAAAATGCTAAACATATGATAAAACTATGCTGTTTTATAGCTTAGGCTCTCCACAGCCATAAACTTGAGTTAATTGGGTTCAGAATCAATAGACAGATTTGAAGGGTACTATATAACAGATAGATAGATAGATAGATAGATAGATAGATAGATAGATAGATAGATAGATAGATAGATAGATAGATAGATAGATAGATAGATAGATAGATAGATAGATAGATAGAATGGAAAGGCAGTATATAACAGATGGATAGATGGATATGAAAGGCACTATATGATAGATAGATAGATAGATAGATAGATAGATAGATAGATAGATAGATAGATAGATAGATAGATAGATAGATAGATAGATAGATAGATAGATAGATAGATAGATAGAATGGAAAGGCACTATATATTAGATGGATATGAAAGGCACTATATAACAGATAGATAAAATAGATATATAGAATGGAAAGGGACTGTATAAGAGATGGATAGATGGATATGACAGGCACTGTATGATAGACAGATAGAATGGAAAGGCACTATTTAATAGATGGCTATGAAACACACTATATAACAGATAGATAAAATAGATATATAGAATGGAAAGGCACTACATAATAGATAGAAAGAATGGAAAGACACTACATAATAGATAGATAGATAGATAGATAGATAGATAGATAGATAGATAGATAGATAGATAGATAGATAGATAGATAGATAGATAGATAGATAGATAGATAGATAGATAGATAGATAGATAGATAGATAGATAGAATGGAAAGGCAGTATATAACAGATGGATAGATGGATATGAAAGGCACTATATGATAGATAGATAGAATGGAAAGGCACTATATATTAGATGGATATGAAAGGCACTATATAACAGATAGATAAAATAGATATATAGAATGGAAAGGCACTGTATAACAGATGGATAGATGGATATGAAAGGCCCTAAATAATAGATAGATAGATTCAGAAAATTTTCAAACCCCTGAAACCTTGTGAACACTTAATTGTGTGGTAGATTTTAAATTGATATATTTGTCATTTTTGTATATCAATCAACACTCAATAACCCATAATGACAAAGTGAAAATATATTTTTTCGAAAAGTTTTCAAATTTATTAAAGATAAAAACTGAAATCTCCCATTCATATAAATATTCAGACCCTTTGCTGCTGCACTGCAATTTGTGCTCAGGTATGCTTTAAATTTTGTTTAGATGTGTCCAGAACTTGATTGGAGTCCCCCTGTGGCAAAGTGAATTGATTGTATATATGTGTAGAAAGGTACACACTTCTGTATTTTAAATCCTGCAATTCACACTGTTTATCAGGACTAAAACCAAGCCATGAGGTCCAAGGAACTCTCTGTAGACATCCATAGTTAAATTGTGGTAAGGAATAGATCAGTTCAATGGGATAAAGACTTTTCTTAAGCTTTGAGTGTTCCCAGGAGCACAATGACCTCAATAATCATGAAATGAAAAACATCTGAAACCGCCAGAATGCTACCTAGAGCTGGCCGTCTGGCCAAGCCATGTAACTGGGCAAGAAGGGCCTTTTTCTGGGTGGTGTCCCAGAACTTGATGGTCACTCTAATAGAGCTTCAAAGGTCCTCAGCTGAGATGGAAGAACCTGTCAGAAGGCCGGCCAACTCAACAGCACTCAATCAATTAGTAGAATATGACAAAAACTGAATTCTTTGTGCAGAACTCCAGGCATCTGCTTATCACCTGCCTAATACCACCCCCAACGTGAAGCACGGCGGTGGCAGCGTTATGCTATTGGGGTCAGGGAGACTGGTGAGAACTGAGGGAAGGATGAAAGCAGCCAAACACAAACACAGTCTCTCACTCAGTAAGGTCTCAGCACTTTATTTACTGATCTTGACTTTGCTATTGATGCTGTGATCTTCACAGAGTCAATGGAGGCTCTGAGCGGGTGTCTCGAGAGACTGAGTGTCTGGGCTTGTGAGTGTCCTGATAAAAACCAACATCCAGGCCTTTAGTGATCTCTTGGGCAAGGTCATCAGCGGTGTGTCTGTCTGTGGAGAGAGTGTCGACCTCGTCGAGAGGTTTACTTACCTGGGCAGTGACATTCATGTCTCTGGTGACTCTTCCTATGAAGTCAGTAGATGGATTGGGAGAGCATGGGGGGGTCATGAGGTCGCTGGAAAAGGGTGTGTGGCACTCCTGATATCTCTGCAAAAGGACGAAACTCCAAGTCTTTAGAATCCTGGTACTTCCTGTCTTGCTATATGGTTGTGAGACATGGATGCTATCCAGTGACTTGAGACGAAGACTCGACTCATTTGGTACTGTGTCTCCGGAAAATCCTTGGGTACCATTTGTGTTGCTCATGGAGTCCCGAATGAGACACACTACCTGCATTGTGAGGGAACATCAGAGGGTGATCCAGCACGTAAGATCCTCATTGTTGGGGACCCAAGTGGATGGACCAGGCCAAGGGGTCGCCCACGTAACACCTGGCTGCGGCAGATAGAGGGTCATTTGCGGAGGGTGAGACTGGACCGCGTGTCTGCCTGCGGGGTTGCAAACCGGGATCCCGAGTTGTTTCAGCGTGTAGTGGGTGTGGCAACGCACTGTACCAGTGCATGCTCCCCAACTTGACTTGACTTGATTAATTTTGTGGCCTGTAAGTGTGGCTGGGAAAGCAGAATGTTAGGGAACAACCAAGAAAGGTTAGGGTACCAGCCCTGAAAGTACAGGAGCTGGAAAGACAGTCAAAACAACTTAAAAGAAAAAAGTAAAAAAGTAGCATTCTGTTCTTTCTTGTCTCCATAGAAAAGAGTACTAGAAGCTCTGTCCTGGTCAGGTGACAGTGGAACATCTGACACCACCTTCAGGAGCGGGTTGGCTTTATAGGGCTGATACCAGAAGGGGCGGAGCCGTCTCTTGGCCTCGAGGTGGGGTTAGGCTTTCTCATTGGGTGTCTTTCCCTGCCTGTGAACGAGGAAAGGACGACCGACTCAGCAGCACTCAATCAATTAGGAACATGGGACAGCAGGCTTCGAGTTTGCTAAATGACATTTAAAGAACTCTGAGGGCCTGAGGAAAAACATTCTCCAGTCTGATGAAACAAAAGCTGAACTCTTTGTGCAGAACTCCAAGCACCTGCTTATCAGCTGCCTAATACCATCCTCAACGTGAAGCACGGAGGTGGTAGCGCTATGCTATAGGGATGCTTCTCAGTAGCAGGGACATGGAGACGGGTGAGAACTGAGGGAAGGATGAAGGCAGTCAAACACAAGGTCTTTGTCTGCAAGGTCTCAGCACTTTAACAAGATGTGCAATGCCAGGTATTCTAAAATTTTATTTTAAATACTAGTCATTAAGCCCGTTACAATAACGGGCGCTAGAACAGTAGTGCATAGACATTAGTAGAAACAGTCTATATTAAATGGCAAGGGACCTTGAACTCATTCTGCTTGTTGGTCATATTTTTCTTTGTCTTTCTGCCTTTCTTTTGTTGAATTTTACTTGCTGAGCTGACTGTTCTTCGTGGGCTGCCGCAGTGTATTGTGTGTCTTTAATTTTCTGTGACAGTAATACTGTCTTTTACGTCAGTAATATACCTTTCATTTTCTCTGGCGGTAATACAGGCGTGCGCGTCAGTAATATGCCTTTAATTTTCTCTGACAGTAATACTGGCTTGTATGTGGCTGTAATATGCGTCACTGTATTGTGTACAGTAATCCCTCACTTATCGCGGGTTCCAAGGCCGACCGCGATAACTGAATTTCCGCGAAGTAGGGACACCATATTTATTTAATTATTTAACGTGTATTTGGACGTTTTTAAACCCTCCCTGTATTGTTTACAACCCAGCCTTTACTCTATTAATAACAGGGACAACTGCTAAGCAATATGAAATCGATAGATAAGTTTACACTTACTGTATAGCGAAGTACACGTAGCTATATATGACGTGATGATGGTGATGAATATGCTGCGCAGTAAAAATGATGACGATTGAAGGTGATAATCCCCTAAATGCAGTAGCAAGAGCACGTTAATGTTGAATGAGTGAGATGAGACTTCCTGGTTAATGCAGCACTCCGTCGCTGAACCAATCAGCAGCACAAAGGAACTTAACTGCGTGCTCTGATTGGGTAGCTTCTCAGCCATCCGCCAATAGCATCTCTTGTATGAAATCAACTGGGCAAACCAACTGAGGAAGCAAATACTAGAAGTAAAAAGACGCATTGTCTGCAGAAACCCGGGAAGCAGCGAGAAATCCGTGTTATATATTTAGATATGCTTACATATAAAATCTGCAAAGTCGTGAATCCGCGAAAAGTGAACCGCGAAGTAGTGAGGGATTACTGTACCTTTAATTTCCTCTCGCAGTAATACTGGTTTGTATTTCCGTAAAACGCCTGTAATTTTCTCTGATAGTA
Organism: Erpetoichthys calabaricus; assembly: GCF_900747795.2. Taxonomy (NCBI): domain Eukaryota; kingdom Metazoa; phylum Chordata; class Cladistia; order Polypteriformes; family Polypteridae; genus Erpetoichthys; species Erpetoichthys calabaricus. The sequence goes on from NC_041400.2 coordinate 186,237,195, forward strand.
ATATGGCGCATCACACCGTGTCCCCGCGCATGCGCACTTCACCAGAAGACACACACACACAGACACCTGGACACGCACAGGGATTTTATTAAAGAGGATGACTCAGTTTTGTCCTTATGATGATACACCCTACCTTTTCACATTAAAACCCAACATTCATTTTGTGGCCTGGAAGTGTGGCTGGGAAAGCAGAATGTGGGAAACAACCAAGGAAGGTTAGGGTACCAGCCCTGAAAGAACAGGAACTGGAAAGACAGTCAAAACAATTTTAAAGAAAAAAAGTCTTAAATAGCATTCTGTACTCTTTTCTATGGAGGTAAGAAAGTACTAGGAGCTCTGTCCTGGTCAGGTGAAAGTGGAACATGTGAGGAGTGACCAGGAGCAGGTTGGCTTTATAGGGCTGATACCAGAAGGGGCGGAGCCATCTCTTGGCCTTGAGGCGGAGTTAGGCTTTTTCATTGGGTGTCTTTCCTTGCCAGTGAAGGAGAAAAGAGAAGACAATGTTAGTGTTAGCGCCCCCTCTCTTTGCAGGGTGGAAGTGCTTACATCAGCAGGGTCAGGAAGGTGGTCCTCAGGCATGCATGGGTGACAAGCCTAAAACAATAAGTAATCAATTAGGACATTAGGCCTCTAGGTGATTCCAGACAAGTATATCAATTTGAATTCAATATGTAATCAATTATTAGGACATTAGGCCTCTAGGTGATTCCAGCCCAGTGTATAAATTTGAATTGATTAGTTTATGTTTTATTGTTGTTTTTGTTAATTTTGGGTCAATCGTCTTCATATTTTTATGTTATTTCTATCAGTTTCATTTGTAATTTGTGTTCTGTCACCTTAAATGTGCCTCCGTTCCTGAACGCCCCTGGAGCCCCAGGGAGAAGGACCACCTTAAAGTCATAATTGTTAGGTCCTCCTTCTGGCTTTTTCTTTCCAGTCAGAAGTGAGACCCAGCAGTCGAGTACTGAAGCTGTTTGAAGTCATTTGAGGGTATTGTTTACCTGAGGACCACTAGTGTTCTTGCCCTGTTCTTGGATTATGTATTGTCGGCTTTGGACAACCTTTAAGGCAACTCGTTTTGTCTCTTTTGAGTATTTTTGTTATATATTTTATATAAATGAATCTTTCATTTATGAAGATTCTTTGGTATGTTCAGGTCATCAAGATGCATTTAACAATTTTTGAAATATTGAGACAGATTATTTCAACCAGGAGAAGAAATAAAGTGATCGCCCCAGCTTTTGTCTCAGAAAAATGTATCTTGTGGATGCTTAAATCTATGGCTGCCTGAAAACTTGTGTAAAGCTAAGCAAATGAAAAGAGAACAATAGACATATGCAGACTACAAAACCTTTAAGTGTAACCCGTGTCCCACACATGCACATGGGAGGGCCCTGAATGAGAGTAATTCCACGCCAGACCAGGGGGTGGCGGAGTGTACTAATTCTTTCTCTCACTTCTCTGCAGACCAGTTACAGGAAATCCCGCCTGGCCCCGATGACGTCACTTCCAGTTATGGCATCAATGATGCCATTTCTGGTTATGTGTACTGGGAGCAGAGAATGCACTGAGTCTTTCTGAACCATGGGACGAACTCCCCACCTAAAAACTCAGACAGTGTACTTTCCCACCTGGATATCCATCAGGTGCTGCTCCTGGTTCTTCTGGGAGTCCACCATCCTGCTGACTACGCCAGTCGTCATATCCAAGACAAAAAGAGCCACAGAAAGGCTTGGGACAGCCACCTGTATATTGTTCCTGGCTCCAAAATGGATATTAATAATGTACAGATGTGTACAGACTGGAATCCACAACAGGACTGACTCGAAAGCACAAAGATGGAGGCTTTAAAGGAGAGCAGAGAAAGTGACGTCATCAGTAGGGCCAGAACAGTGTTTTCCTCTAGGGGGCGCTAGCTCCCTGGTTGGAATAAGTTCTCTTTTAATTGTGGCGTATTAAGTAACCCGAAACTATATAGATATAATATTTAAAGGCGATGCCCCTCCCATAGCGATACAGCGGTAAGAAATCACATTAGAGAAAATAACGTAGCTTTCTTTAATGACGATTTACACGACATTACAGACAAGGAAGCCAATGACAACACTATCACCGAGGTGGGATCTCGATGTATACAGTCTGCCATTTTCGTCGCTGCGCTGGAAGGACTTTCAGGATCGCATGACATTATCTTCCATCCATCCGTCGGTTTCAAAGATGTGCCAAGCAATGTTTCATGGTTTTATACCCTTTCTCCACTTAGGTAAATCATCCATCCATCCATCCATTTTCCAACCCGCTGACACAGGGTCACGGGGGTCTGCTGGAGCCAATCCCAGCCAACACAGGGCACAAGGCAGGAACCAATACAGGGCAGGGTGCCAACCCACCGCAGGACACACACAAACACACCCACACACTAGGGCCAATTTAGAATCGCCAATCCACCTAACCTGCATTTCTTTGGACTGTGGGAGGAAACCGGAGCGCCCGGAGGAAACCCACGCAGACACGGGGAGAACATGCAAACTCCACGCAGGGAGGACCCGGGAAGTGAACCCAGGTCCCCAGGTCTCCCAACTGCGAGGCAGCAATGCTACCCACTACACCACCGTGCCGCCCTAGGTAAATCATGCCATTCCAAACATGGAAAAGACGCACTTCTTTCAGGACCACCCAAAAAAAGACAACGAGCGCAGAATGCAGCTTCCAGAATCTTAACTATGAAAAGAAAATCCGAGCACATCTCTCCAGTTTTGATGTCACTACACTGGTTACCTGTGCCATTAAAAACTGACTTTAAAATCCTGCTTATGGTTTACAAAGCCTTAAATAACCTTCTCCATCCTATATTGTGGAATGCCTGTCACCTTACACTCCAAATCGTAACCTTAGATCTTCAGATGAGGGTCTGCTTAGAATTCCAAGAGCTAAACTTAAAAGAAGTGGTGAAGCAGGAGGCCTTCTGCTGTTATGCACCTGAAATCTGGAATAGCTTACTGATGGAAATCCACCAGGCTAATACGGTGGAGCACTTTAAAAACTGCTAAAAACTCATTATTGTAACATGGCGTTCTCATAGCTTTATTTTAGTGTAACCCTGATATTCTGTATATCCAATTAATTATCATTTTTATCATGGCTCTGCCATTCATACTAACCCCTTCTTGCTCTGCTGTTCTTGTTCTGGTTTTCTGTGGTGGCGACCTGAGGAACTACCACCTGATCAGGGCACCGTGCAGTTCTTACATTGATGGATTGAAGGCCAGAGGTCCACATGACCGTCATCACCTAATTCTTCCACTTGAAACCTGAAAGTCATGAGGACTGACTGAGGTCATTTATGCGAGGTAGAAGGCCCAGTAGGTGGTCTTGGTGGTCTCGTGGCCTTGGAACCCCTGCAGATTTTTTTTTTTTTTCTTTCTCCAGCCCTCTGGATTTTTTGTTTTTTTCTCTCCTCTTAGCCATCGGACTTTACTTTATTCTTTGTTACTTAGCATTGCCTAATCTTATTTTTATATTTTTCATTTTTCTGTCTTCATCCTGTAAAACACTTTGAGCTTCATCATTTGTATGAAAACGGACTCTAGAAATAAATGTTGTTGTTTGAGAACACTGACAGTTCATCACTGTGCTTTATCATTTCAATTAACTTGCATTTTTGTTTCTTTTTTGGGAAAACAGGTGGCTTGGGATCCAAAGGTGAAGACCGTTTGTTTAGGAAACTGTTTCGCCGCTACAATCAGTTCATCAGACCGGTAGAGAATGTTTCTGATCCCGTAACGGTTGAGTTTGAAGTATCCATTTCCCAGCTGGTGAAAGTGGTAAGAGAAAGTTTAAGGCACACATCTTATTGCCGTGAGTGTTGTAAACTTTTTTACGTTATATGAATGTGTTTGATTTTTTCAGGATGAAGTAAATCAGATAATGGAGACCAACCTTTGGTTAAGGCATGTAAGTGTGACTGTTATTTCAAACATTCTTTATGAAGGTGAAATTCACATTAGAATATGTCTTGTGTCAAATCCAATCGATCATAAGGTGTTGTTTTTTAGTGTCATATTATATTTCAGTCAGAATTCTGCCCGTTTGCTTTTCACCATATGGACTTGGGAAAGCAGCAAAGGTGAGGCCTCCAGAAAAGAACAATAAAGCATTGGTAGGGTTCAAAGGTCAACCCTTTAAACTCAACTCCATTGTGTTAAACTCAATAGTAGGACCAGACCATAATACTGCATAAAATCATTTCTTTACTCACTGTTATAATAATATGATAGTATAATAATATTGGGCAAAGATTGGAGTGAAGGATCTGCTGGACAAGGCTGGACAAAGCTGGCAGCCCCAGGAGGATGATGGTAATTGAGTTCTCCAAGGCCTTCAAGACCATCCCGCCCCTCAGAGATATGCAGGTGGATGAGCCTGTGGTGTCCTTGATAATGGACTAACTATCAGGCAGACCGCAGTTTGAGAGACTCAAGGACTGTGTGAGCAACACTGCAGCACCACAAGGAACAGGCCTGGGTTCTCATCTCTGCACTCTGTACACCAAAAATTAGAAATATAACAGCAGGTCAGGTCACTTGCAGAAATTTTCAGATGATTCTGTATTTAAGGGGTGTTATTGATAAGGGGAATGAGACAGACGAAAGGAGTCAGGGGGAGAAGTTGGTCTGATGACTATTCAAGGAGTGAATGTCGAGGTGCACTCCTACAAGTCCTTAGGGATCCTTATCAATGACAGGCTGGACTTGTCTCAGAACACAGATGAACTATCGAAGAAAGGGCAGAGCAGGTTCTTTTTCTTGAGGAGACAGTGTTCCTTGAAGGTGGAAAGTGACATTCTTCACATCTTCTACAACTCTGTCATGTCCAGTGGGATTTTCTACATTGTGATGTGCTGGACTGGTAACATCACTTCAAGAGAGGGCCACCAAATCAACAAACTAATTAAAAAGGCAAGCCCGGTTAAAGGACACACTTTAGACCCCACCAGGGGTGAAAACAAAATTGAGTGCCATTATGAACAATTCTGCACATCCTCTCGATGACACACTAACATTGAAGACTTTCAGCCAATGAATCATGTAAAGTGTGTCAAGAAACACAACAGCAGCTCCTTAATACCAACAGAAACACATCTGTTGGATTCCTCACTGTGGCGGTCACAACCAAATGACAACCATAGCTTTCTTTTCCTTGTCTTCCTTTTTAATGTTCTTTCTTTATAATCATTCTGGTGTGTGTTCAGCCCAAAGTGTTTGTGTATTTTTATCTATCTATCTATCTATCTATCTATCTATCTATCTATCTATCTATCTATCTATCTATCTATCTATCTATCTATCTATCTATCTATCTATCTATCTATCTATCTATCTATCTATCTATCTATCTGCCTGCCTGCCTGCCTGCCTGCCTGTCTGCCTGTCTGTCTGTCTGTCTGTCATATAGTGCCTTTCATATCTATCTATCTATCTATCTATCTATCTATCTATCTATCTATCTATCTATCTATCTGTCTGTCTGTCTGTCTGTCTGTCTGTCTGTCTGTCTGTCTGTCTGTCTGTCTGTCTGTCTATTATATAGTGCCTTTCATATCTTTCTATCTATCTATCTATTATATAGTGCCTTTCATTTCTATCTATCTATCTATCTATCTATCTATCTATCTATCTATCTATCTATCTATCTATCTATCTATCTATCTATCTATCTATCTATCTATCTATCTATCTGTCTGTCTGTCTGTCTATTATATAGTGCCTTTCATATCTTTCTATCTATCTATTATATAGTGCCTTTCATTTCTATCTATCTATCTATCTATCTATCTATCTATCTATCTATCTATCTATCTATCTATCTATCTATCTATCTATCTATCTATCTATCTATCTGTCTGTCTGTCTATTATATAGTGCCTTTCATTTCTATCTATCTATCTATCTATCTATCTATCTATCTATCTATCTATCTATCTATCTATCTATCTATCTATCTATCTGTCTGTCTGTCTGTCTGTCTGTCTATCAATTATATAGTGCCTTTCATATCTATCTATCTATCTATCTATCTATCTATCTATCTATCTATCTATCTATCTATCTATCTATCTATCTATCTATCTATCTATCTATCTATCTATCTACTGTATATACTTGAATATAAGCCAAGTTTTTACAGCACCCAAAATATGCTGAAAAACGTCACCCTTGGCTTATATTCAAGTCAGGTCCTGTTGCCCCCACCAACCCGACAGAAAGCTGGAGTGTACAGTACACACACACGTCTGCGAGAGATAGACACACACGCGCGTGCGAGAGAGAGCAAGCGAGGGAGATACCATATTGTTTTTGTCGACCCTCTTCTCCACTTACAGAGCTAGTTTACTGTTTTTCTTTGAAATAAATACTCAAAAACATTTAACCTACTGATGCCTCAATTAATGTACGTTAATTTTATTGGTATTTATTTTGATTATTGAAACTTTCCAGTACTGGTCTGAAGTATATTTTAATAAGCAAACAGCTGTTGAGTAGAAGACATAATGAACAAAACAAATAAATACAGCATGATGTTCATCTGTTATTTGGCATAGATTTCATAATGTTATCAAATTCTTTTCAAAACGAAGTAATGTAAGTGGCATTACGTCAGGTCTCCTGATATAAATGAAGTGCAGGTGAATAATGCAGAATGATGGAGACAACATTACAGGCACAAGAAATATAGCAAATTAGTTGAATAGTTATGCCATCTTCTGACATGATGCATTTGTCAAAGTGGGATGATGGACACTCAGGGATGGTGGGTGGTTAGAAATTTTCCTTTTCATCAAACAGACATCGACCGTTGCTATGTGCATTTTTTTTATTAAGGTAAATAATATTCTCACCACCAGAGGTTAAGTTGGAACATCAGAGCTCAGAAATGTTTATTTGATGTTGTTCGGTTCATCTTCTCTTTTCTTATTTCATGACATTTTTGACAAATGGTTGCTCTGCCTTCCACCTTCTGATTTACAAAACAAAGCAATATGAGATGATTGCTGTGTGTCAGTTTAAAGGGGGTGAATACTTACACAGTCGAAGATTTTTTGGTTTTATATTTGCAAATATTTTAGATCCCCCGTGACCCTGTGTTCGGATTCAGCGGGTTGGAAAATGGATGGATGGATGAATATTTTAGATCACTTTACAGAGATCTGATTTTCTCTTTGACACCGAAGTCTTTTTCTGCTGGTCAGTGTCAAAAAACGCCAAATTAAATCCACCATATAACAATAAAATGTGAAAACATCTATTGAATACTTTTTAATGATAATTCTTTGCATTTATATAGCATTTTTCTCACTATTATTTACGGGATTTGAACCAGCAACCTTCCGATTGCCAGTGCAGATCCCTAGCCTCACAGCCACCACTCCACCCTGTAGGTCTAAAAAATATTCTAAGGTAACTACATACCATTCTAAAACCTGCACAGGCATGGAGAAGGACAGAAACCAGCCTGGAATGAGACGCCAGTCCGTCTCAGAGCCCACTAACTCAAAGAACCACAGAGGCAGTTTAAAAGGGTCTGACAACATAAGACCTGATTATCTGGTACATGGGAGAAATGTCAGAGAGAACTTACAGGAAAATAGAAAGACACGGGAAGAACGTATAAATCACACCGACTATTTTAGCTTGACCAACCTATTATGAGGTACATTACCCTCCATAATGTTTGGAACAAAGACACATTTTTATTTGATTAGCCCCTCTGCTCCACACTTTAAACAATTCAGACTTATTGTTAAAGTGCACATTGCAGACGTTCATTTAAGGGGCTTTGCAGACATTTCGGTCCCACCATGTAGAAATGACAACACTTTTTCTACATAGCCCCCCTGTTTCAGGGCACCATAATGTTTGGGACAATTGGCGTCACAGGTGTTTGTGATTCCTCAGGTGAGTTTCATGGCTTCATAAGAGACCTCGGCTTGCTTCTACCCTTTTGAGTCTCTAGTCTCCATTGTTCAACATGAGGACAAGAGCTGTGCCAATGAAAGTCAACAAAGCCATTATTGGGCTAAAAATCAAGAATAAAAACATTCGAGTCATCAGTAAAACCTAAAGATGATCAAAACCAACTGTCTGGAATATCATGAAGAAGAAAGAACACACTGGTGAGCTCAGGAATCACAAAGGGACTGGTGGGCCAAGGAAGACCTCTACTGCTGAGGACAGAAGATTCAACACTGTGGTCAAGAAAAAGCAACAAACGCCAGTCTGACAGATCAGAAACAGTCTTCAGGGGGCCGATGTGTGTGTGTCAGAGAAGACTATCAGCAGAAGACTTCATGAAACAGAAACACAGAGGACAGACACACTGCAAGATGGAAACCACTAGTTAGTCACATAAAACAGGATGGCCAGATTACAGTTTGTGAAAGAGGACTTCGAAGAGCCTACAGAATTCTGGGAAAAGGTCTTGTGGACAGACGAGACAAAGATGAATCTCATCAGAGTGAAGTGTGAAGATGACAAGGAACTGCCTGAGATCCAAAGCAGACCACCTCATCTGTTAAACATGGCAGTGCTAGGGGTGTTATGGCCTTGGGCATGTATGACCACCACAGGTCTTGGCACACTTCTCTTCACTGATGATGGAACTGCTGACGGCACAATGAATTCTGAGGTGTAGAGAAACATCTGATCTGCTCAGGTTCCAGTAAAGGCCTCCAGACTCATTGGGCAGAACTTCATCCTACAACAAGATAATGAGCCAAACACATTGCTGCGGTCACAGAGGAGTTTATCAAAGCTAAAAAATGGAAAGTCCTTGAATGGTCAAGCAAGTCACCTGATTTCAATCCAATTCAGCAGGCCTTCCATATGCTGAAGAGATAACCTTAAGGGGACAAGCCCCCCTGAAACAAGCAGGAGTTGCATGAGAGGCTTGCCAGAGCATCACCAGAGAAGGTCCTCAGCACCTTAGTGATGTCTATGGATTGCAGACTTCAAGCAGTCATTGCATGCTGGGATATGCGACAAAGTCCTAAATTTGACAATGGCTTTAATAAACCTGCCATTGCTGTGTCCCTGTGCCCTGAAATGGGGGGGACCGGGTAGAAAAAGTGTTGTGTGACTGAAATCTCTGCAAATCCCCTTAAATGAACTTCTGCGATGCGCTTTTTAATCACAATGTCTGAATTGTTTGATTTGTAATTTTAAACTGCGGAGCAGAGGGGGAAGTCAGAGAGAAATGGGTCTTTGTCCCAAACATGATGGAGGGCACTGTACTGTAGATTGTATTTGAAGGTTTGTTTTTTTTTTTGTCAATTTTCTCTTCCACGTTTTCTATTCAAGCATTAAACTTATAGTTTTTGACTTAACGAAACCTGGCAGAGGAAGCCATGCAGGCATTTGTAAATGCTGTAACGATTTCTGACAAGTCGTTGCTCACTTGCAGTGAAAATGCTCACAGGAGAGAGCAGGAGCTACAAAGTGACGCATCGACTGCTAATCTGTGGTGGCGACTTGGCACAGGTTCCCTTCACTTCCATAATCTGTTAACACTGTGGATCACAACCCAGTCGAGGAAGGATGACAGCATCTGCAGGTTTTCTTCATTTTTATTGCAGCCAGCCCTTGAATCATTTGTGGATTTTAGCAATAAGCTGAACTCTTTAATGAACGATATTTGCTTTTGCAGATTCAGAACTAACAGCCGGATTATCAGACAACAAATTATCCGGTGTTTTTGATATATGACAAAACAAACAGTAAGATTGCACCTGATAGTTAGAAATGAATAGATTTGGCAAAACACATTGTGAAACAATATAATCAGGAGACTGTATGAGGCTGCCAAATGACCTGCCATCCACCCACACTCTAGTAGATCAATGAAATGTGTGCGCCTAAGAATAAATTGACAAGAAGATACAAGATGGTATAATTAAAGTACATTAAACTCAATTTCAGGAAAAAAATGGTTGCAGAAAGAGCAGTTCTTCACTTTGACATGTGATTATCCCGCTGAATACTACGATGGCATCACGCCAAGGTGGACGGGCCAGGACAGTCCATCCTCCTGGAAGATCCCCTGAAGCTCTTAGGCTATCCAGGATATATGATCCTCCCAACATGTCCAGTGTCTGCTGCCGAGTCCAGTCCAGCTGTGCCTGGTACAGTATAACCGACAAGAGGCATCTGGGTATCAACTTAACGCTATGTCCAAACAACTGCAACTGGCTCTGTTGAATATTAGTGGGTGTAATGAAAGGCCCTACTGGTCTGATGATAGGAACATCAGAAAAATGGTTAAAGAGAACAAGCCATTCAGCTCAATAAAGCTCTCCAATCCTGTCCATGTAGTTTCTCCAAAAACAATACCAAGTGACCCTAAAGTTCTACCTTCCACCACTAACTTATTCCATTTGTCTATAGTTCTTTATGTGAAGAACAACTTCCTAACGTTTGTGCGAAAGTTACCCTTAATGAGTTTCCAACTGTGTCCCTGTGTTCTTCCTGGGCTCATTTTAAAGTAACAGCCTCAATCCACTGAACTAATACCTTTCATAATTTTAAACACTTCAATCATATCGACATTTGCTTCAATGGAAATAGGTTTTATTTCCTACAATCTTTCCTCATAACTCATACCCTACATGAGCCATATTGTTCTTCTTTGGCCCTTTTCTAGTTCTAGTGTCTCTTTTTTGTATTATGGAGATGAAAACTGCACACAGTACTCCAGAAGAGATCTAACCAGTACATTATGAAGCTTCAGCATAACCTCCTGGGACTTGTACTCGGCACACCGTGAAGTACAAACTAACATTCTGTTAGCTTTCTTAATGGCTTTTGTATACTGTGTGGATGTTGAAAGCAATGAGTCCACTATGACTGTCAGGTCCATCTCATAATTACTTATCTACCTCTTGTATTTATGAATTTATTTATTTAAAGACATTCTGTAAAAAGCCAAACTTCCCCCTGGGGACAAATAAAGATCTATCTATCTATCTATCTATCTATCTATCTATCTATCTATCTATCTATCTATCTATCTATCTATCTATCTATCTATCTATCTATCTATCTATCTATCTATCTATCTATCTATTATATAGTGCCTCTCATATCTATCTATCTATCTATCTATCTATCTATCTATCTATCTATCTATCTATCTATCTATCTATCTATCTATCTATCTATCTATCTATAATATAGTGCCTTTCATATCTATCTATCTATCTATCTATCTATCTATCTATCTATCTATCTATCTATCTATCTATCTATCTATCTATCTATCTATCTATCTATCTATCTTTAATATAGTGCCTTTCATATCTATCTATCTATCTATCTATCTATCTATCTATCTATCTATCTATCTATCTATCTATCTATCTATCTATCTATCTATCTATCTATCTTTAATATAGTTCCTTTCATATCTATCTATCTATCTATCTATCTATCTATCTATCTATCTATCTATCTATCTATCTATCTTTAATATAGTGCCTTTCATATCTATCTATCTATCTATCTATCTATCTATCTATCTATCTATCTATCTATCTATCTATCTATCTATCTATCTATCTATCTATCTATCTATCTATCTATCTATCTATCTATCTATCTTTAATATAGTGCCTTTCCTATCTATCTATCTATCTATCTATCTATCTATCTATCTATCTATCTATCTATCTATCTATCTATCTATCTATCTATCTATCTATCTAGTATATAATCTATCATAGATAGATAGATATGTGAAAGGCACTATATACTAGATAGATAGATAGATAGATAGATAGATAGATAGATAGATAGATAGATAGATAGATAGATAGATAGATAGATAGATAGATAGATAGATAGATAGATAGATAGATCTTTATTTGTCATATGGCTAATTGAAAATCATCACATCTCAAGTTCCCAATTCCCTTTTTTTTCCTCACATTGATCATATGCCATTCCCTAGGAGGACCTGTTCAGTGATTGCCACCACAATTTAATCCTCCCTCATTTTGTACCCTTTACTTCTTAGTCTTTTGATCCGATTGATGAAAGAGCGGATTAATTGTGTGTTTCAGATAGTGGTGTTAATATAATTGACTGCCTCAGAGGTGATCAGAGAGTACACTTTGCATTGATCCACCGTCTAATTCGCCTGGCAGAGTCTGTGCTGGCACTTTTAGCACTTTCTTCAGTGACAGGTCACGTTCTTCAAGTCATCCATTCCCTTTGGAGCCCAGGCAGAAAATTCACCTCTGTCTTCAGGCAAAGAAATTCAGTTTTGATGTTTTACGATACAGATGCTTTCAAAGTTATTCTCAGTTTATAGACTTTTGATATGGCCTTCAAAGATTACAAAATCATATAAATATAAAAGCATTTTCATGTTTTACCAAGAAACCTACTTTTATTTAGTGAGCCAGAGCTACCCAGAAAGAAATGGAGTGCAGGGGTCTCATTAATAAAGCTCATGTATGCACTAAAAGAAGTTCAAAATTTGCTTATGCAACTTCCCACACAAATGTCGGGATTTATAAAGGAAAAATGATGCATATATTTACTGCAGCTTTGACCCATATGCAATGTTTCAGAGAAACTGGGATGACACCCTTGATTAAGTAGAAAAACACAGCCTATAAGGCTAAATGATGACTCACACACATATTAATTCATATCACCAAGACTTTATAAATATGTACATTGATGTGACAAACATAATACACTACAAAAGTGATGAATATAATGTACGGACTGTACTTTAGTTTGCTTTAAGAGGGCCACTGCTGTGTATTTGCACAGAAGAATGCTTATGGTTATCCGTCAGTTTATATCAGCTACCTATTTTCACTTCTCAGGGAACAGGAATATCTCAGTCAAGCTTCTCTCAGTCATGTCTACTGTGCTGGAAGCCATTAAATAACCAGTGAGGGGCTGCGTCCAGTTTTTGTGTGGTATGGATGCACATACGTAAAAATAACAAAAATGAAATTTATATGGATGGAATGGATAAGTAACAAGCTGGTTAGGTTTTCAGATAATACCAAGCTTGGTGGATTGGCAGGTAGAGTCTGTTGAGTCATTACAGGGTGCTTGGATAGCATAAAGGGTGTGGCAGATTTGTGGAAGATGAAATTCAATGCCAGTAAATGTAAAGTATTAGATGTTGGAAGTAAACATGTTAGGTTTGAATACACAATGGGATCTGAAACCTGAAAATGCTGCATGTGAGAAGGATTTAGAAGTCATAGTGGACTCGTCACTATCAACTGCCAGTCAGTGTTCAGAAGCCATTAAGAATGCTAAGAGAATGTTAGGTTATATAGCGCCTTGATGTGTGGAGTACAAGTCATAGGAGGTTCTGCTCAAGCTTTATAACACACTGGTGAGGCCTCCTCTGAAGTACTGGGCACAGTTTTGGTCTCCAGGCTACAAAAAGGACATAGCAGCACTAGAAAAAATCCAGAGAAGAGCAACTCAGCTGATTCAGGGGCTACAGGGGATGAGTAATGAGGAAAGATTAAAAGAACTGAGCCTTTAAAGGAGATCAAGAGTAGACCTGGTTGAAGTGTTAAAAATTATAAAGGGAATTAGTTTAGTGAATCGAGACAGTGACTTTAAAATGAGATCATCAAGAGCATGGGGACACAGTTGGAAACTTGTTAAGGGTAAATTTCCCACAAGAATTATGAAGTTATTTTTGTTTTTTTTTCATACAGAGGACTACAGACACATGTGATTAGTGACCAAGTAATGTGATAGACAGTAGAACATTAGGGACCTTCAAAACTCGAATTTATGTTTTCTGGAAGACTTAAGTGGATAGGACTGGTGAGATTTGTTGGGCTGAATGGCCTGTTCTCATCTAGAGTGTTCTAATGCTGTAATGTAGACAGTGTGATGTAGTGGTTAAGGTTTAGGAACTCAAACACTAAAGTTGTGGGTTCTAATCCCAGTTCTGACACTGTGTGGCCATGAGCAGGGCACTTGGTCAGTGCTCTAATTGGAATCCAAAAAACAAATCCCTCTTATGTGATATCATCTACTGTTCAATTCTGCTCTATGCTTGTAATATTTCTATTGTACTATTATATTGTATTAAAAATTACTTGTGTTTTGATTTGTGTATTGTGTTGTATTTACCCCTTTTTTTGACACCCACTGCACGCCCAACCTACCTGGAAAGGGGTCTCTCGTTGAACTGCTATTCCCAAGGTTTCTTCCATACTTTTTTTTTCCTTCAAGGGTTTCTTTCCTTTTCTTCTTGGAGAGTCAAGGCTGGGAGGCTGTTAAAAGGCAGGGCCTGCTAAAGCCCATTGCGCCACTTCTTGTGTGATTTTGAGCAATACAAAAATAAATCGTATTGTATTGTATTGCAAATGTAACCAATTGTATCATAAATGTCATAAGTCGCCTGGGTGAAACGGGTCAGCAAAATAAGTAAATATAATGTTCAAATTTGCAGCAGTGTCCAGTTCTCCTTTCTTAATCAGAGCATCTTACTGCCCTCATATTGTAATAAGGACACCTACTGAGAATGATTGAGACTGGAAGCCTGTGTAGATTTCGTATTTTGTAATAATCAGTGCAGCATTCAGGGTTCCGAGGTGATGAAGGTCAAGTTACCATAATATAATACAATTCTCAGTATATTGGCAGAGTGTAGATGCTAAGAGTAAAACTGGGAAGTTTAACGAGGGACAATTTTGAGCAGATGCTGCAAAGACTAAGGAGGACAGACTGGGATAAGCTTTTAAGTGTGGAGACAGTTGAGGTGCAGTGGAGTAGCTTTAGAAACATTTTACACATTGTGCAGGACAGGTGCATCCTAAAATTTAGAACTAGTAAGAAATTAAAGAAAAAAACTGTGTAGTGGATAAGTCTTTCTATTATAACAAAAAATCTTGGAAAGTTGGAAGGAGACGGGATGTGATTTTCTCACAGAGACACTTTTATGTCCCGCGAGACGAGTCTTTGTGCCGAGAGATTTAACCGCACTGGAAATAAAAGACAAAAGAGTAGATGACAAAGTAGAAAATCGTAAAGAATTCAAACACGTTGGCACGATACACATGCAGAGCAGGTTAGAGATAATGGAAGTATGAAAATTTGAAAGTCTCAAAAAAAGGTTAGTAAAGATTACATCAGCGCAAACAAACGGAAATTATTACTCAGTGAAAATCACGCGAGAAAAAATAATTTCTCATTTGTGTGAATGCTATTGTTATACACATTTCTTGTAGAGAGAAAGAAACGATATTCACTCACGGGCAGTTATACATTGTGCTATCATGATGTAATTCCAAACACAGAATCAAAATTCAATGCGATATTGATGAAAAGGTAAAAGCGAAAAAGAGATCGAATATATGGAAATAGGTGATATGACAAAAGTGAGCCGTGCAAGATGCAGATCACGTGGCACAGTAGCAGCAGCAGCAAGCCAGCAGCTGATTGAGCAAAAAATATATATTTGTTTCCCATTGTATCACCATTTAAGAGGGGGTTTTAGAGGAGCAACCGCGTCTCCTTGGGGTGCATTCAGCACTCCTCTTAACAACGCAAGCATGAGGGCAAACATTAAGAAGGATATTAGGGAGGCTAAAAGGCAATTAGAGAGGAACATAGCAGATAATGCTAAAGACAACCCAAAGAGATTCTTTTATCCATCCATCCATTTTCCAACCCGCTGAATCCGAACACAGGGTCACGGGGGTCTGCTGGAGCCAATCCCAGCCAACACAGGGCACAAGGCAGGGAACCAATCCTGGGCAGGGTGCCAACCCACCGCAGAGATTCTTTTATAATTTTTGCAATTAAAGAACAGTCAAGGAAGAGGTTAAGTGCATCAGGAATAGTAAGTCAGTCATTTTCTAACCTGCTTATTCCTGAACAGGGTCAAACCCAACCCAGCCAGCATCAGGAATAGTAAAGATGAATTAAAATATACAGATAGTGAAAAAGTAGGTGCTCTACACTTGCATTTTTCTGAGATCTTCACATGTGAGGAAGTTGATAACTTCCCAGCAGTAACAGGGACTACTAAGGAGGTACTGAGGGATTTGGAAATTGTAGAGGGAGAAGTACTGCTTAGATTAAATAGGCTGAAATCAAACAAATCACCAGGAGCAGATAATATTTATTCTTCATTGCTTTAGGAGGTTAGCGAGTGCAGATAGAGACCCTCGATACATATTTTTTAAAAGTCACTGCACACTGGGGAATTCCTAAGGACTGAGAAATAGCAAATATTTTTCCATTATATAAAAAGTGTGAGTGGGCAGATTCAAGTGACTATAGTCAGTAACCTTAATGTTCATCACATTAAATTAATAAAATGAATTATTAGGGAAAAGATTGAGCATCACATGGAAAAAACAGGAGTTTATGGAACACTAAGCACGAGTTCAGATGTGGGAGGTTATGTTTTACTAAAACACTGGAAGATATGTGAAATTGTGTATTTCCCCTTGGGACTATCTATCTATCTATCTATCTATCTATCTATCTATCTATCTATCTATCTATCTATCTATCTATCTATCTATCTATCTATCTATCTATCTATCTATCTATCTATCTATCTATCTATCTATCTATCTATCTATCTATCTATCTATCTATCTATCTATCTATCATATAGTGCCTTTCATATCTATCTATCTATCTATCTACCTACCTACCTACCTACCTACCTACCTACAGTGGGGCAAAAAAGTATTTAGTCAGCCACCAATTGTGCAAGTTCTCCCACTTAAAAAGATGAGAGAGGCCTGTAATTTTCATCATAGGTATTTTCATCGTACCTCAACTACAAGAGACAAAATGAGAACAAAATCCAGAAAATCACATTGTCTGATTTTTGAAGAATTTATTTGCAAATCATGGTGGAAAAAAAGTATTTGGTCAATAACAAAAGTTCATCTCAATACTTTGTTATATACCCTTTGTTGGCAATGACAGAGGTCAAACATTTTCTGTAAGTCTTCACAAGGTTTTCACACACTGTTGCTGGTATTTTGGCCCATTCCTCCATGCAGTTTTCCAAGGAGGTTTTCACTCAAAATCTGACGATACATGGCCCTATTCATTCTTTCCTTTACACGGATCAGTCGTCCTGGTCCCTTTGCAGAAAAACAGCCCCAAAGCATGATGTTTCCACCCCCATGCTTTACAGTAGGTATGGTGTTCTTTGGATGCAACTCAGCATTCTTTCTCCTCCAAACACGACGAGTAGAGTTTTTTTCATCTGACCATATGACATTCTCCCAATCCTCTTCTGGATCATCCAAATGCCCTCTAGCAAACTTCAGACGGGCCTGCACATGTACTGGCTTAAGCAGGGGAACACGTCTGGCACTGCAGGATTTGAGTCCCTGGCGGCGTAGTGTGTTACTGATGGTAGCCTTTGTTACTTTGGTCCCAGCTCTCTGCAGGTCATTCACTAGGTCCGCCCGTGTGGTTCTGGGATTTTTGCTCACTGTTCTTGTGATCATTTTGACCCCACGGGGTGAGATCTTGCGTGAAGCCCCAGATCGAGGGAGATTATCAGTGGTCTTGTATGTCTTCCATTTTCTAATAATTGCTCCCACAGTTGATTTCTTCACACCAAGCTGCTTACCTATTGCAGATTCAGTCTTCCCAGCCTGGTGCAGGTCTACAATTTTGTTTCTGGTGTCCTTTGACAGCTCTCTGGTCTTGGCCATAGTGGAGTTTGGAGTGTGACTGTTTGAGGTTGTGGACAGGTGTCTTTTATATTGATAACAAGTTCAAACAGGTGCCATTAATACAGGTAACGAGTGGAGGACAGAGGAGCCTCTTACAGAAGAAGTTACAGGTCTGTGAGAGCCAGAAATCTTGCTTGTTTGTTATTGACCAAATACTTATTTTCCACCATAATTTGCAAATAAACTCTTTAAAATCAGAAAATGTGATTTTCTGGATTTTTTTTCTCATTTTGTCTCTCATAGTTGAGGCATACCTATGATGAAAATTACAGGCCTCTCTCATCTTTTTAAGTGGGAGAACTTGCACAATTGGTGGCTGACTAAATACTTTTTTGCCCCACTGTATCTGTCTGTCTGTCTGTCTGTCTGTCGATATGACCAGAGTAGTGCATATGATATTATTTATCTTTATTTTCAGAAAGCATTTGATAAGGTCCAACATGAGAGGTTAAGCACCCAACTAAAAGAAGTCGGAATTGAGGGGTGTCATGTGTAAATGGGTACAGAATAGGCTAACCGACGTGTAATCTTTGATCCAGCTTTTAAATTTGACAAATAAATGAATGGGGTGGTAAAAGAAAGTTTCATTCAGCTTATGAGGATTGCCGAACTGAAATCTGTACTTTCCTTTAAAAAGACTTAGAAATAGTTGTTCATGCATTTATTTCTTCTCGTCTCGACTATTATAATTCTCTCTATTTGGCTGTTAGTCAACCTTCCCTGTCCTGTTTGCTCATCTCCTGACGGTTACAAAGAAGGCAGAACATACTTCTCCAGTGTTGGCCTCACATCATTTCCTGCCTGAGTTAAAGCACCAATGAGGAGTGAAACCTGTCTGGATTGAGTATTTTGTGATAATCATGAAATATAGGTAGTTGATAGCGTAGAGTCCACTATGACTACTAAATCCTTCTCATAAGGTGTGCTCTCATTTTTCAGACCTCCCATTGTGTATTCAAACCTCACATTTTTACTTCCTATGTGTAATACTTTACATTTACGGACATTAAATTTCATCTGCTACAAATCTGTCCAAGCCTGTATGCTGTCCAAGTCCTTCTGTAATGATATAATGGATTCCAACTTATCTGCTAATCCACCTATCTTGGTATCATCTGCAAACTTAATCAGCTTGTTACTTATATTCCTATCTAAATCATTTCTATATATTAAAAATAGCAGCAGTCCTATCACTGGCCCCTGCTGAACAACACTTTTAACATCACCCAATTCTGATGAGGTTCCTCACACCATCACCCTTTACTTCCTGTGTCTGAGCCAATTCTGCACCAATCTAAAAACGTCACCCTGAACTGCCACTTCTTTTAGTTTGACTCCCACCCTCTCACGTGGCACAAATGGTTTCTGAAATTCAAGATACGGTATATACTCGCGTATAAGTCGGGTCTTGAAACCCGAAAAATCGATGATAAAATCAGGCCCCGACTTATACGCCGTTCAAAAATCCATCCATTATTAAACCCGCTATATCTGAACTACAGGGTCACGGGGGTCTGCTGGAGCCAATCCCAGCCAACACAGGGAACAAGGCAGGAAACAAACCCTGGGCAGGGTGCCAGCCCACCGCAGGGCACTCACACTAGGAACAATTTAGAATCGCCAATGCACGTCTTTGGGAGGAAACTGGAGTATCCTGAGGAAACTTATGCAGACACGGGGAGAACATGCAAACTCCATGCTGGGAGGACCCGGGAAGCGAACCCGTGTCTCCTAACTGCGAGGCAGCAGCACTACCCACTGCGCCACCGTGCCAACCCCGTTCAAAAATGCAACACTTAATTTTTTTTTTACATCTTCTTGCCATCTCTAATCTCACATCAGTTTCTCAGACACATTGAATTTTGTTGCAGCAGCGCAGTTTCAGATTTCTTTCACCACTTCAACGACTTTTAATTTAAAACCAGCTTCATATTTTCATCTGTAAACTGACTCATCCCCATTGATGATAAGACTCACCACAGTTGTTTTGTCAGCTAACTTAATGGTGGATTTAGATGTGTATGCAGCCGTACAGTTATGAGTCAGCAGAGTGAACAGAAGTGGGCTGAGTACACAGCTTTGGGGAGCACCAGTGCTCATTGTGATGGTACTGGAGATTGTGTTTCAGATGCGGACTGTCTGGGATCTCTCTGTCAGGAAGTCCAGCATCCAGTTGCATAATGAATTGTTGGAACCTATGTGGTGGATAACCGGGGCCCTTCCCCGGCCGGGACACCTCCACACTGGGATGATCAGGACAACAAATGTGGCCAGAGCGTTACCTCCACCGGAGCGCTAGATGGCTGCCACCCCCGGGTGGCAGCAGTGCCTAGGACTCCCACAGAGTTGGAGTTTGGTACAGCCTTGTTGGGGTCTGTGGGTGCCGCCAGGGGTTGCTGAAGCAACCGCTGAGCCCTCATGGCAGTTCTTCTGTCACAGCTGGAAGTGTTGCCGGAAATAAGTCATCATACAAATGGAGCTCTTCCTGGTGCCTTATATACGGGGTCAGCAGACGCTACTCGGTGAGGCAGAGTCAGGAGGAGGGAGACGAAACTCGCTGGGAGGAGTGGAGGAGAAAAAGAAAAAGGAAAAGAAGAAAAGAAAAGAATTGTGTTGTGTATTGTGCTTGTGACTGTGTTGTTGTGCTTGTGGGAGGCAGGGAAGATGTTTAACACAAAGGAAAATAAAAATAAAAAAGCCCTGCGTGGTTTGGAGTTGAGCCTCTGCGTCTGTCTGTACCGGGTTGGGTTAGCAGTACCCACCTTAGAGGTCCATACCTAGTAGACTCAGCTTCCCTATGAACCTCTGAGGTTGTGAGCAGCATTCTAGAATAAATGTCTGCTTTGTCTAGATGGAACAGGACTAGATGAAGAATTGATGATATGACATCCACAGTGGAATGGGCAAACTGGAAGGGGTAATGTGATATGGGAAGTCTATCTTTTAGGTGGCCCATTACTAGCCCCTCTTAGTATTTCATGATGACCAGTATGAGAGCAATAGTGAGATAGACATGCATTGGCATGGCTATGAAGGTAGTGGTTTTGAAGCACTTGGAGAAGCCTCAGGGAAATATTATCTGTGATGACATACAAACAATGATCTGCTTTGTTATCTTAATCATTTTTTGACAGATATGGAATGACTACAAGTTGAGGTGGAATCCAGTTGAATTTGACGGCATTGAGTTCATACGAGTTCCTTCCAATAAGATATGGAGGCCTGACATTGTACTTTATAACAAGTAAGTCAGCATGGATTTTGCGTGTGGTGCATTGCTGCCATCTTTGTGCATCATCTCATGTTCTCACATATATCGCATTGTTCTCTTTCCAGTGCTGTTGGTGACTTTCTCGTTGAAGACAAAACCAAAGCTTTGTTGAAATATGACGGCACGGTGACTTGGATTCCACCTGCTATTTTCAAAAGCTCTTGTCCGATGGACATCACTTATTTTCCATTTGACTATCAAAACTGCTCGATGAAATTTGGCTCCTGGACTTACGATAAGGCTAAAATAGACCTTGTGCTAATTGGCTCCAAAGTAAACCTGAAAGATTTTTGGGAGAGTGGTGAATGGGAAATCATAGATGCTCCGGGGTATAAGCACGATATCAAGTACAACTGCTGTGAGGAAATCTATCCAGACATCACCTACTCCTTTTACATCAGAAGACTTCCA
This sequence comes from Erpetoichthys calabaricus, assembly GCF_900747795.2. Classification (NCBI taxonomy): domain Eukaryota; kingdom Metazoa; phylum Chordata; class Cladistia; order Polypteriformes; family Polypteridae; genus Erpetoichthys; species Erpetoichthys calabaricus. The sequence goes on from NC_041400.2 coordinate 186,258,635, forward strand.
CTTTTCTATACCATAAATCTTATTATCCCCTGCCTGCTGATCTCGTTTCTAACAGTTCTCGTGTTTTACCTCCCTTCTGACTGTGGAGAAAAAGTCACCCTGTGCATCTCAGTGCTTTTGTCTTTGACTGTGTTTTTGCTTGTGATCACCGAGACCATTCCCTCCACCTCTTTGGTGATCCCACTTATTGGCGAATATCTTCTGTTCACAATGATATTTGTGACACTTTCAATTGTAATAACCGTGTTTGTTTTGAACGTTCACTACAGGACACCAATGACCCATACCATGCCGGAATGGGTCAGGTCTGTCTTTCTCTGTATCTTGCCCCGAATTATGCTGATGAGAAGGCCTATGGACCAGCCACCAATGAAGTCCAGCAATAAGAAGCGAAAAAACAGCATGTCTCATTCGGGATCCAAGAATTGCATGGAGTTTGGAGAAAGTAAGCTATCGACCGAGCAGAAGAAGTGTCCGTGTCAGCATTCCAAGGAGCACACAGAACCCGATTCCAGCAAGCTGAGCAGACAGCTGAATCCACAACCTCTTAATACGGTGGTCGCATTCTCCGTTGTCTCCCCAGAAATCAAACAGGCTATTGAAAGTGTGAAATACATAGCGGAAAACATGCGGAGCCAGAATAAAGCAAAAGAGGTAAGAGATCTTGTTAACTGTCCCAGAAATGTGTGACATGTTCAGAAGCCATTAAGAAAGCTAACAGACTTTCAGATTATATAGCGCCCTGATGTGTGGAATACAAGTCACAGGAGGTTCTGCTCAAGCTTTATAACACACTGGTGAGGCCTCATCTGGAGTACTGTGTGCAGTTTTGGTCTCCAGGTTACAAAAACGACATAGCAGCATTATAAAAGGTCCAGAGAAAAGCAACAAGGTTTATTGAGGGGCTACAGGGGATGAGTTATGAGGAAAGATTAAAAGAGCTAAGCCTTTACAGGAGATCAAGAGGAGACCTGACTGAAGTGTTTAAAATTATGAAGGGAATCACTCCAGTGGATCAAGACGGTGACTTTAAAATGAGTTCATCGAGAACATGGGGACACAGTTGGAAACTTGTTAAGGGTAAACATCACACAAACATTAGGAAGTTGTTTTTTCACACAGAGAACAACAGACACTTGAAATAAGTGAACAAGTAGTGTGGTAGACAGGAGGACTTTAGGAACCCACAAAACTCAACTTGATGTTGTTTGGATGAATTAAGTGGATAGGACTGGAGATCGTTGTTGGGTTGAATGGCCTGTTCTCATCTAGATTGTTCTAATGCTGTATTGTAGACAGTGTGGTGTAGTGGTTAAGGCTTAGGACCTCAAACTCTGAAGTTGTGGGTTCAAATCCCTCTAGGGGAAAGTTTTGCACAAACATTAGGAAGTTTTTCTTTACACAGAGAACCAAAGACCAAGGGCGGTAAGGTCCAATCTTGGAAAACCACAGTGGCTACAGGTTTTCATTCTAACCATTTTCTTAATTAATGACTAGTTTTTGCTATTAATTAATACTTTTAATTTTATTTATTTATTTGATATTTAAGACTCAGAACGTTTAAATCAGAGCTGAGCAACGTCACTCCTGGAGGGCCGCAGTGGCTTCAGATTTTTGTTCCAACTCAATTGCTTCATGAGAGATCATTCATTGTGAGATCAAGTGAGATTTTTCTGCTTGTTCTGCATGTTAAGATTTTGAACCTTTAATTGCTTATTTTAGTCTTAAACAGATATATTCATTGTTTTAACTGCTCCTTATCTCTAGATATATAAAATCCAAAGTCTGTCTGTCTTATGTCTGTCCGCTTTTCGCGAGAGAACTGCTTAACGGATTTAGATCTGGGTTTTTCTATAAGTTGCTTGAACATTCTGGTTGATTTTGCGACTTCTCTCATCGCGCTAAGTATCATCGTTCGCTTGCAATACCGATTTATTTGTGCGAATCCAAGAGAGCCGCAGGAGGCCAAGGGAAGGTGGCCGGGTTTCCCTCCTCCCTCACACGCCAGTCTCAGGGAGTACCTTACATCCACTTAGCTAGCAAATGAGACAACTACTTAACAGATTTAGATCAGGGTTTTTCTAGAATTTGCTTGAACATTCCGGCTTCTCTTTAAATGCTAAGTTATCATAGTTCAGTTGTGGCACTGATTTGTTTGCGCAAATTCAACAGAAAGGCTGCGGGTCGAGGGGAGTGGGAGGTAGGACCTCAGGAGTGAGGAGTCGGCCAGGGCCCTCCTCACTGACGTGCCAGCTTCCATTCGAGTTGCTCTACCTTCGGTCTCAGCTTTTAAATCCCAGCTGTAGACTCACGGCTTCAGTTTAGCACACCCTGACTAGAGTTGCTGATTAACTGTACAGACTGCACATCTGTTGTTAGCCATTAACACTAAAACCATAAGTAACATGATAGTTAGAATTGGATACTAACCCTCACCTATTCTGTTTCTCTTCTCGGTACTCAAATGTGGCACTTGGTGCCACAGCCCACCTGCCAAGGTTGTTTTGCCTGCCTAAGGTAAAGCCATCCCTGATGGAGGATCACAGCAATCATGGGAAAGAGGGGTACTTTCATCGGATTAGCGCTATTTCAGCTGTGGAATGGCCAAATGGGGGAGGCAGCTTGATGGCTGAGGTCTCCAGTACTCTAAACAAATCCAAATCATACTATGTGATATCATCTACTGTTAAATTCTGCTCCGTACTTCTAAAATTTTTATTTTTATACTGTATTGAGGATTTGTTCTGTTCTGTGTACTGTATTATATTGACCCCCTTCTTTTTGACACCCACTACACGCCCAACCTACCTGGAAAGGGGTCTCTCATTGAACTGCCTTTCCCAAGGTTTCTTCCATTTTTTCCCTAAAAGGTCTTCTTAGAGAGTCAAGGCTGGGGGGCTGTCAAGAGGCAGGGCCTGTTAAAGCCCATTGCGGCACTTCCTGTGTGATTTTGGGCTATACAAAAAATAAATTGTATTGTATTGTACCTCGCACCACGTGTTGGAGTGTACCTTGCCTCCGCTTAACTAGCGATACCTGTTTGTTCAGCAGACATTATCTAGAGATTGTTATGGAGTAGCATTTGACGTTTCTGAGAGAGAGATCATAGCTACGTGTGTTTTAGCGTGTAGCTGCTCATTGGCAGAGATATCATGGCCATGTGCTCTTCTCCCCATGTGGGGGACGCTCTACCATCAGAGCTGAAGACAATCAGATACAGTGACAACGTTTGATGTCAGAATGGACCTACCTTCCACTTGGCCAGAGATACCTTGCCAAATTTTTACATTTTTGGCAAAGATATCACAGCTACATTCTTGCCCCTGATAGCAAAACCAAAAATTTTGTATATCAAGAGGTCCTCAGATATGAAAGCTATCAATATAAATTCTTCTCAATACAAATTATTACATTTTTTTAAAAAAATTCTTGATTTTTAAAGTCTGTTACACTACTACGTGGGTGGAGCTACAGGTGACAGCTAGCTAGCAGTAAAATGCACATGACAAATCTCGCTGGTCTCCACGATTTGGTTTAATTAAGCAGTCAGAAGGAAACTGAAGAGAAAGTGAAAAACTGAAAATTACCCATCCATTTTAGGTTTCAAATCACTAGGATGATAAAAAATCTACGATTTAAGAATGAGCTGACATGGTGGAGTTAAAATACTAACAAGCTATGAAATTGAATAAGATCTGTTACTGGTGAGGATTGGCTTCAAATTAAGCAACTGGGTTGGAACAAAAACCAGCAGCCTTAGTGGCTCTCCAGGATCCTGCCATAGACACGTAGAATAAGTGACCAAGTAGTGTGGTGTACAGGAGGACTTTAGTTACCTTCAGAACTCCACTTGATGTTATTTTAGAAGAATTAAGTTGATAGAACTGACAAACACTGTTGGGCTGAATGGCCTCTTCTCATCCAGATTTGTTCTAATGTTCTAAAAAATAGGAAAGAACAGCAAAATGGTTGCAGCATAAATGTGTGCAAATATTTAGAGACCGTTCTTCTTACATTAATATTTATGACTCATATGGCTACTTAAAAGCAATACCAACAGGAGGAAAACAAATTATATGTTCTCTTTATTCTCACTATAAGCAAGTTACTGCCAGCTCTTTCAAAGGATTAAATTTTTTTAATTTTAAAAAGTTTAAGGGTGAAAGTGTGTGCTGTGTTATCTTCAGACATATTCAAATCTCATATTTCTGCATCACAGACAGAAAATCTTTTCTAAAATACAAAGCACCCTCTTAGTGGGTGTTTTGCTGATAAGGAGTAGTGATAAAATCAAATGATTTTTTCAATTAGTGATCTGTATAGTATTTGGGGATGGAGTCCTAAGTGAAGGTCTAATATTAAGAATAAGCAGGGAGGAAACAAATGAGGTGCTGAAAATGAATGAAAAATGGAGAGGCAACAAGACCGGATGAAGAGTGTGGAAGAGTTTAGTGGACGAGGGGTTAGGCATGTTGTGGGATCTAATGAAGAAGATCTATGAATGGGAGAGAATACCGGAGGAGTGGAGGAGCGGTGTGATTGTACCATTTTATAGAGAGAAGAGAGTGTCACACACGTGCGATTGGGAGACAGCTGAAGGGCCTAAATGATAGAAATTCAACGCCAGACCAGGAGGCAGCGGGGTGCACTGACTGTCTCTCTCAATCTCTTGCAGACCATTCATGGGAAATCTTGCATCTATCTATCTATCTATCTATCTATCTATCTATCTATCTATCTATCTATCTATCTATCTATCTATCTATCTATCTATCTATCTATCTATCTATCTATCTATCTATCTATCTATCTATCTATCTATCTATCTATCTATCTATCTATCATTTTGAGCACCAGTGCAGGTCCACCAACATATCTCCATTGGCTAAAGTCCGTTGGCCAGAGTGCACACACCGTCCAACTCACCATGGGAAAAAGTGTGGCCAATTGAGCAGTTTGAGAGACTCAAGGACTGTGTGAGCAACACTGGAGCACCACAAGGAACAGGCCTGGGTTCTCATCTCTGCACTCTGTACACCAAAAATTAGAAATATAACAGCAGGTCAGGTCACTTGCAGAAATTCTCAGATGATTCTGTATTTAAGGGGTGTTATTGATAAGGGGGATGAGACAGACCAAAGGAGTCAGGGGGAGAAGTTGGTCTGATGACTATTCAAGGAGTGAATGTCGAGGTGCACTTCTACAAGTCCTTAGGGATCCTTATCAATGACAGGCTGGACTTGTCTCAGAACATAGACGAACTATCGAAGAAAGGGCAGAGCAGGTTCTTTTTCTTGAGGAGACAGTGTTCCTTGAAGGTGGAAAGTGACATTCTTCACATCTTCTACAACTCTGTCATGTCCAGTGGGATTTTCTACATTGTGATGTGCTGGACTCGTAACATCACTTCAAGAGAGGGCCACCAAATCAACAAACTAATTAAAAAGGCAAGCCCGGTTAAAGGACACACTTTGGACCCCACCAGGGGTCACAGCAAAGAGAGAGAATGAAAACAAAATTGAGTGCCATTATGAACAATTCTGCACATCCTCTCGATGACACACTAACATTGAGGACTTTCAGCCAATGAATCATGTAAAGTGTGTCAAGAAACACAACAGCAGCTCCTTAATACCAACAGAAACACATCTGTTGGATTCCTCACTGTGACGGTCACAACCAAATGACAACCTTAGCTTTCTTTTCCTTGTCTTCCTTTTTAATGTTCTTTCTTTATAATCATTCTGGTGTGTGTTCAGCCCAAAGTGTTTGTGTATTTTTATCTATCTATCTATCTATCTATCTATCTATCTATCTATCTATCTATCTATCTATCTATCTATCTATCTATCTATCTATCTATCTATCTATCTATCTATCTATCTATCTATCTATCTATCTATCTATCTATCTATCTATCTATCTATCTATCTATCTATCTATCATTTTCAGCACCAGTGCAGGTCCACCAACATATCTCCATTGGCTAAAGTCCATTGGCCAGAGTGCACACACCGTCCAACTCACCATGGGAAAAAGTGTGGCCAATTGAGCTGTCACTGACCCCAGGAGAGCCGTGTCAAGCAAGGTTGGGAGCAAGAATGTTCAGGCGAAGGACAAAGTAGATCACAGAGGTGTTACAGAAGAACAATGGAGAGAGTGTCTTAAAGCTGAGATCCGGAGCTGGAACAGTGTTTGCTGTGTCAGTTCAGTGAACGACAACAGCTAAGAGATGGGTACATCAGCAGCTCCAGACACTGAGGTTTGCTGGCCAACTTGTAATCAACAGATCACTGCAGAAAAGTTCACGACAACAGCAGTCAACATCTCTGATGTGCCACCTAACAGCAAGGTGCTCAAGACCCCTGCTGATTTGTCTTTGTCACTGGCTACACGGCCGCAGCAGAAGAGATCACCCCGCTGTTTTGAAGAATTGTGTACCGTTTCAAGTAGTGGGAAGAGGTCACTGGGGACAGTGACTTCGCAGGGATGTTGATCATCCAGGGATCAGTCACCCATTGTATGAGCTGGCATTCCATCAAGCAAATGTGCAGTTTCAACACCAGCGGCAGGTGTGCCTATAAAAACAACAAACTTTTAGTGCCACAAATCAAAGTTCTTCTAGTATGGCAAAGGCAAGGAGTCCTTTCATTAAGCTTAAAGATACACCTAAGAGAGTTGTGTAAGGAGCAAAGAATCCATTCTGGCACTCTACGCCACAATAAATTTCACACTCTGCTTACCACCGTGTATCCAAACTGAAATGTTTTCTGTTGTGTAGAAAGAAATACAGTATGCCATGTTGAATGGATTAATGTCAAATTCTGCATACTCATATCATATTACTTTATCTCATTAGCTCTCATCATTATACTTCCTTAAGTACAAAATATCCACCTTAATAAAAGGGTGTCTGTGTTACCAGCTGTGTGTCCGTCCGGTTTGTATGTCTTTGTCATTCCGACAGATGGCACAATGTAAACATCCAAATTAATAAAAGAATAAGTGTCTGTGTGTCTATCCGGTTTCTATGTCTCTGTCATTCCAACAGATGGCACATCACAGATATCCACCTTAATAAAAAGGTAAGTGTCTGTGTTTCAGTCTGTGAATCTGTCCAGTTGCTATGTCTGTGTCATTCCAACAGTTGGCCCAACACAAACATCTACCTTTATAAAAGGATAAGTGTCTTTGTGTCTTTCTATGCATAAGTCTGGTTGCTATGTCTTTGTCATTCTTTAAGATGGTGCATCACCAACATTTTTAGTAATAAAATGCGTCGCATTTATCATTCTAACAGATGGCACATCACACACATTAACTCTGCTTTTATAAATCCTACACCAAATGGCATATAACACAGATGTAAGCACTGTATTTGTAATTCCCACAGTTGGTGCGTCACACACATTAACACTGCTTTTACAAATCCCATATCAAATGTCATATAACACAAACATAAGCATTGCATTTGTCAAACAACAGATGGCACATGACAAACATTTAGAGGAATGCATTTAATTACTTATTTTTTGTGACTCCCCCACCTGTGGGATTGACAATGCAATGCATTTTATTATTAAATGCATTGCAAAATAATTTCCAATAGGTGGTGTACGGCAAGTGTTAACGCTGAGGTTTATGTTGCTCATGTAGATTTCAACCCTGGTAGCACAGCCAGCTTTTATCTCTCATTTGTGCATTCAGCTGTCAAACAGGTCAATCGCAATTTTTTTTGATGTAGGGCATCTTCGAGGGCTATATAAGCTTTTGGTGCATCCTCCTTGATTCGCTCGAGCCAGCGCTTCTTTGGTCTTCCACGCGGCCATTTGTCACACAGGCTTAATCGTAGGGCCATCTTGGTCACCAAGTTGTCGTCACTCTGGACTACGAGACCACACAATGGAAGTCATGATCCACGCATCTCCTCATTGATCATTGCCCCATGATCTTGCATACATCTTATTTCATGACGTGGTCGAACCGGGTGAGGCTAAGGACCCACCATAGCTTCCTCATCTCCATGGCATGGGTAGCACAGCCAGTATTCATTATTAAAGGAGCAGTTGATTTTAGTTTATGAATTCCCTTCCAAACACTTGATTAACCATGGCATAACTTTTTATTTATCTTTGGAAACTCATCCTGTGCATCCTTCTTTCCTCTTTCAGGTTGAAGACGACTGGAAGTATGTGGCCATGGTGATCGACCGGATCTTTCTCTGGGTGTTTGTATTGGTTTGTCTTTTGGGAACTCTGGGATTGTTTCTCCAGCCTCTGATAGGCTTTCTGAGATAATATGTCAAGTGTTGCACTTCCTCTTTATTGATACGCATCTCCATGACGCTTGATGACAAGAGACTGCTGTGGAGAAAAGGGATGATTTTGAGAAAATTAAAAATAAGTCTCATTCTCACTGGTGTTCATGTAAACTCAATGTCCATCACTCTCTAATTTGTTAGAAGTGTCTTTTAGAAAGAGTTGTATTGTAATGACTGCTCTGTAAAGCACACCCCGCATTTACTTGAATACAAAAATGCACTTCCTATACAACTTTCAGTCTAAGACTTAGAAAGGTTGAGAGATGGAGCAATGGCTTTGCTGTTTCGAGAAATATTAAGTACAAAACAGAAAATGATATATGCCTTTACTAACCTATTGACTTTGAATCTTTGAAGGTTTTGATCTAAGGTGCAATGCTTCTTATTTTATCATGTCACGCTCCCATTGAACATCTGAGGTTCTTTGCTATATGGAGGATAGGAGGAAATGTCCACCCCAAATTTGGACTTGTTACCTGTAACTTCTTTCTTGCTTCACTGTCCTGCTGCATCCCATGAGTTCCACCTACAGAACCTCTGTGGTGGGCTACTCACTGACTTGGCTGTCTTTCGTTTCAAACCTCTACTTCAACCCACCATTAGAGAACTTCACAAAGATATCCTCTTGTGCTCTTAAGAGAACTCAAATAGACAAGGAATGAACAATCTAACCTAGAAGCACGTTGACGGAGAGACTTTCTTTAGGCTTTCACTCACAAACTATATTTATTTAAATCTAAACCGGTAAGCGAAAGTACATAGTGACAATTACAGTGGTGTGTAAAAGTATTCAAACCTCAAGAAAAGTCATTGTAATGCCTGACAAAAGATTTGTCTACATATTTATCCATTCAGTATTTTTAAAGTGAACTCTTATGCTGTAACAAAACATTTCCAAAATCAAAAAATAAAACATTTTCTGTAAATATTTAACTGAAGAAGTACTCCAAAGGTCATGTTTCCATAAGTATTTAAGTTCTTCACGTTCACACTTTTGTCAAGAACCCTTTACAGCAATAACAGCCTTCATTCTTTTGCGGTATGTAAGTATGTTCCAGTTTTGCACTTTGTTCATGAATGATTCTTCCCCATTCTTCTTGGGATACCCTCTAGGTTGGTAGGATGGCTCCTCTGGACAGCAGTTTTCAAATAGTGCCACAGATTCTCAATAGGTGTAAGATGAGTTCTTGGACTTTGCCATTCCAAAACATTCCCTTTTCTGTTTCTGAGCCATTCCAGTGTCGCTTTGGTCTCACGCTGAGGGTCCTTGTCATGTTGAAAGATGAATCTTCTCTCGAGCCGTTGATTCGTAGCAGACTTGAACAAGTTCTCCTGCAATATTGTGTGGTATTTGTGTCCATCCTTTGTCCCTTCAACTCTGACAAGATTCCCAGTCCCAGCATTCCCATAGCCTGATGCTGCTGCCACCACCATATTTCACTGTAGGTATGGTGTTTTTTGAAGTATGGACAGTGGTAGTTTTAAAGTTCATTTTTGGTCTCATCTGACCAGAAAATCTTCTCCCACATCTTAACCGGGTCTTTCTCATGCTTTGTAGCAAATGTCATATGAACTTTTATGTGGCCTCCTTAAGGAATGGCTTCTTTCTTTATGTTTACTTGTGATGTTTACCCCTAGGTTATTTAAACTGATCTGCGATGATAAAAGGGAGGTGTCCAAACTAATATTGTGTGCTTGAGAATTGGGAATTCCAGAACAGGCGGAATAAACACAAGTCTATTTCAGGAGCGATCTGGCCACACAAGGGACAACTGTCGAATCGGCTGGCTCGGCTCTGCCTCTTGGTCAAAACAACACAAAATGTTCCTCCTCAAAGGGGTGCGGCGGCTTGGGAGCCCTGACCGGAGCAAAGGGTGTCTGGGGAAAGAGAGACAAGGCAGTGAGACACTAGGACAGCCGTGAAATGGTCTTTTAAACTGGGGATAGCACACTTTTATTCAAATTAATTCTGAGATCAGAAATCTTCTGAAATTCTATTAGTGCTGTTAGCACTCCAAACTGCAGGTACAGTATTTTATGGATCGGATATACTGTATACAGCACCATAGAATTCATTCGGCTTCTGTCCTGTGTCACACCATCAATAAACACTAGTGTCCCAGTGCCACTGGCAGCCATGCACACCCAATCCATCACACTGCCCCCACCATGTTTTACAGATGATGTGGTATGATTTGGATAATGAGCTGTTCCAAACCCTTTTCTGATAATCCCCTTTATCTCATGAGCATTTCAACAGTGAACTGCCAGTGGCTGAATGGCAATTGCAAAAAGCAGTGGTGACAGGGGGCATCGTTGTCTAGTACCACATTTTAGTTTGAAGTAGTCTGACTTAATGTTGTTAATACAACTGAAGCTTCTGGACTTGTATACAGTAGTTTGATCCATGCACAAATGTTCGGGCCAAACCCAAATTTCTCCAATGTAGTGAAAAGGTAGTTCCATTCAACCGGTTCGGTGGCAACTGGGCTACAGTCAACTCATGGAAAAGACAACTAGGCAAAAGACAACCCGGTGAAAAGATAACTTGGCGAAAGACAATTCCGCGAAAAAACAACTTTGCGAAATACAACTCGCCGACATCCTTTACCAGTTAGGTAATAATTAGGTTTAAAGAGATTTTTTAATTATATTTAAATGGCAAGCCTTTTCGCCGAGTTGCCTTTTCACCGAGTTGTCTTTTCACCGAATTATCTTGTACCGAGTTGTCTGTCGCCAAATTGTATGTCGCCCAGCTGCCCCTGTATGCATTCAACCATATCAAATGTTTTTTCTGCATCATACGATAATAATATCTCCGGGGTGTTAGACTTTGTGGGTGAATATATTACATTAAACAGGTGTCGAAGATTGGAAGCTAAGTGTATGCCCTTAATAAATCCAGTTTGGTCTAGTGATATTAGAGAATGAAGCACTTTCTCAATCCTTCTTGCTAGGACTTTGGAGAGTATCTTAACATCATTATTCAGTAGTGAAATTGGTCTGTATGATGCACATTGTAATAAGTCCTTATTTTGAAAGGCAGTAAGTAATGCTTGGTGAAAAGTTTGAGGTAGAATTTTATTGTCTCTAGCTTCTGTAAATGTTGCTAATAAAAGGGGGGCTTCTTTCTTGCTCCCTTTCCATAGAGGCCTGTCATATGGAGAGCTCTTTGAAATTGTGGACCCCTGCACCTTCACTCCAGTTTCAGTCAAAGAGCATTGCAGACTTGTGAGAGTGACGGTTGGATTTTTAGTGGCCTCTCCCCCGAGTCGACATTTCACTCTGATGTTTAGTTTTGAGGGACAGCCTGTTCTAGTGAGAGTCTGGGTGCTGTGATGGACTTTCCACTTTCTGATGATGGATCCAACAGCACCTAGCGGGACATTCAAACTCTTTGATATTTTTTGTAGCCATTTCCTGCCTTGTGTGTTTCAATGACTTTGTTTCTCATATCAGCAGGATGCTCCGTTGTCTTCATTATTGCAGTGATTGTCCAACAAAGACTATGCCCTTTATAAAGAGGGCTTTTTATATTCAGAGAGCTACAAAGGACTCACAAATAGGACCTCATTATGTTTAATTTTTCCTGTCAAATGACTGTCACCTTTTGGTTTGTCATTTGTGTAAACCCACAGCTTCCAAAGCACAGAGGTTTAAGTACTTATGCAAACACAAGCTTTGAGGCCACTGTACTCGTGAAAACACTCAAAGTCTTAGAAATGGTTCTATACCTTGCCCTGATCTATGCCTCACCATTGATAGATTGTGGATGTCAACAGAGAGTGCCTTGAAGTAAATGGCTTGATTTTTATCCTGACAGGCATTGTGAATTGTGGGACCTTCTAAATGATGGCTAATCAATTCATTCTCCAAAGGTGGACTCCACTCAAGTTCTCGACACATCTCAAGCAGTGCCAGTGCTAGGTTATTTTGCTCCCTAGGCCAAACTTATCAGTGTGCCAATTGACTGGTCGGTAGCTAACCTGTGCAGCTCGGGTATTCCCTCCATTATGATCTGCACTAATGGTGGCACTGGCCCTGATCTCAAGTAGAACAGAAGCAAACAGGTTGCAGTTGACCACAATCTGGAGTGCCACAGCAAAGGGTCTGACTGCTTATATGAATAAGAGAGTTGAGTCTTTGATTTTTAGTAAAGTTTTAATAAATTATCAAACCTTTCTGAATTTGCATTTTCAGCTTGTAATTATGGATTATGGAGAGTAGATTGATGAGCAAAAATGGGAAATGTATCAATTTAAGATTAACTCTACAACACAATTAAATGTGAAGAAAGTGAAGGGGTCTGAATACTTTCTGAGTCCACAGTAAGCAGCGAACTCATCCCACATGACATCAAGGTTAGTTCCCTAGAACTCAAAAGTCATAAGTAAAACCTGGCTGCAGGTCTGTGCTTGGTGAATACAGGGAAGGAATTAAATGTAACACCATCACTAAGCTTTGTTCCATCTGTCTTCTTAGAATGAAGAGGAGGAAAAGCCCAGAATCCAATTGAGGTCACTTCCTTTGGCACCTGAAGCCACTCCCCTTCTAGACAAAATAAAGCGCTCTTCCACGTCATGTTTCAGCTCTCCCAGCATGCACTGCATTCTTGTTCATCTTGACCAAACTCAATTTAAAGGTCTGTTATCTATTAGCTAAAAAGTTGAAAATATCGCCTAATACAGTTATATATGGAATTACTTATCATGTTCATAGGAGAGCTTTGAAATCATTTCAGTATTTGTCTGGCACCTCCTGACAAGAACCCTCCCACATATGGTATACCGTTTGACTCATCTTGATGTCTAGTTATGCAAAACTTTAAGCTTTTTGGGGTTCCCCTATCTTTTGCCCTCTAGACCCAAAAAATAACTCCAGTTTTAGACCATTTTAGGACCATGTTTTGTGCAGTTAATTACACCCTTATGATAAAAAGTAAACCAATAGGTGTCTTCAGCAGAAATGATCAGAAGGACTTGAAGTTGTGTAGGCCACATCGACTGACCCTGAGGTTCACCTCCTAATGGTATACAAGGGGTCAAAGTTTTCACAAAATTTCAAAAACATTGGAATAGGTAATATAGGCACATGGAGTGTCGTTTGATCAATTTCTTGATTGCTGAATATGAATGTGATAATATTTTGGATATTTGATTCTCAACCAGTGGTCCTAGCCCTCGATGAGCCACTCCCAGAATGTTACAGGTGACAAATTTTAAACATCAGCATGTGGGGTGTCATTTTTAGACTATTTCAAGGTCTGTGATTATTAATACAGTCGTGGCTAAAAGTTTTCAGAATGACACAAGTATTGGTTTTCACAACAATTACATGAAGTTTATACAAAGAGTCAATATTTGCAGTGTTGGCCCTTCTTTCTTTTTCAAGACCTCTGCAATTCACCCTGGCATGCTGTCCATCAACTTCTGGGCCCAATCCGGACTGATGGCAGCCCATTCTTGCATAGTCAATGCTTGTGGTTTGTCAGAATTAGCGGGGTTTTGTTTGTCCACCCGCCTCTTGACGATTGACCACAAGTTCTCAATGGGATTAAGGTCTGGGGATTTTCCTGGCTATGGACACCAAAAATTCGATGTTTTATTCCCTGAGCCACTTAGTTCTCACTTTTGCCTCCATCACATCCTGAGACCATTCATGTGTGGGGTTGTTTCTCAGCCAAGGCAGTGGGCTCACTCACAATTTTGGGGTCCATGGCCAGGAAACTCCCCAGACCTTAATCCTATTGAGAACTTGTGGTCAACCCTTAAGAGGTGGGTGGACAAACAAAAACCCACCAATTGTGACAAACTCCAAGCATTGATTATGCAAGAATGGGCTGCCATCAGTCAGGATTTGGCCCAGAAGTTAATGGACAAACAGAATGCCAGGGTGAATTGCAGAGGTCTTGAAAAAGAAAGAAGCGCCAACACTGCAAATATTGACTCTGCGTATACACTTCATGTAATATTTCTATATAATACGCTACCGTTGCTGTTCGTTTGTCTGTCCAGGATTTTAAATCACCTGTAGCTCACAAACCGTTTGAACTATTGACCTGAAATTTGGTACACATATACTACGCGACGTCTACTCCTCGATTTCAGGGTGATGATTGACGTCCAAGGTTATTCCTCTTCTTATTTTTATGTTATTGTAGAATCAGCTCTCGGCAGTGGCTAGCAGGGCGCTGTTCTCATCCCTACCACCTTCGCCTTCACTTCCCCTACCTCTTCATATCTTAAATCATTCTTGAGGCAGATTGAAGATTTAAGTGCCAGCTTAAGTTATAAAATTAAGGAAAATGTACTAAATAATTGCAACACAGACACGGACTTAATCAGTTTTAATGCGTAAAGATGCCAACGGAAGAAGAGAAGCAGCGGGCCGCTAGGGTGTAGAAGAGAATAGCTGCTCAGGAAGACAGCAAGCGCATCAACCTCTTTGCAAACGAATGCTAAACGTACAGAGAAAAACTACGGAAACTATGAATGCTCAATTCAAGTGTATTCACTGCACGTTATCGTGTGTGCAGTGCGCCATTACTGGTGTCAATAAAAGCCTTTGAAACTTCTGAAATGCTTGTAATTCTACTTCAGTATACCATAGAAACAACTGACAAAAAGATCTAAAAACAATGACGCAGCAAACTTTGCGAAAACCAACACTTGTGTCACTCTCAAAACGTTTGGCCATGACTATACTTCTACCTCATTAGTTTTCTTATAACCACCCAGAATTAGGGTGAGTTCAGACTTTTTTAACATAGGTTGTAAGAAAAGAGCAAGAGAGAGGCAAAAAAAAGTTTAGTGGGTTCCACCCTGTATATTCTTACTAGCATGCAAAAGAGCAAATAATAAATATGACTGAGTAATCACTTGAGACTGAGTCCAGTAACGTAACAAAGAAAAGGTGGCTGGCTTTATAGTCAGAGAGGAGGAGGAGGAGGAGGAGGAGGAGGTGTGTCCAAGTGAGGTCAGGAGCAGGGCGGGAACTGGAACCGGAAATGGAGTCTGCTTAAGTAATACGATTAGAATTAATCAGGCTTTTGAGGATCTGCAGAGGAAGCTGAAAAGGTGTTGGTGCCTTCTGTTAACCCCTGGTCCAGCATACAACATTTAGTCAGGCTCATTAACTACCTCCAATGCGCACGTGAGTGACAAGGTGCAGTATATTCTCAAAGAGGAATAGAATGACATCAATGGTATCCCAGTGTAAGCGTGAAGTAGTGTTGAAAATAAACACTGTAGGTCGGGGTTGCTAAAACATCACTAAATGTTGACCCCTTCGTGAAGAAGTGTGTAGGAATGGATAGAGAATTTCAAGGAATGTCGACACAAGTGTCAGCCATGAAGAAGGAGCCGGACGCCCATCCACGTTGACAACATTGAGCGCGCGTGTGAAATGATTCTGTTGAATAGACGAGTGACATTAGATGATGCGGCAAATCATTTTGCAAATGCCTATGCAATAATCCACTACAGGCTTGGGTTTCGAAAGAAGCCCTACAAGAATGAAGATTCACGTCTGATGAAGAGGTGAAGACAGCGGTGCATTTGTGGCTCACAGCTCAGCCTAAAAGCTTGTTGACAGATGGACAAGGTGTATTGAAAAGCAAGGAGATAATGTCGAAAAATGATGTACTTATCTTTTCTGAAAGTTGATTAAAATAAATTCTACAGCTGGAGTGCGGATCATTTTTGACTCACCCTCGTAGATGTAAATAAATAACCAGTTCTTTCTGGAATCCTCATGTGGATGAGGCTTTTGGGAGCCAAAAATGGTTTCCCTATGGTATTGCTCTGAAGAAAACCACTGTGGCACCTTTCATTTTTAAGAGCGAACCACACATTAAAGAGTTCAGTTTGTTTCTACATAGTAGGACATTCTTCAAAGCACAAAGAACCACCTTCATATGTAAAGATCCCTTTGCAGAATTAGATGGTGGTTGGTCAAAGAATAGTTCTATGAGGAATCTCACAACCCATTAATAAAAAATATAGAAGCAGTATTTTTAAGAGTGTATGCGACAATTCGTAAAATTAATTCCAGGAGGTATTCCAGGAAATTGGGAGCAGATAATAAATAGAAGAGGAGAATACTTTGAAGGAGACAAGTCTAATTAAGTTGTAGGCTGTGGTCGAAATAAAGCACAGCAGGTTCCCAGAAGAAACTGTACGGAGCTCCGACCTGGTAGTCCCCATTTAACACAGTCCAATAAATGAAATGAAGAAGGCTGTGTGTGCTTCTATAAGTAAAGAGCAGCAAAACAAGGCAGGTTAGGCAGTATCTTCTGATATTCTTCTTATTAAGTTTTTTCAGAGCTCCATCCTACGGTTCAGTTGAATCAGAACTGACTACTGTGGACGAAAGTCGAGACAACAGCAGGCGGACACCAATAAAAAAGTAAAAAAGCAATTTCTTTATTCTTGGTGAGAGGAGGCTTGTAGCCCCTGTCAGCCAGTTCCACTGACAGTTAGATCAGATAGCCTAACCAAGGATGGGAGTTAGCTCAGTTTTATAGTAGTTTGTTTGCTAAACAAAAAGAGGAAGAATGGCAGGTCAATTTGCAGGTCAAGCAGAGTCTGCAAGTAGCTTGAGATGACACATCAGATCAGTTCTGGAGAAGTACACGGTAGTCTTTAGATAAGAGGAACTGTTGGCATATCCATAGTCCCAGGCTTCCTACCCAGCTTAGGCTATGCAATTCAGCTATGGCTAGTTTTGCAAAACAGTTACAGAGACAGCACTTTGCAAAACATGTACTTCCCTATTCTTCAACCCCATCAGGGTTACAACACTTCAATGGCTATGTGGCAGTAACAATTTAAGAATCTTATTATAGCTTACATTTCACACATAATGATCATCACACATAATAATTGGTTAAACAATATCAAAAGCTACCTTAAAAGTTAGTTTAGTACATTTGTCTTACAGAAATACACTCTTGCAGCTTAGTGTCTGTATTAAATTACATTTGTTCAGTTAGCTTAATGCCTCCTTATTTATCAATACATAAGTGACATGTTTCTTATAGTTCTATTAGCATCATACTTTATTATTTGGAAAGACTGAAGCACTGCGGTGGGTTGGCACCCTGCCAAGGAATGGTTCCTGCCTTGTGCCCTGTGTTGGCTGGGATTGGCTCCAGCAGACCCCCGTGACCCTGTGTTTGGATTCAGCGGGTTGGAAAATGGATGGATGGAAGACTGAAGCACCTCAATTTTAAATAGGTCTTCCTCATTGCCTCCGCCCAGCAGCTGTGGACTTTAAAGGTGGAAGACAGGGAGGGGCAGAGTCAATTGTCCCCACTGGATAACTTCTGAAAAAGAAGAGGAGAAGGTTAGAATGAGTGCCATGAGTGCCCTGGTTGGTATTTCTACTGGCTTTGTGCCTCCATCCATCCATCCATCCATCATCCAACCCGCTATATCCTAACTACAGGGTCACGGGGGTCTGCTGGAGCCAATCCCAGCCAACACAGGGTGTAAGGCAGGAGACAAATGCTGGGCAGGGTGCCAGCCCACCGCAGGGCGCACACACACACCAAGCACATACTAGGGACAATTTAGAATTGCCAATGCACCTAACCTGCATGTCTTTGGACTGTGGGAGGAAACCCACGCAGACACGGGGAGAACATGCAAACTCCATGCAGGGAGGACCTGGGAAGTGAACCTGGGTCTCCTAACTGCGAGGCAGCAACTCTACCCATTGCGCCACCGTGCCGCCCTGGCTTTGTGCCTTCTTAATGTAAATGTGCTGTGATCGTTCCTTCCTCAAAAAACCCAATTTGGACCCTCACTGTGCTTTCAAATTCTAGGTCTATATCACAAGCCCCTTTATTGCTAAGCTCCATTGGCCCTTGAGACAGCTCCCATTATTTTTAGATGAAAAATCATATGCATGAAACTTTTCAGTCTGGTTTTAAACCATACCTTAGTACTGAGACAAAACTTCTAAAAGTATTTAACAATGTCTTGTTAACTATTGACTCCGGGCTTTTTGTTGTACTTGTGCTTTTAGATTTAACTGCAGCTTTTGATACAACAGAATCCTTTTATCTTGCCTTGAAAAGATTGTTGGCATTAGAAGCTCCGTGCTTGACTGCTTTAAATCATACCTTACTGACAGGTTCTTGTTCTATTTGTATAGGTGAATTTTTGTCCTCCAGGCACAATTTTAATTA
The DNA here is from genome assembly GCF_900747795.2 of Erpetoichthys calabaricus. Lineage (NCBI taxonomy): Eukaryota > Metazoa > Chordata > Cladistia > Polypteriformes > Polypteridae > Erpetoichthys > Erpetoichthys calabaricus. Next base: position 186,277,147 of record NC_041400.2, read on the forward strand.
TGGAGTTTCTCAGGGGTCCATCCTTGGCACTATTTTATTCTCCATCTATATGTTTCCTATAGGTTCTATTTTTAAAAAGCATGGTATGTCTTTCTACTGCTAGGCCGATGACATCCAAATTTACATAACACTTAAAAACAACTCTGTTACAGTATCTATCTATCTATCTATCTATCTATCTATCTATCTATCTATCTATCTATCTATCTATCTATCTATCTATCTATCTATCTATCTATCTATTATATAGTGCCTTTAATATCTAAATACCAATTATACAGTATCTATCTATCTATCTATCTATCTATCTATCTATCTATCTATCTATCTATCTATCTATCTATCTATCTATCTATTATATAGTGCCTTTAATATCTAAATACCAATTATACAGTATCTATCTATCTATCTATCTATCTATCTATCTATCTATCTATCTATCTATCTATCTATCTATCTATCTATCTATCTATCTATCTATCTATCTATCTATCTATTATATAGTGCCTTTAATATCTAAATACCAATTATACAGTATCTATCTATCTATCTATCTATCTATCTATCTATCTATCTATCTATCTATCTATCTATCTATCTATCTATCTATCTATCTATCTATCTATCTATTATATAGTGCCTTTAATATCTAAATACCAATTACACAGTACCTATCTATCTATCTATCTATCTATCTATCTATCTATCTATCTATCTATCTATCTATCTATCTATCTATCTATCTATCTATCTATCTATCTATTATATAGTGCCTTTAATATCTAAATACCAATTACACAGTACCTATCTATCTATCTATCTATCTATCTATCTATCTATCTATCTATCTATCTATCTATCTATCTATCTATCTATCTATCTATCTATCTATCTATCTATCTATCTATCTATCTATCTATCTATCTATCTATCTATCTATCTATCTTTTTCCCTGTCTACCTTATGCACCACAGCAGCTCTATTAACTTGTGCTGTTGGGGTTTTGAATGCTGCACTACACATTATATTTAATTAACAGTATTTTCAACTGCTTAAAAACCAAAAAAGAAAAACCTCTAGGCTTTTCCTTTAATCTTATTGGTTCCAGCTAAGCCCTTTTTTAGATTCAGGAAGACAGAAGCAGTGTTTCCACAAATTCCCCAGTCAGGATGAGTCAGATGCTTAAAAGGGTTGTTAAAGAGTAAAGCAGAAAGGCTAAGACTATAAAAAGCAACGTTGCTCATCTTCAGTTAAAGCAGAAGCAGCGAGACTTAACTCCACCTAAAGTTTTAAAACTTTTTTTTTCATATCTACCATCCTTTTTGAAATTAACATTCCAGCACAACCCTAAAGGGAGGAATAATTAGGAAAACGGAAAATGGTAATTCATGTTTTGTGGCCAGTTACTTACAATGAAAAAAATGGAACTTCACATCAACCTGATTTGAACAGATGGATTACAGTTGCTAGCGTAGCATTATGTAAGATACACATATGTCTGGTTACTATTCAGGGAGTGGATGTAGAGGTGGTCCACTTCTACAAGTACTTGGGGTCCACATCAGTGACAGGTTGGACTCCTCTCATAACACAGATGAACTAGAGAAGAAAGAGCAGAGCAGGCTGTTCTTCTTTAGGAGACTGCGTTCCTTAAATGTGGGAAGTGACTTCCTTCACATCTTCTACAACTCTCTGTCAGCCAGTCTGACTTTTGTATGCTTTGGTGCCCTGGGCTGCTAACATCACTTCAAGAGAGGCCCACCGAATCAACAAGCTCAGTTATGGGGATGCACTCTGGACCCCCTGGAGGTCATAGCAAAGGAGGGGATTAAACCAAAACTGAGTACCATTAGGACCAATGCTGCACATCCCCTCTCTGACACACCAACACTGAGGACTTTCCGCTAATGAATTATTCAGAAGTGAGTCAAGAAACGTTATGGGGGTCTCCAACAGAAATACGTTTGTATAGCGCCTCACTGAGACTGGGACTGCCAAGTCAGAAGTTTTCTTTCTTTTTAATTTTCTTGCTTTAATAATAATAATAATAATAATAATAATTCATTACATTTATATAGCGCTTTTCTCAGTACTCAAAGCGCTATCCACACAGGGAGGAACCGGGAAGCGAACCCATAATCATCCACAGTCTCCTTACTGCAAAGCAGCAGCACTACCACTGCGCCACCTGTGAGGCTTTATAGTCACTCTGGTGTGTGTTCAGACCACAGTGTGTGTGTATTTATTTATTCATCTATTTATGTATTTATTTATTTAAAGAGCCTCTGTAAAAAGCCAAATTTCCCTATTGGGACAAATAAAGTTCTATCTATGTAAAATAATGATTTTTTTTTTGAAGTTACATTTACATATTTGGCTGACACCCTTATTTAAGTCGACTTACAACATTTCTGATACAGTTGGTGTTTTGTCTTGGTAGTGTAATATTTTACTCTACTTTCCCCTTTTGTATTATTAATGTGTAGCCTTTGTCAGAATGCCTCAAATCTCACAGACTTACACTGTTTATAAGGTACTATAGTACAGGCAGTCCCTGGGTTACGTACGAGATAGGGACTGTAGGTTTGTACTTAAGTTGAATTTGTATGTAAGTCGGAACAGGTACATTATTTTAATAAATGCTATTGTTGACCGACTGTAACTAAGTGCTCTGCCAATGAATGATGGAGTTTCATCTCTCTCTGACCTTTTTATTATTTCTACTTTATTTTCCATGGTGGTTTTTCTCTTCTTCACTGTATCACCAGCACTTGCATCAGATTTGTGTTTCAGAGACATTGTTGAAGGGTGAAGATAAAAGATTAAGATGAGCTCTTCTGTACAGCACTGTACAGCTATCACAGCAGGAAGGCACCTCTGGTCAGCACGTCTGGTGTACTGACGAGAGACAACTTCCTGCTATGTACGTAACAGTAAAAGCAGGCTTGCTATTGAGAATGAATGGGAGTAGTAAGGGGTGGTTCACCACCCACCCGCCACACAGTCACCTCCACTACAGTATGCACCCTGCAGCGTGCGTCCGCCCACTGAGAACGAACACGGTGTGGCCAAAGGCAGGTAGTGAATCGCCCACCACCATCCCCATTCAACAGGCAGCCACCCAGAGCACACTACAATGCTACCCCCTGCCGCCCTGTTCACCCTCAATGGCCTCCGTTCAGCCACAACTGGGTCACCGCTTTCAGCATTACCAGCCACCCACAGAAAACGATTCGGGGAGAGCCGTGTGTAGCGGGCGGGCAGTGAAACACCCTACACTGCTCCATCCAGCCTGAGTCCAGTCAGGATCAGTAGCTGCGGCGGCCTAGTGGGCGGACAGCGAACCGCCACATTAAGCCTCCATCCTGCACACGAGCGATAGCTGTGGGCTCAAGTGACTATGGACCACGGGTCACCGCTCGCTTGCCGCTGGGAACCACCCAAGGGACACAGGGTCACTACACTGCGCGAGCAGCGAAATCGCACCCTTCCAGCCACTACTTGCAGTGTCCTCCGGCCAAAGATGATGGAGCGGCAGTTAATAAGGCGCATGCGTCACAGCTGCGGCCACGTTCGTAAGTTGTAGGTCAGGTGTCCGTAACCTGGGGACTACCTGTATATAACTTCTCCCCACCTTCCCTTCTACATCTATAACATCAGGCAATTAGGTGTAGTAAAAGACAAACAGGAGTTTAGGTACAATTTAAACAATGTATTATTGGAAATATTCATAAATAATAACAATATGCAAAGTACATTTGATTATTGGCAACTATACAACCTGATAAATGTTGATGTGTAGTTTCAGGCGGCACACAGACTTGTTAGTACTTAAAATGTCTCAGTTAACGCATAATTTGTGGTCAGCTTTCTTCAGGGCAGGCCGCATGACTGTCTCAATATGGCTGCCGAGCTATGCTCTTCATTGTGTTGTCCTTTTTAGTTCATGCATCAGTTTGGTAAGACAGAGAGAGTGAGGGAGTGAGTAAATTTATAGATTATCTGTCCAACCCCTACAGCCAATAGGGCGTCATGGTACTTAAAGGCTTCTGATACAAGCCAGTTCCAAACAGCCATACTTCAGACCAATGGGGTGATAGAACATCTTCACACAACAACAACAACAACATTTATTTACAGTATATAGCACATTTTCATACAAAAAGTAGCTCAAAGTGCTTTACATAATGAAGAAAAGAAAAATAAAAGACAAAATACAAAATTAAAATAAGACAACATTAGTTAACATAGAAAAGGAGTAAGGTCCGATGGCCAGGGTGGACAGAAAAAACCAAAAAAAAAACTCCAGATGGCTGGAGAAAAAAAATAAAATCCGTAGGGGTTCCAGGCCATGAGACCACCCAGTCCCCCCTGGGCATTCTACCTAACAAAAATGAAATAGTCCTCTTTGTAGTTAGGGTTCTCACGAAGTCACTTGATGGTGATGGTCATACAGACTTTTGGCTTTTAATCCATCCATCATTGTTGGAACATCATGGTGCTTTGGGTAGATGTTGCGCCACCACCAAAAGGACACCGGAAAAGGAAACAGAAGAGAGGGTAGGGGTTAGTACAGATTTTGAATGAATAGTTATTATAATGAATTGGATATACAGTGTATAAGGATTAAATTACAGTGAAGTTATAAGAAGGCCATGTTAAAGTAATGTGTTTTCAGCAGTTTTTTAAAGTGTTCCACTGTATTAGCCTGGCGAATTCCTACTGGCAGGCTATTCCAGATTTTAGGTGCATAACAGCAGAAGGCCACCTCACCACTTCTTTTAAGTTTTGCTCTAGGAATTCTAAGGAGACACTCAGTTGAGGATCTGAGGTTATGATTTGGAATATAAGGTGTCAGACATTCCGATATATACGAATGGGCGAGATTATTTAAGGCTTTATAAACCATAAGCAGCACACCTGCCCCCCAAACCATATGTTAAGGTAAAGCTTGGCAGTTAGGCAGCCTGGCTTTCCTGCAGGGGGTTGAGAGAGAGACTTTAGCAGGGAAACATTTGTTTCAAGCACTTCCCCCAAATCTGTCGCAAAATTCACTTTCCAGACTTTGTTTGTAACTTAGGCAAAATTAGGACATACAAAATATTTATCAACTTGTATGCAAAACGTCACATCACAACAGTTGGTTACGTTTCTTTTAGTTGAACTCATTGGAGCTCAGGCAGGTGAAGTGACCCACACACGAGCACCCAGTTTTTGTAGTTGGATTTGAACACACAACCTTAGGGTTTGAGGTCTTAACTCTTAACCATTAGGTCACACTTAAACCATAAAAAATATCCAAACTTTATTTTACATTTCACTTTTGTCTGACTCAAAATATCCTTAAATTGTACCAAATTTAATACCAAAAAAGTCACTTAAGTTAAAATTCTGTTTCCTTCAAATTCATATTATGTGATGGGATCTTCTGTTTGTGGACTACTTTAATTTTCCAGCATTTATTAATTTAACACTATTTTAACAAAAAAACATTGTGAGCATGTGCTTGTACAATACAATGTAATAGAATTTATTGTTGTATAGCCCAAAATCACACAAGGAGTGCCACAATGGGCTTTAACGGGCCCCCCTGCCTTTTGACAGCCCACCAGCCTTGACTCTCTAAGAAGAAAAAAGGAAAAGCAAAAAATGGAAGAAACCTTGGGAAAGGCAATTCAAACAGAGACCCCTTTCCAGGTAGGTTGGGCGTGCAGTGGGTGTCAAAAAAGGGGGGTCAATACAATACCCAGTACAGAACACAAGTAATCCTTAATACAGTATAATAGTCTCTCTATTATAAAAAAAATACTTAGAAGGAGACAAGACATGATTTTCTCGGAGAGACACCTATATGTCCCGCGAGAAAGAGACTTAGTAGAACGTCGTAAAGAATTCATAAAATGTTGGCATGGTACACAGGCAGAGCAGGTTAGAGATAATGAAAGTACTAAAATTTGAAAGTCTCAAAATAAGGATAGCAAAGATCGCATTAGCGCAAACAAACGGAAATTATTACTCCGTGAAATAATGGAACAGCAGAAAGAGATGAAATATATTTAAACTTTAAGTCGGAGACTTGTAGATCGTCTAATTCATGTTGCCAGCGAGAATTAAAAGATTCCAAAAACGTTGTTGCGGTATGAAGTCCTGTGAGATGGAGACTTTTAACATGAGATTCTTTGCAGCCATATTTACAACTAATTTCAAACAAGACCACAGTCATCTAATCTCTCAGTCGTGTGAATGCTTTTGTCAGACACACTTCCTTCGCTCTCAGCTCTTATAAATTTTATCAGGACAATAATTGTAATAATTGTCATCTATAATTGATAATAATTGATAACTGTTATCTATAATTGACGTTCTAGATGACATGTCAACAACAAAGCGAAGAAGAAAGAGCATGGACAAACATTCGTGAAAGTCGTTTTATTTATTAGAGAGAAAGAAACGATATTTACTCACAGGCAGTTAGACGTTTTGTTGTCATGATGTAAGTCCAAACACGGAATCAAAATTCAATGCGATCTTGAAGAAAAGTTAATTCCAAATATTGTTTTTACTAAAGTTTTAAAGTAAAAGTGAAAATAATGCATCCATCCATCCATTTTCCAACCCGCTGAATCCGAACACAGGGGTCTGCTGGAGCCAATCCCAGGGCAGGAACCAATCCCGGGCAGGGTGCCAACCCACTGCAGGACACACACCCACACACCAAGCACACACTAGGGCCAATTAAGAATCGCCAATCCACCTAACCTGCATGTCTTTGGACTGTGGGAGGAAACCGGAGCGCCAGGAGGAAACCCACTCAGACACGGGGAGAACATGCAAACTCTACACGGGGAGGACCCGGGAAGCGAACTGCGCCACCGGGCCGCCCTGAAAAAAATGCATATGTAACAATTCCCATGAAAATAACAATCTCTTTAAATTGTATATCCGGTAAACCAAAACCCGGGGGTGGGCAAGCGAAGCAAGTAGGGAGCAGAGCCCCCAAGTAAAATCAAAATAAAAAGTAGTGAAAGAGTGACGGTTATATTGGTTGTTGTCAATCATCATAAATGTTTAGTAGTATTCAGTTCTCATATGGCTTCTTCTTCTTTTGGCTGCTCCCGTTAGGGGTTGCCAAAGCGGATCATCTTCTTCCATATCTTTCTGTCCTCTGCATCTTATTCTGTTTCACCCATCACCTGCATGTCCTCTCTCACCACATCCATAAACCTTCTCTTAGGCCTTCCTCTTTTCCTCTTTCCTGGCAGCTCTATCCTTAGCATCCTTCTCCCAATATACCCAGCATCTCTCCTCTGCACATGTCCAAACCAACGCAATCTCGCCTCTCTGACTTTGTCTCCCAACCGTCCAACTTGAGCTGACCCTCTAATGTACTCATTTCTAATCCTGTCCATCCTCGTCACACCCAATGCAAATCTTAGCATCTTTAACTCTGCCACCTCCAGCTCTGTCTCCTGCTTTCTGGTCAGTGCCACCGTCTTCAGCCAATATAACATAGCTGGTCTCACTACTGTCCTGTAGACCTTCCCTTTCACTCTTGCTGATATCCGTCTGTCACAAATCACTCCTGACACTCTTCTCCACCCGTTCCACCCTACCTGCCCTCTCTTTTTCACCTCTTTCAGGGGTAGAAACTGTTCTTAAATCTGTTTGTCTCCAATTGGATGGACCGCGGGGCAGCAACTCAAACAGGTGATGTCCAGGGTGATGTTGGCTGCCTTTAGAAGACCTACGAGACCTCGTATCATGCATCTCTTTCAGCTGTAGGAGGAAACTGGAATGCCAAAAGAAAATATCTGCAAGTATGTCCATTTCACACAGACAGGAGCAAATTTCAGGAGTTTCAGGATCCGGCATTCATCATTGCCAACCTGCCATTCAAGCTGTCTGACATGCTCTTAAAATAAACATAAACTGCTGTCATTTAGAAAAGGCACTCACTCCTAATTGTACACTAAATGCTGAGCACATCAGCACATGCAAGTTGTGGCAACTAAAACTCCTGATGTTAATGCACATAAACATTGTCACCCCGCATTAATTCATTAAGGATGAGACAACTAAACACATCAGGAGTCTCCACAGTCTGCTGATATTCAATGGAGTGTAAAATAAAAAGTTCAGAGGGTCTTAGGCACCACCCCAGAAGGCCTGAAACCTTGAACTGATGGAGTCATTGAGTTGGAAAGTAAGTCAGGGACAGGGCAGCATCAATAGGATGAATAATAATAATAATAATAATAATAATAATAATAATAATAATAATAATAATAATAATAATAATAATAATAATGGGCGGCACGGTGGCGCAGTGGTAGCGCTGCTGCCTCGCAGTTAGGAGACCTGGGTTCGCTTCCTGGGTCCTCCCTGCGTGGAGTTTGCATGTTCTCCCCGTGTCTGAGTGGGTTTCCTCCGGGCGCTCCGGTTTCCTCCCACAGTCCAAAGACATGCAGGTTAGGTGGATTGGCGATTCTAAATTGGCCCTAGTGTGTGCTTGGTGTGTGGGTGTGTTTGTGTGTGTCCTGCGGTGGGTTGGCACCCTGCCCAGGATTGGTTCCTGCCTTGTGCCCTGTGTTGGTTGGGATTGGCTCCAGCAGACCCCCGTGACCCTGTGTTCGGATTCAGCGGGTTGGAAAATGGATGGATGGATGGATAATAATAATAATAATAATACAGGGTGTCCACAAAGTCTGTGGAAATTATTACAAAATGAGGAGTGGATATTGAAGTTTTATTTTCCTCATTTAATACACCTCTATATGGGCACCATTAGTTGCACAAAGCACACCAACAGGGTACCTGAAATACACAAATAGATAGATAGATAGATAGATAGATAGATAGATAGATAGATAGATAGATAGATAGATAGATAGATAGATAGATAGATAGATAGATAGATAGATAGATAGATAGATAGATAGATACTTTATTAATCCCAAGGGGAAATTCACATACTCCAGCAGCAGCATACTGATACAATAAATAATATTAAATTAAAGATTGATAATAATGCAGGTAAAAAACAGACAATATCTTTGTATAATGTTAAAGGTTAACGTTTACCCCCGCGGGTGGAATTGAAGAGTTGCATAGTTTGGGGGAGGAATGATCTCCTCAGTCTGTCAGTGGAGCAGGACGATGACAGCAGTCTGTCGCTGAAGCTGCTCTTCTGTCTAGAGATGACACTGTTCAGTGGATGCAGTGGATTCTCCATAATTGATAGGAGCCTGCTGAGCACCTGTCGCTCTGCCACAGATGTTAAACTGTCCAGCTCCATGCCAACAATAGAGCCTGCCTTCCTCACCAGTTTGTCCAGGCATAAGGCGTCTTTCTTCTTAATGCTGCCTCCCTAGCACAGCACTGCGTAGAAGAGGGCGCTCGCCACAACCGTCTGATAGAACATCTGCAGCATCTTATTGCAGATGTTGAAGGACGCCAGCCTTCTAAGGAAGTATAGTTGGCTATATGCAAATGCAACGTGGTTACAAACTTTGATAACGACTGAGTACATAGGACAAATTTGATTAACATATCTCATCAATTGCCTTTGTAATGTACTGGTGGCGGCCGTTGTTAACCCGGGCCTCGACCGATCCTGTATGGAAATCTATATTGTCTTCTGTATATTGATTTGTCAAAACCAGATGCCCTTCCTGACGTAACCCTTCCCATTTAACCGGGCTTGGGACCAGCATGAAGAAACACTCTGGTTTGTGGCATCCCCTGTGACTGGGTTAATAATAATAATTGTAATAATTATTATTATTATTATTCTTCCACTGTGCATAATGGGATTGTGGTGGATGTTATAATTGGTTGTTCATCAATCTGCTTCTGTATGATTGTTTGCATTGTATTTATTTTAATGCTTCTTTGTACAGCACTTTGGCACAAACTGTTGTTTTACATGTGCTTTTATAAATAAATAATCTAAATCTAAAGTATCATTATTATTATTGTTGTTAATAATGATAATAATAGTAATTATTATTATTATTACAATTGTTTGCATTGTGTGGAAATTACCCTCTATCTTCCACATGCCAGCTGTTATGTGGGCATCCCCTTGGCCTGGTCCAGCCACTCGGGTCTTCAACAATGAGGATCCTGTGAGCTGGATCAACCTCGGGTAATCGTGCTGCATGGCCATAGTGCTGTAAATGACGCTCCCGCACAATGCAGGTCATGTGCCTCATTTGGGACTCCCTGAGCAACACAAAGTCAAACCAGCGGTACCCAAGGATTCTCCGAAGAGACACAATATCAAAAGAGTCAAGTCTTCACCTCAGGTCACTGGATAGCATCCATGTGTCGCAACAATATAGGGAGCACCAAGACTCTAAAGACTTGGACTTTCGTCCTTTTGTAGTGATATCGGTAGCACCACGCACCCCTTTCCAGCGACCTTGTGAGCCCCGATGCTCTCCCAATCCATCTACTGACTTCATAAGAAGAGTCACCAGAGACATGAATGTCACTACCAAGGTAAGTAAACCTCTCAACAAGGTCGACACTCTCTCCACAGAGAGACACACTGCTGATGGTTGTGCCCAAGAGGTCATTAAAGGCCTGGATCTTGGTTTTTATCAGGACACCTCACTCAGTCTCTTGAGAGCCTCCATTGACACCATGAACAGTGAATCTCTCCTCGCAAACAGAGGCCCTACAGCCACTCGACCCCAACACCCAGTCCATAAAAGCACTGAACAGAGTAGGAGCAGAACACACCCCTGAAGCCTACAATCAACTGGGAAAAACACATCACTCACAGTACCAGTGTACAGGCAGGCTTTAATATACAGCAAGTTCAGGGGGATTATGTAAAGTCTCAGGATGTCAAACTCTTTACTAAAATCAACAAAGTCTGCAAAGAAACTTAATTGGAGCAATGAGACGATGTGACAAGTTGAAATATTAACAAGGTGAGATGAGGCAATCATGTTCTAGTACATAAGGAGTATCCAAAAAAGGCCTAATTCTTCAAGAGCAAGGATGGGTTAAGGCACTCAGATTTGCCAACAAAAGCATCTGTTAATAATCCAGCACTTTAAGAACAACATTCCCAAATGACAAATCGGTGGGATTTTGGCCATCTCACCATCTGCAGTCCACAATTAAAAGATTCAAGGAATCCAGTCAAATCTTGGTGCATAAAGGGGAACAGTGAAAATGACTTCTGAATATTGTCCCTCTGATGCCACTGTCTAAAGAACTGTTGTGCATCCTTAATTGATATCATGACATGCGCTCAGGAATACTTCGGTTAACCTTTGTCACTCATCACCATTCACTGTTGCAGCCACAGATGCAAGTTAGGACTTTGCTGTGCAAAGCAGAAGCCAAACATCAACACAATCCAGAAACATCTTTCGTTTATCTGAGATGAAAAGTAGAACAGTGGTCTGTGGTCTTTAGTTTAATATATCACCCTTTCTTTTACACCTGTAACCGGAGGTAGTTAGAATGAGAAAGGGTTAGAAAGAAAATCAGAACTGGCAAGAGAGAAAATTACATTTTTGTTCATAGATTAAACTTAAGGTTTCCAAATGTAAAATGGTGTGACACTTTGAAAATAAGAAGTTCATCTTGTGTCCAATTTGCTCACTACCAGGTGGCTCTCTGTCTTATTATGTTGATTTGGTCTCTGGTCCAGTGCGGTCTTCTTCTTCTATAGCATGACCTCTGGCACAAACCACAGCACGGCTTCTGAATAAATGGAGCAGCAGAAAGACCATTTTTGCCTCTTTTTCTCAGTTCTTACTTTAAGTCCGATCTTCCTGTCATTGACACGCCTCTAGAACTAGCGGGGGCATTAATGGTTCCCCAGTCTCCCAAGTCCAGTTGCAAGCCAGCACCAACATATTTATATCCTTTTATTTCAGCTACCATCCTACATTCAGTTCCTGGCCTTTCAGCTCATCCCCTGTATTCACCCAGGCTATCATCTTGATTTCTAAAACTTGCCCTCTTTCTGGAGTTATGAAGAAAGATCAAAGGTATTTAGTTTTGAACAGAATTAGTCCAGTGGACCGAAACTGTTACCTTAAAATGAGTTCAACAAGAGCACAGGGGCACAGTTGAAAACTTGTTAAGGGTAAATTTTGCACAAATGTTAGGAGGTTGTTGCTCACACTGCCCCTCCTTTAACCGCCACCTTATCGTGGTGGAGGGGTTTGCGTGTCCCAATGATCCTAGGAGCTCTGTTGTCCGGGGCTTTATGCCCCTGGTAGGGCCACCCAAGGCAAACTGGTCCTAGGTGAGGGATGAGACAAAGAGCGGTTCAAACCTTCTATGATGAATGAAAACTTTGGACGCCGTTTTCCCTTGCCCGGACGCGGGTCACCGGGGCCCCACTCTGGAGCCAGGCCTGGAGGTGGGGCTCGATGGCGAGCGCCTGGTGGCCGGGCCTGCACCCATGGGGCTCGGCCGGGCACAGCCCGAAGAGGCAACGTGGGTCCCCCTTCCCATGGGCTCACCACCTATGGGAGGGGCCAAGGAGGTCGGGTGCAGTGTGAGTTGGGTGGTGGCCGAAGGCGGGGACCTTGGCGGTCCGATCCTCGGCTACAGAAGCTGGCTCTTGGGACGTGGAATGTCACCTCTCTGAAGGGGAAGGAGCCTGAGCTAGTGTGCGAAGTTGAGAGGTTCCGGCTAGATATAGTCGGACTCACCTCGACGCACAGCTTGGACTCTGGAACCAATCTCCTTGAGAGGGGCTGGACTCTGTACAACTCTGGAGTTGCCCCCGGTGAGAGGCGCCGAGCGAGTGTGGGTATACTTATTGCCCCCCGACTTGGAGCCTGTACATTGGGGTTTACCCCGGTGGACGAGAGGGTAGCCTCCCTTCGCCTTCGGGTGGGGGGACGGGTCCTAACTGTTGTTTGTGCGTATGCACCGAACAGCAGTTCAGAGTACCCACCCTTTTTGGAGTCCCTGGAGGGGGTGCTAGAGGGCATACCTTCTGGGGACTCCCTCGTTCTGCTGGGAGACTTCAATGCTCACGTGGGCAATGACAGTGAGACCTGGAAGGGCGTGATTGGGAGGAATGGCCCCCCCGATCTAAACCCGAGCGGTGTTTTGTTATTGGACTTCTGTGCTCGTCACGGATTGTCCATAACGAACACCATGTTCAAGCATAGGGGTGTTCATATGTGCACTTGGCACCAGGACACCCTAGGCCTGAGTTCGATGATCGACTTTGTGGTCGTGTCGTCTGACTTGCGGCCACATGTCTTGGACACTCGGGTGAAGAGAGGGGCGGAGCTGTCAACTGATCACCACCTGGTGGTGAGTTGGCTTCGATGGTGGGGGAGGATGCCGGTCAGGCGTGGTAGGCCCAAACGTGTTGTGAGGGTCTGCTGGGAACGTCTGGCAGAGCCCCCTGTCAGAAGTAGCTTCAACTCCCACCTCCGGCAGAACTTCGACCATGTCCCGAGGGAGGTGGGGGACATCGAGTCCGAATGGGCCATGTTCCGTGCCTCTATTGTTGAGGCGGCTGACCGGAGCTGTGGCCGTAAGGTGGTCGGTGCCTGTCGTGGCGGCAATCTCCGAACCCGTTGGTGGACACCGGTGGTGAAGGATGCCGTCAAGCTGAAGAAGGAGTCCTACAGGACCCTTTTGTCCTGTGGGACCCTGGAGGCAGCTGATAGGTACCGGCAGGCCAAGCGGAATGCGGCTTTGGTGGTTGCTGAGGCAAAAACTCGGGCGTGGGAGGAGTTTGGGGAGGCCATGGAGAACGACTTTCGGACGGCTTCGAGAAGATTCTGGTCCACCATCCGGCGTCTCAGGAAGGGGAAGCAGTGCAGTGTCAACACTGTATATGGTGGGGATGGTGCGCTGCTGACCTCGACTCGGGACGTTGTGGGTCGGTGGGGGGAGTACTTCGAAGACCTCCTCAATCCCATTAACATGCCTTCCAATGAGGAAGCAGAGCCTGGGGACTCAGAGGTGGGCTCCCCCATCTCTGGGACTGAGGTCACCGAGGTGGTCAAAAAACTCCTTGGTGGCAGGGCCCCGGGGGTGGATGAGATACGCCCGGAGTTCCTCAAGGCTCTGGATGTTGTAGGACTGTCTTGGTTGACACGCCTCTGCAACATCGCATGGACATCAGGGACAGTGCCTCTGGATTGGCAGACTGGGGTGGTGGTCCCCCTCTTTAAGAAGGGGGACCGGAGGGTGTGTTCCAACTACAGAGGGATCACACTCCTCAGCCTCCCTGGAAAAGTTTATTCAGGGGTCCTGGAGAGGAGGGTCCGTCGGATAGTCGAGCCTCGGATTCAGGAGGAACAGTGTGGTTTTCGTCCTGGTCGCGGAACAGTGGACCAGCTCTATACCCTTAGCAGGGTCCTAGAGGGTGCATGGGAGTTTGCCCAACCAGTCTACATGTGTTTTGTGGACTTGGAAAAGGCATTCGACCGTGTCCCTCGGGGAATCCTGTGGGGGGTACTCCGAGAGTATGGGGTACCGGCCCCCCTGATAAGGGCTGTTCGGTCCCTGTACGATCGGTGCCAGAGCTTGGTCCGCATTGCCGGCAGTAAGTCGAACCCGTTTCCAGTGAGAGTTGGACTCCGCCAGGGCTGCCCTTTGTCACCGATTCTGTTCATAACTTTTATGGACAGAATTTCTAGGCGCAGCCAGGGCGTTGAGGGGGTCCGGTTTGGTGGGCTCAGGATTGGGTCACTGCTTTTTGCAGATGATGTTGTCCTGTTTGCTTCATCAGGCCGTGATCTTCAGCTCTCTCTGGATCGGTTCGCAGCCGAGTGTGAAGCGGCTGGAATGAGAATCAGCACCTCCAAATCCGAGACCATGGTCCTCAGCCGGAAAAGGGTGGAGTGCCCTCTCAGGGTTGGTAGCGAGATCCTGCTTCAAGTGGAGGAGTTCAAGTATCTCGGGATCTTGTTCACGAGTGAGGGAAGAATGGAGCGTGAGATCGACAGGCAGATCGGTGCGGCATCCGCAGTAATGCGGGCGCTGCATCGGTCTGTCGTGGTGAAAAAGGAGCTGAGCCGCAAGGCGAAGCTCTCAATTTACCAGTCAATCTATGTTCCTACCCTCACCTATGGTCATGAACTATGGGTAGTGACCGAAAGAACGAGATCGCGAATACAAGCGGCTGAAATGAGTTTCCTCCGCAGGGTGTCTGGGCTTTCCCTTAAAGATAGGGTGAGAAGCTCAGTCATCCGGGAGGGGCTCAGAGTAGAGCCGCTGCTCCTCCGCATCGAGAGGAGTCAGATGAGGTGGTTCGGGCATCTGATCAGGATGCCTCCTGGACGCCTCCCTGGTGAGGTGTTCCGGGCACGTCCAACCGGGAGGAGGCCCCGGGGAAGACCCAGGACACGCTGGAGGGACTATGTCTCTCGACTGGCCTGGGAACGCCTTGGGATTCTCCCGGAAGAGCTAGAAGAAGTGGCCGGGGAGAGGGAAGTCTGGGCATCTCTGCTCAAGCTGCTGCCCCCGCGACCCGACCTCGGATAAGCGGGAGACAATGGATGGATGGATGGATGGATGCTCACACTGAGAACTATAGACATATGGAATGAGTTACCAAGTGGTTTAGTGAACAGTAGGACTTGATGGATCTTCAAAACTTTAGGAAAGGATTACTAAGCTTTGTTATTTTGTTATCCTATTTTAATGGAGGCTCGTAAATTCTACCTATAACCTTCAATCCCCTACCATAATTAGACATCCCAAAGCAGCACTAAACAGATGATCTTATCTGATCTAGTAGAATCATAATTTTGCCTGTGAAACAACTGGCTTACAAAGCTTCCCCTTAAACATTACTTTTCTTATAGCTATTTGATAAAGAGAATCTACAAAATGTTTAGCAGCATATATACTAGATATTACCAATGTTTTCATCTCCTCTACAGGTTAGATTTTAGACTTCGACTCAACCTTTTGATTATTTCCATCGCCGGAGGGAAGGCACAGATCAGTAAATGAAATGTTGGGGCACCAACCGGTCACCCCTATTAACATATACAGTTAGGTCCATAAATATTTGAAAAGAGACAACTTTTTTCTAATTTTGGTTCTGTACATTATCACAATGAATTTTAAATGAAACAACTCAGATGCAGTTGAAGTGCAGACTTTCAGCTTTCATTCAGTGGGGTGAACAAAATGATTGCATAAAAATGGGAGGCAACTAAAGCATTTTTTAACACAATCCCTTCATTTCAGGGGCTCAAAAGTAATTGGACAAATTAAATAACTGGAAATAAAATGTTCATTTCTAATACTTGGTTGAAAACTCTTTGCTGGCAATGACAGCCTGAAGTCTTGAACTCCTGGACATCACCAGATGTTGGGTTTCCTCCTTTTTAATGCTCTTCCAGGCCTTTACTGCAGCGGCTTTCAGTTGCTGTTTGTTTGTGGGCCTTTCTGTCTGAAGTTTAGTCTTCAACAAGTGAAATGCCTGCTCAATTGGGTTAAGATCAGGTGACTGACTTGGCCATTCAAGACTTTTTCACTTGTTTGCTTTAATAAACTCCTGGGTTGCTTTGGCTGTATGTTTTGGGTCATTGTCCATCTGTCTCATGAATCAATTTGACTGCATTTCGCTGGATTTGAGTAGACAGTTTGTCTCTGAACACCTCAGAATTCATTCGGCTGCTTCTGTCCTGTGTCACATCATCAATAAACACTAGTGTCCCAGTGCCACTGGCAGCCATGCATGCCCAAGCCATCACACTGCCTCCACCGTGTTTTAAAGATGATGTGGTATGTTTTGGATAATGAGCTGTTCCACGCCTTCTCCAGTTCACCAGTGCTTGCTTTCTTTCTCAGGATGTACCAAACTGTAGATTTTGCCACTCGTAATATTGTAGCAATTTCTCGGATGGGTTTTTTCTGTCTTTGCAGCTTAAGGATGGCTTCTTTCACCTGCATGGAGAGCTCCTTTGACCGCATGTTGTCTGTTCACAGCAAAATCTTCCACATGCAAGCACCACACCTCGAATCAACTCCAGGCCTTTTATCTGCTTAATTGATAATGACATAACGACGGACTTGCCCACACCTGCCCATGAAATAGCCTTTGAGTCAATTGTCCAATTACTTTTGAACCCCTGAAATGAAGGGATTGTGTTCAAAAAATGCTTTAGTTGCCTCACATTTTTATGCAATCGTTTTGTTCACCCCACTGAATTAAAGCTGAAAGTCTGCACTTCAACTGCATCGGAGTTGTTTCATTTCAAATTCATTGTGGTAATGTACAGAACCAAAATTAGAAAAATGTTGTCTCTGTCCAAATATTTATGGACCTAACTGTACAATGTCCCCAAAATAAACAGGTCCTCTCGTGGCGCAAAAAGGTACAAGAAAACAAACTCAGGATGTTTTAATCTCTCTGTCGAGCCATCAGTATTTTGACGGGAGCTTCGGTCAGCAGTCAGCTCTCTCCAGAATGAGACAAGCCATGCTGGGAGCATCTCGGTTATAGTGTATAATGGAGGGACCAGGATGGTTGAAGTCAGTTTCCCTCCATGGGTAGTTTCTCAGGACTGCGGCAGGGAAAGGAGGTGATATTGTCAGCAACAGCGCCCCGTCATATCCCATAGTGTTAGTACTTAAACTAGATGAGCCCGGTAGTTGAACCTCAGACATCCATGCGTGACACTATGTCTCATCTCCTGATCCTGTTCAGGAAAATTAAAATTGTCTCTTTTTTCAGTCAGTACAGTTGCACCATCATTACTATGTTTTCCAGTTTTGACCTCAGAGTGGACAAGTTTCCGCCTGAGGATCAGATATGTTATTTCTAAACCAACCTCTACTCTACGTCTCCTGGTCCCCACGTATAAAGGATGGTGAAATGGGGAAAGGTGTCATTAATTGTAAGACTAGCAAGTTAACAAGCACTCCATCATACTGGACTTCCACAGTCCTTCCTTTATTAATTTTTATCTTGTTTTTAAGGCAATGTAATGGTGTTTCTCCTGCTGGGAACCCAATCTTTTCTAATAGGGTGTCTGTTGTTGTATTACAAGTGCCTAAAATACTTTTTTAGTTTGAGATCTATAGGAATAATAATTGCAAAGCATATGTATTGTGGAAACCGGGGGGGGGGGGGGGGGGTAGGGGTGTACAGCTCCCTAAACACCTGACACACCAGCACAAGATCTCTATTTCCCTGCTCCCCACAGCACAGCACCAAATAGCACAGAAAAACAGCCCTTTCTTCCTCTCCTGTCTTTCCTACTCCTACTCCATTGACAAGCTTCGTCTTCTCCCACCCGACTCTGGCTCATTCTGTGAGGTAGCTGGCTCCTTTATATGCCGCACCCGGTAGAACCCCTGGTGGCTTGTTATGGAGGTCTGGAATTACTCCCAGGTGTGGTGGGATCCCAAAGTGGGGCTCTGCTACTCCTGCAGCTCCCCCTGGTGGCATCCCTGGAATCCAACAGGGCTGAGTAGACCAATACCAAGTCCCATATAACACTGTGGGACACCTCAGGGGTCTGCCAAATAGCAGTTTGATTGAGATAGCACCTTTCAAAAGCCATCTCCCCCGTCCTTCCCTTCCCAGCTGGGTAAAGATGCCTGCCACAATCCATCACAATATACTGTATATATATATATATATATATATATATATATATATATATATATATATATACTGTAGATAGATAGATAGATAGATAGATAGATAGATAGATAGATAGATAGATAGATAGATAGATAGATAGATAGATAGCATGAAAATGAAGATAAAGCTAATCTGGTGTAATCTCTATTTATGTTAATTGCATTGACTTCTAATGTCATGCTTTATAATGTCTTTTGTGTGTGTTTCATTCTTACTGTCCAGCGTGAATTTCTGTAGATAATTCAGGAAAATCTTTAATTAGTTCTCATCATGAACCATTTCATCTCTGTAATCTGACAAATTATAAGTGGTCATGCTAGTCCTCTTAATTAATCATCCGCTTTACTTTGGCGCAACTGACTCTATGACTTTTGTCCTACTTAATAAAAGTTTGTTAAGGTATTAAGCAGATGAGATCCAGTTATTATTTCAAAACTGAAGCCTTTTATGGGAAAAATGCAATTATTCAGTTATTCATTTTTCAACACTTATCCAAAACCGGGTTGTGGGGGCAACAGTCGGAGCAGTGAGGCCCATAAATCCCTTTTCACAAATCACAGTGTGGGATATCAAGGTGTTCCCATGTCAGCAGCCATACCACATGCACTTCATCACAGGTCCTCCACCTGAAGCTAAGCGTTTTCAGGCCGGGCCAGTGAAAAGCATGGGTTGCTTCTGGAAGAGGTGTTGGTGAGACCATCATTTGATCTGAATGTGGATCCCAGTGCAGTAAAGGGGATACTGTGCTGTAATAAATGGTTGAAGTGGCTCCTAACTCACAATAAAAGGCGCTTTGAATAGTGAAAAAGTGCTGAATAAATGTATAGAATTGTTAATATTATCTGGGAGATATAATCTTCCTCGGGGACTCGTCCCAGCTGGTTATATTCATAAAACCTCCACAGGAAGGCAACCATATCAGATATCCATATCATCTCAGTGGAGGGTCAGCAGCTCTACTCTGAGCCCCTCCCGGATGTCTGTGCTTCTCATCCTATCTCTCGCACCCGCAATCTTGTTCTTTCAGCCATTACCCAAAGCTCATGACCATAGATGATGTACCAATGTAGATTAACTGGTATATGGAGGGAGTTTTTCCTACTGGCTCAGCTCCTTCTTTAGCACTATGGCTTGGTATAGTGACTGCATAACTGCACTCGCCGCCCCCATCTGCTGATCTCACCATCCCTTTCCCCCTCACTCATAAACAAGACCCCGAGGTACTTAAACACCTCCACTTGAGGCAGTAACTCACCTCCCACTCGGAGAGAACAGTCCACCACTTTTTCCCACTGAGGATCAGGGCCTCAGATTTGGACGTGCTAATCCGCAACTCTGCCAATTCACACTCGGTCACAAACTGTTTCAATGCCTGCTTGGAGTTCACATCCCGAAAAAGCCAACAGGGCTGTGTCATGTGCAAAATTAAATCATATGTCAATAACAAACAAATTGCATTTACATGGAGAAAACAAAAGAGCAGACATAATGGACAAAATAAATGAACACAGCAGGATGTTCATCTGTTATTCAGCATAGATTTGATACTTCGTTTAAATTCTTCTCAAAACAAAGTAATGTAAGTGCTGCTAGGTCAGGTCTCCTGATATAACTGAACTGTCGGCTCGACTTGTGAATAATGCAGAATGATGAAGACAACATCACAGGCACAAGAAATATAGCATTTTAGCACAAATCAGTTAAATAGTTATGCCATCTTCTGCAGGGCTGACATGATTCATTTGTCACTGAGGGATGATAAACTCTCAGAGATGACGGGAGGCTGGACTTTGGTTTTCACCAGACAGACATCCACCATTGTTATGTTCATTATTTATTATTGCTATTATTATTCTGACCACCAAAATCCTGGAAATGAACATTAAAGAATGAAAAAGATTGGAAGTTAAGATGTAACATGTTGGAAAAAACAAAATCAATCTGTGAAATGTTTATTTTTTTGTTAAGTGCGATCATTGATAAATTGTTGTTCTGGCTTCCACCTTCTGTTTCACAAAACAAAAACAAAATATAAGGAGTAATCAAAAGGTTCTGCATTTTTGTCCATTTGTAAAAAAAAAAAAAAAAGATAGTACAGTGGCACTAAAAGAAGTGAGAATTTGTGGGGTGTATGCAGGTAGGTACAAAAGTGGCTCGAACACAGGGGCCAGAGGGTAATAATGAGGGGAACTTTTTCTAAATTAGGTGATGTTAAATGTGGTGTCCCACGGGTGTCACTGCTCGGGCACTAAGGCTCTTTTTAATACACATAAATAATCTGGAAAAGAACATAATCAGTAAGCTAGTTAAGTATGCCGGTGTAAAAATGTAGATGTAGATGTCAGACGTCTTCAGATGTAGATATAAAGGTAGATAATTATAATAATAATAATGCATTTTATTTATAGGGGCACTTTACATTAGCAGTAAATCTCAAAGTGCAACATAAAAAGATTAAACAAAGGCAAGGCGAGATAAAAACATAGATAAAACAACAATAATTATAGCATTCTTGTTAATATGCTTTCCTAAATAGAAAAGTCTTTAGCTGTTTTTTAAAACAGCCCACAATCTGCTGTGTTCTCAGGCTCTCTGGGAGGGCATTCCACAGATGTCTTCAGATGTAGATGTCTACAGATGTACAGTAGATATAAATGTAGACATAGATGTTTGCAGATGTAGATATAAACATAGACATAGATGTACTATAGATGTCTGCAGATGTAGATATAAATGTAGACATAGATGGAGATGTCTGATGTCTTCAGATGAAGATATAAACGTAGATATAGATATCTGCAGATGAAGAAGTAGATGTAGATGTCTTCAGGTGTAGATATAAATGTAGATGTCTGGTGTATGCAGATACAGTAGATAAAAATGTAGATGTAGATGTCTGCAGATGTAGATATAGATGTAGATGTCTGTTGTCTTCAGGTGTAGATATAAATGTAGACGTAGATAGATATCTGATGTCTGCAGATGTAGATATAAATGCAGATGTAGATGTCTGATAGATAGATAGATAGATAGATAGATAGATAGATAGATAGATAGATAGATAGATAGATAGATAGATAGATAGATAGATAGATAGATAGATAGATAGATAGATAGATAGATAGATAGATAGATAGATACTTTATTAATCCCAATGGGATGTCTGCAGATGTAGATATAAACGTTGATGTAGATGTCTGATGTCTGTAGATGTTTGATGTCTTCAGATGTAGATGTAGATGTCTGCAGATGTACATATAAATGTAGACATAGATGTAGATGTTTAATGTCTGCAGATATACAGTTGATAAAAATGTAGATGTAGATGTCTGGAGATGTAGATATAAACATAGGTGTAGATGTCTGATGTCTTCAGATGTAGATTTAGATGTCTGCAGATGTAGATATAAATGTAGATGTAGATGTCTGATGTCTGCAGATGTAGATATACATGTAGATGTCTGATGTCTGTAGATGTAGATATAAACATAGATGTTTGATGTCTGTAGATGTAGATATAAACATAGATGTAGATGTCTGATGTTTTCAGATGTAGATATAAACATAGATGTAGATGTCTGATGTCTTCAGATGTAGATATAAACATAGATGTAGATGTCTGATGTCTGCAGATGTAGATATAAATGTAGATATCTGATGTCTGTAGATGTAGATATAAACATAGATATAGATGTCTGTTGTCTTCAGACGTAGATATAAATGTAGACATAGATGTAGATGTCTGATGTCTGCAGATGTAGATATAAATGTAGATATCTGATGTCTGTAGATGTAGATATAAACATAGATATAGATGTCTGTTGTCTTCAGACGTAGATATAAATGTAGACATAGATGTAGATGTCTAATGTTTACAGATATACAGTAGTTATAAATGTAGACATAGATGTAGATGTCTGATGTCTTCAGATGTAGATATAAACATAGATGTAGATGTCTGATGTCTTCAGATGTAGATATAAACATAGATGTAGATGTCTGATGTCTTCAGATGTAGATATAAATATAGTTGTAGATGTCTGTTGTCTGCAGATGTAGATATAAATGTAGATGTAGATGTCAGATGTCTGTAGATGTAGATATAAACGTAGATGTCTGATGTCTTCAGACGTAGATATAAATGTAGACATAGATGTAGATGTCTAATGTCTGCAGATATACAGTAGATATAAATGTAGATGTCTGCAGATGTAGATATAAACGTAGATTTAGATGTCTGCAGATGTAGATATAAATGTAGACGTAGTATAGATGTAGATGTCTAATGTCTGTAGATTGTATATATGTAGGTGCAGGTGTCTAATGTCTGTAGATTGTATATATGTAGGCGCAGGTGTCTGATGTCTTCAGATGTAGATATAAATGTATATGTCTGATATCTTGAGATCTAAATTTCTGATGTCTGCAGATGTAGCTATAAATATAGATGTAGACATCCGATGTCTTCAGAGGTAGATATATTTCTAGGGTGGGAAATGTAGAATCAGCTAAATTGTTACAGAGGGACTTGGACAGCACACAGGCTTGTATAGATTTATGGCAGATGAAATTTAATATAACTAAATTTAAACTATTAGATATAGGATATGGATTTCTGAAACTTGAAAGTACTCCTTAAGAGAAAGACCTGGGAGATACAGTGGACTCATCACTTTCTACATCAAAGCAGTGCACAGAAGTGATGAAGAAGGCTAATAGGGTACTAGGTAAGAAAGAATATTTAGAATTAAGGTGCTTCAGCCTTTCCAAATAATAAAAGTATGGTGCTAATAGAACTATAAGAAGCGTGACACTTATGCACTAAATAAGGACGTGTTAAGCTAACCGAACAAATGCAATTTAATGCAGATACTAAAGCTATAAGAATGTAATTTCTTTGTAATTAATGTAATGTACTGAACTAACTTTTATGTAACCCTTGATATTGTATAAGCTATGTGCGTACAAAAAGAATAAGGAAGTGAGTATTGGCTAAATCTGTTGTAGTTGTACACACCCTGTGACAGTTAGAATAAGAAATTGCTGCATCTGGTCTTGTGTATGTGTGGTGCTGACAGGGGCGTATTGCTTAAGATTGTGAGTGTGCTGACAACTCTTTTTCTGTAAGAAACACTGTGCGCTCCTGCACGTTACAATCCAGGATGTGACTGCAAGCTATGACATTCTATGTATGACCTCAAAATGAACTGCCATATTTCCTCTTTTTTGTTTAATAATCAAGCTGGGTATAAAAAGAGGGAAACTCCCTGCTGACGGGAGGCTGTCTGTAGCTAACTGAGCTGACAGCTGCTACGGCCTCCTGCTCACCAAGAATAAAGAAATTGCTTTTTACTCTACATTGATGTCCATCTCCTGTCGTTCCTGACTTTCAGTGACTATATAGGTTACACAAAACACTGTGCAAGAACAAGTCAAGAGAGGTTATGCTTAAGTTACATAACACACTAGTGAGGCCTTACATGGAGTATCACACTGAGTTTTTGGTTGTAGCACTTGAGAAAGTTCAGAAAAGAGCAAATAGGTTGATTAGGCTGTAAATGTCAATGTAGATATCTGATGTCTGCAGATGTACATGTTTGTTGAAGTAGGGTGAAAAATACAGAATCAACTAAATTTTTACAGAGGGACTTGGACAGCACACAGACTTGGGTAGATTTGTGGGAGATGACATTTATTGGAAGTAAGTATTAGATGTAGGAAGTAAAATTGTTGTCAAGTGTTTAAAATTTTGAAAATAATGAGTGCAGTAAATCCAGGCAATTACTTTAAAATAAACTCCTCAACAAGAACACAAGTGGAAACTTGTTAAGGGCCGATTTTGTATAAATTTAAGAAATTTTTTCACCATGCCGGAAAACCATGGACTAGTCTTGGGGGTCAGAATGATTTAGGCCATGGAGGTCGATTTAGCCTGGACATTGGGATACACCCTACTGTTTACGAAGGATGCCCAAGGATCTTTAAATGACTTCAGAGAGTCAGGACCTTGGTTTTACGTCAGATCTGAAGAATGGCACCATTTTTACAGTACAGTGTCTCCCTCACTGCACTGGGATCCACATTCATACCACAGGGTAAGCGCCCCTGCTGGCCTCACCAACACCTCTAACAGCAGCAACCCAAGGTTTTCCTAGATTGGACTCCCATCAAAGAACTGACCAGGCCCAAACATGCCTAGCGTCAGGTGGATGACCTGTTTTGAAGTGCATGTGGTATGGCTGCTGGCCTGGGAATGCCTTGGGATCTCATAGTATGAGTTGAGGAAAGGGATGTTTGGGCATCACTGCTAAGACTCTCGCCCCCCCCACAGATTAGTTTAGGAAAATGAATGAATGAATAACTTTGGACGCTTTATTGTTTGGAAATGAAAGCACCAGAACACTTACACCGCCTATGGACTGCGTATGTCCTAAACTGCCACGACTCATCCTCGGGTACGTTATTGACCATTTCCGGATTCGAGGGGCGTGGAGCCAACCTGGACCACACAGTCCTTTTAAAGTCAGGAACCTATTGGTATTTTATAAATAAGCCCTCTAAACAAATAAAGGATCTTTCTAGAACCTTCAAGTGGATGGTTCTTTAGAGAGCCCAAAATGGTTCCTACTGTATATGGCATCGCTCTGAAGAAGCGCTGTACCACCTTTATTTTTAAGAGTGCTACACTATAAAGCTACCCACATGTCTACTGAGGCAAGTATTACATACAACCAGGGAGAAAAAGAAAAGAAGTTAGTGAAAAAGTAAAGCAGTCATCAATGTGAAGCAATACTTCAAGTCAATAAATAACCGTTGTTTTCATTTTGAAAAGTAATAAAAAATTTATATAATCCTTCCTTCCAGAAAGACATCTGTTATTTTTTTTTTTTTAAATTGCTCCCCATGCATTAATGGTTGTTAAATATTTCATTCCTGTTATCACAAGTTCAGCTTTCTACATGAGTGCAACTGCACTTTGAGACTCTTACCCTTCCCTTTACCTCACGACAGAAAAGATTTTGTTAACTTTCGGCTTTTTGTTTAAAAAGGGTCAGCGCTTGAAGGATTGAAGGTCGATAGAATGATCAGTCAAGCATCGCCGTCTCCAGACTTTGCGTCCATGAGCAGGCATGCAGAAATACACAATCATTACGGCTGAAAGGCTCCAGTTGAAAAACTTTCCTCTTTATATCGTTCAATTTGGAGGGATGGCTTCTAGGATTTAATGACCTTTTATTGTGACGTAATCCCGGAATCGGTCAGGAAATCTGTTTTGGTTTTTCTTCAGTTTGTTTTCTAAGATCACAGTTGAGACTTCATACCAAGGCAAACAGTTGAAAACATTATTTAAAGTTGTTTTAAATATTTCAATGTGTCGGGTAGCTGTGACTCATTTCTGCGGTCTCGATGGTTAGATTTGCTGTACATTTTAATATATGAAAGAGTTTACCGCACAGTGTAATTTAGGACAAGTTTTACTTCCTGAGAAAATGTCATACTTTAACTTTATAATTGATGGACAATGTCTGTATATTAACAAAAAGGAGAAACATCCCACTAAAGACAATGTAATAAAAACAATTGACCCTCGAAAGTCTGCCTTTCTATTCTTGCAGTTGTTTTTGTGGTTAGTTTATCCATCTTGTTTTACATTCCAGTTATGCTCTTAATGTGGTGACTGGACTGCACTGCACCGACGCCACTGACTCATCGTTATTTACCTAAGCTGAACTTTGCTTTTCAGACCTTTTTTTTGTTTTATACATCTGCACTCCGTAAATCGATACGCACTCAGAATGATGTTGAGACAACTTGAGAACTGCGGTTGTCACTTCCGCACTGACCCAGATTCCCCCCATCTGTTAAATGTGTTATGATGTCTGCCATGGGCCAACTGTGGAGCACACAGCAAGTGAGTAGTCCAAATCGACCGAGACAAAAGTGAGTCATGTGAAAAAATAAGTACACCCCATGGATTATGGCAATATGGCAAACGCTAGCTCTTTATGACATAAAAAAGAAAATGCAGAGTTCATACTTCACTACACAAAATTATTCACAAATGACCCTTGAAAGTTTGCCTTTCTATTCTTGCAGTTGTTTTTGTGGTTAGTTTATCCATCTTGTTTTACATTCCAGTTATGCTCTTAATCTGGTGACTGGACTGCACTGCTCTGACGCCACTGACTCATCATTATTTACCTAAACTGAACTTTGTTTTTTAGCCCTTTTTTTGTTCTATATGTCAGCACTCGTAAATCGATACACACTCAGAATGATGTTGAGACAACTTGAGAACTGTGGTTGTCACTTCCGCACTGACCTAGTGTTGTGTTATCATGTCTCCTCAGAAGACGACCAATCAGAGCCAATTAAGGAACTGTTGGGAATTGAAGTTTTCACTCCCCAGAAGCACCACTACAGCACTTATGGGGAGTAATGATAACGGGGATGAGACAGACTAGAGGAGTCAGGTGGAGAACTTTGAGAATCGTCTACACCACACCAAAGAGCTTCTATGTCCAGTCACTATTCTAGGAGTTGATGTACTGTAGAAGTGGTCAACTACTAAATGTACTTGGGGATCAACATCAATGACAGATTAGACTGGTCTCGGAACACAGAGGAACTACAGAAGAAAGGGCACAGCTGGCTCTTCTTCCTTAGGAGACTGCAGTCCATTAATGTGGGAAGTGACATCCTGCACATCTTCGACAACTCTGTGATGGCCAGTGTGGTGTGCAGGGCTGGTAACATCACTTCAAGAGAGGCCCACAGAATCAACAAGCTAATTACAAGGGCAGGCTCAGCTATGGGATGCACTCTGGACCCCCTTGAGGTAGTAGTGGAGGAGAGAATGAAGACAACACCGAGTGCCATTATAAACAACGCTGCACATCTTCTCTGTGACACACCAACATTGAGGACTTTTAATCAATGAATCATTCAGCAGAAGTGGGTCAAGAAAAAAAGGGGGGCTCCTTTATACCAACAGCAATATGCCTGTATAGGTCCTCACTGGGACTGGTACTGCCAAGTCAGAAGTTTTCTTTCTTTTTAGTCATTATTGTGTGCATTTAAATCATAATGTGTGCGTGTGTATATTTATTTATTTACCTATTTTTGTATTTATTTATTTTAAGAAAGAGAGAGAGAGAGGTTGGGAGCTATGTTCGTTGCTGCACCCACCACACGATAAACCACCTGTATTCATGTTTTAAATGCTTCTGTAAAAATATTAATTCCCCCTGGGGACAAATAAAGTTCTATCTATCTAACAGTATCCGGAGACTGAAATGCTTTAACAAATGATAAACTGACAAGGTCTATTCATTCTCATAATCTAAATGTGTAAAAATGCAAATCTGTCACATGGAAAAATAAATCCACCCCTTTAATTATTGTAAGAGCCATTTGTTAGTTTGTTAGGTTATGTTAGGTTGACAAAAGTATTTTCCTAGTTATATTTAAATGTTTCACAATATTTAGTGCATAGTAAAAGGAAGGGTCCATTGTAACTCCTACAAGCTAACTTGTAAATGGAATATTCTATTTATTTCTTGTCATTTTGGCTACAGACTACAGTGGTTCAGCATGGAGGGCAAACAAACTCAACGTATCGGATGTATGTGTAGCCTATGTATAAAAACAAAAAAATAGCACAAGTTTCAAGTATAGAAAGTTACTGAAGTTGAACATGAGCAGACTCTGTTCAGCCTATATACATCGGACTTCCAATGCAACTCGGAGTCCTGCCACGTGCAACAGTTCGCTGATGACACTGCTATCACAGGCTGTATTGACTCTTCAATTCCACCTGCGGGGAGTAAACGTTAACATTATACAAACTTATTGTCTGTTATACCTGCATTTGTATCACTCTTTAATATTGTCTATTATCAGTATGCAGCTGCTGGAGTATGTGAATTTCCCCTTGGGATTACTGTAATAAAGTATCTATCTATCTATCTATCTATCTATCTATCTATCTATCTATCTATCTATCTATCTATCTATCTATCTATCTATCTATTATATAGTGCCTTTCACATCTATCTATCCATCTATCTATTATATAGTGCCTTTCACATCTATCTATCTATCTATCTATCTATCTATCTATCTATCTATCTATCTATCTATCTATCTATCTATCTATCTATCTATCTATCTATCTATCTAAGACTGTAATGAAACAAACTTAGCCTTACTGCTCAAAGGTTAATCTTTGATGGCTCATAAGACCTTAAAGACATTCATGTTTATGTTTCATTTAGGGAATCAACCTTGTCACAGATGTTTCTCCTAAAATTCATTAGGAGAAAGTGCTTTAGACAGAAAGGAGACATGACTTCAGTAAAAGGAGTCAAAACAGAGAATTTGGTTTAAAAAGGCCAAATAATGTTTCTGTGATGTTGGCCATTATTTGATGTGTTAGTGAGTTAAAGGATTCGAAAAATGAGAACTACTTGTCATTAAACACAAATGTTAATTATTGGAGGAAGAGATGCTGATCACAGCACTATTTTGTCATTATTTAACTCAAAGTCTAAGCATTATCTTTGACTCTAGCATGTCATTTAAAGCGCACATTACAAAACTGTCCAAATCTTGTTTGTTCCATCTTAAAAATGTTGGGAAACTAAGGTGTTTTCTAAATATGTGGGATACTTAGAAATGAATTCACGCATTTATTTCTAGTAGAATTGACTACTGCAATGTGGTGTTCACTGGATATTCAAATTGTTCTTTATACAGCTTTCAGTTAATTCAGAATGCTGCTGCCAGAATCGTTACAAGAACAAGAAAACACAAACACATAACTTCAGTTCTTAAATCCTTACACTGGCTCCAGGTTAAGTTTAGGGCAGATTTCAAAATCTTCTGTTTAGCATAGACTGTAAAGCCTTAAATGGCCAAGGTCCAGCTTACTTACAAACTAGAACACACATTAAGATCTCAAGATGTCAGCCTGCTTACGATTCCAAGGATTAATAAAATAACAGTGGGAGATCGAACGTTTAGTTACAGGGCCCCGAAGCTGTTTTAATGGTCTGCCTGATGATATATGAGATGCCCCTTCAGTGTCAGCTTTAAAATCCAGACTGAAGACTCACCATGTCAGTTTAGCATACCCTGACTAGAGATGCTGATTAGCTCTGCATACTGCATCTCTATTAGTCATTGGTACTAAAACATAAGATAGGGGTCTCTCACTGGATAGATAGATAGATAGATAGATAGATAGATAGATAGATAGATAGATAGATAGATAGATAGATAGATAGATAGATAGATAGATAGATAGATAGATAGATGAAAGGCAACTTTATTTGTCATCAGAGGGAAATTTGGCTTTTTAAAGAAGTTCTTTAAATAAATAAATATACACACAAACTTTGGTCTTAACATGCACTGGAATTACTGTAAAGCAAGAAACATTGAAAACAAAGTTAAGTTCTGACATGGCAGTCACAGTTACAGTGAGGCAGTGAGGTATGTAGGTGTAATGCTGTCGTTATCAAGGACACCCCGTTGAGTTTCTTGACACACTTTTACTGTTGGTTGAAAGTCCTCAGTGTTGATGTGTCAGAGTGAGGATGTGCAGCAGTGTTCATAATGGCATTCAGTTTTGATTTAATCCTTTGCTACGACCTCTGGGGGGTCCACAGTGTGTCCCATAACAGAGCCTGCCCTTTTAATTAGATTGTTGATTCAGTGGCCCTCTCCTGAAGGGATGTTACCAGCCCAGCACATCCCAGCATAGAAATTCCCACTGGCCATCACAGAGCTATAGAAGGTGTGAAGGATGTCACTACCCACATTAAAGGAACACAATCTCCTAAGGAAGAAGAGCCTGCTCTGCCCTTTCTTTTATAGTTCTGTGTTCTGAGACCAGTCCAACCTATCATTAATGTGGATCCCCAAGTATTTGTAGGAGTGGACAAGCTCTAAAAGTCAATAAGCAGTTCCCTGGTTTTGTTAAGTTGCACACAATTCTCTTTGCATCAAGAAACAAATGTCTC
Source organism: Erpetoichthys calabaricus (assembly GCF_900747795.2). Classification (NCBI taxonomy): domain Eukaryota; kingdom Metazoa; phylum Chordata; class Cladistia; order Polypteriformes; family Polypteridae; genus Erpetoichthys; species Erpetoichthys calabaricus. The sequence continues at coordinate 186,307,783 of NC_041400.2, forward strand.
CCCCTGGCTCCTCTCCTCCATGTCACACCCGTTATCAATACACCCCATAAGTGCAGAATCATCAAATGATATATTCTGCTGTTATAGTTATATTCTGAGGTGTACAGAGTGACAAAAAAAAGAGACAGGACTGTTTCCTTGTGGTGCTCCAGTGTTGCTCACATTTTGTATCTTAAACACAGAATTGCCTTTCCCAAGATTTCTTCCATTTTTTTTCCTGCAAGTCTTTTTTTCTTCTTCTTAGGGAGTCAAGACTGGGGGGCTGTCAAAAACAGGGCCTGTTAAAGGCCATTGCAGCACTCCATGTGTGATTTTGGGCTATACAAGAAATACATTGTTGTTGTCGTTGACATATTTGGAATGCCCCACAAGGGAGAGGACAACCATCAACCCCTGGATTGTATAAAGCAAGGCCACAAGAAATCTTTATAAAGGAGCAGAAGGGAAAAAACAGCAAATGTTAAAAACACTAAAAAAATTATTAAAAAAATAAAAGACTTACCTAAAAGACCATCCAAATCTATGCACTGTAGTTCTGGCTGAGAATTCATTGCTTGTAAACTTTCATGAACACAGATCGCACCCTCATGACTAAAGACGAAATCAAACCTGTTTGATTTTTAGCGGAGTGATTAGTAGACTAGTTGTAGTGAGTCGCCGACGATGTCACATTATGTGACTGACTTCATTGCCTCCACCTCACTAAGATTATATAAATGAAGGCTACATCTGGAAATCACTGGAAATAAAGTGTGCAGAAAGTGTAGGGGATGGAATATATTCGGAACCCACTGTAGATAAAGAAAAAGACCAAGGAGCATTTGTTGAAAAGATTTACTTGTTTGTTAGTACTGTATATGGCATCATCCAGTCTGTTCTCTAAGTGCACACATTTTATTATTTTCACTGTCCACATCATCAGTGTGTCAATGTCCTGCTCCACTGACAGACTGAGGAGATCGTTCCTCCCCCACATTATGCGACTCTTCAATTCCACCCGGGGGGGGGGGGGGGGGGGGTTAAAGTTAAAATTATACAAAGTTGTTGTCTGTCTGTATACCTGCATTGTTATCACTCTTTAATTTAATACTGTTCTTTATCAGTATTCTGCTGCTGGAGTATGTGAATTTACCTTTGGGATTATTAAAGTATCTATCTATCTATCTATCTATCTATCTATCTATCTATCTATCTATCTATCTATCTATCTATCTATCTATCTATATACAGTGCATCCAGAAAGTATTCCCAGCGCATCACTTTTTCCACATTTTGTTATCTTACAGCCTTATTCCAAAATGGATTAAATTCATTTTTTTCCTCAGAATTCTGCACACAACACCCCATAATGACAACGTGAAAAAAGTTTACTTGAGGTTTTTGCAAATTTATTAAAAATAAAAAAACTGAGAAATCCCATGTACATAAGTATTCACAGCCTTTGCTCAATACTTTGTCGATGCACCTTTGGTAGCAATTACAGCCTCAAGTCTTTTTGAATATGATGCCACAAGCTTGGCACACCTATCCTTGGCCAGTTTCGCCCATTCCTCTTTGTAGCACCTCTCAAGCTCCATCAGGTTGGATGGGAAGTGTCGGTGCACAGCCATTTTAAGATCTCTCCAGAGATGTTCAATCGGATTCAAGTCTGGGCTCTGGCTGGGCCACTCAAGGACATTCACAGAGTTGTCCTGAAGCCACTCCTTTGATATCTTGGCTGTGTACTTAGGGTCGTTGTCCTGCTGAAAGATGAACCGTCGCCCCAGTCTGAGGTCAAGAGCGCTCTGGAGCAGGTTTTCACCCAGGATGTCTCTGTACATTGCTGCAGTCATCTTTCCCTTTATCCTGACTAGTCTCCCAGTTCCTGCCGCTGAAAAACATCCCCACAGCATGATGCTGCCACCACCATGCTTCACTGTAGGGATGGTATTGGCCTGGTGATGAGCGGTGCCTGGTTTCCTCCAAACGTAACGCCTGGCATTCACACCAAAGAGTTCAATCTTTGTCTCATCAGACCAGAGAATTTTCTTTCTCATGGTCTGAGAGTCCTTCAGGTGCCTTTTGGCAAACTCCAGGCGGGCTGCCATGTGCCTTTTACTAAGGAGTGGCTTCCGTCAGGCCACTCTACCATACAGGCCTGATTGGTGGATTGGTGCAGAGATGGTTGTCCTTCTGGAAGGTTCTTCTCTCTCCACAGAGGACCTCTGGAGCTCTGACAGAGTGACCATCGGGTTCTTGGTCACCTCCCTGACTAAGGCCCTTTCCCCCGATCGCTCAGTTTAGATGGCCGGCCAGCTCTAGGAAGAGTCCTGGTGGTTTCGAACTTCTTCCACTTACGGATGATGGAGGCTACTGTGCTCATTGGGACCTTCAAAGCAGCAGAAATGTTTCTGTAACCTTCCCCAGATATGTGCCTCGAGACAATCCTGTCTCGGAGGTCTACAGACAATTCCTTTGACTTCATGCTTGGTTTGTGCTCTGACATGAACTGTCAACTGTGGGACCTTATATAGACAGGTGTGTGCCTTTCCAAATCATGTCCAGTCAACTGAATTTACCACAGGTGGACGCCAATGAAGCTGCAGAAACATCTCAAGGATGATCAGGGGAAACAGGATGGACCTGAGCTCAATTTTGAGCTTCATGGTAAAGGCTGTGAATACTTATGTACATGTGCTTTCTCAATGTTTTTATTTTTAATAAATTTGCAAAAATCTCAAGTAAACTTTTTTCACGATGTCTTTATGGGGTGTTGTGTGTAGAATTCTGAGGGAAAAAATGAATTTAATCCATTTTGGAATAAGGCTGTAACATAACAAAATGTGGAAAAAGTGATGTGCTGTGAATACTTTCCGGATGCACTCTATCTATCTATCTATCTATCTATCTATCTATCTATCTATCTATCTATCTATCTATCTATCTATCTATCTATCTATCTATCTATCTATCTATCAGTTAACTTAAAATTCAGCTCAATATGCTTGGTATTTTAAATGCTGATTGTTAATTCTATTTCTAATTTTGTCAATATTTGAGAATATTTACTGTAAGTTTGTGCTTCAGAATCTTTGTAACAGTCTGGCAGCATCAGGGGCACACAGGCTGTTTCTGCTGACAGTAAAGTCCTATGGGATTAAAAACCTTCCAGCAATGATTGCTCCAATGCTGCAAGCAATGCAAAATATAATACAGCAAATGTGATGTCTTAATAGCTCTTGTGAGAAAGATGATTTTGATCTACTTTTTCGATACTGAAGTTGAAAAAAACAAAACAATTCTGGGTGCAGTTGATGTTATGTGCTTATTCCTAGGTCTAGATTTAGGAATGACGTGCAACTTGTAATTCCCATGTGTCAGTCAAGCTCTCTATTCAATTTCTTAAGCCATTTATTCAAATACATAATTGTGAAGAGAAGCCAATTGTTAATTACCTGAAGATTAAAATGTTATATTGAGGAGCAACAGAAAGCACTGACTATATTTTTAAGATTCCCTGCTGTACTGTTTAACAGCTACGATTTGTAATAAGTGGGACCAAAACAATGGTGACACTTCTAAAACAAGCCAAAAACTTAACAGGCCGCTTCAAAGCTGGAAACCAGCTTCATGTCATTTGTAGCCGCAGGAGTGTAAGGCGAGCTCAAGCATGGGTTAAACCTGTGCTGAAAGAAATCTCTCAGTCCAAAAGTTTGCTTTAAAATATTTAGTGAAAATTCAAAGCCAACAATCCACATAAGAATAAAGAAAAAATAAAAGGCAAAAAATTTTCTAAACTTGACTTTTCTTGTAAAATTTTAGTTGTTTCTATACCTAAAGATTCTTTACTTCTTCTTCTGTACGCTTTAAATGTACGGCGCAGCACATACAATTAAGTGCTTTGTCTTTCATGTTACTTGGCACACAAAACATGCACACAAGGCACGGTTTAAAACCGTGTGCCCTCTACGCCTTACACATGGCAAGGCTGATCACTAACTGAGAATAATGTTTAGTCAGAGAAGCTAGAAACAGTTAGAATATACCAATTCAATTCGACTTATGAGGGTTATAGGAACATCCCATAGACTACGCACTAAGTTTTAGGAAAACATTTATATAACTTAAGTAATTAGCAAATGGCTCTTACATCATTACTGCAGAACATCTGAACAATCTGGAAGAGAACAGACCATTCATCCTAACAAAGCTCACCAGTCATATCCACTTAATTCCACCAAAATAACATCAAGTCCAGTTTTCAAGGTCCCTAAAGTCCTATCTGTCTACCAAACTACTTGGTCACTTATTCCATGTGATTACGATTCTCTGTGTAAAGAAAAACTATAAATATATGCAAAATTAACAAGTTTCCAACTGCGTCCCCGTGTTCTTGATGAACTCATTTTAAAGTCACAGTCTCGATCCACTGCACTAATTCCCTTCATAATTTTAAACACTTCGGTCAGGTCTCCTCTTAATCTTCTTAATCTTAAACTGTAAAGGACCAGCTCTTTTAATCTTTCCACATAACTCATCCCCTGTAGCACTGGAATCAGCCTAGTCGCTCTTCTCTGAACTTTTTCTGCTAATCCTGGAGACCAAAACTGCACACAGGACTCCAGATGAGGTCTCACCAGTGTGTTACAAAGCTTGAGCAGGACTTCCTGTGACTTATACTCCACTCATCAGGGTGCTGTATAACCTGACGTTCTGACAGCCTTCTTATTGGCTTCTAAACACTGCTTGACAGTTGATATTGATGAGTCCTCTATGACTCCTAAATTCTTCTCATAAGGTGTACTTTGAATTCTCAGACCACTCATTGTGTATCAAACTTCACATTTGTACTTCCTACTTGTAATACTTTACATTTACTGACATTAAATTTCATCTGCCACAAATCTTCCCAAGCCTGTCTGCTGTCTAAGTACCTCTGTGATGATTCAATGGATTCAAGATTTCCTGCCTGTCCAACTAGCTTGGTATCATCTGCAGACTTAACCAGCTTATTATATATATTTCTATCAATTTCATATCTACTGACCCCTGCTGGACACCACTCTTAACATCAGCCAATTCTGATCAGGTTCCTCGGACCATCACTCTGCTTCAGGTGTCTGAGCCAATTCTGCACCCACCTGCACACATCACCCTGAACTCCCAATTCTTTTAGTCTGAAGGCCAACCTCTCATGTGTCACCTTATCAAATGGTTTCTGAAAGTCAAGATAAATCATATCATCTGCTCCACTCTGATCATATCGTTTTGTTTCTTCCTCATAGAATTCCAGCATGTTGGTAAAATACGACCTCCCTCATCTGAACCAATGCTGACTGTGCAGTAAAACTCCTGTTCTTGTGGTGTGTTGTTCAACATTTCCCTTAATACAGATGTGAATAGGGCGGCCCGGACACAGACAGGCAGACACGTTTACAGCCATCACCACACATTTCTTCACATTATATTTTCAAGAGTCCATAAGTGCACCACCACACACAAACCCCAACAGTCTCCCAAAGTCGAGGTTTCTCTCTCTTTCAGCCTTCTCTCTTTCCTCAGGCCTCTCCTTACCATGTCCTCTCCGACCTCGTCAACCTCCTCACCCGACTCCAGCCTCGAATGAAGGGAGGTGGCCCCTTTTATCCATACCTGGGTGTGCACCGGCAATCCCGCGGACACACCCCAGTGTGGCGGAAATGCCGGCTGTCCTCCCGGAAGCACTCCGGGTGTTCCCTCTCTTCTTCCCCCCAGCACTTCCTGGTGTGGCGGAAGTACTGGGGTCCGGGGTCCTTCAGGCAGGGGGACGCCCCCTGGCAGTGACCACAGGCTCCTACAGGGTTGGGCTTCCAAGCCCTGTACCCGTGGCCCCCAATACAACCAGGACGGACGCCCCCTCACGGTATGGAGGAAGAATGAACCCTCCTCCTGTCTTCCTGGGCGTCCCGGCTGGGCATGAGCCCCGTCCGGGTGCCACACAGTTTGACACACTTACAGATACACATACACATAGGGATCCTATAGACAAAGTCTCAGGTGAAAGCCTAATTGTAATCTACTTAGAACCCCTTCACAGTCATACACAGATATCCTAATTTAGACAATGGAAATGCCTAAATGCATAACGCAATTATCTATAGGAGTCTCTACTTAAGAGCTTACTATCGTCAACACTGAAAAACATGCAGATGTCGTCACAACACAAATAAAAGAGCAACTATTTTGGTTATATGCCACTTACCGCAGTTGTCTTTCTATTGAGGAACAACCTCTGGCCTTGATATCCTTATCAGCAAGAACTTGTCATACAGGTGTCTTAGTTTTCAATCAATTATTTCAATTACTTTAGGTAATTGGAAAGGCTCTTGGTCCAGATGACATACCTATGGAAGCATGGAGGTGTTTAGGAGAAATGGCAGTGGAGTTTTTAACCAGATTGTTTAATGGAATCTTGGAAAGTGAGAGGATGCCTGAGGAGTGGAGAAGAAGTGTACTGGTTCCGATATTTAAGAATAAGGGGGATGTGCAGGACTGCAGTAACTACAGGAGAATAAAATTGATGAGCCACAGCATGAAGTTATGGGAAAGAGTAGTGGAAGCTAGGTTAAAAAGTGAGGTGATGATTAATGAGCAGCAGTATAGTATCATGGCGAGAAACAGCACCACAGATGTAATGTTTGCTCTGAGGATGTTGATGGAGAAGTTTAGAGAAGGCCAGAAGGAGTTGCATTGCATCTTTGTGGACCTGGAGAAAACATATCACAGAATGCCTCGAGGGGAGCTGTGGTATTGTATGAGGAAATCGGGAGTGGCAGAGAAGTATGTAAAAGTTGTACAGAATATGTATGAGGGAAGTGTGACAGTGGTGAGGTCTGTGGTAGGAGTGATAGAGGTGGGATTACAACTGGGATCGGCTCTGAGCCCTTTCTTATTTGCAATGGTGATGGACAGATTGACAGACGAGACATTGTGATCTGTAGCGAGAGTAGGGAGCAGGTTAAGGAGACCCTGGAGAGGTGGAGATATGAGAGGAGTGGAGATGAATGAAGGTCAGTAGGAACAAGACAGAAAACGTGTGTAAATGAGAGGGAGGTCAGTGGAATGGTGAGGATGAAGGGAGTAGAGTTGGTGAAGGTGGATGAGTTTAAATGTTTGGGATCAACAGTACAGAGTAATTGGGATTGTGGAAAAGAAGTGAAAATGAGAATACAGGTGGGGTGGAATGGGTGGAGAAGAGTGTCAGGAGTGATTTGTGACAGACAGGTATCAGCAAGAGTGAATGGGAAGGTCTACAGGACAGTAGTGAGACCAGCTATGTTATATGGGCTGGAGATGATGGCACTGACCAGAAAGCAGGAGACAGAGCTGGAGGTGGCAGAGTTAAAGATGCTAAGGTTTGCATTGGGTGTGACGAGGATGGACAGGATTAGAAATGAGTAGATTAGAGGGTCAGCTCAGGTTGGACGGTTAGGAGACAAAGTCAGAGAGACGAGATTGTGTTGGTTTGGACATGTGCAGAGGAGAGATGCTGGTTATATTGGGAGAATGATGCTAAGGATAGAGCTGCCAGGGAAGAGTAAAAGAGGAAGGTCTAAGAGAAGGTTTATGGATGTGGTGAGAGAGGACATGCAGATGATGGGTATAACAGAGCAAGATGACGAGGACAGAAATATATGAAAGAAGATGATCTGCTGTGGCAACCTCTAACGGGAGCAGCCAAAAGAAGAAGAAGAAGATTTTCAATTACTTTAGGTACAAGAACAGAGTATAGAAAATGTAAAAGCAAAGTTGTATTTATTAATGAATGATAATACCAAATAGAACAAGATATGATAGCCTTTATAAAGAGCTTACAGAAAATATAAAGGGTTTGAAGTTGTCCTAAGGAAGCTTTTGATCTAGCGATCGGCATTATTCATAAGATGCTTTCACTGACGTTCAGACGAAACTTTCATACGTCTCTCTGTCTCCTTTTCTGACATCGCCTTCACCCTCTTCTTTTTGTCCTTACTATTTATTCTTGTTTTGGTCTGTTGGACAAGCCATATTTATATTAAAATTCCATGACATGTGATATGGGGCTTTGTGACATGGGATATTACACAGCTTTGATTGACTGGCTGTCAAAGTTCTGTTTCCAAGTGATGAGCTGGCTGTCCATCTAAAGGATGAACTTGCTCAAAGTTTCTGAGCAGTGATAAAATAATCAAAATGGCCTGAGACAAACCGTCAAACAGTTGTTTTAAAGTGATAGATTACTGGTACAATTCAGGAGGAGAAGATGCTTTGATGTTAATTGCCTCTATTAGTGTTCTGTCTATTAAGTTCATATTTTTTGCTTGAGCAAAAAAACTAATAAAAATATAACCATCCATTGTTTTAAAAATTGAAAATCTGGCACTCCAGGACACATATAAAACTAAATTTTTCAATAGGGACAAATCATCTATCTATCTGTCTCAAACGTTTTTCTCTTTGACACTTGAGAGACAATGGACTGTAACAATCAGGTTTTATGGGCTTTAGTGTAATCGAATTGACATTTGCATTTATGAGTTCATGTGAACTAAGCTGAACTACATTGTATTTGTTATACACGATATATGTAAGAAACAAGACAGAGACCGTTAAAGTGCTGGTGCACCCCGTATAATTGGATATGAAAAGATTTTAAAATAAATGTGTGAACTACGCAAAAGAGTCATCTACAGACGTTGAGTCCTAACAATCAACTGCCCAAGATGGCACCCGGGCAGAAAGAGACGAGTCCAGGTGTACGGACACCCAGAAGTGATGTCGGTGAAAGGGAGGTGTCAATGAGTTAGAAAAAGAAAGATTATTATCACACAGCGCCATCTCCAGGAGTGGCGGAGAATTACCATCACCAAAGCTCTTAAACTGTCTCCTAGGTGGATATCCGTTACAACGAATATCTTTAGAACAAAATTTTCATTACAGCGAAGTATTTTTATGGTCCTGACAGTTTCCCCATATGACACGAGTCTATTGAAATCTCGTTTCTACAAAGTACATTCAGCAGATACTTTCATTACAATGAAGTGCCCAAAAGACCTTGAAATGCTTGAATGAGTCATCCACAGAGCAGTTAGTTCTGTAGTCGCAGCTCAGTTGTGCACAACGATCCCCAAACAGAAACATTAAAAAAAAAAATTCTTTCTTCGAACTTTCCTCGTACTTTTTTTGTTTTTTGCCATGTTTCTTTTCAGTGGTTTTGAGTGATACCTTTTGCTTATTGCTCGTCAACATTTGAAAAACATCCATTGGAATGTAACTCATTATCACCTTCCTATAGAAATGGCAGACACGAAAAAACGATAACAGCTCATATTAGAAAAAAAAACTTTACATTTTTGCAGCTCTCGATTGCGACGAAAAGAAAAAAGACATTGCCAGTGAATTTGGAATTTTGCCATTGACGCTGTCAACTTTCCTGAAAGACCGAGCAAAAAAAAGAAGAAAAATCTCATGTTGCAAATGTATGAGAACTTCTGCATTTGAAGACGTCGAAAAAGCCGTTTTTATGTGGTTAGGTGATGCTCATTCAAGAAACATTCCTATTAATGCGGCACACATTCAAGAAAATGTGCGGTTTCTAAACTCTCTTGGGACCTCTCCCAACTGGACAACACGCCGAAGAGCGTCCCGAAGTGTGATCGCCATGTCTGTGGAAGACTGTGTATCCATTGCTGGGGCAACAGCAGGCTCACTGCTCCCCAGTAATATCCACAGCTCTGCTGTGGCTCTTCACGAAGCAAACAGAACAGATGCAAGGAACATCATAAATGCAGGGAACAGGATTACTTGGCCACTAACCTCGTCACGACCCTGCCTGACTGCTGTGTCTGTGTATAGGAGAGTGGCATATACCGCTACAATAAATAACCGTGCTGTTCCTGTTACAAGCTGAATAAAAGCTGGTTTTGCTAAAGTACTGAGACTAAGCCTCGTGTTTTGGGGTGCATGACAGGGACTTATAGCGTAGGATTCACTTCTGTGGATCCTCACTGCACCGCTGTGAGCCTGCTGTTACCCTCCCCTGGCAACGGACAAACCATCTTACACAGATGCGGCAATTGCGCTTCGGGACAAACCTCAGCGTGACGTTCCCGTTGGGTGGGGAGGAATCCCAAAAGAGTTCATAAACCTCACAATATGAAGAAGAAGAAGCTTCTGATTGATAACTGTGCTGCCCACAACATGCTTCCACATTTAGATGATGTTCACGTTGAATTCCTCCCACCCAATTGCACAGCAGTGCTTCAGCCATTGGATTTGGGCATCATTCACACCCTGAAAGTGTATCATCGCAAGGAAATGCTGAGAAACATTCTCGTCAGCATGACTGAAGACTTAAGTGCCAGCTTAAGTAAAAAATTAAAGAAAACATAATTGCAACACAAGCACTGACTTAATCAGTTTTAACACGAAAAGATGCCGACGAAAGAAGAGAACAAGCGGGCCGCTAGGGTGGAGAAAAGATGAGCTGCTCAGGAAACAGCAAGCGCATCAACCTCTGAGCAAATGAATGATAAACGTACAGAGAAAGAGGATGAAAACTAGGAATGCTCAAGTCAAGTGTATTCACTGCACGTTATCGTGTGTGCAGTGCACCATTACTGGTATACCCATAATGCATGCAATCAAAGAGAATTAAAAATTGGCCCCGCAGATCTGAAATGCATTCCAGTAGAAATGCATAGAACACAAATCTGGACATGCGTGCACTAACGGCATACTAAAACTACATGAAAATTGGTGTGCGCATGAATGGCCCCCTAGTGGACTGGCACCCCATGTACAGTTAGATAGATAGATAGATAGATAGATAGATAGATAGATAGATAGATAGATAGATAGATAGATAGATAGATAGATAGATAGATCTTTATTGTCATTGTCACTTTTACAAAGGAACAACGAAATTGAAGGTGCAGTCGACTCAGTGTGAGGAATAAGAGTTAAAAAGACAAAAAGACAAGAAGAGAGAAAATAATAACAAACCGAATAGTAATAAATATACAAATTGCACTGGTTGACTTAAGGTCTATATTGCACATTGGTAGACTGATACAGAGCAGTTTTATTCTGAGTTCAGGGCCATGATCGCTTTCGGATAAAAGCTGTTTCTAAGGTGGTCTCTCCTGGTTTTCATTGCTCTGTATCTCTTGCCCGATGGCAAAAGCTGGAAGAGGCAATGACCGGGATGTGATGAATCCTGTGAAATGTCAATTGCTTTTTTGTGGCATCGGGATGTGTAGATTTGTTTCAGAGTGGGGAGGGTACAACGAATTGTTCTCTCTGCTGTCCTGACGACCCTGTGGAGCGCTTTCTTTTCTGAGGAAGTGCAGCTGCCGTACCACACACACAGTCCGTACGTGAGCACACTCTCGATGGAACAGTGATAAAAAGCAAGGAGCAGATTTTTTGGGAGATGGTTCTTTCTGATAATTTTCAGAAAATACAGTCTCTGCTGCGCCTTCTTCAGCAGCTCCTTGGTGTTGGAGCTCCAGGTCAGGTCATCCTCCAGCTCAATACCCAGAAACCTGAACACCTGGACCCTCTCCACACAGGCCCCGCCAATGATGAGTGGCTGATGTGTTGGTTACTGCCCTGCGCCAATGCTGCCGGGATAAGCGCTGGCCACCCTAAGACCCGAAATTGGACTCTGTGGGCTCAGGAATGTATTTCTGTGTATTATTATTATATTAATGGTGGTTCAAAGTGTGATGAAAACTATATTGTGGTGATAACCCATTAAAAACAATGGAACTGACCAGGAACTTACGTCTTTATACAAAAAAACATTTTTTTCATGAAGTATCTTCTGGTGTTAATTCATTTGTTGGCTAATGCAAGGGAATATATGGATTTCAGTGGTATGCTGACAAGCCAGTTTAATATTATTTATCACCCTTTTATCTTTTCCCAGAATAATCATAGAATACCTTAATTTCAGTAGGCAATTGGCTCTTTATCATGTTCACTTTGCTCTGTAAAAATGGATGCAATCTCCACTCAGGTGTATTTGCCAGGCTCTAATTGGTCTTAATGTTTCCTGATGCTTTTAGAAGACGCTTAATGCTTCCGGTTGTTCGAAAAGTACATGACACAATCGATTAAAGATGAGAAAATATGCTGATCAAAGAAATTTAGAGCAGGGGAATGGGAACACATGTTTAGTGTAAAATTGCACAAACTTAAAAACGCATTAAGTATAACTTGAAAAAGGGATATGAGGGCACTGGGACATGTGCAACAAATTTTGTTTCTTTACTACGTACTTTAGTCCCTGTAACTTGCTATATTCTTGTATAGCAGTACAAGAGAGTAGCCTGTGGTATATCGAGAGGTATCTGATTTGCTTTAAATTATGCATCACTGCTCCATTTACATTCTGCTTGCTTCTGTTTTATAATTCATTCTATTTACAGTCAGATTAGTTACGGATGGATGCACAATTAAACATCTGGTTACTGATTACAGAACTATAGCCACACACTGTAAGTTTTCCATCTGGGTATTCAAAATAGAAAGCTGCCTACAACAGACATTCCTAAAATATAAATAACTGAGATGTACAGTATTTTTTTTATCGTTTCTGTGTAGAATAATTATCACCATACTGTCTGCTTAACTATTCAGACAATTTTCTATCCATCTGTCCATTTTATGGATATGCTCAATCCATTACAAGCTCAAGTTGATCCATCTTTGTTGGGTAAAAAGCAAATGTCGGCCCATTCTCCTAATGATTCAGCCTTTATAGGAGACACCGAGCCAGTTTTGTGTTGGCTATTGAAATAACCTGTATATCTTTGGGCTGACGGAGGGAACCAGACCATTGGCAGAAACACCACAGGGATTTTGTTAATCAAGCTGGCACGATTATAATATGCATGGCCATCCCAGAGCGGCAGCAAATAGAGAGAAAAATCTATCTGTTATATAAAAAAATCTTGGGTCGAAAAGTGATCATCTCGGAGAGACACTTTGACATCCCGCGAGACTAGACATTACAAACTTAGGAAGCAAGACCCATGAGATGGTGACTTTTGCATGTCACGCCCTACTTACAAACAATTTAAAACAAGTTCACGGACATCTAACCTCGCAGTTGTTGGAATGCCTTGGCAGACACACTTCATGTGCTCCCAGCTCTTAAAAATGTTATACGTTCTAGATGGCACGTGAACAACTAAGCAAAGAAGAAAGAGCAGCGCGTCGAAAAAGAGACACAAAAGCATTGGAAAAAAAAGAAGGCAAAAAAGGATGCACAAGAGAACAATAATGATCTATGAGCAAAATCAGAAAATAAGGAAAGTAATAATCAGTCCGGACATCCCATGAGAGACACTTTGATGTCCTTCAAGACAAAGCAGTGAGACCAAAGGACAGCTGCTGTACAGGCTTTTAAATGATCAACGCGCAGCGCGACAAGCAGAACATGTAGTTCGGCAGCAGGAGCAGAAAGACGGCAGCTGATCCGTCCGCATCTCCTTAGCTTGCATTCAGACCCCTCACCCCCCCTTCACAACGCGAGCGGCAGAGACGCGAAGTGGCAGGCGTTTAGCGCGCCCTGATTAGGGGGGTGAGGGCAGCTGCTGTACAGGCTTTTAAATGATCGACGCGCAGCGCGACAAGCACAACACGCAGCAAGGCAGAAGGAGCAGTAAGCAAGCAGGTGATCCATCCGCATCTCCAAAGCGCACGTTCAGCCACCCCCTTCACAACGCGAGCGGCAGAGACGCCAAGTGGCTGGTGTGTGGCGCACCCTGGCGTTGTGGCTGGGCTCATGAAACGAACAGAGGGCAAAGCCCCCTAGTAAAGAAATAAATAAAGAAATGGTCCAGGGTACAAGCGACCAACACTACTTCCTTACTGTGTTATCGTGATATTTCTCTCTACTTACCCATCCATCCATCCATTACCCAACCTGCTATATCCCAACTACAGGGTCACCTGGGTCTGCTGGAGCCAATCCCAGCCAACACAGGGCGCAGGCAGCAAACAAACCCCGGGCAGGGTGCCAGCCCACTGCAGGGCACACACACACACAAACACACACACACACACACACACACACACACACACACAAAGCACACACTAGGGACAATTTAGAATCGTCAATGCACCTAACCTGCATGTCTTTGGACTGTGGGAGGAAACCGGAGCGCCCGGAGGAAACCCACACAGACATGCAAACTAAACATAGGGAGGACCCGGGAAGTGAACCCAGGTCTCCTTATTGCGAGGCAGCAGTGCTCCTCTACTTACCTTTTTCCCATTTTTCTTTAAGGGTAAGTGTATTCATCAAGCTCGTTACTGGGTTGGTCTACTGTCACACTTTAAGATTAACATACACATACATAGATATACGCACAAACACAGACCCTAACCACAAAATCACCATATGAAAGACGTAGACACGTGTGTTATTTCCTAGCACTTTAACCCCCACAAGTACCATATGAGTAACACTGTGCATGTGTTATTCATATGGTACTTGTGGGGGTTAAAGTGCTAGGAAATAACAAGAGACTTATTTATCATAGGCACGAACAGCGTGTGACACCTTAGATAAGTCTCAAACCTAAATATTAGCTTTGGTCTCCAAGAAGAGAAGGTGGGCATCAAACTAAAAGAACTAGAGTTCAGGGTGTGGTGTGTAGATGAGTACAAAATGGGCACAGGAAGCAGAGGGTGATGATGTGAGAAACTTTATCAGAATTGGATGACGTCAAGAGTGGTGTCCAGCAGGGGTCAGTGCCGGGGCCATTGCTATTTTTAATATATAGAAATGATGTGGATAGGAATATAAATAACAAGCTGGTTAAGTCGGCAGATAATACCAAGCAAGGAGCATTGGCACATAATCTAAAATCCATCGAGTCATCACAGAGGGACTTGGACAGCATACAGGCTTGGGCAGATTTGTGGCAGATGAAATTTAATGTCAGTAAATGTAAAGAATTACACATAGGAAGTAAAAATGTGAGGTATGAATACACAATGGGCTGTTGGAAAATCGAGAGTCCACCTTATGAGAAGGATTTAGGAGTCGTGGTGGACTTGCCACTATCAACTGCCAGCCAGTGTTCAGAAGCCATTAAGAAGGCTAACAGCATGTCAGGTTATATAGCGCCCTGATGTGTGCTGTACAAGTCCAAGGAGGTTCTGCTCAAGCTTAATAACAAACGGGTGAGGCCTCATCTGGAGTACTGGGTGAAATTTTGGTCTACAGGCCACAAAAAGAATATATCAACACTAGAACATTACTGTAGATGGTGTTGTACTGGAAGTCTATTGTGAAGAGGGTCAACAGGAAAGGAGACAGGACAGATCCTTGAGGTGCTCCAGTATTACACACCACTACTCCTGACACACAGTCTTTCTGCCTCACAAATGTCTGTCTAGTTTGTCAGATTGTCTATGATCCAGAAGACTGTGGAGGCATCAAGATTCAAGGCCAGCCTGTCCTTCTGTTGCCACTCTGTGGAAAGCAAACTCACCAGTGGCATTCTGGCTTGTTATGCTGGCTTCTCTGTGGCTGACAAGAAGGCTCTCAGGGCGTCATCAGATTAGCACAAAAATGACCAACACCCAGTTACCTTCACTAGAGGACACATTTTCAGAACTTGATGTTTATGAAGGGCCAAAAAATAGTTTCAGAAAGGTTTGCACATTTATTACAAAGCAAAAACTGAAATCTCTCATGTGTATCAATACTCAGACCCTTTAGTACTTTACTGTTTTATTTTACTTTATTGAAGCCGTTTCACAGAAATTGAAGCTTTGAATTTCCTTGGGTATGTCATTACAAGCTTGGCAAAACTGGATTTGGGCAGTTTATCTCCCATTCCCCCCCCCCCCCCCTCCACCCTCTCCACTGAGGATGCAACAACAATGAGCATGTCCAAAGCACCACATGTCATGATCAGGGCTGAATTTTGTTGTCTTTTAGCCTTTTCCTTAATAGAAGCCATTTTGTGTACTATTGTTAGGGTTGCAACCCTCGTTTCTAGGGGCGTGGTCTCTGGGGTCATGACCTCAAGTTCGTCAGCAGATGGAATAAAAGGTCAGTGTTTGCACACCTTTATTGTATTCTCTTTGTGATTTATTTTCATGTCTTCCCTGGTTTTCAACTTCTTGCCTATATTTCGACTGATGTTTTGCCTCTTGTCTGGGTTTTGATCAATTGGTTTATTTTATTTTTGTTTCTTTTCCTTTTGTATGCATCTCCCGGTTAAACTCAAGAAATCAGTTATCTGTTTGTCTGCCGAGTCAGGCCACCACATCTAATTCAGACCCTGATCTTTAATGTGGAAGGAGATCTTGAGTTACTGGAAGCCAACACATCTACTTTGCTATAAGAAATAGATTTTACTGTGTGTCAATTTTTTGTTATTTCAAAGGCTGGATTGGGTGACTTTTCTTTCTGTGGCAAACAATAATACCTTTAAATGGAGTTGCACAGTTGGTACCCCAACATTTACTGTGGGCTCCTCGAGTTTTTCTGACGTGACAAATCTAATATTAATTTATGTATTAGAGATGTTCAGCATAGACAAGAAGTTCAAATAAATAACAAAACAATACAATTTATTTTTGTATAGCCCAAAATCACACAAGGAGTGCCGCAATGGGCTTTAACAGGCCCTGCCTTTTGACAGCCCCAAGACGACAAGAATAAAAAACCCTTGTAGGGAAAAAAATGGAAGAAACCTTGGGAAAGGCAGTTCAAAAAGAGACCCCTTTCCAGGCAGGTTGGACGTGCTGTGGGTGTCAAAAGCAGGGGGTCAATACAATACAATACGCAGAACAGAACACAAGTAATCCTCAATACGGTATAACAGTAAAATACAAATATTTCAAGTACAGAGCAGAATTCAACAATAGATCATATCACATAATATTATTAATAATGGATTTGTTCAGAGTCCTGGAGACCTCGGCCATCAAGCTGCCTCCCCCTATTGGCCATTCCAGAGCTGAGTCAGTGCTGGGCGAGCCAATCAGATAAAAGGGCCCTTCAATCCAATGATTCCAGTGCCCCGTCATCAGAGATGACTTTTCCTTACGCAGGCAAGAACCTTGGCAGTAGGGCAGTGGCACAAAGTGACGCATTTGTGTACCGAGAAGAGAAACAGAATAGATGAGGGTTAGTAACAAATTCTAACTCTCATGTTACTGATATTTTACTGCTAATGACTAACAACAGAGATGCAGTCTGTACAGTTAATCAGCAGCTCTAGTCAGGGTGTGCTAAACTGAAGTAGTGAGTCTTCAGCCGGGATTTGAAAGCTGAGACCGAAGGGGCATCTCTTATAGTAGCAGGCAGACCATTCCACAGTTTAGGTGCCCTGTAACTAAAAGCTCAACTTCCCACTGTTATTTTATTAATTATTGGAATCATAAGTAGACCGACATCTTGAGATCTTAATGTACGTTGTGGTTTGTAAGGTATGATAAGTTCAGATAAGGAAGCCGGACCTTGGCCATTTAAGACTTTATATGCTAAAAGGAGGATTTTGAAATCTGCCTTAAACTTAACCAGGGGCCAGTGTAAGGATTTACAAGACAGAACACCTCATTCTTAAACTAAACCAAATAACACTGATTAGAATCATGACACCCAGCAAACCAAAAATGAAAAACACTTTAATTTTCTATTGTTTGTAAAGTTCCCACCTTACACCACAAAATCCTAAAACATTTATGTTTACATTTGTTTTCTTAACAGATGCTTTTATCCAAAGTGACTTATAAAAGAAGTCAATAACATCAATCAGTCTGGGAGTGTGCCTGGCAACTCTTCTTTGTGCAGTTTAATGACATTGAGGCGTATTGCCAAAGGAGAACTCCAGAAGATTCCTTGCACATATAAATGTGAATTATTAAGAAATCAGATTTCTGCCTTAATTGGATTATTCACCTGAACCTGATTATAGGTGTGCATGTAAACCCATTGACAGTTACAAAAATATGTAATTATCAAAACTGTCCTAACAAACTCTTTACAGAAGTAAAATATAAAAATGCTCTGACATTGAAACCAGCTAAGCAGGTCTCCTGAATGCTCCTGCAAGTGGATATTTTCATATGTGTTTATATTGTAGTGACTACAACTCTGTAATTGGGTGGTATAATATATTACAACTGGCAGACCCAAAGCTCTTCAGTTCCAAAAGCATTTCCAACAATACCCACTAGAGGGGGAAATCCTGTCAAAAAAACCCCGGCCAGATGCAAGAAGGGCCTCATAGAATCTCTAATAAAGATTTATTCTTCACAAAAAAAATACTCTTCAGTAACTGTGAAGCTCTGTGGAGCACAAAGGCAACAAGATTTGCTCAAAACAATAAGACAATTCAGTAGATCCAAATATGCCCCAAAACAAAATGCCAAAAATAGTCAAAATGCAGAGTGAAATGTTAAAAACGCAACAAATAGCTAAGCACATTAAATTCATAAAAAGCACAAGAACTCAGCACTGGCGAGCACAGTTGAACTGAACCACCAGGAATGGTGGATTTAAAGGATGGAGGGCAGTTCATGGTGGTGATTGGCTGGTTGCCCCGTCACTTAGCGGACCACCAACAAAACACATGAAACATAACACAGGCCTTAGATACAGATACATTACATGTAAAGAATGCTCTAAATCATAATTTTATGGAATAGGCTTATAATATAATGATACTCTCATGCTTGGCAATTCTGACATGTTGCCTATACGATTTGAACGTTGTGTTGCTGTAATATAAAACCCTAAATCTACTTTGTAATTTGCTTCTTGTAAGTTAGTGTTGCTCATCTTTTATTTATTATAAATGATTTGTATACCTGGATGTAGCACTTTGTGCTGGAAGGGAAAATTCTCCTTCTTTTTAAATATTCTGAGTATTGATCTGTTGGATATTTCACCAGTTACACTGTAATGTTTTTTCTCCTTTTTATTCAATACCAGCTTTGATATTTAAACAGCAAAGAATGAAAAACTTCTTACTGCGATGTTCATTTTGTTTTGCCTCATTCTAACTTTTTGATGATAATTTGCATTATGTATGGATACACTGATTTTATGTGGTTCTAATTATCTGGTTCAGAAAGGTTACAACCTTCACAAAGCTCTTATGCCGTATAAAGCCAGGGCGTGCATAGCTGGGTGTAGATGCCCCTTCTACAGGTAAGTTGAGTAAGAAAAAGGTACTATTAAAATAAATGAATAATAATAATTATTATTATTATTATTAATACAAGTTCTATAGCCCCTTGTCTTTTTGTTAATTTCTTTGTTAACCCTCTGCATCCACTATTGCGGGTTAGACGTGCAGTAAAGAAAATCTTGGGCCCAAAGGGCAAAACACAAAAAAACTAAAATAGGCTAACAAAAAAAAAAAGTGAACACAAACAAAACAATTACATGTTTAAACCAAAAAAAAAAAAAAAACACAAACAAAAAGTGAACTGCAAACAAAGTAACACACAAACAAAAAAGAAAAAAAAAAAAAACACCCCCAAGGTAAAGGCAAAAATCAAAAAGATGAAAATGTAAAAAACATTAAAACACAAAATTAAAAGCATAAAGAATACAAATAAAGTGAAACACAAAAAAATGAAAAGTGTAAGCAAAAGGATAAAAGCACAAACTTGAAAGTAAAACATGAATAAAAAGTGAAAACAGGTAAAAACACAAAAAAGATGAAGTTTAAACAAAAAATGAAAAAACAAAGTAAATGCACAAATCAAAAGGAAGAAAATGCATTTAAAAACTGAAAGCATAAATATATAATGAAGCACACGCAGAAAAAGTAAAAACAAAAACAAAGAGTGAAAAACAAAACAACTGTTAAAAAATAAACACAGACAAAATGATGGAAACACATACAAGAAAGAATAAAACACAAACTTAAAACTGAAGCATGAATAAAAACTGAAATAAGCAAAGCAGATAACATGCTGGCCTCAAAGGGCAAAAACCTAAAAAAGGATAATAAAATTAAAAGTGTAAACAGAAAAAAAAAAAAAAGACAACATTCTAGCAAAAAAAAATGGAAAAGGACAATCAAAAAGTGAAATGCGAACAAAGTAAAAGAGAAACAGAAGAAATGCACACAAAAGGTAAAAACATAAACAAAAAAGAAAAATGAAAATACAAAAAAGTGAAAACACAAAAAATTTAAATGCTAACAAAATATGAAAACGCAAGCAAACACGATGGAAATGCAAATAAAAAATGAAAAGTGTAAGCAAAAGGATAAAATCACAAACTTAAAATAAAACATGAATAAAAAGTTAAATGAACGAAAAAGATAAAAACATTAAAACAATCAAAAAAAGATGAAGTTTAAACAAAAAAATGAAATTACAAACAAAAAGTGAGAGCACAAATAAAGTAAAGCAGAAATATAAAGGAAGAAAATGTATTTAAAAAGTGAAGGCACAAACAAACAGTGAAGCAGAACGATAAAAGATAACAATGCAAACCAAAAAGTGAAAACAAAAGCAAAAAAGAAAGCAAAAAGCATCCGTAGACTTTGCTCCTTAGGAACCAAGTTACCCAAACTATTACTAACATTTCAATAAATTATTTATCGCTCTCATGCTGGCCTTAAAGGCCAAAAACACAAACCTAAAAAGGCGAATAAACTTTAAAAAGTGTAAACAAAAAAGATGAAATTGTAGCAAAAAATGGAAAAGCAAATAAAAAGTGAAACACAAGTGACAAAGCACAAAATAAAAATAAAAAATACACTGTAAAAAATGTTTTGATGGATCAACCTAAATAAATTACTTCACAAGGTAACAAAAAATTTTATTGATTTCTTTGAAATTTTAAAAAGTATTTGAGTAAACTTAATTCATTTGAGTTTGTTTTAACTTTTTCAAAAACTTGAATAAAAGCAAAAAATGTATTTAGCTCAAACCAAATTTCTTTAAAAACTCAAATTAACTGCGGTGGGCTGGCACCTTGCCCGGGGTTTGTTTCCTTCCTTTGGGCCCTGTGTTGGCTGGGATTGGCTCCAGCAGACCCCCATCACCCTGTAGTTAGGATATAGCAGGTTGGATAATGGATGGATGAACTCAAATTAAAATTTTGTCCATTATTGTATTCACTGTAATGCCAACTTAAATTCTATATATATATAGTCACAAACTCAAGGCAGAGTCATATAAAGGTTTGGGGCAGCCACCCGTACAATTTGGTTTCCTGGCTGCAAAGTTGCTTTTCAAAATAATACAGCACTGAGATACACAAAACCAAGTCCAAACAGAACTGAGGGAATAGGGAAAAGGTGGAGGCTTTTAAAGGGGCAGACAGGAAGTGAAGTCAAAGGGGTCGGGCTCATGCAGGTCTTCTGCCATTGGTGCGAGCCCGGACGTGACATCACAGGGGATGATTTAGACTAAATAGAAGAAGTTACATTAAGCGACAGCAAGGTTTTTCAATTTGAAGTAAAGCAAAAAATTATGTTAGGTGAACAAACATATTAATATAGTTCATTACAACTACTAAAATTACCTTAAATCAAAAAGAGCCCTTTTTCTCTTTTTAGAGTGTACAAAAAGTGAAGGCACAAGTAAATAGTGAAATGCAGGTTGAAGTCAAACAAAAAGGGAAACAGAAAAAAATGAAAACACTAAAAAAATGTGAAACAGAAAGAAAAGATGAAAACGCAAGCAGAAAACCTAAAGCGTAAGCAGAAAGATGAAAACACAACACGGCGGGTTTGCACTCTTGTTGAACAACGAGCCATATTGAGATTTCTTTGGGCAGAAGGAGTGAAACATGCTGAAATTCAGTGAAGGATGTTGGCGTAATTTGGAAGTGGAAACAGCAGGACTCAACAAAAAGTTTATGAATGGGTAGAAAGGTTTAAAGTGGGAATAACGAGTATAACTGGGGGCAATTTTTCGTACATGGATTAGTCGTTTAGCCGGATGTAATTGTTGACGATTTGGCCTGATCTTGGATCTATCGGTTTTTTGAAACTCTTGCTGGAAGTGTTGTCATAGCAGCACATCCTAATCCTCAAACCTGCTCGGAGCAGGAATGTTCTACGTAAACAAGGATTAGCTCACACACGTAATCAGTGACGGTGCGTGGAAGTCATCCAGTCATGGCTTCGACGTTCATGAATGAGTGACCAATTGATATCGGTACGCAAATTATAAGAAGAGACTTTCATACAGAGAGGGTTTTGCGCAATCGGCAAGATCTTTTATTGCTTCTGGAGGAAATTCTTTTCAAAAGATACTGCTTTATCCGAGGGGGAATATTGTACCTCAAAGATTTATTAGCACCTTATATTTGAAGTCAAAGTAGGCGAAGTCGGGCTCTCACAACCACACAGACAGTATGCATTGCTTTGAGGTTTTTTACAAGCGGCACTTTTTTATATACTGTAGGCGATGCAGAAAATCTAACTAAAGGTGCAGTTTGCCAGGCAATTCGTAAAGTCTGTTTGGCTCTGAAATATTTCCTTCAGGTTTTCATTGTGTTTCCTGGACACCTGCGTGTGCAGACAATAAAAGAGGCGTTTCATGCCATTATAGGTAGGTAATACACAGGTAAAAACACCCACAGTTCCATAAAGAATCTCACAATCAGCCTAACATTCTCATTACCAGGATTTCCAAATGTGATTGGGGCACATAGGACTGATCAGAGTGGAGTTTGATCAAACATTATATGGAAAATGTACCTCTCCTCCTGATGAATAATCAGACACAGTGTCTTCATCAAATATTTGACCTTCGTCAATATCTCGTTGGTCAGACACAAGTTCTAGGGATATGACATTCCCTGCAACTGACCCAACAAAAAAGAGGGCTATATGGAACATACCTATGGCACACATGGAGGACAAATATATGCAATGACCATCCTTTACCTGAAATGAAGTGACCACTGCATCCTGCCACTGCTTGTGAGGAGGAGCTTCCCCCTGGAATGCCCTCAGAAACAGGGCGATGGGCATTTTGCTGGAGAGCCAACTCTTCTGCAGGGGTTAGGTCTGGACCGTGTGGACCGCCACCTGTTTTTTGTTTGTCTACCTTCTTATTAGCTTTAAAATGAATGTTTTTTTATATTATATATGATTATTTATGTCAACAATTCTTTAAATAGTTATATACCAATATTTACCAGTTTGAAGTATATTCTTGTACTTCACTTCACGTTTGATCTGGAATTATGACATATTAAATAATAATTAATCTGACACATAGGAAGTGAAACGCTGCATTCAGTAAGTACAATGCACACTACTTAGCGTCTAATTTGTCGGCCACTTTTTGCCAGCCGTCTTTTCTGGTCTGGGCTACTTTTGCAGTGTTACTCCTTGTGCATATTAAATCTTGAAATTCTTCATGTCCTTCGAATAAAAGTGCGCCCGTTGTTTCGTCATTTTGTTACAGCCTATCAAAAACTTGCTGATCATGTTTTCTAGACTCAATATATATGGGCTTTTCAATCAGTGTGGGCGCGCGCATTCATCTCGTATGATTAGATCCAGCTCGACTAATCTACTACACGGCTGCGTTTGAAAAACCGACCTATCCCGGATGAGTGTCACTGGCATTAACTTATGCAAGAAGAGGCACCTGATCTCAGATGATTTAAGCGACGTACGAAAAATACCCCCCTGGTGAAGCTCAATCAGGTCAACCATCAACATCACACACACAAGCCCACGTCGACATGGCAAATGCATTCATTAGAGAAGACCAACAGATTTACGTTGTCCACCATTGCTGCACATTTCTATATTTTAGCTATGGATCAACACGTGCCATTTAGTGTGTGATAACTTGGGATATTGTAAAGTTTGTGAAACGTGGGTACCGCAACAGCTTAATGATCTGCTAAAGCCAACATCCTTCATTGAATTTCAGCAGATTTCAGTCCTTTTGCCCAAAGGAAGTGTCCATGTTCACTTGACCTTGGCTTCGACTAGACTAGCGGCCAGAGGTGGATAGTAACAAGTAACATTTACTCCGTTACATTTACTTGAGTAACTATTTTTAAAAAAAATGTTCATCTAAGAGTAGTTTTACTGCATCATACTTTTTACTTTTACTTGAGTACATTTGTGAAGAAGAAATTCTACTCTTACTCCGGTACATTGGGCAACACTTGACACGTTAATTTTTTCCATTTACACATTGGATACGTTATATTTTTGCCAGAGAGAAGTCGCCAGTGGATATACTGCATGACTGTTTCACCAATCAGACGTTGCAACAATAATCACATGACTCCGTTTCACCAATCAGACGTAGCAACAGTAATCACATGACTCAGTTTCACCAATCAGACGTAGCCATGCAGTCACATAACCACACACAAATGTCCTGCGTCTGCAGCCTGTGAGAGACTTTTTAGTCACACAGGGCTGCTGTTCACTGCTAAACGGTCACAGATTCACTGCAAGAACCTTGAGAGCCAAATCCTGATGAAGCTTAACCAGCACTTCACTGAGTGAAGAACAAAAAGGTTTTAGCCAAACATGCATAGACACAGACAGTCAAGGTAAAGTGAGACTTCTTGTATGTGCACAAGCTGCCTTGTTCTAATGTTATTTTCTATCAGCTGTGCTATTTGGAGGGCAAGTGAATATGCAGTATGATACTGTCAGTGTACGTAGTTGGCACTGTTCAAACATCCATCTTACCTACTGTAGGTATTGGCTTCAAAAGCTTTGTTGTGAAAAACTGAGATTTGGAACTTTGTGCTATTTGTGCATCTTTATTTTGTAAAGAGGTTATTTATTTTTACTCATTTTTTATTTTATTATTTGGAAATAGCAGAATTTGAACATTATTTTATATTTGTGTCTGTCTTATTACATTTCTAAAAAATAAATAGTTTATTATGAACAAACAGTTACTCAGTACTTGAGTAAGTCTTTTCACCAAATACTTTTTTACTCTTACTTGAGTCAATTTTTGGATGACTACTTTTTACTTCTACTTGAGTAATATTATTTTGAAGTAACGCTAGTCTTACTTGAGTAGAATTTTTGGGTACTCTACCCACCTCTGCTAGCGGCAAGCACTGTGCTGTGCGAGTTCAGACTACCCATAAGCCATTGCAAACGTGTTGTATTGTGTTGGCTTCAATCCATTGAGTGTACAGCGTAACTTTACAAATGACCTTTACTTTTTTTGGTTTATACTTGTATTTTCTTGTTTTCCTCAAAAGATAAACAGGGAACCGTGGCTGTTTCTGATATTCATAAAATGTGGAAAAAAATGACTAATTATAAACAAAAAGATGTACCTTCACAATTAACTAGCCCTCTTCTTAAAAATCTGAAGTGATGCATTGACGGGTGAATCTTCTTCCAGTTAGTTTGCCTGCGATGGATGGCGTGTATTTTGCTTCTTTATCTCCACTTTTAATAATGAAACTTGCAATGTAAGAAGGGTCATTGAAAAGCACCACATAACAGAAGCCTCAAAATTGGACAAAAATGGTAACATTTCAGTGGGCGAGTTGTTTTGTAATTACTAAATTAAGTCTGTTCACTTTCTTATGCCAGTGTGTTAACAGTTTCAAGTAACCTGCGTCACACACGTGCGCATGGGACAACAGTTTTACAGGCTGTCATTTATCAGCCAGACCAGGGGTTGGCACTCTCATCTGCTCCTTTCTTCTCTTGTCCCTCTGCAGACCAGTCGAAGAACATGCTTCTCAGTGACATCACATCTGCTCCACCCACTGATGACATCACTTCCAAGACTATTTAATGATGTACCCAGAACCCCTCTACCTGCCACATCAGTTCCTGTTCTGACCTCCCTGACTCCACCTCTTCCTCTAGTCCACTGTATTTATAGACCAGTTTCATCCTGTTAGTCAGTTCTGTCTTGAACACGGGTCTGTGAAAATGTCTTTTTCATTTTGCCTGCCTTTTTTTTCCAAGTACAGTGGAACCTCGATTCACAACCATAATTCGTTCCAAAGCTCTGGTCGTAAACCGATTTGGTCGTGAACCGAAACAATTTCCCCCATAGGAATGTATGTAAATACAATTAATCCGTTCCAGACCATACAAACTGTATGTAAATATATATTTTTCTTAAGTTTTTAAGCACAAATATATTTAATTAAACCATAGAATACACAGCGTAATAGTAAACTAAATGTAAAAACATTGAATAACACTGAGAAAACCTTGAACAACAGAGAAAACTAACACTGCAATAGTTCGCGCTATAGCGCTACCAACCGCTGGCTAAAAACACTTTTTTTTTAATGAGTTTTAAGCACAGGGAAAAAAATGAACATTTGAAAAAATCCATAATTTAATAAACCACCAAGAAAAGTAACATTGCAACAATGCACGCTACGAACCGATCGCTGTAAACAGAAGTGAAAACAAAATCAAGCCCAGTGGATTCTTTAACTGCCTTCCTACCTTATCAGTCCAGCCCTGTCTCTCGCTCACGCTGCCTGTGTGTGTGTGTCTGTCTCTCTCTGGCGCTGCCTGTGTGTGTGTGCGCGGCTCTCGTGTGTGTGCGTCTGTCTCTCTCGCGCTGCCTCTGTGTGTGTGTGTGTGTCACGCCCTCTCTCACTCTCTCTCTTGCTTGCTGCACAGGAAATGCACAGGGAGAGACTGAACATGTACAAATTGAAAGCGAAACTGGCTTGTTAGTATACCGAGTGTGTGGTCATGAACGGAGGCAAAAGTTTGTCGAACTTTTTGGTCATAAACCGATTTGTACGTGTACCGAGACGTTCGTGAACCGAGGTTCCACTGTATACAGAGTGGCCACCCCCAAACCTTTTTCTGTCTGCTGCCTGTTTTAACATACCTGTTATTTTTTTATTTAACATTACCTCATTCCTTTTTGACGGATGTCAGTATATTATAATATACGGTGTTACAACTAGAACATGAAGGAGTCATAAAAAGGTTTGGGGTAGCCACCCGGGATATTGTAGGTGGTTGCAAGCAAAGCAAAGCAACTGATTTCATTGAGTTCAAAACAAAACTGATGCAAAGGTGGAAAATGGCGATATTTAAACGGAGGCAGAGGAAGTGACGTCTTTGGGGCCAGGTGGAATTTCCCAAAAATGGTCTGCAGGAGAAGAAGAGAAAGAGTTAATGCACTCCGCCCCCACCCAGGCCCGGTATGGAATTTCCCTCATTCGAGGCTGAGGAAGAAAAAACATTATTAACTGTAATGATTATAAGTATTTAACTCACAAATACCAAGGACTGTATTTTGTATTAATCATGTTGCAAAGAGCTTATGGTTTGTTCTTCATTTAGGTAGAAAAAGAATTAAGCTTGTGCACAGAATTATGAGAGTAACTTGCACTCTTTTATGAGAAAATGCTGATCTCTTGATACTAACAGAACACCCTGTGATATTATAAATCAATGTGATAGTTTCTGAATTCTTGCTTAAAACTATAAGGAACATGTCCCTTATGGATTAATAAATAAGGATTTATTAATCTAACCAGACAAAATCTAATGAAGATATTAAAGCTATAATAATGTAATTTCTTTATAACTAATGTACTGAACTATAAGAAACTGCTTTAAACTGGTCTTATGTCTGTGTGCTGATAAAGGCGTATCTTTAGGAATGCGAGTGCCCTGATAACTCTTTATTTTGGTAAGAAACTGTGCACTCCCGAATGTAATAAATCAGGATGTAACTTTCCTTTAGCAAAAGCATATCGAAAAGCACAGTAACAAGAAGATCACTGATCTCTATCGATCACTAGTGCGACTGAGGCTTTCAAAATAATAATAATAACAAAAACTGCGAAAACACGCAGTAAAATAATTGTCGGCTTTAATTAATTAATGCATTAGCGCGATAATAACGTGTTAACTTGCCCAGCCCTAGTTTAAACACAGAAGCTCTTCTTGTTTAGGTTAGCTGGAAGAGAATTTACCCATCAATGCTGCCTCCCAGAAGAAGAAAAAAAAAGGTGTGAAAAAGGCAAATTGAAGAAACAACTTATATGGTAGGAAACATGTTATAGTGGAGAGGTAGAAAAAGGTGAAAGATACTGTTTTGTCTTGGTAGAGTTCTATATGACTCTATTTTCCCCTTTTGTATTATTAATGTGTAGCCTTTCTCAGAATGTCTCAAATCTCACAGACTTACCACTATTTATAAGGTATTGAACTTTATAACTTCTCCCCACCTTCCCTTCTACAGCTATAACCTCAGGCAATTACATAGAGTAATAGACAAGCAGGAGTTAAGTTACACTTTAAATAATGTATTATCTATACTATTCATAAAACAATAACAATAAGCAAAGTACAAGTGAATATTGGCAACCATACAACCTCATAAATGCTGATGTGTAGTCTCATGTGGCACACAGACTTGTTAGTTACTTTAAATGTCTCTAGTTAAGGCATCATTTTTGGTCCACTTTCTTCACAACAGGCCGCATGCCTGTCTCAATATGGCTGCCGAGCTGTGCACTTCATTGTGTTGCCATTTTCAGTTCATGAAGTGTGAGATGCTATTTCATCAGTTAGTAAGAGAGAGAGAGAGAGGGGTAAAGCAAGTACATTTATAGATTCTCTGTCCAAACCCTACAGCCAATAGGGCCTCATGGTACTTAATGACTTCAGGCAACTTTAGACCAATAGAATTCTGGTTCACATCTGCCTCCAATACCATTTGTTAAGGTGAAGCCTCCCAGCTAGGTAGTTGGCCTGATTGAGAGAGTCCTGCAGAGAATCCCTTGCCAAACTGATTTTAGGCACTTTCCCCCAACCCTGTCTTAAAATTACAAAGACTCAGTCCTATAAAGAGGGGCAGGGTTCTTAACCATCAAACCATTGCTCTTCTTGTCAATGATAAAACACTAATGTCTAAGTTACAAATAAAGACATACAAAATATTTATCAACTTATATACAAAATTTCACACCCAACAGATACCTCCTACCGATGCGCTAGGACGTGATGCTTCCTGGACTCATAGGGTGTTTAGGGTCTCACAACATCATACACCCTCACCCTGGTAGATCAAGCCAGTCCCAAAATCATTAAGCCACGACTCACCCCTCTTAATCCACAGCCACCTGGAAGCAATTTCTGCTGCCTCAGTTGCAGCAGCCTACTTACAGTATGTCGAGCAGGGTGTAGACTCTGTAAAGAGAGCGGCCGGTGAAGCCTCTGCAGCCAACATACACTGGATAGCAGTGTGCTCACCACTCCTGTCTCCAACAATCCTCCAGAAGCCCCTGGTACTTAGCCAGCTTTCTCTCAAAAGACTCCTCTATACAATCTTCCCAAGGCACAGTCAATTCTATCAGGGCAAGCTGTTTTGAGAACTCTGACAGAATGACAATGTCTGGTCGGAATGATGTTACCATGATCTGTGCTGGAAACTTAAGTAGCTTGCCGAGATCTACCATCATCTACCAGTCCTGTGTGGCGGAAAGTAGACCTGCAGTAGCTGTTGGCTGTGGTTTCAACTGCACTCGTAAATTGAGAAATGTTATCTTCTTCCTGGGGGGTGGACAGTGGGGCCTGCTTATTGTTATGGCTGAGGAGACGCCTTCAGCACCTGGGGCCTCATGTATAAACGGTGCGTACGCATTAAAATGTTGCGTATTCCCATTTCCACGCTCAAATCGCGATGTATAAAACCTAAACTTGGCATAAAGCCATACACATTTTCACGCTAGCTCAATCCATGGCGTACACAAGTTCTCCGCTCGGTTTTGCAAACTGGCAGCACCCAGCGTCAAAGCAGTGCTTTTGTTCCAGTGTGGTTTCCCTTTCTTTTTTGATTCACATCCCTAATGTGGCTTTAACATATATACTGAAATTAATTGTTTATTAGTTTAAGGCATCTGATTGTAATTAACCTGTTACAATATAATGGTCCACGGAATGGCCAAAACTATTTCAAATACCATAGCTGCTTTAGTGTTGTTACACTCACTGCGCCTTCGTCTTCTTCTATCAGCAGCTTCCGTTAGGGGTTGCCACGTCGGATCATCTTTTTCCTCATTACTCTCATTGCACCACTCGGAGTATCTTAACCCATTGTATCTGAGTGTGGAATCACAGCTCTACAGCAGCTGATTGCAAAGAGAATTATCAGTATACAGCATCAAGCACACACTGCATAAGCCATACGCACGGCCCATTTGAACTTCTCCCATACGATAAACACTTCAGAGCCTTCCCTGTATGGACCTCGTGGTTCAGAAACAGTTTCATCCCAAGAACTCTAAACGCACTCAATCAGTCCATTAAGTACTCCTTGTAGAACTGTTTGTACTTATAAGTACAACTACCTCACTGTAAACTTGTGATACAATTATAATATTGCACAACCTGTGCCACTTTATAAAGTGCGTATTTACATATGATGATGATATCCTTTTTAAGATGAAATGCAGCAAAATATGTTTATTACATCCATCCATCCATTTTCCAACCCGCTGAATCCAAACACAGGGTCACGGGGGTCTGCTGGAGCCAATCCCAGCCAACACAGGGCACAAGGCAGGAACCAATCCTGAGCAGGGTGCCAACCCACCGCAGGACACACACAAACACACACACACACACACACACCAAGCATACACTAGGGCCAATTTAGAATCGCCAATCCACCTAACCTGCATGTCTGTGGACTGTGGGAGGAAACTGGAGCGCCCGGAGGAAACCCACGCAGACACGGGGAGAACATGCAAACTCCACGCAGGGAGGACCCGGGAAGCGAACCCAGGTCCCCAGGTCTCCCAACTGCGAGGCAGCAGCGCTACCCACTCCGCCACCGTGCCGCCCTGTTTATTACATTATACAGATAAAATGTTAAAATCATTTAAATAATCTATATTTTTAATAATTAAATACAGTATGTGAGGAAACGGTGTCACAGAGCTAGCAAGGAGCTGTCGCCCCATTCACAGATTGTTCCTGCCTCATGCTGTATTCTTGCTGGTGCTGGCGCGACAGTGGATAGATGGATAGAATAATTAAACATGTACTATGAAAATATTTCAATGTTCCTTAAAAGTTTTGAAGAATTGGAGTTCTAAGCTTACAGAGGGCTTAACGTCTATTACAGAGCTGATTGTGTGGCGATTGGGTACTTGGAGAAAGAAAAGGAAGGACTGGAATTGGAGGTTAGTACGTTTGAAAGAGGCAGTACTGCTACAATAAATTATTTCATCGAAGGTCGCGCACGGCGCAGCAAGCATCTTGCGGGAGGCAGGAACAATCTGTGAATCTGGCGCAAGTTCGTCACTATCACTGCACCATCGTGTTCCCATGTTTAATACATGCTTTAATTGATATGACATGAATACTGAAATGATACCAAGTGTACATTTCAGTATTTAAATTATTCAGAGAGCTGTAATATCACGATTGAAATGGATTCTGTGTCCTGTCGGAGGAAGAGAAAGTCCATTTAAGAAGCACATAGTGATTAACACACATAGAGCACATCGAAGAACACATACAAAACAAATCATTTAACGTGCTTCTTTAGTTGTGATGAGATTTGACTTTAAAATTCTGCTTATGGTTTAATAAAGCTTTAAATAATCTCGCCCCGGCTTATATATCGGAATGTCTGACACCTTATATTCCAAATCGTAACCTCAGATCCTCAACTGAGTGTCTCCTTAGAATTCAAAGAACAAAACTTAAAAGAAGTGGTGAGGCGGCCTTCTGCTGTTATGCACCTAAAATCTGGAATAGCCTGCCAGTAGGAATTCACCAGGCTAATACAGTGGAGCACTTTAAAAAACTACTGAAAACACATTATTTTAACATGGCCTTCTCATAACTTCACTGTAATTTAATCCTGATACTCTGTATATCTAATTCATTATAATAACTATTCATTCAAAATCTGTACTAACCCCTACTCTCTCTTCTGTTTCCTTTTCCGGTGTCCTGTTGGTGGTGGCGTGCGCCACCACCATCTACCCAAAGCACCATGATGTTCCAACAATGATGGATGGATTAAAAGCCAGAAGTCTGTATGACCATCAGCATCAAGTGACTCCGTGAAAAACCCGAACTACAAAGAGGACTATTTCATTTATGTTAGGTAGAATGCCCAGAGGGGACTGGGCGGTCTCGTGGCCTGGAACCCCCTACAGATTTTATTTTTTTCTCCAGCCTTCTGGAGTTTTTTTTTGTTTTTTCTGTCCACCCTGGCCATCGGACCTTACTCCTTTCTATGTTAATTAATGTTGTCTTATTTTAATTTCTTATTTTGTCTTTTATTTTTCTTCTCTTCATTATGTAAAGCACTTTGAGCTACTTTTTGGATGAAAATGTGCTATATAAATAAATGTTGTTGTTGTTGTTGTTGAGATTTGAGAAACTAGTAAATTAAACGATTTTAAGATGAAGTTTATGATGCTCTAATGTAATGACAAAATAAACTACGTGATTAAAGTGGAAAGTTCGAGATTAAAGTTGACATTTCGTGCTTTTTTTCCCACTTTGTCCCTATTTTTTTTTTCTCTGTACCCTAATAAGGTTTCATATGAAACTCAGACGGTGGGCTATGACTTGCCTTTCAACGGCGACTTTGATATCTGACAACTTCTTTTTTATCTCTGGCACTGTGCGACTTTGTAAAATTGAGCTTTCGAGTTTCTCCGGCACTCTATGTCACTTGATCAACTTCCTTTTGTTGTTTATACTACTATTTAAACCAACAAGTAGTAAGTTTTTCCTTGCCTCCACTTGGTATTCGCTGAAATTCTTCTATTTTCCCCCATGCTTTTTCCACAGCCTTTTCACAGAATGCTGAGCTTAAGTGCTATTTATATTGATTTGCATATTCAAAGAGATGTACTTCTGGGAGGAGTTGGGGAGTGGCAGCAGGCGCGTGCACATGTGTTACTTTTCATGCTGATGAGGATTTATAGAGCGGAAGAACGTGGAAGTTGGCATTTGCACGGATTTATGCATCTGGATTTTTTTTGTGCATACAAACATTTCCGCTTTTGTCCGTATGCCTTGTTTTCATGTAAATTCTACGCACAGCGTTATGCATGAGGCCCCTGGTCATGGCAGCACCAGTAGTGACTCACCCCACCCCACTTTGGATGTCCTCAGGATGTGTTTTGAGCGTCCCTGTCCCAGAGCAGAGTGGATAGGAAGGTGTACCAGCCTTTGCCCCAATATACCGGTGGGTTGCTGGTCTGGATAAGATGTCATATACTGTACCGCTTTTACCCCTGAGATTAGCTCTTGTCATCGTGTGAATCAAAGTGCCCTGTTTAAATCTTTAGCTCAAACAGTGTTAATTGTGACAATACATTTTGATTTAGTTTTAGTCTTAGTCTTCTGACTAAATTGCATTTTAGTTTTTGCCACATTTTAGTCATTTAATTATTGTTAGTTTTAGTCTAGTTCTAGTCGACAAAAAAATACATCTTAGTGAAGAAACAAGTAAATTGGTTTTAGTCAAGTAAAAGTAAATTAGTCCAAATCAGATGGATATCTTGTTTCACATATGAATATGCACAGAATATACTGTACCTCTAAACTATTACACTAACATATACACGAATTAGCCAAACCACATGTAGTGATTATTAAACATAAATTGAAGTGCAGGTGTAGAAAGGATTTACTCCAAAAGATATTGGTCAGAAAATGGGAGCTCTGGTCTGTTATCAGTTTTCTGGCCTTAGTTTGCTAATATAAAATTTTACCAAAAAAGGCTGGACCAAACAGCACACATTTAAATTTCAAATTTCACATAGGGTTTATAATGAAATAGCTGTCCCCCGTGGCTCCGTTCGCGTAATAGTGAAACAGGACAGTGAGGAGGGCCCTGCCTGGCTGCTCACTCCTGAGGTCACGCTTTCACCTCTCCACGGCCCTCTGCCTCCATCTCATATTAGCACGAATATATTGCTCCTGCAAGCAAACTATGATTCTTAACACGATGAGGGAGTTGCAAAATCAACCAGAATGTTCAAGCAAACTATAGAAAAAACCCAATCTAAATGCGTTAAGTAGTTCTCTCGCTAGCTAAGTAGAGGTAAGGAACGCCTCGAAGGCTGGCGCATGAGTGAGAAGAGCCCATCCCACCTCCCCTCAGCCTGCTGCGTGTCTCTCGAATTCACATAAATAAATCAGTACCACAGGCAAACTATGATACATAGCGCAATGAGAGAACTCGCAGAATCAACTGAAATGTTCAAGCAAATTATAGAAAAAAAAACCCGATCTAAATCCGTTAAGCAGTTTTGTTTTTTTTGTCTTGTTTTTGTTCTTTATTTCACCTTATACAATTTCTCGTATTAGGAATTTGTAGTTTTCGCATACCCCTTGGGGTCAGAGCACAGGGTCAGCCATTGTATAGCATCCCTGGAGCAATTACAGGTTAAGGGTCTTGCTCAAGGTCCCAACAGAGTAGGATCTCTTTTGGCAATGACGGGAATTCGAACCAGCAACCTTCTGGATACCAGCACAGATCCTTAGCCTCAGAGCCACTCGCTAAGCAGACGTCAGATACGCCCCGGGGCTGGTGTGTGAGTGAGGTATGACCCCGCCATCCTCCCCTTGGCCCTCTGCTTGTCTCTCTCGGATTCATACAAATAAATTGGTACCACAAGTGAACTATGATACTTAGCACAATGAGATAAGTCGCAAAATCAACAGGAATGTTCAAGCAAATTATAGAAAAAAACCCGATCTAAATCCGTTAAGCAGTTCTCTCGTTCGCTAGCTAAGCGAAGGTAAGGTACGCTCTGAGGCTGGCACGTAAGTGAGGTATGCCCCCCACTTTGGCGCACTGCGTGTCTCTCGGATTCGTGCAAATAAATCGGTACCGCAAGCGAACTTTAATGTGATGAACAATGTCGCAAAATCAACTGGAATCAAAGATGATCTACAGTATATACTCAAGTTTAAGTTCTCCCACATATACTGAAAGTCGGGGCTTGTTTTTACCGGATAATTTCCGGTATTTTATAATGTATAAGTCGAATGCAGAGAACTCACGCTATTGGTCCAAAAGATTATGATATGCTAACGCCCACCTGAGAGTGTAACCATGGAGCACACAGCCTTTTCTTTCTATGTGTTGTGCCTACGTGACCACACAGTAATACCTGAACTATTCCAGAGCGACGTTTGCACTGATTTCTGTTTTTTGTATCTCACACCCTCATACACCTTTATTGTAAGAACATCCCTTATTTACGATGGAGTGTTCAATCAGAAGAAAAGTCAATGAAGTGGCGAAAGAAATTGGTATCTGCGCTGCTGCAACAAAATTCAATGTGTCTGAGAAACTGATATGAGATTGGAGGAAGCAAGTGTCGCATTTTTGAATGGGCGTATAAGTCGGGGTCTGATTTTATGATCGATTTTTTGTGTTTCAAGACCCGACTTATATGCGAGTATATACGGTAAATCGTAGTAGTTCGAAAGTAGTTCTCTCGTGAAAAGCAGACAGACAGACAAACGTTGGATTTTATATATATATATATATATATATATATAGAGAGAGAGAGATGAGATCATCATGAATTATCTGATTTATCTGACCGTGTGCACATTTTAAATCTATTCTCTGATATTGTTATTCTCCAGCAACTGAAAAATACTGCTTAAAATAATGCTGAAAATAAAAATTGAAACATTATTATATCTGTGCTGTTGAATTAGTGAATTCCAAAATAATTTAGCATACTTGCATTTAAACAAACCCTTAAAATCTGTTTATGTTACAAAATACTTTTAAAGTCTGGTTTGTCAGAGAATCACTCTGTTAGGTTTACAACACTTGCAATTGTATGGTTATATTTTCATCATTGTCCACCCATTATCCAACCCGCTATATCCTAACTGGTCATGGGGGTCTGCTGGAGCCAATCGCAGCCAACACAGGGCGCAAGGCAGGAAACAAACCCCGGGCAGGGCGCCAGCCCACCGCGGAGCACACACACACACACCCACACACCAAGCACACACTAGGGACAATTTGGAATCTCCAATCCACCTAACCAGCATGTCTTTGGACTGTGGGAGGAAACCCACGCAGACACGGGGAGAACATGCAAACTCCACGCAGGGAGGACCCAGGAAGCGATATTTACATCATTAGCTTATTAAAAAACTCAATAAAGAGTAACACTTAACAGAGGAGTCCAATTTTTGACATTAATACAGTATTTCAGAACTTTTTTAAAAGAACCTTTCCTGTTCAGTTTCCAAAATGTGTCACACAAGTGGTCAGACATTGCTATTACTTACAAATCCAAAATTACAAAAGTTATCTGTAGTCAATCAATCATAACTGAGAGACTGCATTACAATTCACTAACGTACCATTCTCATCTCTTATATATAAACGTCTACGCGTGGAAGTGTGTGTGTCTGTCTGTGCAGGCCGAAAGTGCGAGGCTATAATATGAAGCTCAAAGAGCTGGCAAGGCGGCCCCAAGTTAACGAATCGGAAGAAGAAAGATGTACAAGGCTACAGCATGAAGCTGAAAGAAAGTGAATCTGTCACCAAAGTGAAACCGCCGACGAAAGACAAATGTGCTTAGCCACTAATACAGAAGCGAGGCGAGCACATCGGCAAAACGAAACCTCCGAGGAGAGAGAAACTCGCTTAGCTGCTGATAGACAAGGGGGGGCGAGCACGTCCCCAGAACGAAACCGCTGATTCTGAATTACTGATATTTCAGTAGTTTCTAGGAGCCTGGGCTTTTTACAGCACAGGCTTACACAGCTAGTATGACACAAGTGCTTTTACTACATTCTTCGCATTTTAGGGGTTAGGCTCATAAATATTAGTTTGCTCTCAGAAACCAAACGAATAACACAAATTTAGTGTTTGCAAGATTCGTATTCAGCAGTGCTTTTTTGACGCACTGTACATGTACAGTATATATACCGTATATATACTATATACAATATATGGTGGCTTGAATGACAGATAGAATGAGTCCCAAAAATAGTTGGGATGCCAACCCAACCAACTCTGTTTAATTTCAAAAGCAACAGGGGCGTGCGTGGTGGTGCTCAAACATAAAGAATGCTGGCAGTCACCTCCAGTTTGCCCTCTGGTGGTCATTCCCAGTGTCAACTGGATGATAACATGCATACCAAAAGGGGGTGGGTTAGAGTTGATTTCACTCTACAGTATTTTTAGTCGACCAATGAGAAACATGTGTACCAAGTTTCATGAAAATCGCTCCAGCCGTTCGGAAATGATGCTGGAACATACATACATACACACACACACATACATTGACTTTTTTATATATAGCGTAATAAGGAGACAGAAACGTATAAAGGTTTGGGGTTTCCGGCCCCGTATACCGTACAGAAATTATATCCAATAAACAAAAAATTTGGTCAATGCTCTGACTTGCGGTCATTACAAAACACACCCTCGTAGTGGATAGAAGGAACTTAAATAAGGAGGGACCGGAAACTGATGACTGGAATGCCTTCACAGGCCACTTGTTTGACTATTTGCTGATCTTGGTTGAAATCTGGCCTCAGCCAGCGCCTCATTTTGCCCCAGAATTCAAAACCCTGGGCCCAGCCCGGGCGATCGGGATCATACCTTCAGTGCCTCCACTTACTCGCCTGCTGGTCTGACGTGACGCCGTAGCGACTTAGGATTTCAGCCTTTAGGAGGTCATACACAGCGGCTTCCTCGACGGGGAGGTCGTGCTAAGCCTTCTGCGCGATACCCTTCAGGTACGGTGCCAGTATGGACGCCCACTCTGCGCGGGGCCATTGATTTCGAGAGGCAGTTCTCTCAAAAGTGGACAAATATGCCTCTATGTCATGCACTTCTGTGAGCGGTACAATCGGAGGGGGTGGAGGCTGCGTGGGCTCCGGTCTAGCCGCTTCGGCTGCCGCGAGGCATGTCTTGGTATCCGCCAGCTACTGCTTCGTTGTGGCCTGCTCCAACTGTAGAACCTGAAGCTGGCCTGATAAACTGGTCAGAACTGTGTTTAGGTCCTGTCCTTCCGACATTCTCTGCACAATTAATCCTGCCGACTACGCCACTGTAATAAGGAGACAGAAACGTATAAAGGTTTGGGGTTTCCGGCCCCGTATACTGTACAGAAATTATATCCAATAAACAAAAAATTCGGTCAATGCTCTGACTTGCGGTCATTACAAAACACACCCTTGTAGTGGATGGAGGGACCGGAAACTGATGACTGGAATGCTGGGAGGAACCGAAGTGTATTATGGGAGTCGTGACATCATCAAGGCGAGACCAGAGGAAGGGATGGAATGCAGAAGTGGCAGCGCGTGGCTTAGTGAGTCCGGAGAAAGTTATGGCGGTGTTGTTTCTGTCTTTCTGTGGGAACAAGAGAAAGAAAGGTTAGTACCCGGCCTTAATCCCCCGGCACAATGTATTACGCTACTCGTCGGGTCTTTTCGCGGCTCCCCAAGTGCGCGTGCGTGACAATAGATTAACAAATGGATCAGCTCATCTCATTAATAATATACACAAGCCAAATAGCCACTTCATTTGAAACTTAGGTTGCCCGGAGTTCCATCCTGCTGGTCACTTAGGCTTTCATAGACTGTCTCTCCTTCTGGTGTGCTTGAATCTTATGGAGCCCTGGCCAGAATGGGGCAGGGTCAGTTACCCTCAATGGGCGTCTTCTTTGGACTGTGGAGAAAGAAGGAGATGACACAGTTAATGATAGCGCCCCCTCTCGCCCCGGGGTGGTATTATGTAGCTCAAATGAGCACTTGAGGTGATCCTCCAACACATGTGTGTGACTCATGGTTGATATTAGTATGCTCTTATGATTGCAATAACTCTAGACTTCTAATTTTGATGAAAACATGCTATGCAGCCCCACTCACTACTTTCCTAACATTCTGAAGTTCTGAAAGTCTCCAAAGTGGCCGCAGGGGTCTTTCTCTCAAAAACGTGTGTTATGTTCATTGATGTTTCTAAATTGACCTGAAATGTGTCTGAGTGTGTAATTGTGTGTATGTGGGTCCTGCAATGAACTGACACAACTTGCCCAGGACTGTTTCAAGCCCCTTTTTTATTATGGAGTGTAACTGGCACTGCATTAAGTATATTTTTCTGCGTATTTAATCACTGTTATATATTCACTGTTAGAAAGACAATTATGTAACATTTACATTGCGCTGTATACAATAGTAATGCACATGTCCTCTTTCTGTAGGACAGACTAATGCTTTTTTAGTTTATAAAAAGTGTTTGGGATTTATTGTACCATTTTCATTTGCTTCAGCTTTCTCTTCCAATTTCGGCCATCATGTTGATAAATGTTCTTTGAGCGACAGAAGTAATTGGAAATATGCAATCTATAGGCTGTGATAACCCGAACGTTTCAGTAGAAGCATGTGAATTATCACCCTGGCATCATTTACAGGATATTATGTGAATTACTTCTAATAGGAGAAAAAAAGAAAAACAGCACATATTGAACAATAAAAAGCTTTAAAAACATTAAAAAGCATTCTGCATGGTCCAAATTAAATTATACGACAATGGATATTAGTTAAATTACCTTTCCAAACGTACAAACATTTGATACAGTTTTACTTCATACTGCATATATATTTTAAGCTTTAGAATTGAAGCTCACTTTCACCCATCCATTTATTGAAGATGGGTTTTCCATTACAGGATCGGCAGCAGCCTGCGCTAATTGTACAAGATTTTTTCTTCTTCTTTTGGCTGCTCCCGTTAGGGGTTGCCACAGCGGATAATCTTTTTCCATGTCTTCCTGTCTTCTCCATTTTGCTCTGTCATACCCATCACCTGCATGTCCTCTCTCACCACTTCCATAAACCTCCTCTTAGGCCTTCCTCTTCTCCCCTTACCTAGCAGCTCTATCCTTAGAACCCTTCTCCCAATATACCCAGCATCTCTCCTCTGCACATGTCCAAACCAGCGCAATCCTGCCTCTCTGACTTTGTCTCCAAATCGTCCAACCTGAGCTGACCCTCTAATGTACTCGTCCCAAATCCTATCCATCCTCATCACACCAAAATGCAAATCTTAGACAAGACAATTCCGAGACAATCCTCGGAACCTTAATGTTAATGTTAATTTGACATGTTTGCTTAATTACAATAAATGTATGTTTTGCATCCATATATGCAGTGGATTTAGAAAGTATTCAGACCACTTCATGTTTTGTTGTGTTGCAGCCTCGTGCTAAAATCATTTTGATTCATTTATATCAAACAACACTCAACACTCCAGAATGACCGAGTGAAAATGGGACTTTAGAAATTTTTGCAAATTTATTAACAGTAAAAAACACTTAAATATCACATTGACACAAGTATTCAGACCCTTTACTCAGTACTTAGTTGAAGCCCCTTAGACGGTGATTCCAGCCTGGATCCTTGTTGTATATGACTTGACAGATCCACCCAAGTCTCTCAGGTTGGATGAAGGTAATTGGTGGTCCGCTGTATTCAGGTTTCCCCAGAGATTTTCGACTGACCGGCTGAGCCACTTAAGAACATTGTAAGACGCTAGGGTTCGCTGCTGCCCCTTTCAACCCAACAGACAAACACACTGAACACAGGGTAAAATAACCAAGAAGGTATTTAATTCTTTTTCTTCTTGTTACAGTGCCCAGAATAACCTCTGCCACCATAATCAGGCAAAACCAATAATAATAATACAATGAATCACCACAAATCTCTCCTCCACACCTCCCAGCAAGCTCTGTTCTCTACCTCCCAACTCCGGCTCTCTTGCTGGGTCTCCAACAGTCCTTTATATAGTGTCTGGCTAGTCTCCGGCTCAGATGGAGAAGTTGAGTTTTCTGTCACCCAGAAGTACTTCGGAACTTCAGTCCCTGTGACTCGATAGCACTTCCGAACAAAGGAAAAGATATCAGTCTCCAAGTCCCTCTGCAGTGTCTCCTGGTGGCACCCATTACATCCAGCAGGGCTGAGAAACAAAACTCCAAATCCCATGGTGCCCTGCAGGAATCTGGGGCACCGCTATGCTGTAGGGACATCGCCCTCTGGCGTCTTGGAGAAGGCAGTGTCCCTCTGTAGCTGCTTTGCCCCATTTTTCTCCTCTTTGGGTGTCCCAGCCGGCCATCCGCCACAACATTCACAGAGTTGTCCCTTTGCGACTCCTGTGTTGTCTCTCATCCAATTGTTTGAAGCTGTGAACATGTTTTTTGTTTCTGATCTATCTGTAAATGATTCACAATTTTTTCTTTTATCCAAAAAGACAAGCATCTTGCAAATCTTTTGTTATTATTATTATCATTAGTAGGGGAGAGGGAAGGCTCGTTTAAGACTTGTTTCAACTCGTAGCTGTGATGCGTGGCTAATTATGCATGCACTGGATTCATTGTTATCTATTTTGCCAACAAGTGATTCATGGAGAAGCATGAAGCAGAATCCTGGAGGGTGTATGGGAGTTTGCCCAACCAGTCTACATGTGTTTTGTGGACTTGGAAAAGGCGTTCGACCTTGTCCCTCGGGGAATCCTGTGGGGGGTGCTCCGGGAGTATGGGGTACCGGACCCCCTGATAAGGGCTGTTCGGTCCCTGTACAACCGGTGTCAGAGCTTGGTCCGCATTGCTGGCAGTAAGTCGAACCCGTTTCCAGTGAGAGTTGGACTCCGCCAGGGCTGCCGTTTGTCACCGATTCTGTTCATAACTTTTATGGACAGAATTTCTAGGTGCAACCAGGGTGTTGAGGGGGTCCGGTTTGGTGGACTCAGGATTGGGTCACTGCTTTTTGCAGATGATGTTGTCCTGTTTGCTTCATCAGGCTGTGATCTTCAGCTCTCTCTGGATCGGTTCGCAGCTGAGTGTGAAGCGGCTGGGATGGGAATCAGCACCTCCAAATCCGAGACCATGGTCCTCAGCCGGAAAAGGGTGGAGTGCCCTCTCAGGGTTAGGAGCGAGATCCTGCCTCAAGTGGAGGAGTTCAAGTATCTCGGGGTCTTGTTCACGAGTGAGGGAAGAACGGAGCGTGAGATCGACAGGCAGATCGGTGCGGTGTCAGCAGTGATGCAGGCTCTGCATCAGTCTGTCGTGGTGAAAAAGGAGCTGAGCCATAAGGCAAAGCTCTCAATTTACCAGTCGATCTATGTTCCTACCCTCACCTATGGTCATGAGCTGTGGGTAGTGACCGAAAGAACGAGATCGCAAATACAAGCGGCTGAAATGAGTTTCCTCCACAGGGTGTCTGGGCTCTCACTTAAAGATAGGGTGAGAAGCTCAGTCATCCGGGAGGGGCTCAGAGTAGAGCTGCTGCTCCTCCGCATCGAGAGGAGTCAGATGAGGTGGCTCGGGCATCTGATCAGGATGCCTCCTGGACGCCTCCCTAGTGAGGTGTTCTGGGCACATCCAACTGGGAGGAGGCCCCGGAGAAGACCCAGGACACACCGGAGGGACTATGTCTCCCGGCTGGCCTGGGAATGCCTTGGGATTCTCCCGGAAGAGCTAGAAGAAATGGCCGGGGAGAGGGAAGTCTGGGCATCTCTGCTCAAGCTGCTGCCCCCGCAACCCGACCTTGGATAAGCGGAAGAGGATGGATGGATGGATGGTGATTCATGGAGCTCTCCATTAGACGATCTACACCTGTCCACAAGTCGTTTGGCCCACTCGTCCTGGGCAAACTGCTCTAGCTGTATCAGCTTTGAAGGGTCTTCTCCAGACTGCACGTTTCACTTCTTTCCATAGATGTTTGATTGGGTTCAAATAAAAACTCCTAGAAGGCCATTTCAGAATAGTCTGATGTTTTTTTCTCAGCCATTTTTGGCTGCTTTCAGCTGTATGTTTTGACTCTTTAATGCTGTTGGATGGTCCGTGTCCTGCGACTGACACAGAGCTCTCTGACACTGGGCAGTACGTTTCACTCCAGAATGTCCTGACAGTCTTGAGGTTTCATCGTTCCCTGCACAGACTCAAGGCACCCCGTGACAGACACAGCAGAGCAGCCCCAAAACATAAATGAGCCTCCTCCATGTTTCACAGCAGGTCCGCTGTTCTTTCCTTTGAAAGCTTCATGTTTTCATTTGTGGACATACAGTAGAGTTGATGTAACTTGCCAAAAAGCTCCAGCTTTGTCTCATTTGTCCAAAG
Organism: Erpetoichthys calabaricus; assembly: GCF_900747795.2. Lineage (NCBI taxonomy): Eukaryota > Metazoa > Chordata > Cladistia > Polypteriformes > Polypteridae > Erpetoichthys > Erpetoichthys calabaricus. The sequence goes on from NC_041400.2 coordinate 186,350,870, forward strand.
GACATTCTCCCAGAAGCCTTGTGGCTTGTCAATATGCATTTGACCAAATTCTAGGCTGGCTTTTTTATGAGGAGTCCTCCTGGGTCTTCTTCCATTAAGCCCACTGCCACTCAAAAAGCGATGGATTGTGCAATCAGATACTGATGGAAGCTCCTTAAAAATTTGTGAGTCCTTTCCCCGCCAGCTCCCTCAGGTGATACCCATTTACCCCGATAGGGCTGTCCATCAGGAATATAATTCCCAAAGTGCCCTGCGGGTGTACAGATGGGAGCTCTACCCAAGGGATGTTGCTATCTTGCGTACTGGAGGACTACGTGTCCCCAAGTGACAGTCCTTCCCTGTCCTTCTATTATACCTTCCTGGCCAGGAAAGGTATCTGCATCTATCTCAGCCGGATGCCAATCCATCCTTATCCTTACCTTATCCATATCCTCCTAGGTTGGGATGCTAGTTTGCCCACCACAGTAACTACAATAGATAGACAGATACACTGAAAGCACTAAAGATAGATAGATAGATAGATAGATAGATAGATAGATAGATAGATAGATAGATAGATAGATAGATAGATAGATAGATAGATAGATAGATAGATAGATAGATAGATAGATACTTTATTAATCCCAATGGGAAATTCACATTCTTCAGCAGCAGCATACTGATACAATAAATAATATTAAATTAAAGAATGATAACAATGCAGGTGAAAAAACAGAAAAACAGACAATAACTATGTATAATGTTGAATGTTAACGTTTACCCCTCTGGGTGGAATTAAAGAGTCGCATAGTTTGGGGGAGAAACGATCCCCTCAATCTGTCAGTGGAGCAGGACAGTGACAGCAGTCTGTCGCTGAAGCTGCTCTTCTGTCTGGAGATGATACTATTAAGTGGATGCAGTGGATTCTCCATAATTGATAGGAGCCTGCTGAGCGTCCTTCGCTCTGCCACAGATGTTAAACTGTCCAGCTCCATGCCAACAATAGAGCCTGCCTTCCTCACCAGTTTGTCCAGACGTGAGGCGTCTTTCCTCTTAATGCTGCCTCCCCAGCACACCACTGCGTAGAAGAGGGTGCTCGCCACAACTGTCTGATGGAACATCTGCAGCATCTTATTGCAGATGTTGAAGGACGCCAGCCTTCTAAGGTAGTATAACCGGCTCTGTCTTTTCTTGCACAGCGCATTAGTATTGGCAGTCCAGTCTAATTTATCATCCAGCTGCACTCCCAGATATTTATAGGTCTGCACCATCTGCACACAGTCACCTTTGATGATCACTGGGTCTATGAGGGGTCTGGGCCTCCTAAAATCCACCACCAGCTCTTTGGTTTTGCTGGTGTTCAGGTGTAGGTGGTTTGAGTCGCACCATTTAACAAAGTCATTGATTAGGTCCCTATACTCCTCCTCCAGCCCATTCCTGATGCAGCCCACGATAGCAGTTTCATCAGCGAACTTTTGCACATGGCAGGACTCCGAGTTGTATTGGAAGTCCGATGTATATAGGCTGAACAGGACCGGAGAAAGTACAGTCCCCTGTGGCGCTCCTGTGTTGCTGACCACAATGTCAGACGTGCAGTTCCCAAGACGCACATACTGAGGTCTGTCTTTAAGATAGTCCACGATCCATGCCACTAGGTATGAATCTAATCCCATCTCTGTCAGCTTGTCCCTAAGGAGCAGAGGTTGGATTGTGTTGAAGGCGCTAGAGAAGTCTAGAAACATAATTCTTACAGCACCACTACCTCTGTCCAAGTGAGAGAGGGATCGGTGTAGCATATAGATGATGGCATCTTCCGCTCCCACCTTCTCCTGATATGCAAACTGCAGAGGGTCAAGGGCGTGTTGAACCTGTGGCCTAAGGTGGTGAAGCAGCAGCCTCTCCATGGTCTTCATCACATGTGATGTCAGAGCAACAGGCCGAAAGTCATTCAGCTCACTAGGACGTGATACCTTTGGGATTGGGGTGATACAAGATGTTTTCCAAAGCCTCGGGACTTTCCTCTGTTCCAGGCTCAGGTTGAAGATGCGCTGTAGAGGGCCCCCCAGCTCCGATGCACAGACCTTCAGCAGTCGTGGCGATACTCCATCTGGACCCGCTGCTTTGCTGACACGAAGTCTCCTCAGCTCTCTGCTCACTTGCGCTGTTGTAATTATGGGTGGGGATGTCTTTCCTATGCTGGTATCAGCAGAAGGATGTGTGGAGGGTGCAATACTCCGAGGTGAGAGTGAGAGTGGGTTAGGGTGGTCAAACCTGTTAAAGAAGTTGCTTCGAGCTGCAGCCAGTGATGATCTTCATCCCATCCCACACTTCCTTCATGCTGTTATTCTGCAACTTCTGCTCCAGCTTTCTCCTGTACTGCTCCTTCGCCGCCCTGAGCTGGACTCGGAGTTCCTTCTGCACGCGCTTGAGCTCATGCTGATCACCGTTTTTAAAAGCCCTTTTCTTCAGGTTCAAAAGGCCCTTGATGTCACTTGTAATCCATGGCTTGTTGTTAGCATAGCAGCATACAGTTCTTACTGGAACTACAATGTCCATACAGAAGTTGATGTAGTCAGTAGTGCAGTCAACAACTTCCTCAATGTTCTCACTATGAGATCCCTGCAGGATATCCCAGTCTGTAGTTCCAAAAAGTTCTCTCAGAGTATTCTCAGCCTCTATAGATAGATAGATAGTGTGAAAGGCACTATATGATAGATAGATAGATAGATAGATAGATAGATAGATAGATAGATAGATAGATAGATAGATAGATAGATAGATAGATAGATAGATAGATAGATAGATAGATAGATAGACAGATAGTGTGAAAGGCACTATATGATAGATAGATAGATCCAATTCAGGGTTGCAGAGCCTACTTTTCCAGTGCAGAACACAAAACAGTATGGATGGAATGACATTTATTCAGTTTACTGATATTGAAATATTTGGGTATCATCAGAAATATGCACAAATATCATAATAATAATAATAATATGAATGCTTATGAAAAATATATAGAAGTAATACCATACATGCCTGACAGTGTGCTGTATGAATTCAGGTGGCTGGATGTTTGCACCCAGCCTATAAATGGCGCTCTATTTATGTTATCCTGTTCTTTAATCCCTGCAGCTTCAGAGTGGATGAGCTGACGAGGTACAGGAGCCGCATAGCATCACAGCAGCCTGGGCTGACATCTATGAAGGGATTTGGATGAATAGTTTATAGCAGTGAATCATTGGCAAGCATGGCACTGGGAGAGTGTATAAATTGGGAGCGGCGTCGGCGCAAGGGCAGAGCCCTGTGGACTGCCGCCTTTTATCGCATCATGCCTTACTGCAAGCCTTTTAGTTTTGTTGGTCTCTTGCTTTTACTTTAATGAAGCTGCCAATCAATTTTTTTGTTAGTTCACCAGAAAAAAAGGACTCCATAATCTTCTCTCTTTCCTGACGTTTCTTATGTTGCCATGATATTTTTTCCTCTAATGATACAGTAGGTCCTCTTTGAAGCACATGTCTATTTTATCTCTGGGTGCCACAGCATTTTAAAAGCCAAGGCAGGCAAAGCCAGAAATAATTTAAAGGTGTTGTAGGACGAGAGGCACTGAGTGGGAGGAAAGATAATGACAGCAGGACAGAACGCTGATGTGTGCAGCCCCAGCAGTGAGTGATCTTAAAGTAATCACGTCTGTGCAGAGCAATGTGGATACCCGAGCCTGGACTGGAAAATTGTGAACTGATGTGTGCTCAAAATCCTAATCCAGGCAGAGATTATGAGAAGACATTTGGATATAAATCTAAGACAAAGACAACTGGCCTTTAGTAGACTCAGAAGAAATCTTAATGGCCTGGCCAGTCTTTTAACTGATTTGACCTGCACCCTGCTTGATGTGATGTGAGCACAACATAGAACATTACCAGTGTGACCACCAGGGGGCGCCCATAGAGCCCCCAACACCAGATACAATTTAACCAAATACAGTTTCAGGTAAAATAAAAGGTAGTGTCACACACGTGTGATTAGGGGACAGCCAAAGGGTCCAATTCACGGCGTGAAAACATTGGGAAAGGGGTTAATTAAAGGGTACTGACGCCTTCTGTCTTTCTTCTCACAGAAGATTAGGTATCTTTTCCGTCCCTTCCAGATGACCTCACTGCTGTCCATTCCAGATGACCTCACTTCCATCCCAACCTGATGACCTCACTTCCGTCCTTTCCAGATGACCTCACTTCCGTCCATTCAAGATTAACTCACTTCTGTCCTTTCCAGATAGCCTCTCTTCCATCCTTTCCAGATGACCTCTTTCCGTCCATTCCAGATGACCTCACTTCTGTCCCAACCTGATGACCTCACTTCTGTCCATTCAAGATGATCTCACTTCCGTCCTTTCCAGATGGCCTCTCTTCCATCCTTTCCAGATGATCTCACTTCCGTCCCAACCTGATGATCTCACTTCCATCCTTTCCAGATGACCTCACTTCCGTTCCAACCTGATGACCTCACTTTCATCCTTTCCAGATGACCTCACTTTCGTCCATTCCAGATGACCTCACTTCCGTCCCAACCTGATGATCTCACTTCCGTCCTTTCCAGATGACCTTACTTCCGTTCCAACCTGATGACCTCACTTTCATCCTTTCCAGATGACCTCACTTTCGTCCATTCCAGATGACCTCACTTCCGTTCTTTCCAGATGACCTCACTTCCGTCTCAAGCTGATGACCTCACTTCGGTCCTTTCCAGATGACCTCACTTCTGTCCCAACCTGATGACCTCACTTCCGTCCATTCAGGATGACCTCACTTCCGTCATTTCCAGATGACCCCACTTCTGTCAATTCCAGATAACCTCACTTCCATCCCAACCTGTTGACCTCACTTCTGTCCTTTCCAGATGACCTCACTTCCGTCCTTTCCAGATGACCTCACTTCCGTCCATTCCAGATGACCTCACTTCCGTCCCAACCTGATGAGCTCACCCTACTTCCTGCCTGCCTTAATATAAATCTCAGTCTTTTCATTTATCATTTGTCTTTGGTTATTTTATAGCCTGCAAGACCAGTTTCAGTCCTTATTTACTACTCATCCAATCCCCAAATCTTCATTTTGTCCAAGTGCCATTATTTGACAGTAGTTAAACATTTAATAGTTTCTTAACATGGTTCAATTAGTTCAGCAAATTAAATAACGCTCAATTAGTCACTTTCTGTCTTCTTCCACTACTTCTCCACGAGGGTCATCTGCTGCCGCCTCCCGACCCTGACTCTGTGGTGCAGATGAGGTGCCATCTTTTTTGCTGGACCTGGGAATACTCCCATTGTCAAAGTTTTACACGTCTGAAGCACCAGGTGGAAGTTCCCTAAAGTAGAAATAACATTCCCCTACGGCTCCATTTGGTGGCACCCAAGTACCCCAACAGGGCTGCTTCTCAGGACTACATCTCCCAGTATGCCCTGTGGGTTTACAAATAATAGTTCCACCAGAAGGATGCTGCCACCCTGTGTACAGGGGGAATTACATGGTCCCGGAAAGCAGCATCTCTCTGTACTTCCATTATTGGCCTCCAGACCAGGAAAGGTACCAGCAACCAACATATCCACTCTGACATTTACACTGGATACAGGAGGAGAGTAGGCTAATGAATTTAAAGGAAATGTGTTGGGGAGAAAACAACTAGAAGGAGCTGAAACAGAGCAAGGAAGAAAAAAATAAGGAGAGCCCAAAATACAGCAAAGTCACAGATTTATTTAAATCCGAAATGGAGTCAAGTGCAGGTATTGGGAAAATCCAAGTCATCTGGACTCCCACAAGACATTCCCAATATTGAATTGAGATCTGGTGATTGTGGAGGCCATTTGAGTCAAGTGAACTCATTGTCCTTTTCAAAGAACACAGTTTGAGATAATTTGTGACATGGCGCGTTATCATGCTGGACATAGCCATGAGAAGATGGGTACACTGCGGTCATTAAAGGGAAGGACATGGTCAGCAACAATACTCAGGTAGGCTGTTGCCTTTAAACGATATTCAGTTGATACTAAGGGGCCCAAAGTGTTCCAAGAAGATATCCCCCACACCATTACAGCACCACCACCAGCCTGAACTGTTGATATAAGGCAGGATAGTCCCATGGTTTCATGTTGTTGACACCAAATTCTGACTCTACCATATGAATGTTGTAGGTGAAACTGAAACTCATCAGACCAGGCAATGATTTCCCAATCATCTATTGTCGATTTTGGTGAGCCATGTGAATTGTAGCCTCAGTTGCCTGTTCTTAGCTAACAGGAGTGGTACCGGTGTGGTCTCCTGCTGCTGTAACCCACCTGGTTCAAGGTTCAATGTGTCGTGTGTTCAGAGATGCTCTTCTGCACACCACGGTTGTAACGAGTGCTTATTTGAGTTATTGTTGCCTTTCTGTCAGTTCATACCAGTCTGGCCATTCTCCTATGACCTCTGGCATCAACAAGGCATTTTTGCCCAGAGAACTGCTGCTCACTGGATGTTTAACCTTTATCAGATCATTCTCTGTAAGCCCTAGAGATGGTTGTGTGTGAAAATCCCAGTAGATCAGCAGTTTGTGAAACACTCAGACCAGGCTGTCTGGCACCAACAGCTATGCCACATTCAAAGTCACTTCAGTCCCCTTTCTTCTCCATTTTAATGCTCAGTTTGAACTTCAGCAGGTCGTCTTGACAATCTCTACAGGCTGAAATGCATTGAGCTGCTGCCATGTGAATGGCTGATTAGATATTTATGTTGACAAGCAATTGAACAGGTGTACCTAATAAAGTGGCCGGTGAGTGTCCATCCATCCATTATCCAACCCGCTATATCCTAACTACAGAGTCATGGGGGTCTGCTGGAGCCAATCCCAGCCAACACTGGGCGCAAGGCAGGTAACAAACCCCGGGCAGGGCGCCAGCCCACCACAGGACACACACACATACCCAGCATGCACTAGGGACAATTTAGAATTGACAATGCACCTAACATGCATTTCTTTGGACTGTGGGAGGAAACAGAGAAAACACAAGCAGACATGGGGAGAACATGCAAATTCCACGCAGGGAGGATCCGAGAAGCGAATCCGGGTCTCCTAACTGCGAGGCAGCAAAGCTACCCACTGCACCACCGTGCCGCCGCCGGTGAGTGTATATATTTAATATAAAGTAGTTACTTAAAATACATTTTTGTAAATAAGCAAACCTCACGCTATTGGTCCAAGAGATTATGATATGATACCACCCACCTGAGAGAGTCACCACAGAGCACACAGCCTTTTTTTTTCTTTGTGGGTGTGGCAATGCGTTGTTTCAGTGTGTGCTCCTAACCTCTCTCTCTCTCTCTCTCTCTCACTCACTCACTCAATCGCTCTCTTGCTCTCTCTCTCTCTCCCTCCCTCCCTATTGTGCCTACGTGACCACACGGTAATACCCAAACTATTCCGAAGTCTACACCTTTATCGTAAGAGCATCCCTTATCTGCGATGGAGCGTTCGACAAAAGAAGAAAATATGAAGCTGGTTTTAAATAAAACATCGTTGAAGTAGCGAAACAAATTGGTAACTACGCGGCTGCAACAAAATTCGATGCGTCTGAGACACTGATGTGAGATTGGAGGAGGCAAGAAGATGTGAAAAAAAAAAAAATGAAGTGTCGCATTTTTGAACGGGCGTATAAGTCGGGGTCTGATTTTCTGATCGATTTTTCGGGTTTCAAGACCCGACTTATACGTGATGTAGCAGTAGAGGCTTTTATTGACCTCTTGAACCCTCAGGTACCACTCTAAACACCAGGTAAAAGTATAATTATTATTTATCAAATAATAATACAGTGCACCAAGCACCCTCCACTCCACACTACTCATATAATCAATAAACCAATAACAAATACCAATCCTCCTCTCCCAGACACTTAGCCACCCTACCTCCCAGCTCAGCTCAGTGTCTGAGCTTTCCCAGAGTCCTTTTATACCCCCGACCTGGAGGTGATTTCTGCCCAACAGTCCACAAGTCCTTATTACTTCCGGGTCAGGGTAAAAGTCCTTTTCTTCAACCTGGAAGTACGTCATTTCTCCTGTTCACGTGACCAGGATGTACTTCCAGGTTATAGGGCACATAAGAGTCCAGGAGCCTCCCTACAGCGACTCCTGGTGGTCCCCAAGGTATCCAGCAGGGCTGTGCATAAAAACTACAAAGTCCATGAGGCCCTGCTGGAATTCGGGGCACGTCCATGCTGTCGGGAGAGCTCCTCCTGGTGGCCTGGGGGTGAGGGCTGGAATATGTAGCCGGCCATCCATCACAGTGAGTATATACGGTTTTTGCACTTCATGTGATTTTTATTTTGGGGTCACTCCTTTAAAATTTTATTTTTGCTCAATGGTGAGTGTTTGTGCCTTTCCTAATTAATTAAATTGACCCAGAGGTGGATTCTAAATAAGGTGTAGAAACATCTCAGTGATGATCACACAAAATGGAGTGTAGCTGCGGCTAAATTTCAAGTGTCATAGTAAAGAGTCTGAGATTTCAGGTGTTTATGTTTGTTTTTGTTTTTTCATTCTGGTCTGTTGAGTGCTGCTTGGTGAGGGAAAAAAATGAATGTATATGATTTAAAGACACTGGGCTGCAGCACAGCAAAACATGAAAAACGTGAAGTGGTTAGTACTTTCTGAATTCACTGTAAATAAGTATGCATGAGACAGCGGCACCACACATACATCATTTTTTTAATTAGACCTCATTACAGTGCCTTCCATACTGTTTGGGGCAAAAACACATTTTCCTTCATTTATCCTTCTGCTCCACAGCTTAAAATTACAAATTAGGCAATTCAGATGTGATTAAAATGCACGCTGTACACTTTCATTTAAGGGGATTTGCAAACCACATGCAGAAATGGCACTTTTTATACATATCAGAGTACCATAATGTTTGGGACAATTGGCATCACAGATGTTTGTGATTTGTCAGGTGGGTTTCATTAATTCATAAGATGCCCTTGTGCAGATCAGTAAGCTGTATGGGCACCCATCCTTCACAAACTTTGCGGTACCCCAAGTCATCACACACTATGGCTGTGTAACAAAATGCGCTATATGGGCACTGACCTGACACAGACAGACACGGGAGGCACACTTATAAAATAAATAATCTTTTATTTTCTTTGTCTGTGGGCTACATCTTCCCCGTACCCACAGACACAACACAGTCCCACACTAAGCACAAGCACAATCTCCAATAAACACAAATCAAATCTCTCTTTTCTTTATCTCCTCCACTCCTCTCCAGCAAGCTAAGTCCCCCTCTCCCGACTCTGGCTTTCAGAGTAGTGTCTGCTGGTCCCTTATATAGGTCACCTGGAAGTGCTCCAAGTACTCCATGACCCACTTCCTGCAGAACTTCCGGGTGTGGCAGAAGAACCCCCAACACAGGCTCACGGACAATTGCAGGACATCCTGACGGGACCCCCAGATCCTAACAAGGCTGTAATGAACTCCAATTCCCATGAAGCCCTGCGGGAGTCCTAGGTGTCGATGCCATCCAGGGAGTTTGCCATCTAGCGTTCCTGGAGAGGTGATGCACTGTCCACACTTGCTCCCTTGGTCCTTCCAAGGCACAGGTGTCCTGGCCCGGGCAGGGGCCCCGGCCATCCATGACAGGCTGATATCTACATGTGCAGTAACGGCAGAAAACATAATCTTCTCTGATGAAGGCATTCGACATATCAATGTGGGCTTGGCGTTGATGGCCGACCAGATAGAGCTTCGTCGGTTACACTTCTTCTTACCACTTTAAACCTTTCTTTCCATTCATAAACTTTTTGTTGAGTCGTGCTGTTTTCATCCATCATCCTTTGGTGAATTTCAACAGGTTTCATTCCCTCTGCTCCATTACGGCTGTGACGGACATTTGGGGCTCTTACCCGGCTGGGATGCCTCCCTGATGGAAGGACCAGTGGAGAGAGCTTGCACGGGGGCTTACATCTCCCAGAATGGTAGAGGGCACCCAGCAGTGCCATGGGCTTGGAGCCTGGATAATCAGCCCTGTTGAGGTCTGTGGCCACCACCAGGGGGCATATGGAGAAACTGCAGAGCCCTTCATGGCAGAAATGCCGCCACACATTTGGAAGTACAGCCGGAAGGAGATTACAGGACACCTGGAGCACTTTTGAGGACCCTAGAAAAGGAGCCCCCCTCACTCCATTTGGGGAACCAGAGACTGAAGGAGGAGTGGAGGTGGACAAGAGAAAGAAAGAAAGAAAGAAAGAAAGAAAGAAAGAAAGAAAGAAAGAAAGAAAGAAAGAAAGAAAGAAAGAAAGCTACATGTATCAGTGCTTATTGTACTGTGCTGCCTTGATGGGGATTGAAGGGAAAGCGATTCCCACAGCTGAATAAAAGGCTTGCGTTGTGCTGCACTTGTGTCTGCCTCTTGTGTTGGGTGTTGTGGGGCTGGCACACCCCTGGTGGTCACACGACATGTTGTTCAACAACAGTTTAACCCTTTAACCGCCAACTCCCTAAATATTCCCCACGCCAGGCGAAATCTGAACAATTTTCGTTTTTTTACTTTTTTACATTTATTCAAGCAGTATTGACCACTAAATGTTGTGCAAGTTCTAGAAATGGGCAAACACATTCAACTGGAGTACCAGTTATCCATCCAAATGGTGTACCCATTGTCCAATAGTGGTACGGCAAGGTACACAACAATTTTCTCTGAAAATCCAAAGTCCTTACATTCATCTGGCAACACTGCTGAAATACTACTCATAGGATCCTCTTTGCCAGTGTATACACGAAATCTATAAATGTAACCTGAATTCTCAGCTAAGCAAAACATCTTGATACCAAACCGTGCCCTTTTCAATGGTAGATACTGTCGAAACTGTAAGCGGCCCTTCCACAACAATAAACTTTCATCAACTGCAACTGACGGTCCTGGCATGTAGGGCAACTGAAATGTTTCAAATAAATGGTGAATCAAAGGACGTAGCTTGAACAAGCGGTCGCGGTGTGGATCTTTCTTATCTGGCTCATTTCTGTTGTCATTCAAATGAAAGAATTTCAGCAGCAAAGAGAATCGGTTACGTTTCATGATAGCTGCAAAAATAGGTGTTGCATACATAGGATCTGTAGACCAGTACATCTCAATATCTGGTTTTCTGATTATTCCCATCAACATCAAAATCCCAATGAATTTTTTCATTTCGTTTTCATCAGTGTCTACCCAAGCACGAACACGGGAATGTGGAGGTAAATTGGGATTTTTCTCAATAAACTGTGCTGCATACAGATTTGTCTGATGAACAAAATGTCTGATCAAATCAGGTGACACAAACAGCTCATAAAACTGCTCAGCAGTGTAATTGTTTACATCAACAATAAAGCAACACGTTGCCTCAAACGGATGCAGAAAAGGTAGTTCACCACGGGCAGCAGTCCAGTTGAGATGCTGGGGATACACCCACTCATCGCCGTCATCCGATGCGTCTTCATTCACAGTATCATGCAGCGCACGTTGCTGCTCATCATTGTCGCTAAAATCTTCTTCAGAACTGCTACAATCATGATCAGAACTGTCCAAAATCGCCTGCAAAGCCTCACTTGAAGTCAGTTTACGTTTCGCCATATTCACAGCTGTCACTTCCGAATCACGTCACATAACCGGCCAAAACAACCACAGAGTTGTCGAAATACAATGTAGTAATAATACCCACGCCAAACCGTCAGTTATACTACGCGCCAGGCATTCATATAACCATAGGCAAATGTGCCGGATAATTCCGGCAGTATGGCGTTAGCAATAAAACAACGATGCCGGATATATCCGGCAGAGGGCGGTTAAGGGGTTAATCCCACAAATGGAGCGTCCATGTTCGTTGGGCCTTGGTTTCAAGTAGACTAATGGCAGAGCGGTGGGCTGGGCATGTTTGAATTATCCATAAGCCATCGTGAGCATGTTGCATTGCGTCAGCTGCAGTTACAGCCTAGTTTTCAAATTGCCTTTACTTTTTGATTTACCCTCATATTAATTTCCATAACAGGGGGTCTACCAGACTGATAGCAGCCCCTGAGTCTGTAGCCATCCTTTGCCTTTGCATAACAATGACGAGAGAGAGAGAGAGAGTGAGATTGGGTGCATGCACTGATACAGCACACCCACCACATGACAAACCACCTCAGGATCCCACCATAGGACTCGAGTGCAGCCACCACACCTCACCACCACACTTCAACAACAGTGTGAGTTATGTTTACAGTAGCTGGGGTGCCAATCCATTCCAGCAACCCCCAAGTTTTCCCTGCAAGTTGGAGAACCTGCTTGTAGCGCTGGATTCAGGTTAACGTCATACCCAGGACGAAGCAATTGCAGGTTAAGGGTCTTGCTCAATGGCCCAACAGAGTGAAATCACTTCAGGCATTTACGGGATTCGAACTGGCAATCTTCCGATTGCCGGCACAGATCCCTAGCCTAAGAGCCACCACTAATATACTCTTATGACATTCATGAAGGAAGGTTTTCTGTATTTCTCATATTAAGATTTCTTAGGTAGGCATTCCTGAAATACAGTTTAAGCCTCTTATTAGCATTAATTCACCTTAGCAAATCAATAATCCATTATGCTATCAAAACCTATTATATATTAATGCAACCTAAAATACTGATAAATTAACACGGAAGCATCATTACAGTAACTGTAAGTGATAGTCCTGGAAAATGTATACAGTCATGAAAAAGAGTGATGAAAGTTGCATTACTTATATCATTAATACTAATAAGTCGAAAGCAGCTGAATGGAAGGATCTTGTGATAAGAAAGAGTCAAAGACATCATAAAGATTTGGGGCAGTCACCCGTATATTGCTTTCCCGGCTGCAAAAGCTTGATTTAAAGTAGCACGATGTGCATAGAACAAAGTCCAGAACAGAACTGATTACATGGAGACAAGATGGCAGTTTTAACTGATAAAACGGGAAATGACGTCATCGGCGCTGGAACCAAAGTGACATCATCGTCTGTGCCAGGACTGGAAGTGACGTCTTCTTGACCGGAAGCGAAGTCATTGTCTGCGCTGGAACCAAGTAGGATTTCCTGAGAATGGTCTGCAACAGACTGTGAGAGACAGATAGCACACTCCGTCGCCCCCTGGTCTGGTGTATAATTACAATTTTGTAGGCTCTTTAAGTGTTTCCCATGTGTACCTGTGTGACAATCTACAATGGGTTATGTTGAGAGCGCAGCAGATTATTGGGATACAGCTTCCAGCTCCATAGCACATGCTGCCTCAGGAAAGCCACCAGCATCTGCATGGATTCCACACAGCCATGCCAGAGTTTATTTGAACTTCTCCCATCCAGCAGATGCTTCAGAGCCTTTCCTGCATGGACCTAGCGGTTCAGAAACAGCTTTATCGTAAGAGCTATAAACACACTCAGTCAGTCCATCCAGTGCTCCCAGTAGAACTGTTTGTACTTGGAATTACAAGCACCTCGCTGTAAACTTGTACAACAACTGCAATATTGCACAACCTGAACTACTTTATGAACTATTTGCACTATCTGTACATGTATGTTGTACTTATGCTTTGATAGAGTATATTTTTATTCATATTATTTTATAGGAAAGTTAGTTTATGGGGGAGTTTCATGTTGAATTTCACTGTACCATATGATGATGGTGTCGAATGAGCGGTTACTCAGAGTCCTGAATGAGGTACTTTACCAGCATTGTGAGGGAGCGTCGGTTATGGCACAATGGCCATGTGGCACGATTCCCAGAGGGTGATCTGCCTCACAGGATCCTCATTGTTGAGGGCCTGAGTGACTGGACCAGGCCAAGGGGACATCCATGTAACACCTGGCTGCGGCAGATAGAGGGTGAGACTGGACCGCGTATCTGCCTGGTGCGATTGCCAACCAGGATCCCGAGCTGTTTCGTCTTGTGGTGGGTGCGGCAACATCCTGTACAAGTGCATGCTCCCCAACCTGACCTGACCTGATACGATGACAGTAAGGGAATTCAATTCAACTCCATTTAAATTCATTTTCATGCATTTATAAAATGGTGGTATATTAACACAGTGGTTAGCGGTGGTATCAGAAGTGGGATTACATCAGGGATCAGCTCTGAGCCCTTTCTTATTTGCAATGGTGATGGACAGATTGACAGACGAGATTAGACAGGAGTTCCTGTAGACTGTGATGTTTGCTGATGACATTGTGATCTGTAGCGATAGTAGGGAGCAGGTAGGGGAGACACTGGAGAGGTGGAGATATGATGAGGAAAGGAGAGGAATGAAGGTCAGGACCATTACGACAGAATACATGTGTGTGAATGAGAGGGAGGTGAGTGGAATGGTGAGGATGCAGAGAGTAGAGTTGGCGAAGGTGGAGGAGTTTAAATACTTGGGATCAACAGTACAGAGTAATGGGGATTGTAGAAGAGAGGTGGAGCGTGCAGGCAGGGTGGAATGGGTGGAGAAGAGTGTCAGGAGTGATTTGTGACAGACGGGTATCAGCAAGAGTGAAAGAGAAGGTCTACAAGATGGTAGTGAGACCAGCTATGTTATATGGGTTGGAGACGGTGGCACTGACCAGAAAGCAGGAGACAGAGCTGGAGATGGCATATTTGCATTCGGTGTGACGAGGATGGACAGGATTAGAAATGAGGATGTAACAGGGCCACATAGGTATTGTTGTTTATCGTGTTTGCACCCAGTCGCATCTCATCACATCATGCTGCTTAAACTAATATGTGTCTGTTTAAATGTCATCTCCGTAATGAGAAATGGGGAAGGATGTTGCCTGGAGGCAGCGACCCTTGGACACGTCAGTACCGGAGTTTTGCCAGTTACATCCGGCTCATCATTATTTAAACGATCAGGAGGGGAAGAAGAGGAAGGAAGGAGAGAGACAGAGATTTCAAGTATCGACAACCGATCAACATTATTCTGCAATATTTACATTGTGCCTTGTTCCTGTTTGCTTCTCATTTCGCCAAAATCACGACAGCACCATTATCGCCAGAAACCCTGGGGCTGGACATTATTATCCACTATTCGGTGAGGTTGTTCTGTTTTACTCGGGAGATACAAACACACCCATTTTTGATCAGTCATCCGTATTCTGGACTTTGATTTACCCGGACTGAATTTCACGTTCATTTTCATTCAGTACTCATTCATTTATATTATTTGTGTTTTGTGTTTGTTATAGGTTTGCAGGGGCAAGGGAGGTTTTGTTATTGTATATGTGTTGTTTTCACTTTGCTGCTTTGGTGGAGGGATATATATACAGATATATTTTACGTCATGGAATTGTATTCTTGTAGCTGTCATTGTGTTGTATTTAATATATTCCTACACTTATTTTACATATCTGCTTCATTTGCTAGTCTTTGAACCGTCGATTGGGGAGGAAGGAAAATATTATTTGTCAGAGGTACGATTTGGTATAGGTAGGTTTTCTCAGTAATTCATCCAGGCCACAGGTCCTGGTAGTGTGGCTGCCAGCTGGGTAAGGGGTCAGCCAGAACAAGGACATTAGAGGGTCAACTCAGGTTGGGGGACAAAACCAGAGAGGCGAGATTGCGTTGGTTTGGACATGTACAGAGGAGAGATGCTGGGTATACTGGCAGAAGGGTGCTAAGGATAGAGCTAAGCTAAGCTAAGAGGAAGGCCTAAGAGAAGGTTTATGGATGTGGTGAGAGAGGACATGCAGGTGATGGGTGTAACAAAACAAGATGCAGAGGACAGAAAGATATGGAAGAAGATGATCCGCTGTGGCGACCCCTAATGGGAGCAGCTGAAAGAACAAGAAGTAACGTAATGGTAAGCATTGCTGTCTCAATCTTGAAGCTCAAGAAAAGAAGATGAAGTAATTGAAATGTATAATGAGGTGTACCCATAGTATAGCGGAGAGGTAGAGCACGAGTCCAAACAAAGACACGAGGGACAGCATAAATATTAGCTAAACAAACAGGCTTGATGGACTGAATGGTCTCCTCCCATTTGTCAGATTTCTTATGTATTCTTATGAAACGAGATATCGAGCATCAAAACAAAGTCACAAGATACAAAACAAGCTCAGAATTCAAAGCAAGCTCTAAGTACATTAAAATCCTTTCCCTAATCATCTAAATGGCCAACAAAGATTCAAGGCTTTAAAGTTTTAATCAATCAGTTTGGAAAAGTTTTACATAGCACGACCATTTTTTAAAGAGGTACATACTGACACTGCGTACACATGGCATGATGCAGTTACACAGTCTGGACAAGAAGAGGCCATTCAGTCCAACAATGCACACCAGTCCTATGTGCTTACTTAATCTAAAATAACATCAATAACATCACTTGTGTTTCGATCTGAGCTCGTTACTTGTGATAATCAGTTTTGTACCCTGCCCTGTAACGCAGTCCTCCATGGTGATGTTTACTCGATTATGTTGATCCCTTTTGGATAGAACCAAACCAAGTAAATGCAAATGTAAAATTACAAGTGTAAACTGTGAGTGTTGGAAAAATCTGAAGGGGGTAACGGATATCTTTGCTAAAAGAATTTTAAGATTTAATGCGAAAGAAAAGTGAATGCTGAGCGTCTTAGAATAACATCAAGGGAGCTGCTAGAACCTACATTAATACATTCATTGTCCAGGTGTCCGTTGTGGCCTTCAAGGGGTGCTCCAATTCTCCAAACCCGACAGAGACAGATGCAGACAGAAGTTCAACAACACACACAGACTTTTATTCAGTTGTGGGAAACGCTTCCTTTTCGTTTCCCATCTGCAGAGCACAACACAGCCAATGAAGCACTGTTGATAAAGCCCAATACTCCAGCACTCTATCTCTCTGTCTTCTTTCTCTCTCTCTTTTCCTCAGTTTGCCTCCACTCCTCCAGCAAGCTTTGTCACCTCCCTCCAAACTCTGGTTCCTGGAGCAGTGGCAGAGGGCTTCTTTAATTCTGCCCCTGGAAGTACTTCCGGTGGCCCATTCGCCTTGTCTGGAAGCACATCAGGGTGAGGTGGAAGCCCAACAAAGTAGGGCTGCAAAATCCCTGCAGCACCCACAGGTGGAACCCAACAGGGTTGTACCGAACTCCCATGAAGCCCTGTGCAGGTATTGCTGCAACCCAGGAAGGCTGCCATCTAGCGCTCTGAGAGAGATAATACCCTTTGCATGTTCTTTCCCCTGAACATTCCTTTCTGAAGGCATCCCGGACAGGTAAAGGCCATGGCCTTCCATCACGCATAATCATCAGAGGGTCACCCTCTTTGTTCCACCCAAGGAATGCAATTTCACCTCGGGCAGAAAAGGGGCTCTGCCACTGAGCTGTCTTCCTTTTCCACCACAGTGAAGGCATTAGACTCCACACCTTCAAGTCCCTGGATCATTAAAGCACAACCACCCGGGAGGTGGTGTCCCTCATTGACTGGATGAGTGGAGAGATGGAGCTCCTTCGGTTCCTTGGGCCCACATGATCTAAAGAAGCCCTTGAGAGGTATTACTTTCCGTTGTTTATAGCGCCATCGTGCAAACCTTTTGTTTGTTTATTGCGCCATCACACTCTACTTTTTGTTGGACATTTGAAGTAAACAGAGACGACCGGGGTTAACGCCCCAACATTTATTTGGTCTCACGATCCGTCATTGCCTTGGACGACCACATGGTCTTCATGTGGGGTTAGTGTGAAATTCAGACGGATTAATTATACAGAGGTGCCATGATCTAGTGGAGGTAAGGAGCAGAGGCAGTGGAGGGCTTGTTCAACTCTGTCGCCCTGAAGCCCTCTTGTTATTTTATATGACACTATTCAGAGAATATTAGATACTCTACCTTAATTACATTTTACTTTAAAATTACCATGTCTGTCATTTTTAATGGTACCTAATAAAATAACACTGAATTCATAGATAATCTGTGAGGATAAGCTATGCCACTGGGGCTACAAATGCACTAATTAAGTATAAAACCCTAGTAATTACACATAAATAACACCATTCACATCCAAAATAGTAAAAATTTATATAACAAGTTAAACCTAACCACTTAGGTAAGGATTTTACAGTACTCTAGACAATACTATGGCATGCGGTGAATAACTGATTATTTTAGTTTACAAAATGGTGAACTGACAATCTTACACCAGCAGGGGTCTCCAGCGTACACTGTACACTGTACAGTTTTTAACTTTTACCACTGCTGTCATGAATTCATCTCAGAATTAAATTTTTACTTGTAGCTACATATTTTAATCATCACTAGGTAAATCAAATAATCTCTAAATAAAAACATAACTGAAAGAATTTATTTTTAATTAATGGCAGGGTGCTATGTTTGCCTTCAGTGATGCTTATGGAAGAATAAGGCATTAAATAAAATAAACACAATACAATCGCATAATACACAGCACATTATTCATTTATATAAGACAACCAAACATGATGGTGAAAAGGAACAGCTGAGGTTATTTTAAAAAGCATATATTTTATTGCATTTATTAAACAATCCATCCATTTTCTGAAGCTGATTTATTTAAGTAAGATGACAAGTACCAACGTAATGTTTATTTGTTACTACATCCAATATTGAAATTTAAAATGATATAAATGAATATTTTGCAACAGAGACTTCTAATTTGAAGGAGATGATTGAGCATTGGCACCTGAAGATGGCCTTCCAGGCTTAGACAAGTTATTTAATAGCCCGTCAGTACAAGAGGGGGCACCAGCATTAACAATGCCATCATTTATTTTCTTCATAGCCCAGTGAGGGCAACTCAAGCCATGCCCCAATTCTGCTAAACCACACCTCTTCTGGTCGGGACAGCAGAAATTCAAAAGCTCTCTGAAGGTGGTGTCTCAGTCTGAAGAACGCAGTCCCACATGATGGAGCTCCCAGACCTGCTTGAAAGAGCTGAAAGTTCTGAGAAGACACAGAGGCTGAAAAGATGTCTGTTACGCCTTATTTCTGTTGTGCCACCACATGCTTATTTCTGTTCACTGTTTTGGTCTTTGGCAGTAAAAGGCATGAGCAGGTTGGCACACCAGTTTTTTCTTGGCTTCTATCTCCCTCATTTACACCTCCCAGTCCATAGTAGAGTGAAATTTGTACTTGCACGTCTTCCAAGACAGTAGACAAAAAATGCAAAAATAAATAAATGCTGTGATCAGTGTCTAGGAAGCAGGTGAGATAACACAAAAAATTGGGTACCACCCTGAAAAGCTTGTTTACTTCTTAACCCAAAAAAAAAATAAAAACGCTAACTAAAATAACAGTCCACAATAATAAACACAGACTTTAATAGAACTGAAATGATCGTAACCCAAATCTCATATACCCTGTATAACACATTTGATCGCCCAAGCTCCTCTCTACTCCGGGGTCCTCTCAAAATGATGCCACCTTCCCGAGTTTGTGGAAAGGATGAAACTTTCTTCTGACCTTACGGTCAGGCTTGATTACCTTCACTGGGTGTGCTTTCTGGGCTGTGGAGGGAATACCATCATCAATAGCGCTTCCTTTCGCCGGGGAGTGGAACTGCTTACCTCAGCTGAGCTGATCAGGGAGCTCTCCAGCACGCAAGCATGACAATAGATAAATATATAAAAACTAGTCATTTAGCCCGTTACAGTAACGGGCGCTAGAACAGTAGTGCATAAACATTAGTAGGAACAGTCTATATTAACTCTTTCAGGGCGGATGTCGACTTTTTTCGAAATTCAGGGATAGAGGACGCTAATCAGCTGTAAACTTTCACAAAACTCGCCATTACGTTTTAGTTCAACTCTCTTTACAAGAAGGAAAGTTAGCTTTATTGAACTGACCTTGATTCCTTGTGCGTGTGTGAGTAGCACAGAGCAAACAACTTCTAAAATGGCATCAACATGAGACCAAAGCGAATGTGCAAAGCAAAATACTCCGTAGGCGACGTTTTGTGTATTATCACTAAATCGAACTCTGATTTTGATGTAAGTGATTTGGAGATGGAGAACGAAAACAAAACTGAGGTACCGGCATCAGCTGCTCGGTCCCCAGCTGATCGTGGTGCTGGACACGTTCGTGTAGCTGATGCACCTACAGCAACGTTCACCTGGGAGGACCGCCACTTACAATGACAAGAGGTACCAAACAGATTGGGTCACACTACGACTGCCACCAGTGCCAACCTTATGTGCGAAGACAGCCAGGTAGACCAGGTGGCCATCAAATCACCCCCACACAACCGCTGCTGCCTGAGATGCCATACAGGTGCCGACAGCAGCCACAGCACATAGCAACAGGCTTTATAAGATGCTTTATGTATGAAACCATCGCTTTGTGTGCTTTTTCGGAAAAAATATTCAGCCCCCAAACAGTTAAATGGCAAGGGACTTTGACCTCATTGTTTTTGTTGGTCGTATTTTTCTTTATTTCAGCCTTTCTTTTGTTGATGTTTACTTACTGAGCTGACCGTTCTTCGTGGGCTGCCGCCGTGTATTGTGTGTCTTTAATTTTCTGTGACAGTAATACTGTCTTGTACGGCTCTATTCAATAAGGGCGCGCACAAAAAGGCGAGCTTCAAAAGGGCGACCTCAATCGAGCCTGACGAATAAAGGCGTTCATAGATAATTTAGTTCAAATGGCTCTGGAATATGTGAAGAGCAACAAAGGTGCAGATCTTTATTTACGCGCGCCTTTATTCGCTGCACCCAATTGAGGTCGCCCTTTTGAGGCTCGCCTTTTTGTGCGCGCCCTTATTGAAGGATACCGTCTTGTACGTCCGCTGGCTTGTACGTCTGTAATATACCTTTAATTTTCTCTGGCGGTAATACAGGCGTGCGCGTCGGTAATATGCCTTTAATTTTCTCTGACAGTAATACTGGCTTGTATGTGGCTGTAATATGCGTCACTGTATTGTGTACCTTTAATTTCCTCTCGCAGTAATACTGGTTTGTATTTCTGTAAAACGCCTCTAACTTTCTCTGACAGTAATATCGCGCATCGCACCGTGCCCCGCGCATGTGCACTTCACCAGAAAACACCCACACACAGACACCTGGACACACACAGGGATTTTATTAAAGAGGATTATGCTTAGTATACAACATATATTGTCGCATTTCAGGTTCAGAGTTGAATGTATAACAGCCAGAAAAGCTCCTTTAAACCCATGTTATTCCTGGATTTGAAGAATCAAAATTGGAGTTTTTATTAAGAACGCGATAAACCTTCATAGTCGCTTGACTGCTGTCGAGAATTATTCAGAATTCAAAGGTGTGCTATCGAGTTGAAGAGCAGTGGGACCATCAGCGTCACGCTGAGTGTGTGAATGAGAAAAGCCAGCCGGGTTGTGAACAGACTGCGTAGTGAATTAACCACCTTTACAGATTTTTGTGACTGTGAGATTTGAGACATACCTGCACTTTTTAAACTGCTATCTGTCTTTTTCTAGAAGAGTGGTGACATGTTGTGTATTGGGCAGACATGCCAGTTAGAATTTTACTAATCTTAGTGTAGATAACAATAAACATTTAACAAAACAGATAAATAGAGCAATGGGAAATATACTACAGTATTTCACAGATAGATTGACGCAGTGGATTCGAGAAGTATTCAGATCTCTTTACTCTTTGCTAAGATGAAGCATTCTGATAAAAACGTTTAAATTAATTTTTCCCCCCAAATCAAGCAACACTCAGCACCCCAGAATGACACAGCAAGAACAGGATTTCAGAAATTTTTTCAAATTCATTAAAAACTAGCGGGCTGTGCCCCCTGCGCTCTTCGCTCGCCAACCCCCAGCAATGGGTGCTGGATGCCCGCTATCAAAGGGCGTCGGGGCACCCCTCCATTAGAGAAAGCGATTCTATTTAAAGAGATAGGTATATAGAAGAGTAGGAGTGGGAGGAAGACGGTTTAGTCCTTAGTTATTATGGCTAGAAAATCAGTTACTTGAGTATTTCACTACAACTGTCTATTTTAAATACCAATCAATAATAAAACATAGTAAAGAGTAAAAGTAAAAAGTGAAATGAAATAAAATATAATAAATAGTAAACAAAACATTAAATTACATTAACACCTCGTCAAAGACAATATTATGAATTTCTTTATCCCCTAACTTACATTCTATAAACGTTGCTTTTTTGCATTTCTGTTGGCATATTGTTCGGGATATTTTTCTCTTTTTTGTTTATTGGACAATTCTCTTTGCTCTTGATTTTTAATGTTATATCTCTTTTTTGTTCATTTTCTTTTTTTCGACGTTCACTATTAGCTCTTGCTGCTCTTTTCCTGTTGTGATCTAAAATTCGATGTTCTTGAGTAGATACTTTGCTTTCCTTCCTTGCCATTATAACTGACTGTGTTGAAGGGAGAGTTAGCACTGAGAGTGTCATTGGATGGTACAGAGAGAGGAGGAGCCCAGTAAGAGTAATGATTGGGCGATTGGTGTGGAGGGGCGTGGTCAAGGCTGAATAACACGGACACAATGGAAAACTTTTTTAATGTAATAGAGAGATGATAGACTGAAATATCCCATTGACAAAAGTCTTCAGACTCTTTACTCATGACTTAGTTGAAGCTCCTTTGGCAACGATTACCAGCTGGAGTCTTCTTTGGATTGGCAGAACAAGCTTTGAGCGCCTGAAATTGGTGATTTGTCTGCCATTCTTATCTGAGAATCCTCTCACGCTCTATCAGTTTGGAAAGAGACCACCAGTGGACAGTTATTTTTAGGTCTCTATGAGATGTTTGATTAGGTTCAAGTCCGGGCTCTGGCTGGGCCACTCAAGAATAACCCATCTGTTGTCTCTGAGCCACTCCTGTATTATCTTTGCTTTGTGCTTAGGGTCATTATCCTGTCAGAATATGAACCTTTATCCCAATCCAAGGTCCATAGCACTCTGGAGCAGGTTTTCATTAAGGATATATGTCTGTAAATTACTCCATTCTGCTTTCCCTTAACCCTGTCTAGTTTCCTAGTCCCTACTACTGAATAAAACACCCAAGACACAATGCTGCCACCTCCATGCTTCACCACAGGAATGTTATTTCTTCTACTAGATGGCAGCAGAATGCTGTCCCAAGATTTATTCAGGCGTTACACTGTAAAGAGGATCATTACACGTCACCCCAAGACTGACTCGCGGTTAACTGTGATAAGACAAAATTCCGAAAATGAGTTAATGTCAAGGAGGAGAAGGTTCACAGTAGTCTTCACTAATTCCATTGGCTCTGCTTTCCCTTTTTTTTTTTCCTTTTTCAAGTTTAAATTTTTGAAGTCTAGTGGCAAACATTTAGGCCACTATTATTAACTGCTTAAAATGACACTGATATCATGGCTAGCAAATCAATCCTTTATTTTGACTGAAAAAGTATTTTTAAACATAGTGATTATGGTCTAACTCACTTCAGTCAACTGACTGTTAAAACAATGTGGATGAGAAGAGGCCATTCAGCCCAACAAACGTAATATCAAGTTAAGTTTTGAAGGTACCTAAAGTCCAACTATCCACCACACTACTTGGTCACTTATTCCATGTGTCTGTGGTTCTCTGTGTGAAGAAAAACTTCCTAATGTTTGTGCGAGATTTACCCTTGACAAGTTTCCAACTGTGTCCCCGTGTTCCTGATGAACTTGTTTTAAAGTCACCGTCTTGATCCACTGGACTAATTCCCTTCATAATTTTAAACACTTCAGTCAGGTCTCCTCTTAACTGTAAAGGCTCAGCTCTTTTCATCTTTCTTCATAACTCTATACAATATATTTACAATTTATAAAATGAAAGGTGATATTCAGGATTGTGGAAACTATAGAGGGATAAAGCTGATGTCAGAAACAATTAAATTTGGGGAAAGGCTTATAGAGAGAAGGCTTAGGGAAAAGACCACCATAGTGGAGGAGCAGTTTGCTTTTATGCCAGGGAGAGGAACAACTGATGTAGTCTTAGCATTGAGACAACTGATAGAGAAGTTTCAAGAAAAACAGAAAGGTGTTTATTGATTTGGAGAAGACTTATGATGCCACATCAAGAGGTCTGGAGATGCATAAGTGTGTGAGGATTGTCCAGGATAAATATAAAGGAGTGAGGACTCAGGTTGGGGTAACAGACAAGATCCCAGTTAGAGCTGGTCTGTGTGATGGATATATTTTGTTCAGTCCCTGCATTTTTTTTAATTCAGTAGTGCTGTGCTCTGATTAACTTGCTTAAATGTACATGCAAATGGGAACTATTTTAGTTCGAGTATGTTGTACTTTAGATGCTATTGACCAATTGTTCATTTCTGTATCAGTAAGGCCTTAGCAGCAAAATCTGTTCGATTATTTATGCCTTTCTACGTGGAGTAACAGAAGTTCTTGACAAGGTGACTCAAGCTTCTGTGGAAAGAGTCTGGGTTTCTGTTTATTCTTCCTTTCCAGGCCTGTAAATAGTTGATATTGTAATTAAATAAACATAAAAATGTTCATAGTATATCTCTCTATATATAAAATCCAACGTCTTACTGTCTGTACAGTATGTCTGTTCGCGTAATGGATTTAGATCGAGTTTGTTTCTATAATTTGCTTGAACATTCCGGTTGATTTTGCAGCTTCTTTCATCACACTAAGTATCATAGTTCATTTGTGGTACCAATTTATTTGTGTGAATCCAAGAGACACACAGTGGGCCAAGGGGAGGGAGGCGGGGCCCTCCTCACTCATGTGGCAGCCTCGGGTCGTACCTTACATCTACTTAGCTAGCGAACGAGAGAACTACTTATCGGGTTTAAATAATTTTTTTTTCTAGAATTTGCTCGAACATTGCGGTTGATTTTGCAACTTTTCTCATCATGCTAAGAATCATAGTCTGCTTGTAGTACCGATTTATTTGCGCGAATCTGAGAGACAGGCTGAGGGCCAATGGGAAAGGGTCGGGACCCTCCTCACTCACGTGCCAGCCTCATGGAGTACCTTACATCTGTTTAGTTAATGAACGAAAGAGCTACTTAACGGATTTAGATCAGATTTTTTTCTAGAATTTGCTTGAACATTTGATTTTGCGACTTTTCTCATCGTGCTAAGAATCATAATTTGCTTGCAGGAGTGATATATTCAAGCTGCCTCCCCCTATTGGCCATTCAACAGCTGAGTTAGCACTAGGCAAGCCAATCCAATGAAAGGACTCCTCTACCCGACAATTCCTGCGATCCTCCATCAGGGATGACTTTACCTTAGGCAGGCAAAACTTGGCAGGTAGGCAGTGGCACCAAGTGCCACATTTGAGTACTGAGAAGAGAAACAGAATAGGTGAGGGTTAGTAACTAATTATAAATATCATATTACTTTTTTATTGCTAATGACCAACAACAGAGATGCAGTCTATACAGATAATCAGCAGCTCTAGTCAGGGTGAGCTAAACTGAAGTTGTGAGCCAGGATTTGAAAGCTGAGACCAAAGGGGCTTCACTTATAGGAGCAGGCAGACCATTCCATAGTTTAGGGGCCCTGTAACTAAAAGCTTGACCTCCCACTGTTATTTTATTAATCCTTGGAATTATAAGCAGACCGGCATCTTGAGATCTTAATGTGCGCTCTGGTTTGTAAGTCATGATAAGTTCAGACAAGTAAGCCGGACCTTGACCATTTAATGATTTATATGTTAAAAGGAGGATTTTGAAATCTGCCCTAAACTTAACCGGGAGCCAGTGTAAGGATTCAAGAACTGGAGTTATGTGTTCACATTTTCTTGTTCTTGTTCTACTGTGCAAAGTATAGAATTAATTAACAAGGGAAACAGTAAAGACAGAAAGTGTAAATTTATCTTAATGTTAAAAGAGATGAATGGTTATTTTGTCAAATTATTATTTTAAATATTAAATATGGTTATGTGCAGTGGGATGGCACCCTGCCCGGGATTGGTTCCTGCCTTGTGCCCTGTGTTGGCTGGGATTGGCTCCAGCAGACCCCCATGACCCTGTGTTCAGATTCAGCGGGTTGGATAATGGATGGATGAATATGGTTATGTGTTTACAGTATATATTGCTTCATCCCATATAAAGCTTCTGTGGAAAGACCCACGAGTTAGCATTTCTGTTATTATTCTTCCTTTTCCAGACATGGAAGGGTGTAATATCCAGGGATCTTCTTTAAGTCCTTACCACTTTGGTCTGATTATGGATGGGTTGACTCATGGGATGAAAGGCCA
This sequence comes from Erpetoichthys calabaricus, assembly GCF_900747795.2. Taxonomy (NCBI): domain Eukaryota; kingdom Metazoa; phylum Chordata; class Cladistia; order Polypteriformes; family Polypteridae; genus Erpetoichthys; species Erpetoichthys calabaricus. The sequence goes on from NC_041400.2 coordinate 186,377,014, forward strand.
ATCCTCTTGGTGCAGGCTTCTTGTTAATGGCATTGTGTTGTGTAGTACCAGAAAGGAAGAAATGGAGAGGAAGTTGGAAGAATGGAGAAAGGCTTTGGAAGATGGAGGGTTGAAGATAAATAGGAAGAAGAAGAAAGAATATATCAGGCTTAATGATGATCAGATGTGATCAGCAATGTTAGGAGAACAGACAAGATCTCAATTAGAGTAGAGCTGCACCAGAGATCTTCTTGAAGTCCTTACCTGTTTGTTCAGGTTATGGACGTGTTGCATCATGGGATAAAAGGCCAATCCCCCTGATGCAGGCTTTAGGCTGATGACATTGTTTTGTGTAGCACCAGAAATGGAGAGAAAGCCAAAAGAATGGCTTTGGAAGATTGAAGATTGATGATGAATAGGAAGAAGAAGACCGAATATATGAGGTTTGGTGATGATTGGGATTCAGAAGTTAGCCTGCAAGGACAGCCACTGAAATAAGTGGATACATTTAAATATTTAGGATCAGTGGTAGCCCATGACAGAGAATTCGATGCACAGATAACCCATGGAGTGCAGTGTGGAAGGAACAATTGAAGAAGGAATCAGGAGTGTTGAGTAATCAAATAATTAAGGCAAAGGTTAAAGGTAAAGTGAATAAGACCAGCAATGGGACAGTAAAGGGAGCACAGGAGAAGACGTTGGATGTGGCAGAAATGAAAATGTGGAGATGGGTATGTGGAGCAAAAAGGACAGAATAAGAAATGAGACAATCGGAAGTACGACAAAAGTGGGAGAGACGTCTCAGAAAGGATGGGAAAGGAGGCTGAAGTGGTGTGGATATTTGTTAGCGGAGACAAGGCCAATGTTGGCAAAAGAGTGATGGGAGGGAAGGACAGGGGAAGAGAAAGGGAAGGGAACCAAACTGGAGGGGGATGGATAAAGGAAAAGAAAATCTGAAGGAAAAGAGTCTGACTGAGGAGGAGGTGCAGGATTCAACTCTATATGGAGAAGGTTGATCAAGCACATCGATCCCACATAGAAGTGGGAAAAGATGAAGAGGAAGAAAAAGAAGAAGGAACCTTTATCTGTAAGATCAATAAAAGTAATTTAAAAAATGATCGACTTCATAACAGGTATTATTTTCATGTCTAAGGGATAAAGAATAAACTGTATGTTAATGGAATTATTAAAGTAGAAATCAAAATGAATTCATCCATTACACTGAACAACTAACATCATCTATGAAAGCTGAGTTAAGCATAATAAAGGAATCCAATTGTTACGGTAAGACAGGTAATGAGAGTCGTGACCCCAGAGACTAAGTAATGGTGTAAAAGCGTCTGCTCTCGTAACCCCTGGGTTCACTCTTTAATTTTTTTTTCATTTAGCAATGTCACTATTAATTAACCCCACATGTTCATAGCTATACAATTAAATATTGTGAAATATAATTAATAGAATTAACTATAACAACAAAAATTAGCTATATGACATACAGTCTTAAAGAAGAAATATTTCATATAAATCTTTTGCAAAAGAACAAGAGATACTTTAATCTTTGCAGCTGACTGATTTAAGGTAAAAGGCTTATATCTAAGCTTAACTGGCTCTGGATGTGATTCAGCACCATTACAGTCTAGCGCAGGACTTTCCTCTTTTACCAAGAGAAATTTTCTGTTAACAAAGGAGCACTATATGATAGATAGATAGATAGATAGATAGATAGATAGATAGATAGATAGATAGATAGATAGATAGATAGATAGATAGATAGATAGATAGATAGGCACTATATAATAGTTAGTGTCACAATAAGAGACTCCAGATATCGCAAGAAGGTTTGGGGTCAGGCTGCAAAAATTATGAAAAATAGCACAAGGTAGTTTAGACTACTGAGTCCAAGATAGAACTGATCACCAGAGGAAGGGGAGCGGCTTTTATGGAGAGTTGACCGGAAGTGATGTCGTCCTCAGGGCCGGGGCCGGAAGTGATGTCATCCTCGGGGCTGTGACCAGAAGAATCTTGCTCTGGGCTTCGGCACCTGGTGAGATTTCCTGGGAATGGTCTGCTTCTCACTTGCCCGTGTGTAACAAGCCCCCCCTGCCCCCACTTAGCTCAGACCCATTGGGTCGGGCGGCCTGTACCGAGAGGTCGTCCACACGTGGCATTGGAAAAGCATCGAACTGGGAAATCTGGTTAAGCCAACGGAAGTCACTGCAAAACCGCCAACTGCCATCGGGCTTACCAACCAAGATGATGGGGCTGGACCAGGGACTAAAACTTTCCTCAATCACTCCTAGTTCCAGCATTCACTTGATTTCCAATTCTAATTCAGCCTTCTTTGCCTCTGGGAGTCTATAGGGGTGCTCTCGGACTACAACCCCCGGCTCAGTCACTATGTCGTGCACAATCAGAGAGGTCCGACCCGGTTTTACACTCACCACCTCTGGGATGGACCACATAGCTGTTTCCAGCTCCTGTCTCTGTCCGACAGTTAATTCCTCGCTGAAATTCAGGGTGTCTGTCTGAGCAAAGAATGAGCAGGGCTGACCGGAGGAGGGGTCGGGGTTCCTTTCCTTCCACGGTTTCAGCAAGTTCACATGATAGACGTGTAGCTCTGCACCACTTCCACATCCTCAGCCCCTGAATGGTGACTGGTGACTGGCTTATCAGAAGTCCTCCACCAGCTCTTTTGTCCTGCTCTTGTTGAGTTGCAGGTTGTTGTCCCTGCACCACAAGACAAAGTCCTCAACGATGTACTCTGACTAAACACCATTACTAATACAGTATAATAAAAAATATTGCACGTCATTTTGTATATTTTTAATTTCCATTGCGGATATAAGGAGAGCATTCTATTCCTCTGTTGTACTCACCTAATAAACTTGATTTTCCACCTCTGCATTTTTTCATTTTTTTGTCAAGTGAACGCTAATTGAGATTCCTCTTGGACGTTAGATTACAACTTTAAATGAAAGTACCTGCGGTGGGTTGGCACCCTGCTTGGGATTGGTCCCTGCCTTGTGCCCTGTGTTGGCTGGGATTGGCTCCAGCAGACCTCCGTGACCCTGTGTTTGGATTCAGCGGGTTGGAAAATGGATGGATGGATGAAAGTACCATGAAATGGAAAGGGAGCTGTGGCAAGCAAAAAGACTGAAATTAAAGAAAAACTCCAAAAAATAATTAACACACAGTGCAATAAACGGGACAGGCTAAAATAGTGGTCCTGCTTTAAATTAACAGGAGCAGAGCAGCCCCCCCGAGTTCTTCCCAAGCTGATGTATGAGAGTTTTATTTGTTCAGTTCTGCAGCTGTGAGCTGCTTCTCTCACCATTTATCTTCCATTTACACAGATGTCAAAGCACTACATTAAATATAGGAAAAAAAAGTAATTTATAACAGGAAATTTGTCAAACAAAATTGGGTTAGGAAACGAGAGCAAAATGTTCAAGTGATTCCTTTAATTATAATTCTGTTTGAAAAAATACTGTTTTTGGTGCAATGTACCTGTATAGTGTTACAGCTCCACAACTCTGGGAACATCAGCCTGGCCACCCTTTGTGTGAATTCTACATGACATTGCTATTTTGAAGTGGCATCCACCCTGTACATTGTGAGGAAATAATGTGAAAGCATGAGAGTAGGCACACAAAACTGAGTCCCAAGCAGAACTGAACTAGAAATGTGAGGTGCTTGGCTTTTATAAGCGCTGGGCAGAAAGAGGCGGGGCCATGAGGGACATGAGGTCGGTAAGGGGCGTGGTCTGGATGGGGATGTGGAAGTTGCTGTTGGTTCAGCTGGGTTTTCCTTCTGATGATCTGTAAGAAAAGGGAGAAGAGACATTAGTGCACTTCATCAACCCTCGACTCGGATTCTTACCATCAGTTAAGCCCTTTGACTGCCTCCTATGCGCAGATGTGTGACGATTGAAAAGGCACTATATAATAGATAGATAGATAGATAGATAGATAGATAGATAGATAGATAGATAGATAGATAGATAGATAGATAGATAGATAGATAGATAGATAGATAGATAGACTACTTTGTCCCCAGGGAGAAATTTAGCTTTTTACAGAAGCTCTTTAAATAAATAGAAAGAAAAGTAAATAAATAAATATACACACTCACTTTGGTCTGAACACACAATGGAATGACTGTAATGCAAGAAAATTCAAAAGAAAGAAAAGTTCTGACTTTGCTATCACAATGATAGTGACGCATTATGCAAACATTTCTTGACCAACTTCTGCTGAATGATTTGTTGGCTGGAAGTCCTCGGTGTTGGTGTGTCACTGAAAGGATGTGCAGCGTTGTTCATAATGTCCCTGACAGTTCTGTTTTAATTCTCTCCTTCACTACGACCTCCAGGGTGTCCCATAACTGAGCCTACCCTTTTAATTAGCTTGTTGATTCGGTGGCCCTCTCTTGAAGTGATGTTACCAGTCCAGCATGCCACACCGGCCATCACAGAGTTGTAGAAGATGTGAAGGATGTCACTTCCCACATTAAAGGAACACAGTCTCCTAATAAAAAAGTTCCTGCTCTGCCCTTTCTTCTCTAGTTATTCTGTGTTCTGAGAGCAGTCCAACCTGTCATTAATGTGGACACCCAGTTACTTGAAGGAGTGGACTACCTCTACATCCACTCCCTGAATACTGGCCAGACATGGAGGCACTTTGGTGCAGCAAAAAGTCCTTGGTTTGCTGATGTTAAGCTGAACACAATTCTCAAAATTCTTCCCCTAACTCCTCTCCTCTGTCTCATCCCCTTATCAATACACCCCATAAGTGCAGACTCATATGAGAATTTCTGCAAGTAACATGACCTGCTGTTGTCTTTGTAGTCGGAGGAGTACAGAGTGTAGAGAAAAGGCAACATGACTATTCCTTGTTGTGCTCCAGTGTTGCTCACATCTGATTCAGAGACACAATCCTCGAGTCTCTCAAACTGCGGTCTGCCTGACAGACAGTCCAATATCAAGGACACCACAGGCTCATCCACCTGTATATCCCTGAGTTGACCCTTTAAATGGCTGGATGTTATTGAAGATGTTGGACAAATCAAAAAACATAATCCTCACAGTGCTGCCAGCCTTTTCCAGGTCCTTTTCCAAGCCTTGTGGAGAAGAGAGATAATTGTATCCTCCACTCCAATTCTTGTTCAATTGGTAAACTGCAGTAGACCCAGGTGGTCTACCAAAAGTGGACTCATGTAGATAAGGACCAGTCTCTCAAAGGTCTTCATAATGTGATTCATATGTGCCACTTTCTGTAGTCATTTGGTGAAGAGATGCCTGTCTTCTTTGGAACAGGAACAATGCAGGATGTTTTGAACAGCGGTGGCACTTTCTGAAGCCTTAAGGACAGCCTGAACAGGTGTCAGAGGACACCACAAAGTGGGTCAGCAAAGGCCTTAAGAACGTCAGGACTGACTCTATCTGGTCCCACCACTTTTCCTGTGTGGAGCTTCCGCAGCTCTCTCCTTACTTGTTCTTCCTTTATAGACAGTCCACACTGATGGTCAGAGGTGGACTTGCCACTGGCCCTTCCAGTTGACATGGTAGGAGTTGATGATGTAAATGGTGTCAGAGATTATGGTAACTCTTGATGATTCTATAAATGGCAGGCTTTCAATCCCAGACTTGCTCATGGTCAGTGTGATGTTTCTATGTTGTCCCAGTGATTGTGTGGGATGTTTCAAGGTGATCAGTTTCCAATCCATCTCTTAATAACAGTCTATGGACAACAGACCATCACACCTATATGAGTTTGTTTGACATCCCATTCCAAAACCGTGGGCCTTCATATGGAGTCACCCCCATTTGGAACCATAATAGCCTCCACTCTTCTGGGAAGGCTTTCCACAGGATTTTGGAGTGTTTCAGTGGGAATTTGTGCTCATTCAACCATTTGTGAAGTAAGGTATTGATGTTGGGCAAGAAGATTGGACTCGCAATCAGCATTCCAATACATACCAAAAGTGTTCAGTGGCATTGAGCTCAGGGCTCTGAGCAGGCTACTCGGGTTCCTCCATGTCTTTATGGACTTGGCTTTATGCACAGTCATGGTGGAACAGAGAAAGGCTTCCAAAAAACTGTTGCCATAACGTTGGGAGTGCACAATTGTCTAAAATGTCTTTGTATTTGTAATCAGAATATAAGTTTAATATGTCACTGTGCTCTGTGCAAATATTTTAAATCTGCTTTTCTTTTATTCTCACATGTACAACTAACACAAAGCCAGATTTAGCACACAGGGGCTCATCATTTAGAATTGCTAGGCAAGCATCTTAAGACAAGACAAGTTAAAGACCACTGCAAAATGGGCAACATGCACTATTTCTGTGTGTCAGAGTGTTTTGTGTTGGTAGAATAATATGTTGCTCTACTTTCCCCTATTGTATTATTAATAAGTAGCCGTTGTCAAAATGCCTAATCTCACAGATTTACCACTGTTTATAAGGTATTTAATCTCACAGATTTACCACTGTTTATAAGGTATTATAGTATATAACTTATCCCCACCTTCCCTTCTATATCTATAGGCAATTAGGTGTAGTAAAACGACAAGCAGGAATTAAGTTACACATAAAACAATGTATTATTGGTAATATTCATAAATAATAACAATATGCAAAGTACATTTGAATATTGGCAACCATACAACCTGATTAAATGGTGATGTGTAGTTTCAGACGGCACACAGACTTGTAGTTGTTTAAAATATCTCTAGTTAAGGCATCATTGTTGCTCAGCATTCTTCAGAACAGGCCATATGCCCGTTCCAAAATGGCTACTAAGCTGTGGTCTCCATTGTGTTGTCCTTTCAGTTCATCAGTTTGGTCTTCATGATCAGAGGTTAGTAAGAGAGAGAGTGTGAGGTTAAGCAAGTAAATTTATAGATGTTCTGTCCAACCCCTAGAGCCAATAGGACATCATGGTACTTAAAAGCTTCTGATCCAAGCCAATTCCAAGCAGCCATACTTCAGACCAATGGGGGAATACAACATCGTAAAACCTGCCAATTGCCAAATTGGTTTAAAGCACCCCCCCCCCCCCCCCCAACTCTGTCGTAAAATTCAAATAAACTCAGTCGTAAAGGGGGACAAACACAAATGCCCCTCACCAAAGTAACTAAATTACATTGCTTTGCCTAAATTACAAATAAAGACATACAAAATATTTTTCAAGTTATATGCAAAATCTCACATCACAACACAGAGTCAGCATGACACTGTATCCTCTCTTTACCTTGTTTGGAATGGCATGATTTAACTAAGTGAGGGACTGTACATGGAGAAAGAGTATAAAGCCTTGGAACATTGCCCGGCACACCTTTGAAGCCGACGGACAAATGGGAGATAATGTCATCTGATCCTGAAAATCCTTCCACTGCAAAACCAAAAAGGGCAGACTGCATACATCAAATTCCCACTTTGGTAATAGTCTTGTCATGGCCTCCTTCATCCGTGTAAATCATCATTAAAGAAAGCTAAGTTATTTCTCCTATGTGATTTCTTACTGCCGTATCACTAAGGGAGGGGTATCGCCTTTAATATCATATCTACAGTATATAGTTTCGGGTTATGTAACATGCCACAATTACAAAAGAACTTATTCCAACAAGGGAGCTACCACCCCCTGCTGGATAGAGTATGCTGCAACTTTAACACTAGAACTGTATTATCGTGAAATTTATTGAACTTACCAGGAACATTTATTAACAGCTGAGGGAGGATACCTCCAATAAAATGTGGCATGGAGACTGATTTGGTGATTGACACAGGTGGAGCTTAACCATTAAGGCTTCTTGTGCTAAGCTAGTAAGTTTCTTTGCTTGAGGCAGCTGCCTACATGCAGGTAAGGCTGTATATGTCAGTCAGTCAGTCAATCACCAACACGCTATATCCTAACACAGGGCCACGGGGTTCTGCTGGAGCCAATCCCAGCCAGCACAGGGCACAAGGCAGGAGCAAATCCTGGGCAGGGTGCCAGCCCACTGCAGGGCTGTACATGTGTGACGCTATAAAGTATATATACCTACCACTCATAATAATGATATACTTAATAATTTTAGTATAGTCAAACCAAAATAAATAATATAGGAATTTCCATCCATCCATCCATCCATCCATCCATTATACAACCCGCTGAATCCGAACACAGGGTCACGGGGGTCTGCTAGAGCCAATCCCAGCCAGCACAGGGCACAAGGCAGGAGCAAATCCTGGGCAGGGTGCCAGCCCACCACAGGGCTGTACATGTGTGACGCTATAAAGTAGATATACCTACCACTCATAATAATGATATACATGATCCCCAAATGGTGATCGTGGCAGTTAATGGGTTAATAATTATAGTATAGTCAAACCAAAATAAAGAATATAGGAATTTCCATGATAGAATATTCAAGATATAATGATAAGGGAACCCGCTGTAGGCAACTGCCATATTCTATAGGTGTTAGCAGCTGAAAGGTTCACCTTAAAGAAAACGTTGCATTGTGATCGGGCACCTGCTTTGATGATTGGCACAGATGGAGCTTAACCATTAATTCTGCTTGTGCTGAGCTAGTAAGTCTCTTTACTTAAAGCAGTTCTCCACTCCACTAAGGCTACTCACGTGGGGTGCTATAAGGCAACGATATTACAGCAAACCTCCACAACAACACAAAACCTTCTCTGCATTCTGAAGTACAGCTTCAGGTTAAAGAAACAATAGAGAAGTTATGAAGTCAGCTGCAGAGAAGGGGTTTACACAAGCAAGAAAAGACACTTTATCTGAGTGCCATGGAAAAGCATTATGAACATGACAACTGTGTTAGTGTTCACAGGGATTATGCTGCAACGATATTGCGTTTGTTTTTACTGCCGTGTTTTCTTAATAGGACAGGCTCTTAATAAGTCCGACCCTGTAATGACAGCAATTTGTCACAAATCGCCAATGCCAACTGTGCGTTTTTCCAATTCTACAGTACCCGTGGGAAAACGCTCCATTTACTAGCCAGTTTCGGTTGCTACAACTGGTCGCACTTAACTTGATTTGCTAATGTGGTTTAATAAATGGCTGATGGATTAACCTGCCACTACACTTGATATTAAAGAGTAAGAATAGCAATTTATGAAAGGAGTTCATGTGCAAAAGCTCATCACTGAAATCATTGAGCTTAAGAGAAGTTGAATGGTGAAGTCAACAATATAAGAATGTGCCAGAAGTTTATAGAAGTGTTGTTAATTAAAAAAAATGGCTTATCTGATTGTAGTAAAAAAATAATAATTTAGGAAAGTATTATTGTATTATGTTCTTGTCAATTAACTATTAAATAACATAACTGATTACTTTTAGATCCAATCATAATTGAAAAAGCAGAAAGTGCTGTAGCGTGTGGCCAGGGCTCTTGCCCAGCCGGGACATTTCCATGCTGGGAGGACCAGGGGAGCAACCGTGGCCAGAGGGACCATAGATGGCAACACCCCCTGGGTGGCAGCGGTACCTCAGACTCTCGCAGGGCTTCTTGGGAGTTGGAGTGTGGTGCAGCCCTGTTGGGATCCGCAGGCGCCACCAGGGGGTGCTGCAGCAGGAGCTGCTGAGCCCTTATGGGCAGTGTTTTCCCCACACCCAGAAGTGCTGCCGGAAATGAACAATCAAGCACCTGGAGCACTTCCAGGTGCCTTATAAAAAGGAGCCAGCAGCCACTCCTCGGAAGCCAGAGTCGGGAGGAGGAAGACAAAGTTTGCCAAAGAGGAATTGAGGAAAGTTGTGTTGTGTCTTGTGCTTAAGTGCTGGGACATGTGTTTTGCCTGTGGGAACAGGGAAGACGTGGCCCACAGGCGAAGAAAAATAAACATTTATTTGTTTTATATGCTCGTGCCCCCCGTGTCTGTCTGTGCCGGGTTGGGTGGCTGGTATGCCCCCTAGTGGTCTTGTCACAGTGCAAATAAATCAACTAACAGTGCATTCAGAAAGTACTCTGGCTCCGTCACTTTCTTTTTTTTGTGTTTTAGATGTAATTTTAAATGATGTCAGACACATGTAATTAGGAGGCATCCTGCTCGGGTATAGTGGATATAAAGAGTCTACTCACACCTGCCAAAATCGCATATTTTGTGTAATAAAAAAATGAAACCAAGAAAAATCCTGTCAGAATTGATTCCACTTTTATTGCAAAATTGAAAACTATACGAAGAAGGTGAAAATGAATCAGAAACTGTTTAGTGCAAAAAGGAATAAAAAATGTAAAGTACCACTTCCGGTTAGCGGAAATAGCCAAAATGTTGATAGAAATCCATGTTTTGTACCTAATACAGTAATCCCTCGCTATATCGCGCTTCACCTTTCGCGGCTTCACTCCATCGCGGATTTTATATGTAAGCATATTTAAATATATATCGCGGATTTTTCGCTGCTTCGCGGGTATCTGTGGACAATGGGTCTTTTAATTTCTGGTACATGCTTCCTCAGTTGGTTTGCCCAGTTGATTTCATACAAGGGACGCTATTGGCAGATGGCTGAGAAGCTACCCAACTTACTTTTCTCTGTCTCTCTTGCACTGACTTTCTCTGATCCTGACGTAGGGGGAGTGAGCAGGGGGGCTGTTCGCACACCTAGACGATACGGACGCTAGTCTAAAAATGCTGAAAGATTATCTTCACGTTGCTATCTTTTGTGTAGCTGCTTCCTGAAACGACATGCTGCACGGTGCTTCACATACTTAAAAGCTCGAAGGGCACGTATTGATTTTTGCTTGAAAAACAAACTCTGTCTCTCTCTCTGTCTCTCTCCCTGCTCCTGACGGAGGGGGTGTGAGCTGCCGCCTTCAACAGCTTTGTGCCGAGGTGCTTCGCATACTTAAAAGCAAACAGCCCTATTGATTTGTTTGCTTTTCTCTCTATCTCTGTGACAGCCTGTGCTCCTGATGCGCACTCCTTTGAAGAGGAAGATATGTTTGCATTCTTTTAATTGTGAGACTGAACTGTCATCTCTGTCTTGTCATGGAGCACAGTTTAAACTTTTGAAAAAGAGACAAATGTTTGTTTGCAGTGTTTGTATAACGTTCCTGTTCTCTCTACAACCTCCTGTGTTTCTGCGCAAATCTGTGACCCAAGCGTGACAATATAAAAATAACTATATAAACATATGGTTTCTACTTCGCGGATTTTCTTATTTTGCGGGTGGCTCTGGAACGCAACCCCCACGATGGTGGAGGGATTACTGTACTTGTATGCAAAATTTGGTTGACCTAAGTGAAAGCGTACTCAAGTTATCATATTTGCACACACACACACACAGACATAATACCAAAAATGGTATTTTCAGACTCAGGGAGGTCTAAAACATCGAGATTCATCAACGATTCATGGACGATTACAATTCATATACGAGAAAGTAAAAAAGACATCTTACAAAAACCCGTGTATTATTGTGTACACCCCCTAAACCAGGGGTCCTCAGTCACGGTCCTGGAGGGCTGCAGTGGCTGCAGGTTTTTGCTCCAACCCATTTGCTAAATAAGAAGCACATATTGCTCAAGTAACACTTCTGCTTCATTTTAGTTGTCTCACTCGTTAAGATTTTGAACCCTTATTGCTTATTTTAGTCTTAAACAGCTGTAGTCTTGATTTTTAATGGCTCCTAATTAGCAATAAGATGACAAAAGAGACCAGCATTTCTCCATTTAGCTTGTCATCATTTACACCTCTGTGTGTATTTATCACACACTATTGGGTTTAATTAAATACTTGGAAGGAAAGTGAAGAGAAAAAAGTGAAGGACTGAGAATTGCTCGTCCATTTTAGCCTTCAAATCATTTGGATGATATCCTTAGAAAGGGGAAGAAAAAATGTAAGATATGAGAATGGCCTGACATAGCAGAGTAAAAGCACTAGCAAAGCCATGAAATTAAATTATTGGCAAGAATTGCTTTCTAATTAAGCATCTGGGTTATGTAGCCCAGTTGGATTTCAGGACTACCGTAATTAATTCACCACTGACCCTATGAAAGATCTCTACTCTGCAGAGCGGAGAGACCTGCAGCTAGCCAGGGTGTGGGTGAGTGTGTCATACAAAACATTAAAATGTCTCTGATTGGTCAGTAGAGCAGAGGCATCCAATCGCCTGCTGTGAGGGGTTGGTTTTTTGGGAATGCTGTTGTGTGGTTGAAAGTGGGGAGAAAAAAAATAGTGCATGCAAAAGAATGGAATAGTAGAGCTCCAAAGTTGCTGAAACTTTAGCTATATAAAGTTAGAAGCATTAGATTATCCTCTTTAATAAAATCCCTGTGTGCGTCCAGGTGTCCGTATGTTCTGGTGAAGTGCGCATGCGCGGGGCACGGTGTGATGTGCAATATTACTATCAGAGAAAGTTAGAGGCGTTTTACGGAAATACAAACCAGTATTATTGCGAGTGGAAATTAAAGGTACACAATACAGTGACTCATATTACAGCCACATATGAGCCAGTATTACTGTCAGAGAAAATTAAAGGCATATTACCGACGCACACGCCTGTATTACCGCCAGAGAAAATTAAAGGTATATTACGGACGTACAAGCCAGCGGACATACAAGACAGTATTACTGTCACAGAAAATTAAAGACACACAATACACGGCGGCAGCCCGTGAAGAACGGTCAGCTCAGCAAGTAAACATCAACAAAAGAAAGGCTGAAAGAAAGAAAAATACGACCAACAAAAAGAATGAGGTCAAAGTCCCTTGCCATTTAATATAGACTGTTCCTACTAATGTTTATGCAGTACTGTTCTAGCGCCCGTTATTGTAACGGGCTTAATGACTAGTTTATAAAATAAATAACTTGTGCATGTTTGCATAGAGCGCTATTAAAGTTAAATTCCTTTAATTGAATATATTTTAATCAATTGAAAGGATTGGTACATGTGGAAGATGCCACTGTGTCCAGATTGGGAACGATTATTTTCAAATTGGCAAAAGATCGTTTGACTGGAGATGAGCGTACAACTTTCGTTTCCAGTTCAGAGGCTTCTTTTCACTGGAGTGGAGTACAAAATTTGTCTGTCCACGTGGGACAGGCGCGGTTTGCTAAACGCTGGTCTGCAGCTTCGTTTCAGACAGTAGTCTTCAGCATAGGTGGTAATTGTACACTTGGACAGACGTAGAGTTTTCTTTTATTTTATTTGATTTGAGTTCGGTTGAGAGAAGAGACCCTTTGATAGTTTCCTGGCCCCACGTCCATAAGCTTCATTACAGGACTGCAAAGTGTGTGTGTGTGTGGGCCCATACACTGGTTAAGTGTTAACTGTAGTTAGGACTGTGACTTAAGGCTGAAACAAATATGTTACAGAATTATCAGAATTTTTAGTTAATGTATTAATGTATGTATATGATTTGACACTGCAATGAATACCTAAGTTATGAGTAGTAAGTGTTAAGTACTGTATTTTCTAAGATTCTTATGTATTTGTCCTGTATGATTGCGGGGTTTCTTTAGTTCAAATAGTTGGAATTTCTATTATTAACACACTTAAACAAGCATTTATTTGTTTTTTCTCATTGTTTAACAGTCTTTTAATTTTATTCAGTACAGGTTATAATTTAAATTTGTACCTGCATTTATCCCAAACTAGCTGAAATACCCAGTGTTGCCCAGGAGGAAAATAAAGTTTTTTTTATTGTTTGAGAAAAATATAATTAAAAAAACACAACTTTAAAAACAAAAATAAATGAACAAACAATGAAGACTCACTATGTGTTTGTGTTTGTCTTGTGGTCTTGTATGTATGTTATCATCCACTCGACGGGAGGAACCAGCCAACTCCATTTAATTTCAAAAGCAACAGGCGGGCGCGGTGGAGCTCAAACATAAAGAATGCTGGCAGTCACCTCCAGTTCGCCCTCTGGTGGTCATTCCGAGTTTCAACTGGATGATATCATGTATACATGATTGCAATATACAAGATCACCCCCCACCGTACCCAGAAGGGGATGGCTTAGAGTTGATTTCACCCTGCAGTATTTTAAGTCGAGCAATGAGAAACATGTGTACCAAGTTTCATGAAAATCGCTCCAGCCATTCGAAAGTGATGCTGGAATATACTTACATACATACATACACATTGACTTTTATATACATAGATTAACAAAGTTCTGTAGCTTTTAGTTTGTGTCACAGGATGGTTCTGGTAATAGTGTGATGTGTATTCAAATAAATCCACAGACAAGTATCTTCTTTTGTTAAAGTTTTAGTAAAATTCAATGCAAATCAATTCACACATAGAGGAAAAAAAATGATATTAAAGAAAAGAAAAGTTCTGGTTCAGGAAAAGTTCTGTTGAAGGCTTATTTATCGTACTTTTGTTGTACTTTAGATATGTTAAGCACGCTAAGCGCGGTCAGAAAACTGTATGCCATCTCCTATTCTAACAAACGTACAGTGCATCCGGAAAGTATTCACAGCGCATCACTTTTTCCACATTTTGTTATGTTACAGCCTTATTCCAAAATGGATTAAATTCATTTTTTTCCTCAGAATTCTACACACAACACCCCATAATGACAACATGAAAAAAGTTTACTTGAGGTTTTTGCAAATTTATTAAAAATAAAAAAACTGAGAAATCCTATATACATAAGTATTCACAGCCTTTGCTCAATACTTTGTCGATGCACCTTTGGCAGCAATTACAGCCTCAAGTCTTGTTGAATACGATGCCACAAGCTTGGCACACCTATCCTTGGCCAGTTTCGCCCATTCCTCTTTGCAGCACCTCTCAAGCTCCATCAGGTTGGATGGGAAGCGTCGGTGCACAGCCATTTTAAGATCTCTCCAGAGATGTTCAATCGGATTCAAGTCTGGGCCACTCAAGGACATTCACAGAGTTGTCCTGAAGCCACTCCTTTGATATCTTGGCTGTGTGCTTAGGGTCGTTGTCCTGCTGAAAGATGAGTCTGAGGTCAAGAGCGCTCTGGAGCAGGTTTTCATCCAGGATGTCTCTGTACATTGCTGCAGTCATTTTTCCCTTTATCCTGACTAGTCTCCCAGTCCCTGTCGCTGAAAAACATCCCCACAGCATGATGCTGCCACCACCATGCTTCACTGTAGGGATGGTATTGGCCTGGTGATGAGCGGTGCCTGGTTTCCTCCAAACGTGATGCCTGGCATTCACACCAAAGAGTTCAATCTTTGTCTCATCAGACCAGAGAATTTTCTTTCTCATGGTCTGAGAGTCCTTCAGGTGCCTTTTGGCAAACTCCAGGCAGGCTGCCATGTGCCTTTTACTAAGGAGTGGCTTCCGTCTGGCCACTCTACCATATAAGCCTGATTGGTGGATTGCTGCAGAGATGGTTGTCCTTCTGGAAGGTTCTCCTCTCTCCACAGAGGACCTCTGGAGCTCTGACAGAGTGACCATTGGGTTCTTGGTCACCTCCCTGACTAAGGCCCTTCTCCCCCGATCGCTCAGTTTAGATGGCCGGCCAGCTCTTGGAAGAGTCCTGGTGGTTTTGAACTTCTTCCACTTACGGATGATGGAGGCCACTGTGCTCATTGGGACCTTTAAAGCAGCAGAAATTTTTCTGTAACATTCCCCAGATTTGTGCCTCGAGACAATCCTGTCTCGGAGGTCTACAGACAATTCCTTTGACTTCATGCTTGGTTTGTGCTCCGACATGAACTGTCAACTGTGGGACCTTATATAGACAGGTATGTGCCTTTCCAAATCATGTCCAATCAACTGAATTTACCACAAGTGGACTCCAATGAAGCTGCAGAAACATCTCAAGGATGATCAGGGGAAACAGGATGCACCTGAGCTCAATTTTGAGCTTCATGACAAAGGCTGTGAATACTTATGTACATGTGCTTTCTCAAATTTTTTATTTTTAATAAATTTGCAAAAATCTCAAGTAAACTTTTTTCATGTTGTCATTATGGGGTGTTGTGTGTAGAATTCTGAGGAAAAAAATGAATTTAATCCATTTTGAAATAAGGCTGTAACATAACAAAATGTGGAAAAAGTGATGCGCTGGGAATACTTTCCGGATGCACTGTATCTAACTGTCCATCCCAGCAGTGAGATAATTCCCTAACTGGCTTAATTAATACTCAGTTCTACAGATACAGCTAAGAAAGTTCTATTTCATTTTAATTTACAGGAGGTTAAAGGCTATACCATATTCTATATATATAACAGTCCCCCGGGACTGCACCCACATAGTGTTGAAACAGGACAAACCTTAAAAATCAATAAACGTTGGCACTGTGTCTGATTGTGTTCAGCTCTGACGGTAGAGTATCCCCAATGTGGGGAGAAGAGGACATGGTCGTGATATCTCCGGTAATGAGCAGCTACCTTCTAAAACACACGTAGCTCTGATCTCTCTCTCAAAAACGTCAAATGTTACTACTTAACAATCTCTAGATGATAATGTCTGCTGAACAAACAGGTATCGCTAGCTAAGCGGAGGCAAGGTACACCGTACAATGTACTACCTTAACTTAAAACTACAAAATTTCAAAATGTCAATGGCCAGTAATGGACACCTTTATCAATATAGTTTGGTGCTACCCATGAAAACACCATCAGGTGATGTGTTGTAGATACAAAATAACAACAGTAAATAAAATAAAAATTCCAACACATTACACAGATTAAAGATGATATTATGACAAACAGACACACTCAATTTATCAAAAAACAATTTTCTTAACTGTTTTCTTAATACTGGTAGCGTTGTACATTCAAGTGATACAATACAATACAATGAAATACAATCACACAAAGAGTGGCGCGATGGGCTTTAACAGGCCCTGTCTTTTGACAGCCCCCCAGCCTTAACTTTCTAAGAAGACAAGAAAAAACTCCCCAATAAAAAACTCGTGGAAATTCAGAGAGAGAGAGAGACCCCTTTCCAGGTAGGTTGGGCACGCAGCGGCTGTCAAATCATCAAAGACAACTTAAGCTTCTGCTAAAGGTCAGAAAGCTAACGCAAGAGACTTTAGTCTCATATATTGATGGGCAAGTGGGCAAATTTCTCCATTCAAAATTAAATTTGCAACATTAAATTGTGCATAAAGTGAAGGGGTCTGAATACTTTCTGAATCCACTGTATATATTGAGGTCCCCAGGGGGTGCTGCAACTCTCCAAACTCCCAACACAACAGGCTAGGACACATAATCTAATGAGGCAAACAGGTTTATTGTGTGAAACTCTTATAAGTAATAGTTTCCCACACCATAACCACAAGTCTGTTTCTCTGTTGCTCTCTGTCTCCTTCTCTTCTGCTCCTCACTCAAGCTTTGTCATCCTCCTCCTTTTATGTAACACCCGGGAGCACTTCTGGTGTCCGTAAACTGTGGCTTGGAAGCACTTCTGGGTGAGGTTGGAGCACGACAAATTAGGGATCGCTAGTCCACTCAGTTACCCCGGTGGCACCCATGAAACCCAACAGGACTAGCGGGTTGGGGGAAACAATGTCCTGCATAGACTGTCTTCCCTTATGCTTCCATTATATTGGCATCTCGGCCGGTTAAGAATCTTGCTACAGCTCCGGTCAGGATGCCAGTCCCAGCGTGGCGCCTCTCATATATACATTATGTGTATGATATTTCTTCCAATATTAACATAAAGTCTATACTGGGAATTTGAATTAAAAAAAAATCAAAGAGTGGAAAGAGAATGCATTAGCTAAGTATGACATATTGACCAGACAACTTTTTTTTCTGTTTAATCTATTGAAGATTACATTTGGCCATTTTAAAAGTGAACACTATGAAAGCATTAAATGCATTGATGGCCAAACATTGATTTTCTAAAAAAAGTTCCATGGATGCAAAGAGTTAAAGAGGTCAATAAAGAAAATTTAGCATCATGTAAAGCAAAAGCTCAATACCTGGGTGTGTGCAAAGAGGTGAGTGTTAGAAAAATAGAAGCAAATAGTAACCGGTGTATAAAAAACCTGCAAGAGATCCAATCTAATGGTGTTAAATCCCAAATGCTGAGGAGTCAGGTTACCACTCTAAGATCTAAGGTGAGTGATCAGGTAAGTATGAACTTCTCATGAAGGGTTAGGCTTAGGGTTCTGCATGAACAGGGCAGCAGGGCCAGATGGAATCAGCCTCAGAGTGATGAAAACATGTGACAGCCAGCTCTGTGGGGTCCTTCAGCACCTGTTCTCCCTTTCCCTGAGTTTGCAGAATGTCCCCAGGTTATGGAAAGCATCCTGTGGGGCCCCAGTGCCATGAAAAGGGAATTCCAGTGATCCAAAGGACTTCAAACCAGTTATGCTTACGTCAAACATTATGAAGACCTTTGAGAGGTTGATCCTAAAATAGCTAATGCACTTGGTTTCAGAACATTAGGATCCTCTACAGTTTGCCTATCAGGTACATAGAGTTGTGGAAAATGCTCTCATCTCCATGCTCCACTTGGACAAAGCCAGCACAACAGTCAGGTCCATGTTCTTTGAATTTTTCAGTGTTTTAAACTGTGGAAAAAGCTCAGGGCTTTGCATCTTGATGTCCCCACAACCTCCTGGACCATGGACTACCTGATCAACAGACAGCAGTTTGTGAGGCTGAGGGACTGTGTGTCAGAAATGGTGGAGTGAAACACTAGAACACAGCATGGAATTGTCCGGCCTTCCATCCTGTTTACCCTCTACACAACAGACTTTCAGTACAATACCGGCACAGAAATGTTCATCCATCATAGACTGCACTGATAATGGAGACAAGTCAGAGTAAAGGAGACTCGTGGAAGACTTTGTTTTGTGATGCCAGGAGAACCACGTGCAGCTCTACATCAGCAAGACAAAAGTGGTGAACTTCTGGTGTACCAAAGAGCCTCTGTGACCAGTCGCCATCCAGGGGGAGAATGTTGAACTGGTGCAGAACTACAAGTACCTAGGGGTTCACATGAACAACAAACTGGACTGGTCTGTAAACACAGTGGCGTTGGACAAGAAAGCCCAGAGGAGAATGGACTTGCAAAGGAGATTTGGGTCTTTTGATGTTCTACCAGTCCATAGTAACAGTGTGGTGTTCTATACTGCAGTCTCCTGTGGAAGCACAGTGTAAGGACTTGAGAACTGGAGTTATGTGTTTACATTTTCTAGTTCTTGCAATGATTCTTGCACAATATTTTGAATTACAGTATATACTCGCATTTAAGTTCTCCCACAGATTGATTTTACCGTATAATTTCTGGTATTTTATAATGTTGGTCGTATAAGTCAAATGTGGAAAACTCACGCTCTTGATCCAAGAGATTATGATATGCTAACGCCCACCTGAGAGAGTAACCACGAAGCATACTGCCTTTTTTTCTCTACGTATTGTATCTATGTGACCACACAGTAAAACCGAACTTTTCCGAAGCGATGATTGCACTGTTTTGTGTTTTTTGTATCTCACACCCTCATACACCTTTATCATAAGAGCATCCCTTATCTACGATGGAGCGTTTCATAAGAAGAAAATATGAAGCTGGTTTTAAATTAAAAGTCATTGAAGTGGCTAAAGAAATTGGTAACTGCACTGCTGCAACAAAATTCAGTGTGTCTGAGAAACTGTTGTGAGATTGGAGGAAACAAGATGTAAAAAAAAACAAATTTCAGTGTCATATTTTTGAACAGGTGTATAAGTCGGGGTCTGATTTTATGGCTGATTTTTCGTGTTTCATGACCCGACTTATACGCAACTATACGGTAACTGAAAGCTGTATAAAGAACAATTTGAACAGTCAGTGAACACCCCATTGCAGTAGTCAATCCTACAAGAAATAAATGCATGAATTATTTGCTCAGTATCCTGCATATTTAGAAAACAACTTAATTTCCCAACATTTATAAAATGGAAAAAAAACATGTTTTGGATAGTTTTGTAAACCAACAATATATGGTGTGAAGGATTGCAGGCTTTCTACTCCGGCCCTCACCCCCAGGCCGCCAGGAGGAGCTCTCCCGACAGCATGAACGTGCCCCGAGTTCCAGCAGGGCCTCATGGACTATTTAGTTTTTATACACAGCCCTGCTGGATACCTTGGGGGCCACCAGGCGTCGCTGTAGGGGGGCTCGTAGGCTCGCATGTGCCCTATAACCAGGGATTACATCACGGTCACGTGACTGGAAGAAACGATGTGCTCCCGGGTTGAAGAAAAGGACTGTTTACCCTGACCCGGAAGGGAAAAGGAACTGTGGACTGTTGAATGGGAACACCTCCGGGTCAGGGTGTATAAAAGGACTCTGGGAAGCCTAGTACACTGAGCTGAGCTGGGAGGAAGGGTGGCTAAGTGTCTGGGAGAGGAGGATTATTGTTATTGTTATTATTATTATTGAGTATTGTGGAGAGGAGGGTGCTTTGTGCACAATTATTATTATTAATAAATCATTATTTGGACTTTTACCTGGTGTCTGACGTCTAGTCTGAGGGTTCAAGGGGTCACGGAGACCTCTATCTGTCACAGTTGGCGTAGTCTCGGCAGGATTCTCTGGCCGTCGATTTGGCAGAGGACCTGAACATAAATAAATTTTACTGTGGGCAGAGAACCCAGAGAAGGCAGCGTCCAGACACGCAGAAAAAACGCCAAACCTCACCTTTACCAAGGACGTCATGGGAAAGAAGAAGACAAAGCAGAGCGCCAGCAACAGTGGAGGTCTAAGGCTCAACATTGCCTGCTCTCATGATGAGCCACGGAGTGGCTACGTGCTTCGGGAGAAGCATCCGGAAGAGGACAATGGAAATGAGGTATGTGCCAGGAGCGAATTTGAAAACTTATTTAAAATAACGCATTTTGTCCCGTGCGCATACCTCCCAGGGGTCCATCCGGAGGTTCTGCGGGAGGCAGGAGAGAATGCAGAAGGCAGTAGTGCACTCACATCAGTGGAGCAGTCGAGCGAGAAAGACTTCCGCATGTCGGGTACTGGCGACGGACATGTGACCCACCCCGAAGGAGGAGGTCCGTGTCCAGCTGTTTACGTCTTCAACCCGGAAAAGACGGACTTGGTTTTTCCGAAAAGGAAGGGGGAGGCGAGCGAAGCACCGCTCAACCCGCAAGAAGGTATGGAGGGCTGGGGTGTAGCTGTTCGATCTGGCGACAAATTATTAAAGACAGACGGCAGTTTGCCAAAGAAGGCAACCCGGCCCTCGGACGAAGAAAACTCCAAATCCCAGAAGCCTCCGCGAATCCCGTCAGAGCACGTGCCGACAGCGGACGTGCTCATTGGCTCCCAGCTGGAGGGTAAGGCTAGTGATCTCCTGAGCATACCCCGGGCTGAATTAAATAACTTTTTGGACGTGCACGAGCTGGAGAAGTTGCTTCAGCCTGTGCACAGTTTCTTACAGGTTGTGGCGACGATAAAGAAGATCGTTGGGGATCTGGGAGCAGCGGCCGAAGCGCCTTTTAGAAAGGTGGAGGAATACCTGCGGTGACTAGGTCGGGAGCGTCCCGTGTTATATGATTTGGCAGTACAAGTAGGAAATACCAGTACCGTATATAATGAAATAGGGACGCAGTATGAAATGGGCCCGCGTTTGATAAGTAGCGGGTGCCAAACCACTGCGAGCCCTACACGAGAGTGTGGGATAAGGACAGAAGGGGCGGAGGAAGCGCCAATCAAACCGGAGCAGTTGGAAGGTACTGTCTCTCGGGGCGATAAAGTGCTGAAGACGCCGCCTCGGGTTAATGTAAAGTCAAAGGGCGTTCAGACAGTAAAAGGACTCTTTTCTGTTAATAAAGAGATCCAAACTGCGGACAAGCCCCAGATTAAAAAGGAGATCCTAAAAGAGAAACGGGAGTCTCCTGATAAAGTGATAAGGGAGTTGTCATTAGTTACTGGAGGGGCGGAGGAAGTGTCAATCAAACCAGGGCAGCTGGAAAGTGCTGTTACCTGGAACGATGTGGTGCTAATGACGCCGCCTCCTATAATACATAGGACAACGAGCGTGCAAACAGCAAAGAGGCTCTCTCTTCTCCATAGAGAGCCTCACGCTGTGCACAAGCCCCAGAGTAAGCAGGAGATCCCCGAAATAAAAAGCGGGTCTCCTGACAAAGTAAAGAAACGGGCAGAGAGCAGCAAAGCGGCCGAAAAACCCTCCTTAGCGGAGGAGAGGGTGGAGCTGACAGAATTCCCGAGATGTTTCAGGTCTCGGGAAGAGAGACTACCAGGAGGGCAGCGTCAGTGCTACAACTGCCGTCGGCCAGGCCACTTGTGGCGAAGTTGTCCCCAGAGGACAGGGGAGCGGTGGGACAGAAGATACACCGTTCCCCTAAGGTTCGCTGGGGAGCCTAGACAACGTCGCCAAGGTTCGGCTAACGCGTCCTCCTGGAGGAGGACGTCCCTCGTGGGGCTGGTCGCTTCGCCCCAGTTGGCTTCGCTAAGGGGGGGGTATTGTGAAGGATTGCCGGCTTTCTACTCCGGCCCTCACCCCCAGGCCACCAGGAGGAGCTCTCCCGACAGCATGAACGTGCCCCGAGTTCCAGCAGGGCCTCATGGACTATGTAGTTTTTATACACAGCCCTGCTGGATACCTTGGGGGCCACCAGGCGTCGCTGTAGGGGGGCTCGTAGGCTCGCATGTGCCCTATAACCCGGGAGTACGTCACGGTCACGTGACAGGAAGAAACGATGTGCTCCCGGGTTGAAGAAAAGGACTGTTTACCCTGACCCAGAAGGGAAAAGGAACTGTGGACTGTTGAATGGGAACACCTCCGGGTCAGGGTGTATAAAAGGACTCTGGGAAGCCCAGTACACTGAGCTGAGCTGGGAGGAAGGGTGGCAAAGTGTCTGGGAGTGTGGAGGATTATTGTTATTGTTATTATTATTATTGAGTATTGTGGAGAGGAGGGTGCTTTGTGCACAATTATTATTATTAATAAATCATTATTTGGACTTTTACCTGGTGTCTGACGTCTAGTCTGAGGGTTCAAGGGGTCACGGAGACCTCTATCTGTCACAATGGTCATTAATGAACTGATGAACTATGGCCAGTTGACGACAAAGGACGCTTAAAGAGAAAATCAAAGATAAAGTCACAGTTCTGGAGACCTTGGCCAACTGGACGCCTACCCACTCCTGAGCTTTCTATGGTGGAGTCTATTCTGGCGGTCCAATCTAATGAGAGATTCTTTCAATCTGATGATTCCAATCATTATTTATCAGAGATGACTTTTGATTATGAAGGAGAGCAGCCTGGCAGTACAGCAGTGGCATATCCAGATACTGAGAAGGGAAACAGAACAGAAGAGGGTTAGTAACTGAAGGTGGCAACCAAAAACAGTCAGTAGTAAAAATGAAGGGGCTCTTGGACAAACATCCAGCAAAGTACCAGGCAGAACATCACTGATGAGGATAATCGACTCTGTTAATTTTTTATGAGCCGCTGCACTCGGGTCCCAATCTAGGTGGTTCATCATGTGGTGAGTGCAGCCAAGCGCTATCAGTCCATGCTTCCAAACTTACGTTAAAGTATGCATGATATTACCATTAGACTTGCACAGGAAAGGCTACCATGTTTAAAGGGAGGACAAGGAGATGAAATGTAAGTCAGCAGCAAAGATCAGTCTTATCGAACCCCAACACCCAAACACAAGAATTGTAGTAAGCAGGATCTGCTCAAGGGTACATTGCGACCCTGGACAAAAAGTTAGTTGCAAAACAGAAGCCTCCAAAATAGAGAGACTGGTGCATTTGTGATAACATGTGACATCAACTAGGAGTTCTTCCACTTGGCGATGCTCGCCAATGTGATTACATATAAAATAAACAAATTGAGGGGGTGGTCCCCCTTGGAGATCGACACCCTCACATTTTGGCATATGCCAGGGCATTTTGCCTCTACATCTGTGCCTATTTAGCCTATGCCTAGAGCTGGCCCTGGTAGTAAGAGAAGACAAAGCAAAAGCAAGGAACCTGGAAATCTTATACCACAAAAAACATACGCACAAAGTTTTGGTGTCCTTGTTCAAAGATGGCGGTTCTTGTAGCTGCGCAACTACGTAACTTCCGGGAGTGCATGCAATAGCAACCACTCATGATTCCTTGCTGTGAATGGTTACTGTGAGAAGGGAAAATATAGAGGAGATGAGCTTAGAAACATGTTGAGAGAGTAAATCGGTCAGTAAAGATAGAAGCAAAATAAACAGGCAAACAAAAAACAAGGGCAAAATGAGAAACAAACTCAAAGGTAAAAAAGGTGTTCAATTAAACCAAAACAGAACCTGACAACAGGGCCTGCTTGTGTGCTGTTAAAATTATTGTAGAAAATGTTATGCAATTGAGGAATAAGACATGTTGGAATGGTTGCCATATTTAAACTCACATTTTCATATCGCATCACATAAACAAAGAACTTCTTCTTTCGGCTGCTCCCATTTAGGTGTCACCACACCACATAATTCTTCTCCATCTATCCTCATCTTTTACATCATTTTCTGCCATACTGCCTTCACAACTGCCTTCATGTCCTCCATTACCACATCTATAAACCTCCTCTTTGGCCTTCGTCTTTTCCTCTGGCCTGGCAGTTCCATCCTCAACATTCTTTTCCTGACGTACCCCTCATCTCTCACTTGGTCACCAAACTGTCGTACCCGTGTTGTCCCTCTAATATACTCATTCCTAATCCTGTCTACCCTCGTTACTCTGAGCAAAAATCGCCACTTCCGGCCTCCTATCTTTTTGTCAGTGCCACCATCTCCAAGCCATACAACATAGCTGGTCTCACTACCATTTTATAGACCTTCCTTTTCACTTTTGTAGCAACTTACAAATCATTAATCACTCCTGACAATCTTCTCCACCAGTCCACCCTGTCAGCACTCTGTTCTTCACCTCTTCATTGTTTTGGACTGTTGAACCCAAGTGTTTAAATTCGTCAACCTTTACCACCTCTGCTCCTTGCAGCCACACCCTTCCACCACCATCCCTCTCATTCACACAGGTGTATTCCGTCTTACTCCTATGCCACACAAAAAGAGAAGTACCGTATATACTCGAGTATAAGCCGACCCGAATATAAGCAGAGGTACCTAATTTTACCTACAAAAACTGGAAAAACTTATTGACTCGAGTATAAGCCTAGGGTGGGAAATGCAGTAGCTACTGGTAAGTTTCAATAATCAAAATAAATACCAATAAAATTACCGTACATTAATTGAGGCATCAGTAGGTTAAATGTTTTTGAGTATTTATTTCAAAGAAAAACAGTAAACTAGCTCTGTAAGTGGAGAAGAGGGTCGACAAAAACAATATGGTATCTCTCTCGCTTGCTCTCTCGCGTGTGTGCGTGTGTGTGTCTCTCTCTCTCTCTCTCTCTCTCTCTCTCTCTCTCGCGTGTGTCTCTCTCTTTCTCGCACGTGTGTGTGTTTCTCTCTCTTGCATGTGTGTGTGTCTCTCTATCGCGCTCTCTCTCTCTCACTCGCTGCACAGGGAATGCACAGGGAGAAACTGAACAACGTGCAGAAATCATCGGCGTGCACAAACAGAAAGGGAAACTGGCTTGTTCGTATAACCGGGGGGCAGCGGGACCTGACTCGAATATTAACCGAGGGAGACGTTTTTCAGCACATTTTGGGTGCTGAAAAACTCGGCTTATATTCGAGTATATACGGTAAAACTTTATCACAATAAATCGAAAGGATAAGAAAACCTTCAAAACAGAATGTGCATGGTACGAAACTATAAAATAACTCAGTAAAAAGGAGAGGTGGAGACACAAAAAGGTTTGATGATGGCGACCCCATTTACTGAAGTCACAGCAAAAAACAAACACGTGGTTACAATCGAGTTCAGAAATAGGAAGTGGTTACAGAGGGTAAACAGAGACTTTTATTTGGTGGAGACAGGAAGGGGACAGTCCAGTGAAGCTGGAAAGAGGAAATGATATCTTCAGTAGGTGGGATCTGTGTGACATGGACGGAAGTGACGTCACCAGAGGGAGGGATAGATAGATAGATAGATAGATAGATAGATAGATAGATAGATAGATAGATAGATAGATAGATAGATAGATAGATAGATAGATAGATAGATAGATAGATAGATAGATACTTTATTAATCCCAAGGGGAAATTCAATTACGCCAGCAGCACCTTACTGATACAAAAAACAATATTAAATTTATGATTGATAATAATGCAGGTAAAAAACAGACAATAACTTTGTATGATGATAATGTTTACCCCCAACCCCCCGGGTGGAATTGAAGAGTCGCATAGTTTGTGAGAGGAACGATCTCCTCAGTCTGTCAGTGGAGCAGGACGGTGACAGCAGTCTGTCGCTGAAGCTGCTCCTCTGTCTGGAGATGACACTGTTTAGTGGATGCAGTGGATTTTCCATAATTGATAGGAGCCTGCTGAGCGCCCGTTGCTCTGCCACAGATGTCAAGCTGTCCAGCTCCATGCCAACAATAGAGCCTGCCTTCCTCACCAGTTTGTCCACGCGTGAGGCGTCCTTCTTCTTAATGCTGCCTCCCCAGCACACCACCGCATAGAAGAGGGCACTCGCCACAACCGTCTGATAGAACATCTGCAGCATCTTATTGCAGATGTTGAAGGACGCCAGCCTTCTAAGGAAGTATAACCTGCTCTGTCCTTACTTACACAGAGCATCAGTATTGGCAGTCCAGTCTAATTTATCATCCTGCTGCACTCCCAGGTATTTATAGGTCTGCACCATCTGCACACAGTCACCTCTGATGATCACGGGGTCCATGAGGGGTCTGGGCCTCCTAAAATCCACCACCAGCTCCTTGGTTTTGCTGGTGTTCAGGTGTAGGTGATTTGAGTTGCACCATTTAACAATGTCATTGATTAGGTCCCTATACTCCTCCTCCTGCCCACTCCTGATGTGTCATCAGCAAACTTTTGCACGTGGCAGGACTCCGAGTTGTATTGGAAGTCCAATGTATATAGGCTGAACAGGACCGGAGAAAGTACAGTCCCTTGTGGCGCTCCTGTGTTGCTGACCACAATGTCAGACGTGCAGTTCCCAAGACGCACATACTGAGGTCTGTCTTTAAGATAGTCCACGATCCATGCCACCAGGTATGAATCTACTCCCATCTCTGTCAGCTTGTCCCTAAGGAGCAGAGGTTGGATTGTGTTGAAGTTGAAGTTGGATTGGGTTGATTGTGACGTTAATGTTTGGGTGGTTCTTCTGCTGGTCTGCAGAAGGACGAAAGGAGAGACGGTCAGATGACAGTGCCAACCCCCGGTTCGGCTGAGAAATAACATTATTAGGACCTTCCAACCTTCTCCCAAGCATTCGTGTGTGACAATATATAAACAGCATTAATTATTACAACTCCTCCCATCAAATTCCACATATGCCTATATCATAGTAATCATCCTGAACATTACTAATATTAGCCAGTAAATAATTAAAATAATTGAAAGACTCTGAAATCAATGTGCTCAGTTAGTGATGGCCTGTCTCCTATCAAGTCAGAGCACCACCACCATCACGTAAGCCATACATAAAGCAGGGCATGAGGTGCAATTTATGTGTTCGGTGGGATTGTGAAGTAAGTCGAACTTTATTACATTGTTCTTTATCACCTCAATTGTTAGCAAAGAAGGAGTTCTGCTACGCACATATGGCCATGTCACTAGCTCACCAGAAATCATCGATTTAATACTTAAACACTTTGTCACTGCAGTTACTTTTTGTGTAACAAGTCCGTCTTAATGAACTCCAGATAGCTGATCTCCAATAAACAAAATTAATCCACCTCCCCTTGATTTTATTCCCTCGCTCACGTCTTCCTTTATTGCACTTTTAAGCATAATTTTTAAATACTTTCCCTCCACATAGGGATGCAAAGTGTGAAAAGCATTGCAATAATGATAAATTATAGAGGCTGAATGTCATTAAGAGAGGAACGTGGGCTGACGGAAATTACAGGTATTTTTAATGGGTATCATTAACCACCTCACTGATTATCTCAGTGATTAGGAGAAACAATCTAGAATATTTCAGACACGTTCATATTGGTTTGTGCGGTTATCTGGCAACAAAAAGGTCCAGGGAGAATGGGCTCCTAGCTTTAAAATCCTTAGCTACCCCACTTATGCCTCCATTTATCTTCCAGCACTTCCATTTGCAAATCATATACCGGCAGACTAGAGTTTTGTTGGACTGAGAAAAATACAAAACAGCTTTTACGTCTCACTTTACAGTATCAGCAATCCATCGGGAAAGACACTGGACCAGTGCCTATGGTATTTGTAGTTAATACATTATAAGAATAAACCACAGAAACAAAGAAAGAGTTGGAGCACTGTAGTATATTTAGCACATTGGAAATGTGCAAAGAAAAATAATAAACTGTCTTATCAGACGTAAGTCTTCATTCGATTGACTCCAAGATGGTGGTTTTCACTTTGGAGGACAGGAAAAGGTGGGTTCAGGTGACTGGGAACTGGAAGTGATGTCATTGGGGTGGAGACTGTTGGAGGGATGAAGAGAAAATGCATTAGACAACAGTGCCACCCTCTGGCTGGGAGTGTAATTACATTTATATAATCCATGAAGTTGTCTCCCAAGCACACGTGTGTGACAATATAATAATATAAGTACAAGGGCAATCCCAAAAGTAAGGTCTTCAAAGTGGCCACACTGTTGTGATTGGTGCTTCCTCCACTCCCAAACAAGCATGTGCGGCTTCGCTGAGATGCTCAATCTTGGCTTGGCAGCCCTTGAAAATGGAGCTCCCCTGCTGGGACCACAATAAACGCTGACAGGTACTGTGAAACACTGAAAAAACTCAGAAGGGCAATTCAGAACCGGAGAAGAGGAATGTTGCGCAAGGGCATAAGCATTCTCCACGACAACGCTTGTCCACATGTCGCCCGTCAAACCGTCTCTCTCCTGCAAAACTTTGGTTGGAACTTGATCACCCACCCACTCTATAGTCCGGACTTGGCACCCAGTTACTACCACCTGTTCCCTAAGTTGAAAGAACACTTGTCCGGAAGGCAATTCTGCTCCAACGAAGAGGTGAAAGATGAGGTTCAACACTTCCTGAAGGACATGGCGGCGAGCTGGTATGACATGGGCATTCTAAAACTACCACAGCGTCTACAAAAATGCATCGACCGAAATGGCGATTATGTAAAAAAATAAATAATTATTTAACCTTTAAAATATTATAGAAAATAAACGGTTGTTTGTATTTCTAAAAAAATAGGAGACCTTACTTTTGGGATTGCCCTTGTACTGTATATGAAGCCATAACAAAATGAATTATTGCATGCCAGGAAAATGGTTAACTAAATGTAACTTAAAGCTGAAAGCACCAGAGGTCTCTCTTCTTAATGAAGATACCAATGTAATTTTCCAAGGTTAGAATGAGGTAAATGAGCAACGAAAGTGGGAATAAACTGATGGGAACACCCATACACCCCTCCTATGAAGCGGTGATAAGATCAATATTACGATCCACAAAGACATCTCTTTTACTGAAGTAGAGTTCAGAATCAGGGGAGAATAGACGTGAGTCTGAAATTTCTGGTGGCCTTAGATGATTGGACGAGGTAATAAAGTTTTCCAAATTAGAAGTCAGATGATATGATTTATTAGATGAGGTGATATAATTAGAGAAAAAGATTTAAAAACAGATAAAGTGTTTAATTGATTGTTCATTCCATGGATTGAGACATTTGTACATAACTCTCATTCTCATCTGAGCACCGTGAATGACTGCCTTCTTTGAAGAGGTTTCCACAACATGTCCAGTCTGCAAAAGTCCACAGATCAAAATCTCCTAAAAATGGGAGCAGGATTTTTTTTTTATTCCACTTGGGACTGTGTTGTGAATTGACAATTATTTTCTTGGTGTTATCATAACCTTAATATAAGCATGCAAGTATTAGTTTAACATCTTGCAGAACATTTTTAGTTGGGTTTTGTCATTTTTTTCTTCCTCTGGAAAATCTTTTATTTTTAATTATTATGATGTCATTATTATTCTGTGACAGCAATTCATTTATTATATAGATGCTGTCATTTTGTTTTTGGGACACATTTCTTAGTTGCTCAATTCACCATCCTTGATTTGGATAATCTTAAAT
Organism: Erpetoichthys calabaricus; assembly: GCF_900747795.2. Lineage (NCBI taxonomy): Eukaryota > Metazoa > Chordata > Cladistia > Polypteriformes > Polypteridae > Erpetoichthys > Erpetoichthys calabaricus. Next base: position 186,407,036 of record NC_041400.2, read on the forward strand.
TTCGATTTTTTTTAGCTTTACCCATTTAACTTTCAGAAAGCATTTGATAAGGTGCCACATGAGAGGGTGGATATCAAACTACAAGAAGTTGGAATTCAGGGTGTGGTGTGCAGATGGGTGAAGAATTGGCTCAGACACAGGTAGCTGATCAGAATTGGCTGACGTTAAGAGTGGTGTCCAGCAGGGGGCAGTGCTAGGGCTGCTGCTATTTTTAAGGTTCTCCCTAAATGCCCAATAGTCACCTATATGGGTGTATAGAAGTAAATGGTTGTTATTTCACTTGCTAAAGCACTATCTGCTGAAGCATAAAAATCAATTTTTCTTCGATACCAAAAAAACACCAAGCTTTGGTACAATAATTCAGGAAAATACATTGGTATTGTAAGTAACCCACTTACTGGCAGGGTTCAATACTAAAGGATTTGGGATTTTTGGTCAGAAATTGTGAATATGGCATACTTAAAACATTCATAGTTTGTTAATGTTTTCCTATGTCGCCATTTCATTTTCCTGATGAACACCTATATTTTGAGAAGGGTCCAGCTGCCGACCTCCAAGTGCTGCGCAATTCAGTAGCTCCACCGGGCAGCCAATTGAATTGCACGTTTGTGTGACCTGGTTTACTTGACTTGAGTCAGATTACCCTCCCAAAACCCAAATCTTAAAAATAGTGTAACCGGGCGTATCACATAACATCACTGACGTATATGAGAAAAGTCACAACCTCTTTAACGGAACCCTGGAGGTCCGCAGTTAGAGTTTATTGGATATTTTAAAGCTTTAGTATTTTCTGTCTCCCTGGCAATATTTCCCAGAAATTAGGGTTAGGTTTAGGGTTAGGGTTCCGTGGCATGCTCGTTGGTGACTTTATCAGATTGACAGCTTAAAGATAGTGCTCATTTGTTCAAGGGTATTCATATTTGATTTTGCAGTACTAAAGCACTTTATCTTTGCCGTTGTTGGTTGTTTTTTGACATTGAGTTTTGATTCTTCTTTCAGTTTTGATGTTTCAGTGTGTTATCTCACAATTTTGACCTTTGTCCATTCTCTGACTATGATTTTCCTGGTCATTGTTCACTTTTGATTTTACTTTGTGGCCTGCAGAATGCGTCTCCTGGTCATGTATTTCTTGTCCTTGTGCTGCGCCATTCCCAGTGGCTCAACAGTGGCTGCATATTTGAAAGGTGTCACTCCTTATATATTTAGGATTTATGGGACTGCTTTAGTAAGAATACGATTTGCCTTTTACAATTTCCAAATCACTGTGTATTTTCTTCATAGTCCTTGTAACTGTTTGGAGTTTGACAACCTGTCCACATGTAAAAAAAAAAAACCTAGAACTGGAAGTTTTCATTAATTCACTTTCAGTAGGCTATATTTCGTTTCACCCATAATGATACTAATATACTTCTTATTTGACCTTTCTTCTAGTACTAAAACACTGAAACATGGTTGGCAGCAGAACAAATTTAGCAGGGACGCAGTCGATCTTCATGGAGGCGCTGACGGGTGAGTAAAATACAAATAAAGGGCATAAAATTTTCGATTTTGAACAGAAATTTGGCACAATTCAGCATGGCAGGTTGGCACTGCAGAGCATTTGTAGCAATCAAGACATGCATAAATATACAGTGTCTGCACAACTGGATATCATTAAATAACCAAATCAATCAATCAATCAGTTCAATAAATAAATAAATCACATAAATGGGTATTAACTTGTGTGCTGTGATTAAGCTTGCCATATAATGCTTTGTGTCATATAATGCCAAGATTTTTTTAATAAATTGTGGTCCGCCATTTAACTCTTCAAGAGAGTGCACTGGTAGTCGAGCTGTTACCATATGACACTGGATAATTTTGCATTAAAGTTTCATTTATATTAAAACTGGACTGGGCTTTGAAATCTTTTACAGTTTCAACGCAGCGGAGACGTCTTTCCCAAGGTGCAAGACTTAAAGCTATCCAGATGATAACCAGACAAATCACTCCACCAACTCTCAGTCGTCTCCATATCCGGGCTGGGTGAGGTATACCATGCTGAGTCAACTTAAGCCACAGGCTCCACTCCTTGTGGTCCCCTTACGTCAATTCCTTTAAATTCAGCTTTGCAACCATACTCTCCCTGGGAACTCAAAGACTTTGGTTGGTGTTGGTGAGACCAGCAAGGGGTGCCTATGGTATGTGTGTTGATCCCAATGCCTCAATGCACAGGGACACTGTGCTGTAAACATAGTGCCAATCTTTGAATGAGATGTAAAACCGAAGTCCTGCTTATCTGTGGTAATTAAAGATCCTTGGGCATCTTTCGTAAAGAGCAGGGTGCATCCCAGTGTCCTAACTAACTAAATTGCCCACCATGGCCTAGTTATTCTGAACCCCTAATCATCCCCTGTCTCTCTCACCACCTAACAGCTAATGTGTGGTAAGCATACTGCTGCAAAAAGATGGCTGCCATCACTTCATCCAGGTGGCTGCTACACATTAAAGGTGGGTGAAGTGGCTCCCCATTCACTGAATTGCCTTGAGTAGTGAGAAAAGCACTATATGAATGTAAAGAATTATTATTATTTACATTAACGTTCAGTTCTTGCTTTTAGTTAAGTAGCCCCCAAATTAAATTTCTTCACTTTTTTCCCCAATAGTAACTGTCCGAAACAAATAAACTAACAAACTGTGCCACTGCAACAACAGTTCTGCAGGCCTTGGACTGGACTGCCAATACTGATGCTCTGTGCAAGAGAGGACAGAGCTGACTATACTTTCTTAGAAGGATGCAGATGTTCTACCAGACGGCTGTGGCGAGCGCCCTCTTCTACGCGGTGGTGTGCTGGGGAGGCAGCATAAAGAAGAGGGACGCCTCACGCCTCGACAAACTCGTGAGGAAGGCAGGCTTTATTGTAGGCACAGAGCTGAACAGTTTGACATCCGTGGCAGAGCGATGGGCGCTGAGCAAGTTCCTGTCAATCATGGAGAATCAACTGCATCCACTGAACAGTAACATCTCCAAACAGAGGAGCAGCTTCAGCGACAGACTGCTGTCAATGTCCTGCTCCACTGACAGACTGAGGAGATCGTTCCTCCCTCACACTATGGAGGGGGGGGGGAGGGGGTTTAGTTAAACGTTAACATTATACAAAGTTACTATCTGTTATACCTGCATTGTTATCACTCTTTAATTTAATATTGTTTTTTATCAGTATGCTGCCACTAGAGAATGTGAATTTCCCCTTGGGATTAATAAAGTATCTATCTATCTATCTATCTATCTATCTATCTATCTATCTATCTATCTATCTATCTATCTATCTATCTATCTATCTATCTATCTATCGATATGACCCAGCCTTGTCGGACACCTGTCTGAATAGAGAAGTCTTTTGAGAAGGCAGATGGTTGAGTTGTAGGGCAGGGCATTTACAGTAACTCAGAACCTGAACAGTTATAAACTGCAAGTTGCAAAACACAAAGGAGTTCCAAAGATGCATCCAAAAAATGCTCACGAGGGGGAGATTTATCGCCAAACTTGGCAAACACACAAACTTGATAAAATATGAGGGACATTCAAGGTGGAGGTGGGATTACATCAGGGATCGGCCCTGAGCCCTTTCATATTTGTAATGGTGATGGACAGGTTGACAGATGAGATTAGACAGGAGTCCCCCTGGACTGTGATGTTTGCTGATGACATTGTGATCTGTAGTGAGAGTAGGGAGCAGGTTGAGGACACCCTGGAGAGGTGGAGATATGCTCTAAAGAGGAGAGGAATGAAGGTCAGTAGGAACAAGACAGAATACATGTGTGTGAGTGAGAGGGAGGTCAGTGGAATGGTGAGGATGAAGATCGTAGAGTTGGCGAAGGTGATTGAGTTTAAATACTTGGAATCAACAGTACAGAGTAACAGGGATTGCGGAAGAGAAGTGAAAAAGAGAGTGCAGGCAGGGTGGAGTGGGTGGAGAGGAGTGTCAGGAGTGATTTGTGACAGACGGGTATCAGCAAGAGTGAAAGGGAAGGTCTACAGGATGGCGGTGAGACCAGCTATGTTATATGGGTTGGAGACGGTGGCACTGACCAGGAAGCTGGAGACAGAGCTGGAGGTGGCAGAGTTAAAGATGTTAAGATTGGCATTGGGTGTGATGAGGACAGACAGGATTAGAAATGTCAGAGAGGCGAGATTATGTTGGTTTTGACATGTGCAGAGGAGATATGCTGGGTATATTGGGAGAAGGATGCTAAGGATGGAGTTGCCAGGCAAGAGGAGAAGAGGAAGGACTAAGAAGAGGTTTATGGATGTGGTGAGAGAGGACATGCAGGTGAAGAATGGGTGAAGAAAATGGGTGTAACAGAACAAGATGCAGAGGACAGAAAGATATGGAAGAAGATAGAAGGACAACGACCCAAAGCACACAGCCAAGATATCAAAGGAGTGGCTTCAGGACAACTCTGTGAATGTCCTTGAGTGGCCCAGCTAGAGCCCAGACTTGAATCTGATTGAACATCTCTGGAGAGATCTTAAAATGGCTGTGCACCAACACTTCCCATCCAACCTGATGGAGCTTGAGAAGTGCTGCAAAGAGGAATGGGTGAAACTGGCTAAGGATAGGTGTGCCAAGCTTGTGGCATCATATTCAACAAGACGTGAGGCTGTAATTGCTGCCAAAGGTGCATCGACAAAGTATTGAGCAAAGGCTGTGAATACTTATGGACATGGGATTTCTCAGTTTTTTTATTTTTAATAAATTTGCAAAAACCTCAAGTAAACGTTTTTCACGTTGTCATTATGGGGTGTTATGTGTAGAATTCTGAGGAAGAAAATGAATTGAATCCATTTTGGAATAAGGCTGTAACATAACAAAATGTGGAAAAAGTGATGCGCTGTGAATACTTTCCAGATGCTCTGTAAATATCTAGCCAAGATGGAAAACTGGATGAAGAGATAACCCATAGAGTGCAGTGTGGATGGAACAACTGGAAGAAGGTATCAGGGGTATTGTGTTGTCAAAGAATTAAGGTGAAGGTTAAAGGTTAGGTTTTTGAGATGATGGTAAGACCAGTAATGATGTATGGAGCTGAGACATGAGCAGTAAAGGGAGCACAGCAAGAGAAGAAGATGGATGTGGCAGAAATGGGAATGTGGAGATGGATGTGTTGAGTTATAGAAAAGAACAGAATAAGAAATAAGACAATCTGAGGAACAACGGAAGTAGAAGAGACACCTAAGAAAGTACAGGGAAGTGGGCTGAGGTGGTATTGACATGTGAGAAGGAGAGACTAGGAATATGTGGCAGAGGCGGTGTGGTGGCTCTGAGGCTAGGGATCTGCACTTGCAATCGGAAGGTTGCTGGTTCGAATCCTGTAAAATGCCAAAAGGGACTCTGCTCTGTTGGGCCCTTGAGCAAGACCCTTAACCTGCAATTGCTAAGCACTTTGAGTAGTGAGAAAAGCGCTATATAAATGCAAAAAATTATTATTAAAAAAATGTAAAATTATTAGAGTGATGGGAATGGAAGTCCAGGGGAAGAGAAAGCTATGGAGGCCAAAGTGGAGGTCGATGGATAAATTCAAAGAAGAACTGAAGGAAAAGGGGTCTGAGTGGAGAGAAGGTGCAGGACCGAGCTGAATGGAGAAGGTTGATTAAGCACATCGGCCCCACACAAAAGTGAGAAAAGATGAAGAAGATGAGGTACAGTAAACCATTGTGAATTAACCAAAATGTATTGCAGATACAATATAACTGAAATGTATTTTTGTTTTTCATATTTTATTCCACTTTAAAGGTATTTCAACTTAAAAAGAAATCATTTTATGCAACTAAAAATTCAAATATGTTGGATTAAATTTATTTAAGCAAATAATTAATTCCCCATTCAGCTGTAACTACATGAATTTTATTTACAAAATTTACAACCAAAATTACAAAAAAGTTGGGACATTGTGGAAAATTCAAATAAAAACATAAAAGAGTGATTTGTAAAATTTACCTTTGACGTGTATCCAGATTAAAACGTTATGCATATGGCAGCTTATAGACTCCGGATAGGATAGTAATTACCAGCCCGAACCAGGGGTTGGCGCTGTGGACTAATGTTATCTCCCTTCTTCCCCGTGCTGAATGGAAGACTGACAGACGCAGACGTCACTTCTGTGTTTCACACTCCTGGAGCCACCCTTTCCTGCTGAGTCACCATATAAACCCGGAACTGGCTATCTTGCTCCAGTTCAATTCTGCGAAGACATACTGTATTCCGCAACTTGACTGATTTCAACTTTTCCAGTTGTACAGGGGTCACCAATGTGGTGCCCCAACTCTTTAATGTCAGTGTGTCTCCTCTTTTACACCTTAATAAGTGTTATTAAAAGCAATAGCGATGTGACACAGTGGTAAACACTCAACTGTCCCAAATTTTTTGGAGTGTGTTGCAGTCATCAGATTTCCAGAGTGTATATTTTCCTAAAAAAAAAAGACTAAATTCAGGATGTAAAACATCAAATAATGTGTTGTTGTAGTGTTTTCAGTATAGTACTTGGGAGAATACAATTTACAAATCACTGCTTTTTTGTTTTTATTAGCATTTTCCGTATCGTCCCAAATTTTTCAGAATTGTAATTCCTTTACTAATTATTTTTTTTATCCATTGTGGCACACGGCTGGGGGTGTTACCCAGCCGGGGGTCCCAGGAAGACTAAAAGAGAGCTTGTGTCTCCATCCAGACCACGAAGGGGCGACCACCCTGGTTCCTTTGGGGGCCACAGGTATGGAGCTGGGAAGCTCAACCCTGTAGAGGCCCATGGTCACCGCCAGGGTGCGCCCCCATGCCTGGAGAGCCCTGGACCCCAGCACTTCCTGGGGAAGACGAGTGGGGACACCCGGAGTGCTTCCGGGTACGCAGCCGGCACTTCCGCCACACTGGGGAGTGCCGGTGGGAGATTGCCGGGAAGCACCTGGGACACATCTGAGTGCACATAAAAGGGGTCGCCTCCCTTCAGACAGTGGCTGGAGTCAGGACAGAAGCAGGACAAGGTCTCTGGAAGAGGCAAGGAGGCGGCCTGAAGAGTGAGAAGGCAGTGTGTGTTGGCCTGGACTTTTGGGGGACTTTGGGGTTGTGTGGCCCTTTGTAAATACTGGGACTGTTAATAAACATGTGTTGGGTGTAACAACGATGTCTGCCTGTCTGTATCCGGGCCAGTTTCCACACCATTTACAATATTTAAAAATAGAGAAAAAGAAGAAGTAATAACACACACATTCCATCCCAGGTGGTGTTGTAGTCAGCACTTGAACACTCAAAGTACTGGTAAATGAATGAAGACATAAAATCGAATCTAGGTTTATTTGTTACTAGCAAAATACCGGCGCTTCGCAGCGGAGAAGTAGTGTGTTAAAGAGGTTATGTAAACATATATATACATATACACATCCACACACATATATATATATATATATATATATATATATATATACACACACATATCAACATATATATACACAAACATATACACACATACATACACACACACACACACATATATACATATACACATACATACATAGTGCGTTGTAACACGGGCTGTGATTGTTACATGGGAGGGAGACGACAAATCACAGCTTTCCGCTTTCTAATCGGGCCTGTGATTGGTGCTTTGACTGATGCCCAGATCCCACAGTATCTCCCCTTAGGAGAGGCGTTAGGCAAGTGTAATTGAATAACGGTGCTGCAAGTTTAGCTTTACACCTGTTTTTAAGGCTTATTGACTGAAAGGGGCTTTCATGAAAAACTTAGGGCTTTGCTACAGGATACACCCTCCACAAGTTAAGGAAGTAAAAATAAAGGTATATATTTCTGTTTTATTTAAATCTTTTAAGTTTGTATGCGGGCGGTATGGTGGCGCAGTGAAAGGTGCCAGTTAGGAGACCCGGGTTCGCTTCCCTGCGTGGAGTTTGAATGTTCTCCCCGTGTCTGTCTGGGTTTCCTCCGGGTACTCCGGTTTCCTCCCACAGTCCAAAGACATGCAGGTTAGGTGCATTGCCGATTCTAAATTGTCCGTGGTGTGTGGGTGTGTGTGGGTGTGTGCGCCCTGCGGTGGGCTGGCACCTTGCCCGGGGTTTGTTTCCTGCCTTGTGCCCTGTGTTGGCAGGGATTGGCTCCTGTATTTAGGATATAGCGGGTTGGATAATGGATGGATGGACTTTTGTATGCATAGCCCCATTTTCCCGTTTTCGTTTTTTTTCTTTCTTCAGTAATATTTCAGCAAACCCGGAGCTTGTCAGTTCAAATCCTGGTACTGACACCACTGTATGGACAAAAAACAGGTTCCAGTTATGACCATTACGCATAGAATTTCGAAATGAAACCTGCCTAACTTTTGTAAGTAAGCTGTAAGGAATGAGCCTGCTCAATCTCAGCCTTCTACCTACACGGGAAGTTGGAGAATTAGTGATGAGTGAGTGAGTGAGTGAGTGAGTGAGTGAGTGAGTGAGTGAGTGAGTGAGTGAGTCAGTCAGTCAGTCAGTCAGTCAGTCAGTCAGTCAGTCAGTCAGTCAGTGAGGGCTTTGCCTTTTATTAGTATAGATTACAGTTTAAGGGGCTTTGAGTACTTTGTGTGAAAATGTAAAAATTGCCAAATAATGTGAACTTCTACACCGTGGTTTTAGTTGTTGTTGATTTTGGCTCGAAAAACTTTGAACTTTAAAAGTTAAAAAGTTCTTTACTCTGCGGTGGGTTGGCACCCTGCCCGAGATTGGTTCCTGCCTTGTGCCCTGTGTTGGCTGGGATTGGCTCCAGCAGACCCCCGTGACCTTGTGTTCGGATTCAGCGGGTTGGAAAATGATTGGATGGAAGTTCTTTATTTGAAAAATGTTGCATCATGCAGGCACATCAAAGGATCATCCTCCGACCTCTCCTGAGGTACGTACTACCAGTCCGAGTCGAAAGGGGGCGCTGGTGCTAACCTTATCCTCGTCTATTCCCTCCACTGTACAGAGAAGACACCCAGTGAGTGTAACTGACTCCGACCCTTCCTGTCCCTATTGCTACATATCTCGTAGTTCCCTGAAGGAGGTGACACTCAATACAAAACTGCCCCACCGGATGGAGCGCCTTCCCACCATGACTGTCACAGGCATTGTTAGCTAAGAAAGGTTCCTGAGTCAAGGACCCTCATTTTCGTTTGTGTTTGTGCCATCGAGCACACCTTTAGTTTGCTCGTTTGTTTCAATTAACCGCAAATGAACTTGTGGATCTGCAGTTCCTTCCATCAACCACAATAGTAAAGACTGATGTCAGATTACAGTGGATTTGGAAAGTATTCAGACCCCTTCAATTTCTGCACGCTGTAGCGGTCAGGGACCGCTAAGATTCACACCGTCAAAGGTGACAGTGATTTATTTATTTTAATAGAGGAGATCCTAGGAACGTCCCCAGCCTTGGATCGACCCACACACACTCTCTACAGAGACCAATAACGCACACTGGGAAAGGCAAACAATTAAGAATATAATGAAATAAAATTAACTGAGTGAAAACAATAAAACCACCCCTGACCCTTTCAGCGATATTACATTTAACATATATACATGAACACTACACTGCAAAGTCCATGAAAACCAAACCGGATGAAAAATGGGAGGTGACGAAATTAAATCCAGTGATCTGTAAGTTCAAAGGGTGAAGGAAAACACAGTCCTACCGGTAGATGCTGAAAGGAAGAAGTCGGATGGATGGTTCAGGAGCGCTCCTTTTCTTCCGGGAAAGCCAATGAAATCCAAACGCAGTCCTCAGAACACAGGTAGACAGACGAACCAGACCCCAACAAACAAATACAGTCCAGGACACAATGATTAAATATGGTTCAGTTAAACAGCAGGCAGAACGACAGAAATGCAACACACCACGTACAACAACAAAACAACTTTTTTTCTCACCTTTTGCCCTCTGCCCTCCTTTTAACCTCCTTTGACCCCCTTTGACCCCAGCAGCCCCAGAAAAGACTGCTGGGAAATGCAGTTCTTATTTAGCAGCACTGCTACAACGCTCTACCGTGTTAAAGATTTAAATTTACATGGATACATTTGTCATTTTTTGCTCATCAATCTACACTTAGCAGCGAGGGACAAGGATGGGAAGCTCAATGCCTGTCTGTGGAAGTGGGTTACAAAAGCTTTTCTGGCCTCTTGCTCTGTTAAACACTTAGTATGCTTAGTATCATGGGGTCCCAAAGAGACGAGACATTAGATGCATCATCGAAGCCACAGAAAGAACCTTCATGATGATTCTGGACAAAGATAGGTGATCTGTGGACCACTACTACTGGGACGCAAGTCAGGAACTCAACACATCTGGTTGGGTTTCCCAGGCCAGGGGCTCTGATGATGTGAGATTTTAAATATCCAATGACGCCAGGATACATCACTGATGATGCGTACTAGTCCATCTTTTGGATGGTATCTGCATACCTCTTGGTGCTCCAGTATCCTGCCACACTAAAAATAAAGGGTCCCTAAAGACCCATCCACACAAGGGTTCCAGAAAGAATCTTTATTTATTTTGATCCACGACAGGCTCTGTACAGTAAATGACAGTGAATAGATGGTAACAGACTTACAAAATAACAAAGCTGTCTTGATTTTTAAAGGACTCTTGCTACATACAATAACACAGGCTATGTCCAGGCTTTCTTAATTTGTTAGTAGCTAAAAGGCAGGGGGCGCCATTGAGCCCCAAAACCCTAGTCACACCACGCTGAATATTCCCAGGTGTAAAATAAAGGTTTTTATTTCCACAAAACACCTTATTACAGGTCAATCCAGAGCCTTTCAATATACAATTCCTCCTCCTCCTCCATGTGAGTTTTGCCTTCTGCCTCCCAACTCGCATTATGTCAGACCTGTCAGTACTTCAGGTACCCGGGCATAGCACTTCTGGGTCAGATGGAAGTCTCCTGAATCAGGGAGTCCTTCTCCCTGTAGCACCCTCTGGTGGAACCCAATGACCCAGACAGTGTTGTTCCTCAGGACTACATCTCCCATAAATCCCTGGGTCCATGCCAGCGGAGTACTGCCATCTGTCATACTTGGGAAGGAACTGCTCCTGATACACGACCTCCCCCATTCCACCCATTAATTCTTCCCTTTGAGCGGGATATCAATTCAGCCCCATCCCGGTCAAGTTAGGCCTCCTTTCGTGTTGTCCTTCCATTATGTCCTCCCAGCCGGGCAAGGGTCCAGGACAGCATGTACACCTACCATGCACCCACTATATCCTAACTACAGGGTGGTCCAGATCTAATTATGTAACTGTTCAACTGACAACCGTCTCCCCGCCATTTTGGAATGCAGGACAGGTGCTGCCATCTATCGGCAACAAAAAGAATTTTAAGTGAAATCTCTATGTTCAGGGCAGGTGCTGTGAATTCTCTATGTAATAAACAAGTTATAGCGTAATGAAAATTGCATAATTAGATCTGGACCACCCTATACATGGTCATGGGGGTCTGTTGGAGCCAGTCCCAGCCAATACAGGGCACAAGGCAGGAAACAAACCCTGGGCAGGGTGCCAGCCCACCGCAGGGCACACACACATGAGTGAGGAGGGCCCGGCCCCCCTCTCCGCAGCCCAATGAGTCTCTCTCGGATTCACACTTATAACTTGGTACCGCAAACGAACTATGATGCTATGAGAAAGTCACAAAATCATCGGAATGTTCAAGCAAATTATAGAAAAAAAAAACGACATCCATTAAGTAGTTCTCTCGTGAAAAGCAGACAGACATACAAACGGGTCGAAAAACTATAAGAAATGTGGTGCTTGGAGCACGAAATTTTTAAAACCGTTTCTTAGTGAGCACCTATGGTAACAAACATTCCAAATTTCAAGTCCCAAGTCGTCTTGGTTTGGGAGATTTCGTGATGAGTGAGTCAGTGGTTTTAATGCAGAATATATAGATTTAGGAAGGGATTATACTGACGACCCTTTTCGAGCGATGAAAGTGGACTATGGATCATTTTCAAAGAATTTGACCTTAAAGAGGGATTTTAAAAGGGTTCCTCTTAGAAGCATCTCAAAAATATATATACTGGAGAATGTAACTTGACAAATCCACTCGAACGGGACACACAGACCTCAAAAGCGGGGTCCCCTTATAGGCGCGGGGCCTGGGGCGGTCGCCCCATTTGCCATCCCCAATCCTTGGATAAGCAAGTTAAGAAAATGGCTTGAATGGAATGGCATGGGAGAGAGGCAAGAAAGACGTGAAAAACAAGATAAGATGGAAAAAGACTGTAGAGGTCCTGCATTGCATGAGATATGGTGAGGACAGGTTGTAGCAACTTATGAGTGATGAGGTAAAGTTTATTAATTTCATTATGAAATAAGCATATGGTGTGAATAATTTCTGCAAGTGCATCTTACATTGAGATACTGAGTGCTTTAAATTCTGCTTTAAGTTAAAACGCACATCAAGTGAAATGTGATGTTACTACGTGTGTCCATGACGTTCAGGTGCAGTTTAGTGTCATGTTGTTGAAATAAATTTGACGGTATTTGACTGGAGTAAGGCATCAATAAGATGTAAGTTGTAAGATATTCTACTGCGACATTAAGTGCATATTAAAAAACATTTAACCAATAATGTGCAGTATAAAATATTGGCAGATTGAAAGGTCTTTGAAAGCTTATTTACAGTATGTTTTCATTTGAACCGACTCTTGTAGTTTCCATATTAAATTTCAAGCAGCTACTCGTAAAAAACGACTGAGGTAACGATTTAAATTGAAAGATAATGTTAAAAAAGTGCACCTCTACCTCTCTACCCACGAAGCCGGATCTCCTCTGCACATCCTCTCCGCGCTCTCTCGCATCAGTTGCGGTCCTGCCACTGTCAGACAATCACGTGGCTTCTAAGCCGCGATCATTGGCTCCGCTCCGTTTGCCCACAGCGATTCAATGGCAGTTGGGGAGTACCATCGCAGCTGCAGCGCAGGCATTTCGCTAGCCAATGTACTAAAAATAATTATTGCAGTAATTATATCAATAACCTAAACTAAAGGTTTAGGCGTTTATAAAAAAAAGGAAAGAAAAAAACGGAGAGTCAATTTCTGTGCAAATATCTGACTGCCTCTTGTCTGCAGCTGCTGGCGCCTCGGATGTGCGCTTATTCCGCGAGCATGCTAAATCTGGACACCTGCCTATAAAAAGGTACGATGAAGTTACCTCTGGCGATCCTCAGCTCGGCGCTACTCCTATCAGCTGTTTCAGGTAAGATATTCCATTGCGGATGAAAGCCCACGGGAACTTGATTAAAGTTGTCATGTGTAGAGAAAAAAAATCAGCCACGTCCGATTAGAATGTACTTTTTAAAGCAAAGAGCTAATTTTCCAAAGAACTGCATGAAATCAAAATTATTCTAATGCACTAATCGAAGTTTATATTTTCGTCTGAACTATGTGTTTAAGAAAACAGTATCAATCGTGCGCATTTTAGAAGTAATCGATGCTTTTTAATCTTGCGGGGAGGAACTTTCTGTAAAGTATAAAATGCATTTGTTTATATCAAGTGTTTATCGACTTTTCCAGATATTGAAATATGTTGCTTATTATCGTTTAATATGAAAAACAAGCTGATGGATGATAAAGATTTTCTTGACATAGATGCTCAGCGCCATCAGCCGGACATTGCGAGTGCCACGATGGTACATTGCGCCGGCGATAAAGCGGGTTTAATGCCTTACACCTATCTGCCAGCAGCATCCAGTTTTCTTTTGTTTAATTTTATCTTTATTTAATTTTATGTAGTACATTTCATCTATCTATCTATCTATCTATCTATCTATCTATCTATCTATCTATCTATCTATCTATCTATCTATCTATCTATCTATCTATCTATCTATCTATCTATCTATCTATCTATCTATCTATCGTAGCGAACGGCGTGAAGATTAATTTTCAGTCTTTGAATGTTCTTTAAGGTGAGCAAGAAACCAATCTTGGATGGCGCACCAGTCCATCACTGTTATGGTCTAGACTGATACACGTATACATTTTATAGCTTTGTTAAGCACTCGTGTTATCCACGATGTCGCTCCATTTTTTACCGAAAATAATGACGTGTCTTATACTTCAGTCAGACACACACACACATTCACATACACATTCCGTTTAGCGTACCACAGTCCTCAATTAAAGCGATCCTTGTGTCTTGTATCTATGCTGAGTTAATAGCAGCGAACAAAAGATGTATTACTTTCTAATTATTCAAAGCCATTAATTCCACCCAGCATGTCACAGCCTAATCAATAGATAGATAGATAGATAGATAGATAGATAGATAGATAGATAGATAGATAGATAGATAGATAGATAGATAGATAGATAGATAGATAGATAGAATAAAATTTCAATATATTTAATTAACATACACTAAATCTACTTTAAAAAATGCATTTCCAATATTTGTTTTTTAAATGAATTTCAATTTCTCCAATCTACTATATCCTATCCCTTACTTCACAGGCATATTATCATTTGCATACATTTTTCTCTCCAACTACATCACTACCACACCTCCTACTGCATGCATACATTCACATACTTGACGGATATATTAGAACTAATTTTATTATCACCACTACTTGTGCTGTACATGCTTCCTACACTACACATAAATCCAGCTCTAAGTCTGACATTCTAGACTTCATTTTTTGGACAGATATTGCCTACTCTATCTATCTATCTATCTATCTATCTATCTATCTATCTATCTATCTATCTATCTATCTATCTATCTATCTATCTATCTATCTATCTATCTATCTATCTATCTACATAGTCACACATGCGCATCAGAGGCTCATCCAAGGTGAGCAACACCACTCTGGGACACAAGGGGGTGAATGGCATTGTCTTGTTCTCCATCCACAGTTCATGTATCTATCTATTTAGTATATAGTGCCTTTCATATCTATCTATCTATCTATCTATCTATCTATCTATCTATCTATCTATCTATCTATCTATCTATCTATCTATCTATCTATCTATCTATCTATCTATCTATCTATCTATCTATCTATCTATCTACATAGTCACACATGCACATCACAGGCTCATCCAAGGTGAGCAACACCACTCTGGGACACAAGGGGCCGAATGGCATTGTCTTGTTCTCCATCCACAGTTCCAAGAAGATGCCCACCGAAGCCAACTGACACTGTCCATTCCAACCAGGGGGGCTGTTATGCCTGAGTAGGCCTAGCTACAGGATGGAGCTCTTGACTCAAGCCACACCGCGGACCTGAGCTTCAGGTATATATAAAGTGTGTCTTCCACTTATGTGCCATCGTGCGCCTGTTTGTTTTGATGATTTGTCCAGTACTATTGAAAGGGGTGACTCGGCTGGCACCCCAACATTTACCCTTTGGACTGGCATCATAGATTGCTCCACTACTATTATATACTATATATATATATATATATATATATATATATATATATATGTGTGTGTGTGTGTGTGTGTGTGTGTGTGTGTGTGTATATACTAGCTGTGTAAGCCCATGCTGTAAAAAGCCCAGGCTCCTACAAATCATGGATTCTGGCACTTCAATCAATTAATCGCATCGGTTGTGCATTAGCGGCAAAGCAAGGTTCTCTTTCCTCACTGGTTTCGTTTTGCCGACCTGCTCTCCTCCGTTGTCTATCAGTGGCTAAGCAAGTTTCTCTCTCCTCAGAGGTTGTGTTTTGCTGATGTGCTTGCCTCCCTTGTGTATTAGTGGCTAAGTGAGTTTCTGTTTTCTCGGCAATTTCACTTTGGCGCCAGAGTCACCTTCTTTGAGCTTCATGGACTTCGGGGCCGGCTCTCACTTCTGGGCTGGACAGACATGCACACTTCCACGTGTAGACATTTATATATATATATATATATGTTGTGAGAAGCAGCCCGGACACAGACAGACGGACACCATTCTTAAGTCCACCACACGTTTATTGTACATATTTACAAGGTCCATATGTGCACAAACTCAGTGTCTCCAGCACCAATCTCCCCAAAGTCTAGGGCTCTCTTCCAGTGCCTGCTTTCTTCAGGCCACCTCCACTCTCCTTCACTCAGAACCTTGTCCACTCCTCGCCCGACTCCAGTCTCTGATTGGAGAAAGGCGGTCCCTTTTATACATGCCCGGATGAGCTCCAGCTGCTCTCCATGAAGTCACATCCTGGTGTAGAGGAAGCATCAGGAGAGCACCCGGAAGCACTCCGGGTGACCCAGGAAAGATCATCCTCCATTGGTGTGGCGGAAGTAAATAAGTCCCAGGCTCCATGAGGCTCGGGGCGCCCCCTGGCGGTGACCAGAGGCCCCAACGGTCTTGAGCCTCCCTGCTCTCCTTCCGTGGGCCTCTTCTATTCCAGCCCCCTCGTGGCCTGGAGGACAAATATGCTACCACCTAGTCCTCCCAGGCGTCCTGGCCGGGTCTGATCCCCAGCCATGTATGACAATGTATATGTTTATATATACATATATATATGTTACGACCGAAACCCGAAGTTGGCCAAAGCAGGAAATGTCCGGCCAAATTGGGAAATGGCCAATGTCGCTCTAAATTGACCGGCCAATGTCCGATCTTTTCCTCGATTTTGAGATTTGACCAGCCAGTTTGCGAAATGGCATGGGGCGATCGGCCAAAGTCGGAAGGAAAAAGGCATGAGCAGCGATTTGTTGCGCACTTAGTAGTGCAATTGCATTGAGTGTATCCTTGGCGGCTCATGTTCAGAAAGCGGACGCCACTTGGTTGTTTCACAATAATTAAGATCAGGTATATACAGTAAGTAGATTTCACATTTCTGTTATCATTTTAGCAATAAAATAGTGACTTAACATCAGGGGCCTATTTTATTGACCATAAGGTTAGTGTTTGGGCGAGGGGAAGGCCATCTCAAGTGGCGTCTGCTTTGCTGAACAAGACCCGCCTTGAGCAGTTTCTCGTCGCAGTTTGAGCGGACAGTCTTACATCAGCACATCGGATTTTGACCAGGGAGTTCTCACCACTTCGCGAAATGGCTGGCCAAAGTAGCATACTGTATATGCCGGTCATTTCTAGTACTTCGGACTTTGGCCGTAACATATATATATATATACACTTAACGGATTTAGAATTAAGATGGGTTTTTTTTCTATAATTTGCTTGAGCATTCCGGTTGATTTTGCAACTTCTCACATCGCACTAAGAATCATAGTTCGCTTGCAGGAGCTATATATTTGCTCTAATCCGAGACAGAGGCTGTGGGCCGACGGGAGGGGGAAGCGTGATGTCAGGAGCAGGGAGCCGGGCTAGGGCCCTCCTCAATCACGTGCCAGCCTGTGTTCGAGTTGCTCTACCTCTGTGTTTTGCAGTGTACCTTACTTCCACTTAGCTAGCGATTCCTGTTTGTTTATTGTTCTTTAAAGTTTGTCCTGTTTCACTACTATGCGGGTGGAGCCGCGGGGGCAGCTAGTGTATATATATATATATATATATATATATATATGTATATATATATACAGTGGTGTGAAAAACTATTTGCCCCCTTCCTGATTTCTTATTCTTTTGCATGTTTGTCACACAAAATGTTTCTGATCATCAAATACATTTAACCATTAGTCAAATATAACACAAGTAAACACAAAATGCAGTTTTTAAATGATGGTTTTTATTATTTAGGGAGAAAAAAAATCCAAACCTACATGGCCCTGTGTGAAAAAGTAATTGCCCCCTTGTTAAAAAATAACCTAACTGTGGTGTATCACACCTGAGTTCAATTTCCGTAGCCACGCCCAGGCCTGATTACTGCCACACCTGGTTCAATCAAGAAATCACTTAAATAGGAGCTGCCTGACACAGAGAAGTAGACCAAAAGCACCTCAAAAGCTAGACATCATGCCAAGATCCAAAGAAATTCAGGAACAAATGAGAACAGAAGTAATTGAGATCTATCAGTCTGGTAAAGGTTATAAAGCCATTTCTAAAGCTTTGGGACTCCAGCGAACCACAGTGAGAGCCATTATCCACAAATGGCAAAAACATGGAACAGTGGTGAACCTTCCCAGGAGTGGCCGGCTGACCAAAATTACCCCAAGAGCGCAGAGACGACTCATCCGAGAGGTCACAAAAGACCCCAGGACAACGTCTAAAGAACTGCAGGCCTCACTTGCCTCAATTAAGGTCAGTGTTCACGACTCCACCATAAGAAAGAGACTGGGCAAAAACGGCCTGCATGGCAGAATTCCAAGACGCAAACCACTGTTAAGCAAAAAGAACATTAGGGCTCGTCTCAATTTTGCTAAGAAACATCTCAATGATTGCCAAGACTTTTGGGAAAATACCTTGTGGACTGATGAGTCAAAAGTTGAACTTTTTGGAAGGCAAATGTCCCGTTACATCTGGCGTAAAAGGAACACAGCATTTCAGAAAAAGAACATCATACCAACAGTAAAATATGGTGGTGGTAGTGTGATGGTCTGGGGTTGTTTTGCTGCTTCAGGACCTGGAAGGCTTGCTGTGATAGATGGAACCATGAATTCTACTGTCTACCAAAAAATCCTGAAGGAGAATGTCCGGCCATCTGTTCGTCAACTCAAGCTGAAGCGATCTTGGGTGCTGCAACAGGACAATGACCCAAAACACACCAGCAAATCCACCTCTGAATGGCTGAAGAAAAACAAAATGAAGACTTTGGAGTGGCCTAGTCAAAGTCCTGACCTGAATCCAACTGAGATGCTATGGCATGACCTTAAAAAGGCGGTTCATGCTAGAAAACCCTCAAATAAAGCTGAATTACAACAATTTTGCAAAGATGAGTGGGCCAAAATTCCTCCAGAGCGCTGTAAAAGACTCATTGCAAGTTATCGCAAACGCTTGATTGCAGTTATTGCTGCTAAGGGTGGCCCAACCAGTTATTAGGTTCAGGGGGCAATTACTTTTTCACACAGGGCCATGTAGGTTTGGATTTTTTTTTCTCCCTAAATAATAAAAACCACCATTTACAAACTGCATTTTGTGTTTACTTGTGTTATATTTGACTAATGGTTAAATGTGTTTGATGATCAGAAACATTTTGTGTGACAAACATGCAAAAGAATAAGAAGTCAGGAAGGGGGCAAATAGTTTTTCACACCACTGTATATATATATGGTTGAAATAGTTTACTGTCAAATAAATGCAAAGAGTACACGACACGTGTTTCGCCCTCATTCTGGGCTCATCAGGTGTACACACTCCACTGCACTCCCTCTCGGGAATCGAACCTCGGACGTCGGCGCCAGAGGCGATGCCCCTAATGTTGCGCCACGGCGTGTGGTTCGTTTATTTGACAGCATGTAGATCGGGGTAATTACATTCACGGCATTCGTAGTCTGTGTCAAATACAGTAAACTATTTCAACCATTCTGTGATCTGCTCCTCACAAACTGAGGACACCGTGGCGGATGTTAGCAGATTGCTGGCCAACCACAAGCATTACCTGGTAGGTAACCACCCATACAATCAGATTGTGACACAGACTACGAATGCCGTGAATAGATAGATAGATAGATAGATAGATAGATAGATAGATAGATAGATAGATAGATAGATAGATAGATATTTGCAGTATATACAGTATATATAATTTTCATTAAGACATACTCTGTGAGAGTATTGTGTCATCTGAAGTATTTTGTTTTCTGTGTGCCTATTTCTTCATTCATTTTTGTAAAATGACCTTGGGTTTGAGATGTGGTCTGCAGTGTGACATAGTACTTAGGGCCTCGGATGTCATACCCTGAAGTTATTTGTTCATATTCCACCGCTGACACTACCAATTGGATCTCACATTTTGTAAGTCGCCTTGGATAAGATATCAGCCAAATGATAAATACTGTTAATAAGGTCAGTCATTTTCTAACCCTCATAGAATTGAACAGGGTCTTGGGGATCTGCTGGAGCCTATCCCAGCTAACATAGGGTGTAAGGCAGGAACAAATCTGGGACAGGGCAACAGGACATCGTAGGGTAATCACACACACACACACCCCAACCACACACTAGGGACAATTTAGTATCGCTAATGCACCTAACCTGCATACCTTTGGACTATGGGAGGTAACTGGACCACCTGGAGGAAACCCATGTAGACACAGGGAGAACATGCAAACTCTACTGAGAGAGAACCCAAAACGAGGACCCTGGTCTCCTTACTGCAAGGCAGCAGTGCTTCCACTGCGTCACCGTGCCACCTCTGGTAATGAGGTGCTATATAAATAAAAGCTGTTTATTTCTGAAGCAATGAAGCCAATGTTTGACGTGACTGCAGCCTTATATTGTATGAGTCCTCATTTCTGCATCTTATAGAGCCGGAGTGTCTACTGTATGCAAGATGAGGCCTTCTGCATTATGAGATCTCCTTCATTTATTATTAAATGGCAAACAAAGTTGTCATAAATGTGCTCTACATCTTTCAAGCAACGCCTTACAGACGCCATCCTCTCTTCTCTAAATTTCAGTTGTTGCCATCAGGCTGCAGATTTATGTTTCAGAGGATAAAGAGCAAGAGATTTAAGAACTCTTTTACATCCAGAGCTGTATGCATTTTGCAAGTCTGTTACTTTAAAGATGTTGCTAAACGCTAATTTCTGAAGTGTTATTTTGTGTATTGTTAAAGTTAATTATTTATCTTTGTGCTAATCATAAGTGTGTATACTCATGATAACACCAGATGCTGTGCCCCCTTGCTTATTTTCTTCGGTCTCTGTAACAATCCCTTATATTTTTATACTTTCCTACTGCAAACAAATTTCTCTCGAGATAATAAAGCCGACCTAACCTGACAAGAACAGGTAAATGTGACATAAGCAGCATATCCATGGTGGGTGGAGAATTGCACTTTTGTGTTCTTGAGGTTTTATTTCATTTAATTGGACCTCTGTCATGTTTTTGGTGTACCTGTCAGCAGGGGCTCAGCAATCTGTTTTGAAGGGGCTATGCAAGAAGTTCTTTTTGGCCCCATAGACATGTACATCAGTTAGCAGAGCACTTACAGTCATACTCTTTTTAAAAAGAGCATTTTACTTTAATCTGCTGCTACCCTCCTTGTAAACAGAGCTCAGTATTTAAAAGGAGTGAGGCTGTACAATAGGCCCCCATTACTACGGGTATCCATGCAATTACACCCTCTACATGCCCCCTATTTGTTTCCCTGCCTATATGTAATGTGTGTGGTTGTTTCAGATCAAACAGATAGGCCCATATAATGTTAGGTAATAAATTAAGGCTTCAGGTTCATATTTAGAAAATATAATGTTTCTCTGGGGTGTCAACGTGGCGCAGTTGTTAGCGCTGCTGTCTCACAGCTCAAGTCCAGGGACTGAATTCTGGCTTGGACGCAGCTTAACAGTACTGATTACATTTGAGGGGGCTTTCACAAGGTACTTCAGTTTTCCAGCCACATTCCAGAGATATGCACATACAGTAAGTTTCATTGGCAGTTTAGTATGGATTGACCTAAGATGGATCAGTGCAGGAATGTGTGTGTGTGTGTGTGTGTGTGTGTGCGTGTGCGTGTGTGTGTGTGTGTGTGTGTGTGAATGAATGAGTGGGCCCCTCACTGAACTGGTGCCCCATTTAGGACTGCTTCATGCCTTACGTGCCACGTTGCAGGGATACCCTTGTGACCCTAAATTTAGTTACACTGATTCGACAGTGGATGGAATGATGGATGAATAGATGGAAGGAATACTTAGTAATGATTCTGTATATTTTGTTTATTCCACAAGCTGAGTGCTTATTGTTTAAAAGCAAAACAGTAATCTGCGTCAGTTCACAGACCTCCACTTTTTGGTACCATTTTACAGCACATTCACTTCACCCTGAATCTACTATAATGTACTGTATGTTTCCAATTCTTTTACAAGAGTGCTTGTCCCACTCCATGTTGTAGACGATTGGCAGAATATATGGTGTTTATGTAGGGATTCACTCCAGAGCTAATCTGCAGTATTGGCAGGCAATGTGGCCAAGCAAATAAAGAACAATATTGTACTTGAGTTATAAACTCTGGTAAGAGCTGCATCTATCTATCTATCTATCTATCTATCTATCTATCTATCTATCTATCTATCTATCTATCTATCTATCTATCTATCTATCTATCTATCTATCTATCTATCTATCTATCTATCTATCTATCTATCTATCTATCTATCTATCTATCTATCTATCTATCTATCTATTATATAGTGCCTTTCATTATCTATCTATCTATCTATGGGAATATAGTGCCTTTCATTATCTATCTATCTATCTATCTATCTATCTATCTATCTATCTATCTATCTATCTATCTATCTATCTATCTATCTATCTATCTATCTATTATATAGTGCCTTTCATTATCTATCTATCTATCTATGGGAATATAGTGCCTTTCATTATCTATCTATCTATCTATCTATCTATCTATCTATCTATCTATCTATCTATCTATCTATCTATCTATCTATCTATCTATCTATCTATGGGAGTATAGTGCCTTTCATGATCTATCTATCTATCTATTAGATAGATAGATAGATAGATAATGATAGGCACTATCTATCTATCTATCTATCTATCTATCTATCTATCTATCTATCTATCTATCTATCTATCTATCTATCTATCTATCTATCTATCTATCTATCTATCTATCTATTATATAGTGCCTTTCATGATCTATCTATGTATAATATACTGTGTTTTACATCTGTCTATCTATCCATCTATCTTTCCAGTCATCTAGAGTGCCTTTCACATTGTAAAGGAAGACAAAGAAACATATAAAGGTTTGGGGTTTTCCGGCCTCGTATACTGTACAGTCTGCACAAGTTCACAAAAAGGTCCAGTGAGTACCAAGTACATTCAGCACAAGACAACAAACAAATGGAAAACTGGGGTATTTATAGAGGAGGGACCGGAAGTGCCAGAGGAATGCTGGGAAGTGTTGGTGAACTGAATGCTGGGAGCCATGATGTTATCAGAGGGGAAGGCTGGGTGTAACTGGCAAGGCGGGGTCAGAGACATGTTGTGATCTCATGGTGGCGGCGCTTCCTTCTTTCTGGGAAAACAAAGAGAGAAATTAGTGCTCCGCCATTCCCGCTCGGCATGAGGTTGCACGTTACGTCTTGGGTCCTTCCGCGGCACCCTAAGCGCGCATGCGTGACAACATCTATCTTAGACTCATTCCACTATGGTGTGCTAAAAAGCGCCTCTGGAGGTCTTTTCTGCTCACTGCTACTAGCCAATTCCATGTTTCTACCTGATGTACTCAGTAAGTTTATTTTTATTTATTGATCGATTGATTCAATGAATTATCTGTCCCGTGAGTCTGTATTCTTGTCTTTTATGTTTCTGCTGCTATGTGCGTTTGAATTTTCCCATCAGATTATTAAAATCTATCTATCTATCTATCTATCTATCTATCTATCTATCTATCTATCTATCTATCTATCTATCTATCTATCTATCTATCTATCTATCTATCTATCTATCTATCTATCTATCTATCTATCTATCTATCAAATTACTAATTACGAGCTGTGCTGCCCTCCTAAGACAGGTTGAAATCAAAGTAATCAATGTAGTTCTCAGCTTTAACATTTGTACTGCATCATTAATTGTAATGTATTTTATAATGCATGTAAGAAATGACATGCTTTGTATTTATCGTTTCAACAGATGGTGTGTCACAAACGGTTGTAGCAGTAAAATGTGTTGAATTTGTCATTTCAACAGATGGCGCATCATAAACGTGTAGTAGTAAAGTTCATTGCATTTCTTATTCCAATAGATGGAGCATCAGAACCATTTGTAGTAATAAAATGTATTGAATTTGTCATTTCAACAGACAACACTTCACAAACACGTGTAGGAATAAAATGCATTGCATTTTTCACTCCAACAGATGGTGCATCACAAACATCAGCAAAGCTTTTGTGAATCCCATACCAAATGGCATTTAACAGAGATGTACACAATGCGTATGGAATTTTAAAAGACGAACACAACAGTTACCCTCTGTTTGGATGTATTCAGTGTTAGCATTTGTAGTACAGTGTGCCTGTCTGTTGGTAATGTCTCTGTTATTTGCCATTTGGTATAGGATTCATAAAAGCAGTGCTAATATTTGTGATGTTCTATTTATTGGTTAACAGAAACATAGCAACTGGACAGACACACAGACACTTGTTCTTTTATTAAGGTGGATTAATTTCACCTGCATTTATGTGGAAATGTGTTTAGTCCATTTCAGAATTTCTGAATGCTTTGATGTTGGCAATAAAAGCAGATTTTAGCCCAAAGTCTAATTACTTTTATTTCATATTCTGTTTCATCCAATATTAGATATCCCTTTAAGTAGAATAATTTTCCTCTTAGCTGAAGGAGTCCAGCTAACTGTATATCTAGAGCTCTCTGTCGGTATATACTTTTAGGCCAACCCTGACCAAAGGAAACGTCATGACCTGTGGCAGTCATCATTATAATGAAGGTCTTATCCTGATCGTCTGTAGCAAATTGTGAAAATATTCCAAAAAGCACTATCATTTCTGATGTAAATGGCTCTACAGACCTCTATTATCCTCTATTTTTTGATTATTTGCACATGTATACTTTTTTTTTACATTTATATGTGTTGTGGCCTGTAGGGGGCGTCTCAGAATCCACCCCAAATACAACTATGACAGACACAAGTCCCAGGTTTAAAATGAGTCTTTTATTGGGATCAGTATCTCTTTCACAGAACAGAGAATACAACAATCTTCTTTTGTTCATTACGTTTCCACTATTACATTCATCCCAGGGAAGTTGTGTCCTTCTCTGCTCCCTACACTCATGAACTGGAGTCTTCAACTGTTTGGGGCTCAGAGTCTCCAAACATCGAGTTCCAAAAACACTTCCAGAAATGCTCACTAGAGGGGGATATCACCTTCAAACCCCGGCTAATAATAAGGGTAATCGCAGGATCTTTTAAAAAATAAAAGGTTTATTTCATACAAAGCTCTGTTACAATAAGAAGCTTCTGAATAGCGCGACGGGAGTCAGAAAGGTCAGGGATTGAGACAAAAATCACCAAAAGCACAGCAGAACACAAGAAAACTTACCAACTGAGCTCATGGCTTGTTTATTTCTTAACTGTGTGACCTTCTACAGACCAGTGTGTGAATTTCCTAATCATGTCCAGTAAAGCAACTTGAGCATGGGAAAGGCACTATATACATAAAATGTATTATTATTATTATTATTATTCATCCATCCATTATCCAACCTGCTATATCCTAACTACAGGGTCACAGGAGTCTACAGGAGCCAATCCCAGCCAACACAGGGCATAAGGCAGGAAACAAACCCCGGGCAGGGCGCCAGCCCACCGTAGAGCTATTATTATTATTATTATTATTATTATTATTATTATTACCTGAATTGACCACAGGTGGATACCAAATAAGGTGTAGAAACATCTCAATGATGATCAATAGAATGGGACGCAGTCATAGCACAGGATCAAAATATCTGTGTCAATGAGATATTTTAGGTTTTTTTATTTTTAATACATTTGCTTTGTCATTCCAGGTTATTGAGTGTTGCTTGATGAAGGAAAAAATTAATTTAAACAATTTTAGCACAAACGTGAAGGATTCTGAAGACTTTCTGATGGCGCAGTATTAGATAGATAGATAGATACTTTATTAATCCCAATGGGAAATTCACATTATCCAGCAGCAGTATACTGATACAATAAATAATATTAAATTAAAGATTGATAATAATAATAATGCAGGTGAAAAACAGACAATAACTTTGTATTCACATCACAATTAGGAGTAAACGGACTGTCATGGTTCCAAAGCAGTGTAATTCCCTGCAGCGACTAGTGTCATGTCGCAAATCAGCAAATAATGGAAGAATGAGAAACAAAATAAAATCTAAAATATATCCAGCAGATTCAAATATGCAATGAGGTCGTCTGAAAGAGAGAATTTTTGGGGTGTGAATTTGGCCGTCCCCATTTACTTCTGAGTTCAGACGAAACAAATGCATGATGGCAAAAAGGAAAATAAATTTGGACTCGAGTGTCAGTAGGGGCGGCACGGAGGCACAGCTGCCTCGCAGTAAGGAGACCTGGCTTCGCTTTCCGCGTCCTCCCTGTTTGGAGTCTGCATGTTCTCCCCGTGTCTGCGTGGGTCTCCTCCCTCAGTCCACAGACACGCAGGTTAGGTTAATTGGTGATCCTAAATTGTTTGTATTGTGTGCTTGATGTGTGGGTGTGCGCACCCTGCAATGGGCTGCCGTCCTGCCCAGGATTTGTTCCTACTTTGCACCCTAGGCTGGCTGGGATTGGCTCTGGCAGACCCCCGTGACCTTGTGTTAGGATATAGCGGGCTGGACAATGACTGACTGACTATTGCTTTGTGTGCTTTTCAGAAAACTGCATTTTCTGGAAAAAATATTCAGCACTCAAAGAGTTAATTAAATCATAATTAATTGCAGATTTACGGTATTTGAGGGTTCCTCTCGAGCGCCTCTTTCGATTGCATGATTTGGCTCAAAAAGTAATCAGTATATCGCCAATTAATAACAGCCTTAAGTTTTGACTTTGGTATTTTTCTGTCCAGCCGTTTTACCTCTAGACCGTCCTCAAGAAACACCCATCATCGAGATATCAATTTTTTCTGTATTAGGTGACCCTAAAAATGTTGAGATTCCTTAAAAACTGGAGATCGAAATTTTTGACAAATCTAAAGATTTCGCTCCTCTACCATAGATGATATAATAAAATAAAGTGGCTGCAATTAATCAGGGTCTCTGGTCTGCCGTTGGATACTCTTGGAGCTTATTAGCTCTGGTCATTCTGAGTAGAAGTGATGCCTCTTTCTGGGCGGTCGCCATTTTAAAGGCCAGGGACCAGGAAGGGGTGGAGTCAGTTACCCTCACTGGGTGGTTTATGTGTTCTGTGGAGGAAGAAAAAGACAAGATAGAGTTAGTGACAGCGCCCCCTCTCAGCCCAGGGTGGAACTTGGAGGGTGATCCTCTGACGCACATGCTGTCATGCTTTGGTCAGCATTTTCCCCCCTGGCTGGTGTTCAAAGCTGTGTCTTGGGTCTATTTTGTCTAATTTTATTTCAGCTATTTGTGTTAATGTTTATTTATTATGCAAGGTTTTCTGTTTGTATGTTGGAAAAGGGGAAGGACCTCAGTTATGTCCCTTGTGTTTTGAGGGTGGTCCCACAAGGGACGGGGCCGCCTTCCCATCACCGCCACCAGCGGCTATCCCTCCCATAGTTCCTGGTGGTTCATTGAATGTGCCAGGAGTGGAGTGTTTTCTTGTGCTTCTATGCTGTTGCTATTGCTTGTGATTTTCTGGATTTTTGAAGCCTTTCTCTATTTCTGACATCGGCTCCAGATTTCGTTTTGGGACTGTGTTTGTTGACATTTTTGAACCTCTCCTCCATTTTATGACCACCATTTTTAGCTGTTGTATTGCAACTTTGTTCACTGTGGATCACCTTGCCTATTGATGCAAATCCTTGTGCTCAACTGAGCCATCTGCATTTCAGAGCTTTTGAAAATAAACCTTTTATTTTATAAAAATTTGTCTTGGCCCATTGGGGGTCTGGTTGGGGTTTTTAATGGTGTTTACTCTCCCACTAGTGGGCAACTTTTGAAAATATTTTGTACCTGTGCTCTCAGGACTCAAGCATTTCATGACACGTGTGCCACCAAGCACTGAACCATTGGCTCTGAATGTAAGTCATCAGACACCTTTCTTTCTTTCTTTCTTTCTTTCTTTCTTTCTTTCTTTCTTTCTTTCTTTCTTTCTTTCTTTCTTTCTTTCTTTCTTATTCAGTTGGCCTGTTGTTGGTAAATGTATTGAAAAGCTCACCTTGAATTTGCATAGTTAGTCAAATTTCTTTCTTTCTTTCTTTCTTTCTTTCTTTCTTTCTTTCTTTCTTTCTTTCTTTCTTTCTTTCTTTCTTTCTTTCTTTCTTTCTTTCTGTACTTGGTGCTAACCCCAGTTGTGACTTGGGTTTGGAATTCTTTCTTTCTTTCTTTCTTTCTTTCTTTCTTTCTTTCTTTCTTTCTTTCTTTCTTTCTTTCTTTCTTTCTTTCTTATCTAATTGATCTGTTGTTGGTAATCATTTTGAAAAGGCAGTCATGCATTTCCATGGTTAGTCTTTCTTTCTTTCTTTCTTTCTTTCTTTCTTTCTTTCTTTCTTTCTGTACTTGGTGCTAACCCCAGTTGTGACTTGGGTTTGGAATTCTTTCTTTCTTTCTTTCTTTCTTTCTTTCTTTCTTTCTTTCTTTCTTTCTTTCTTTCTTTCTTTCTTTCTTTCTTTCTTATCTAATTGATCTGTTGTTGGTAATCATTTTGAAAAGGCAGTCATGCATTTCCATGGTTAGTCTTTCTTTCTTTCTTTCTTTCTTTCTTTCTTTCTTTCTTTCTTTCTTTCTTTCTTTCTTTCTTTCTGTACTTGGTGCTAACCCCAGTTGTGACTTGGGTTTGGAATTCTTTCTTTCTTTCTTTCTTTCTTTCTTTCTTTCTTTCTTTCTTTCTTTCTTTCTTTCTTATCTAATTGATCTGTTGTTGGTAATCATTTTGAAAAGGCAGTCATGCATTTGCATGGTTAGTCTTTCTTTCTTTCTTTCTTTCTTTCTTTCTTTCTTTCTGTACTTGGTGCTAACCCCAAATGTGACTTGGGTTTGGAATTCTTTCTTTCTTTCTTTCTTTCTTTCTTTCTTTCTTTCTTTCTTTCTTTCTTTCTTTCTTTACTTGGTGCTAACCCCAAATGTGACTTGGGTTTGGAATTCTTTCTTTCTTTCTTTCTTTCTTTCTTTCTTTCTTTCTTTCTTTCTTTCTTTCTTTCTTTCTTTCTTTCTTATTCAGTTGGCCTGTTGTTGGTAAATGTATTGAAAAGCTCACCTTGAATTTGCATAGTTAGTCAAATTTCTTTCTTTCTTTCTTTCTTTCTTTCTTTCTTTCTTTCTTTCTTTCTTTCTTTCTTTCTTTCTTTCTTTCTTTCTGTCCTTGGTGCTAACCACAATTGTGACTTGTTTTTGCAATTCTGTGTAATTACGGTTAAACCAGAGTCAGTCTGAGAGTCTCTTTCTTTCTTTCTTTCTTTCTTTCTTTCTTTCTTTCTTTCTTTCTTTCTTTCTTTCTTTCTTTCTTTCTCTCGCGAGAGTGGTGAGTGGGCGGAGCTTTGTGAGAAAGTGAGAGTGAGAGCGGGAGTGTTTGAAGGTTTGTGATTTTACTGTTTTTTTTTCCTGCTTTTTTGTTCTTAATTATTATTCTGTCTCTGACTGTTAATCTTTTGGTTGGAGTGGTTTATTCTGAGGAAGGCCAGAATGGCCTCCTCAGGAGGGGTCCGTTTTCGGAACGGTGATTTCGAAAAACTCACCCGACAACATGGAGTAAAGCTAATGCCAGAAGCGTGCTGTTCTCTAGAAGAATGTGTATTGGCTGTAGGGAATGTAATAGGCTGTGACAATATTCGTTCAGCCTCAAGAATGAGCAGTGCGGTGGTTGTGTTTGTTGCCACAACGGATTTTGTCCATAGACTGGTAGAAAATGGAGTTGTTATAAAAGACACTTTAACTCCCGTAATGCCTCTTACAACTCCGGCAAAAAAGATTACCCTATCTAATGTACCTCCTTTTCTATCTAACGAGACCCTTGACAGAGAGCTATCTCGCTATGGACAGTTAATCTCACAGATTAAACGTATACCTTTAGGATGTAAAGCACCCCAGTTGAAGCATGTGATGTCTTTTCGGAGGCAAGTTTTAATGATTTTAAAAAATACAGCGGATGAGTTAAACGTAGCGTTGAGGTTCCGAGTGGACGGTTACGAATACGTTATTTTTGTCACCTCGGAACCGATGAAATGCTTTAAATGTGGCAAAGCTGGTCATGTAGCAAGAGATTGCAAAGATGTTGTTAAAGCTGCAAAATCAGGCAAACAACTGACCATAGATGAGAACCCCGACCGCCATGGGGATGAGACAGATTCGGCAGAGAAGGCGTCTGCAGTTAATAACGCGGCAGAAAGTAGCGGCGGGATCGCTGCTGTTCAGAATGAAGACGCTGCTAGCGATCAGACTGCGTTGGTCCAATTGATCAGCGATTCGCTTGATGCTGATCCCAAATTAAATGAGGATAATGGAAATCAGGACACCCCTGTATTAGAGTCTGGAAACATTGCTAATGAGTCGGGTGTCATGGAGGTATCGGACTCTGCTACAGAATCGGTGGTCACAAGCATATGGGGCGATATGGACATGGAGAGTGTCGGCTCCGACAGTACTTTCAAAACACCAAAGGCTGTTAAAAGACACTGTGGGGCAGATGAGCAAGTTGCTTCTAAAAAAAGAAGCTTTGAGGAGACTGCAGCTGCGGTTGACACGGAAGCGTCCTCGGTTTCAGATTGTGGGGAGGACGGTTATTTAACTGATTCCTCTGTTGTGTCAGAAAGTAGTCAGGACACCACAGAAGGATATGGATTCTACAGAATTAGAGCCTTTCTGATTGAAACAAAGGGGAAAAGAGTGGATGTACAGAACTTTTTTCCAGATGTTAAATTATTTATTTCCTCCGTTAAACGGTTAATGAAGCAAAGATCGGGCACTGAGGTTTTTTCAGACAAGGAGGGGTGGAGGCTTAGAAGTATTTTAAGAAAATTACGTACCTCTGCTAATTTAACAACTTGTTAATAATGGCTAAAGAATCAACATTTTTTATATTACTTAATGGTTTTATAACATTTGTTTTGGTTCCATTATTTATTTTACCAATGTACGATTTTAAAATTGGGAGTCTTAATGTTGCCGGTTGTAAGAGCCCTCTCAAGATAGCGAAAGTGTGCGACTTCCTGAGAGGGAAGCATCTGACAGTGGCTTACCTGCAGGAGACGCACAGCGAAAATGCTCTCGAAATTGAGTGGCAGAAATGCTGGGGAGGAGATGTGTTTTTTAGTCACGGGTCTACACGTAGCGCTGGTGTTGCCATTGGTATATCTAAACAAATGTGTCCGGCATCGGTGTCTGCCTACGAAGTAATAAAAGGGCGGCTGCTTAAAGTAAAGGTTGAAGTGGACAACAGCCGGTTGGTTTTTATTAACGTTTATGCTCCAACAATTGGCAGTGAAAGAGTGCGATTTTTTAAATGTCTTGAGAGTACTTTAGCAGAGTGTGACCCGGATGAATGTGTGTTTTTAGGTGGGGATTTTAACTGCACCCTTACTGACGCATTGGACAGAAACCATGCAGAACCCCACCCGCGATCTGCCAGAGAGCTGAAAGCGCTCATTGAGCGATATGAATTGAAAGATGTGTGGAGGGCCCTGAATGAGGGAGACAGGCAGTACACGTGGGCACAGGTGCGAGGTGGCACTCTTTCACTTGCCAGGCTTGATCGGTTTTATACTTTTAACCATCATCTTAACCGTTTTAATTCATGTGTCATTGTGCCTACAAGTCTTTCAGATCATGCATTAGTTACCTGCAATGTTCTTATGTCATCTTTAAAGTCAAAAAGCTCTCATTGGCATTTTAATGAGCTTTTATGTCAGGACTCCCATTTTAAAAATTGTTTTAGGTACTTTTGGACACAGTGGCGGGAAAGGATATGTCAGTTCTCTTCTCTGGGTCAGTGGTGGGATGTTGGTAAAGTGCAGATTCGCCAGTTTTGTCAGCAGTATACTCTGAATGTCACAAGGAGTTTGAATGATTCTATGAAAGAACTGGAGGAAGAGATAACAGCACTCCAGCAGGACTTTGACTCCTCTAAGGGCAGTGAGCACCTGGACATGTTGAAAATGAGAAAGGCTGCCCTCGCACAACTGACTGATTATAAAGTCCAAGGTGCTTTGGTTAGAGCCCGTTTTCAAGCAGAAACTGAGTGTGATGCTCCAACCAAGTACTTTTTTGGACTGGAAAGAAAACAGGGCCAAAGCAGAATGATTCATTGTTTGCGTGACCCCTCTGGAAGTGAGATGACAAGCTCTTCTCATATTAGGGCATTTGCTGTTGATTTTTATTCTAAACTTTTCTCATCTGAGCTGGTGGAACAGGACACTGCTTGTTCGGGTTTTACTAAGGGGCTGCCGCAGGTGCCAGAGGAGGAGTTACCAGCTTTACAGAGAGGGCTTACCCTTGAAGAACTCTCACGGGCATTGGCAAGTTTAAACACTGGGAAAGCTCCAGGTATTGATGGACTTACTGTCGAATTCTACAGGTTGTTTTGGGAGTTCATCGGACCAGACCTACTTGCGGTTCTTCAAGAGTGCTTAGATAAAGGTCTCCTCCCCTTGAGCTGTAGAAGAGCTGTTGTTGCCCTCATTCCAAAAAAAGGTGATCTCTGTAATATTAAGAACTGGAGGCCAGTAGCCTTGCTTTGTACTGACTATAAAATATTTTCTAAAGTGTTGGCTACAAGAATGAAGGAGGTGTTGGGGCATGTCATTCACCCTGATCAGACTTACTGTGTGCCAAACAGGTCCATATATGATAACATCTTTTTTATCAGGGATACATTTGACATCTGTAAACTATTTGGATTACGTGGTGGTCTAATTTCCTTGGACCAGGAGAAGGCTTTTGATCGGGTGGAGCATCAATACCTTTGGCGAGTACTAATGGGATTTGGTTTCCCTCCCTGCTTTGTTTCCATGGTTCAGGTGCTCTATAGTGACATTCAGGGTGTACTGAAAATCAATGGTGGACTGAGCGCTCCTTTCAAAGTAGATAGAGGGATTAGACAGGGTTGCTCCTTGTCTGGCATGTTGTATGCCCTGGCTATAGAACCCCTGCTGATCAAATTAAGGGAAGTGGTGGGTGGACTGACTGTCCCTGAGTGTTCAGTGCCTTTGAAGGTCTCAGCATATGCAGATGATCTCGTAGTATTAGTTGCAAAACAACAAGATGTGGATGGGCTGGTATCCGTGCTGGATGAGTTCCAAAAGGTGTCATCAGCTAAAGTAAATTGGACCAAGAGCTCTGCAGTACTATTGGGTAACTGGATGGGTCCTTTTCCTTCATTGCCATCTGGACTGAAATGGACAAGAGATGGAATTAAATACCTGGGATTACATCTGGGAGGCATAAACAGTGACATTAAGAATTGGGAAGGCGTTGCAGAAAAGGTCAGAAACCGTTTACAACGCTGGAGATGGCTACTTCCCCAACTGTCATATAGAGGAAGGACGCTAATCATAAACAACCTTGTTGCATCTGCTCTGTGGCACAGGTTGGCATGCCTGGAACCCCCACCAGAACTGATTACTGAAGTGCAACGGGAGTTGATTAGTTTTTTTTGGAATGGGAAGCATTGGCTGTATCAAGGTGTTTTGTACTTGCCCAGGAGTGCAGGAGGACAAGGACTGGTGGACATCTGTAGCAGGAAAAATGCGTTCAGACTACAAACTCTGCAAAAACTGCTCTATGGTCATATGGCTGTGTCTTGGAAGCCACTAGCATGTGCTCTCCTGCGCCAAGTTGGCAACCTGAAATTGGACCGAGCACTTTTCTTAATGGACAGTGATTCCTTCCCCATTGGTAATGTGTCAGACTTTTACCGGAGTTTATTAAGAATCTGGCAACAGTTGAACTGTCGGTTAGAGGAAAAATCGTTGAATTTATATTGGAGTTTAGAGTTGCCAATTGTCTCTACCATGGCAGTAGAGTCAACATCTCTGAAACAACGCCTGATCAGGGCTGGTATTCTACAAATTAAAAATTTGATTCAACCACAGCTACTCAGTTGGCTGAGCCCAGAGACGGTGGCTGCAGCTTTAGGACTGAGCTCTGTGCGCACAGCAGAAAGATTTTTGCAGCAGATCTTTTTGAATATACCTTCAACAGCTAAGGATTTCTTGAAAGACTTTTTCAAAGCTACAGATTATCCAGAGCCTTTGTCTGCATTTCCAAATTTGTTAATTAATGCCAATGAGAACACGATGGAGGAAAACAACAGGAGAAGAACTAAATATCTTCCTTTTGACTCTGCGGAAGGGAAGGAGCTTTATAATGTGTGTGTCCAGGCTCGATACCAGTCCCAACTATGCAGATACCCGGATACACCCTGGAGGGATAAACTGGGAGGGGTGGAGGGTGTCGGCCCCATTTGGGAAAGTCTGTACAGTCCACCATTGAATAAGAGAACTGGCGATCTGCAGTGGAGAATTGTTCATGGGATTGTGGCAGTTAACTCTTTTTTGTCTTTACTTAACTCCAACATCTCAGAGATGTGTCCTTTTTGCCAACAGAGAGAGACTGTTTTTCACTGTTTTCTTTACTGTTTTAGGATTCAACCTCTTTTATCTGTACTTGGCAGTGTTTTTAAGGTTTTGGGTGTTTATTTTACCAATCAGGTTTTTATATATGGTTGTGCTAATGTGAGAGCTAAAAAGAATGTTAGTAGATTAGCGAATTTTTTATTGGGCCAGGCTAAGCTTGCCATTTATATCACCAGGAAGGAAAAAATTAAGAGTGAAGGGGAGTCTGACTTGGTGGGGTTCTTTAAAGCACAATTAAAAATACGAATTTTATTAGATTTCAAGTTTTATAGGATGACCCACAATTTGCAAACATTTATAGAAAAGTGGTGTACAGTGAATGCAATTTGTAAACTTGATAATGAGGAGTGTGTTTTTGTTTTGTGAATTACTTATTATGAATCTACAACAAATTACTCATTACTAGGTTACATAGGATGTTCTATTTTTTGTTGGTTTGTGGATTTTTGTATTGATTGTTGAATGTTTAATAAAAGGTATATTTAAAACTCAAAAAAAAAAAAAACTCGTTCTTTCTTTCTTTCTTTCTTTCTTTCTTTCTGTACTTGGTGCTAACCCCAAATGTGACTTGGGTTTGGAATTCTTTCTTTCTTTCTTTCTTTCTTTCTTTCTTTCTTTCTTTCTTTCTTTCTTTCTTTACTTGGTGCTAACCCCAAATGTGACTTGGGTTTGGAATTCTTTCTTTCTTTCTTTTTTTTCTTTCTTTCTTTCTTTCTTTCTGTACTTGGTGCTAACCCCAAATGTGACTTTGGTTTGGAATTCTTTCTTTCTTTCTTTCTTTCTTTCTTTCTTTCTTTCTTTCTTTCTTTCTGTACTTGGTGCTAACCCCAAATGTGACTTGGGTTTGGAATTCTTTCTTTCTTTCTTTCTTTCTTTCTTTCTTTCTTTCTTTCTTTCTTTCTTTCTTTCTTTCTTTCTTTCTTTACTTGGTGCTAACCCCAAATGTGACTTGGGTTTGGAATTCTTTCTTTCTTTCTTTCTTTCTTTCTTTCTTTCTTTCTTTCTTTCTTTCTTTCTTTCTTTCTTTCTTTCTTTCTTTCTTTCTGTACTTGGTGCTAACCCCAAATGTGACTTTGGTTTGGAATTCTTTCTTTCTTTCTTTCTTTCTTTCTTTCTTTCTTTCTTTCTTTCTTTCTTTCTTTCTTTCTTTCTTTCTTTCTTTCTTTCTTTCTTTCTTTCTTTCTTTCTTTCTTTCTTATTCAGTTGGCCTGTTGTTGGTAAATGTATTGAAAAGCTCACCTTGAATTTGCATAGTTAGTCAAATTTCTTTCTTTCTTTCTTTCTTTCTTTCTTTCTTTCTTTCTTTCTTTCTTTCTTTCTTTCTTTCTTTCTTTCTTTCTTTCTTTCTTTCTTTCTTTCTTTCTGTCCTTGGTGCTAACCACAATTGTGACTTGTTTTTGCAATTCTGTGTAATTACAGTTAAACCAGAGTCAGTCTGAGAGTCTCTTTCTTTCTTTCTTTCTTTCTTTCTTTCTTTCTTTCTTTCTTTCTTTCTTTCTTTCTTTCTTTCTTTCTTTCTTTCTTTCTTTCTTTCTTTCTTTCTTTCTTTCTTTCACATCCTTGGCATTAACCCTAACTAAGCATGACTTGGTTTTGGAATTCTATGTAATTACAATTAAGCCCAAGTCTGACTGTGAGTGACATGTAACCAACTAGTTTACAGTGTTAAGCCTGAATTCAACTTATGACAGAATTCTAGCTTAAGAAATATCAAGAATATTTCTATGCATTTGGCCACTCTCTGGGAAATCATCCATATTCATGAGTGCGGCACTAAAACACAATGGTGTGTAAAGCAGTTTTAGACCAAACTGAAAGTGAGCCATTAGCTGAATGAAGTGATTGTGACGACAATGAGAACTGGCTATCAGACATTGGCCCGGTTAGCGAAACTGAGACAAACAACATCAGCATACATAAGAAAGAAGAAAGTTGATGTGTGGCAAAAAGACAAAATGACTGGGATCAAGTGGCCCCCTAAGCACTTGGCACAGCACAGCAACTGTTAACGTCCTTGTCAAGGAAATATGAACGTCGCTAAGCCTGGCTCTGCGGTAGCCCACGATAAGACAAGGGGCGCGTTGAATATGTAAGTCAGGCACTGACATTCTACTACAAAAAAATATAAGAAAGTAGCTAGAAGAAACCCAATTGTGACATCAGGCTGTGCATTGAGGACCATCTCAAAAGTCCCTGATTCCAATCTGATACAGTCCAGATACATTTACCATTTTTTAATTCTTGAAAAATTCACTGAGGTGGTTAAGCTGTAAGCCTTGCAGTTTAGAACTCAAAACCTTAACCACTTCACCCAAAATGATACAGACATAACATAAGAATATGAAACCCATTTAATGCAACATCCACAAAATTCCTGTTCATGAGTCGTTAACACTTTAAAAATCAAATGGCCGATGGTCAGCTTTAAAATATTGCTTTGCCCTTTTTAATGGAGCCATATTTAACTCTTCTTGTCTATATCGTAGACCCATTTTAGTGGAATTCTTGGGAATCCATTATGTCCTGCATTATTAAGCCAGTAAATCCTTTACCACTCATTAAGCAAATGGAATCAATTCCGAAGTAAAACTCCACAGCCATTTCATTTTTTTTTTTTTGAAGTCATGAATATTCCAGAATTATGAATGGACATTGTCATCCAATGCCTTTATTTCCAGCCTGACATATTTGTAAGGAGAACCTTGTGAGATGATTCTAATTAAAGCAGGCAATTATGCAAACTCTGTCAAGCAGGAGTGCCTGCGGCAAAACAGCAACACATGCAAAGCAAGGTGACACACCTCTGAAGGCAAATCTGAAACGTGGAGGGTGACGTCCTCCTCCGGTCACTTTATACTATTGGTGGCGGTGGTAGAATTAGCACTTACTGGGAATCTGTTAAAAATAGAAGGAGGAATGGACGGTGGAAGCTACAAGCAAGTATTCAGTTCAATTTACTTCAAGTCAGCTTATTTTTAGTCACACTCTAATAATAATAATAATAATTTACATTTATGTAGCGCTTTTCTCACTTCTCAAAGTGATTGGGGAGCCACTGCACCCATCACTACTAATGTGTAACATCAACCCAGATGATATGATTGATGTGTGATCACCCTGTGATGGGCTGGCACAGTCCACCTCATCACCGCACCACGCAGTCCCTACATTGATGGATTGAAGGCCAGAGGTCCACATGACCATCATCATCATCATCAAATTCTTCCACGTGAAGCCATTTTTATGCCAGTACTCTCATCACACATGACCTGTTAGGTGGTGAAGTGGTGAGAGACATTAGAGAGAGGGGAAAATTAGGGGGCTAGAATGACCAGGCCAAGGTGGGCAATTTAGCCTGGACATCGGGATTGACCCTACTTATTACGAAGGATGTTGTA
Source organism: Erpetoichthys calabaricus (assembly GCF_900747795.2). NCBI lineage: Eukaryota > Metazoa > Chordata > Cladistia > Polypteriformes > Polypteridae > Erpetoichthys > Erpetoichthys calabaricus. Next base: position 186,444,762 of record NC_041400.2, read on the forward strand.
AGAGCCATTTTCACACTGGACAGACCTGTGAACAAATTGTGCCTACTCCAAGAAACAGCAATTAATTGAAATGATTAATCTTACATTTTGCATACTTCTTCTCCTTTTGGCTGCTCCCGTTACAGCGGATCATCTTGTGCCATTTCTTCCTGTCCTCATCATCTTTTTCTGTCACACTTGTCACCAGCATGTCCTCTCTCACCACATCCATAAACCTTCTCTTAGGCCTTCCTCTTCTCCTCTTCCCTGGCAGCTCAATCCTTAGCGTCCTTCTCCCAATATACCCAGCATCTCTCCTGTGTACATGTCCAAACCAATGCAATCTCACCTCTCTGACTTTGTCTCCCAACCGTCCAACCTGAGCTGGTATCCTTCAATAAGGGCGCGCACAAAAAGGCGAGCTTCAAAAGGGCGACCTCAATTAGGCGCACGTAAATAAAGGCGAGCTTCAAAAGGGCGACCTCAATTGAGCGAATGTTTTAATATTCTTGCTTTCGCCTTTTTATACGTTCAATCATTGCCTTTATCTAATAAATTTTCTGTAATAATTTTGTTGCGTTTGCCTTTATTCGCTGCGCCCAATTGAGGTCGCCCTTTTCAAGCTCACCTTTATTTACGCGCGCCTTTATTCACTGCGCCCAATTGAGGTCGCCCTTTTCAAGCTCGCCTTTATTTACCCGCGTCTTTATTCGCCGCACCCATTTGAGGTCGCCCTTTTGAAGCTCACCTTTATTTACGCGCGCCTTTATTCGCTGCGCCCAATTGAGGTCGCCCTTTTGAAGCTCGCCTTTACTTACGCGCGCCTTTATTCGCCGCGCCCAATTGAGGTCGCCCTTTTGAAGCTCGCCTTTATTTACGTGCACCTTTGTTCCCCGCACCCAATTGAGGTCGCCCTTTTGAAGCTCGCCTTTTTGTGCATGCCCTTATTGAATAGAACCACCTGAGCTGACCCTCTAATGCCCTCATTTCTAATCCTGTCCATCCTCGTCACGCCCAATGCAAATCTTGTCATCTTTAACTCTGCCACCTCCAGCTCTGTCTCCTGTGCCACCGTCACCAACCCATATAACACAGGTGTCGAACTCCGGTCCTCGAGGACCGCAGTGGCTGCAGGTTTTCATTCTAACCATCTTCTTCATTAGTTTTTACTGCTAATTAACTTCTTTTGCTTCAGTTTTAATTAACTTGACTCAGGCCCCTTAATTGTTTCTTTTTCCTTAATTAGTAGCCAAACAATAATGAGACATCAAACAAGCCACCATTTGACAGAAAAAACTGAAAAATCAACAGATTTGGAAATGTCTGCTGTGGCAGAATGAGAGCAGCAACAAGCCATTGAATTAAATAACGGGCTTAATTAACAGTAAGAATCAGCTTCTCATTAAGAGACTGGTTGGAGTGAAATTGGTTGGAGTTTGAAATCCCAGTTTAGCTGGTCATCTGTTGGCTCATTTCACGTCTCATTTAAATTTGGCTGCCATTTAATGAAGAAAGGAATCAATTCAGAGGACTGAATCCTTAAAAACAGGGCTATTAAAATGAAGGGAAAAGGATTTAATTAGCAGTGAAAACTACTCACTGATTAGGAAAAAGGTTAGAATGAAAACCTGTAGCCACTGCGGCCCTCCAGGCCCGGAGTTCGACACCCCTGCCATATAACATAGCTGGTCTCACTACTGTCCTGTAGACCATCCCTTTCACTCTTGCTGGTACCCATCAGCTTACGGGAGCCAGAATGTCACTGAAGACATATTTTTTTACATTCTCATCTTGACTTTCTCTCGGAGTACCCCCCTCCGTCGGATAGTCGAGCCTCGGATTCAGGAGGAACAGTGTGGTTTTCGTCCTGGTCGCGGAACAGTGGACCAGCTCTACACCCTTAGCAGGGTCCTGGAGGGTGCATGGAAGTTTACCCAACCAGTCTACATGTGTTTTGTGGACTTGGAAAAGGCATTCCACCGAAAACAATTTTGGTGGGACAAACTCCAGATATCATGTTGATATATTGATATTCAAAAGTGTCAAAATGGCAGTGATGTGTATTTCAAAAACCTGACGTGCCAGCTTAATTCCGATTTCATATATGACAACCTTTAAGTATTTGTGACCTGAGTTTTCATAACAGTTTTGATCGCACCCCCCCTAACGTTTTTTTGAAACCCTAATAAAATTTATTCCTATATTTTTTGCTGCCGATACATCGCTACAAGTTTTAAATTTCCCTACGAATAGCAAAATTACGCCACATATGGCAACATTCGCGCCCCCTTTTTTGTTAGGGGGGCGCGTCCCACAGATTGAGAACCGCTGCATTAAACAATCTGGTTAAAAACACCACTGACATCTCTCCTGAACACCTCCATGCTTCCATAGGTTGATTGGCGATACTAAATTGACCCACGTGTGTATGCGTGTGCGTGTGATGGACTGGCACTCTGAAAAATGATAAAAAAAATAAGTAACAAAGAAAGAAAAAAAAAGCGATTGAATCTAAATGATCTTGAAGGAGCATTCACTGATAGCAGATAAATATCAAGGAGCCCACTAATACCAATTTGTCCTTTTTAAATTAATGATATATCATAGATGCATATTTTATTCTACCTATTTAACTTTTATCGACATTTATCTAACTCTATATTTATTTTTCTAGTATCAGAATGTAGTTTAAGTTCATTTGTTTTGGTTTCAATAGATGTATTTTTCATATTTTCGATTCTTGTTTTCTTTTTTTCACATCTTCGCACCCCCCTTTTTGTTACTTCGCCCGCCCCACAGCTTGAGAACCACTGATATATGAAATCAGTGTAAAAAACTTAATAAAGAGCTGCTCTGAAGTTCCCAGTAGCAATCAAAAAATATTGAAAAATTGAAGAGTTGAAGATAAGCCAGAGACCAAAACTGTGCCAGGAACACGGATTCCTCGATATTGTTGTGGTGGGATTATAGTAGTTGCGGCAACCGTTGTTTATTTTGAGCAGGGATGGACACAAGCAAAATAATATAAGGATTTTATTGATATAGTGCCTTTCCCATCCTCAAGGCGCTTCACAGAGAATTTTAACGAAATGCATTGTTAACAGCGAGGAGCGGCAGCAGCATGCATGCATCAGCATCCCCTACCCCAGGAGTGGGCAAACTACAGCCTGCAGGCCACATCTGGCCCATTGGTCTTTTTAATCCGGCCTGCTGAAGATTGGTACAAAATAGCCCAAATCAAATCATATAATTACTAGACAAAGAGCCCGTTTCGACAACGTAAGATGAAACGGGCACGAGTGGAATAGTAAGTAATAAGTATAAGCACCACAAACCTGATATAGGTGTATTGAATGAATGTGTAATTAGGCCTGGAGCTGTAGTCGAAATCGCCTTTCAGGCCTCTAGAGCTTTAATCAAAGTCGCCTTTCTCTTTGAAGTTTTGCAGCCGTAAATCCGCCGCCTGCCGCGATGTTGGTCGAAGTCGCCTTTCTCTTTGCATTTTTTAATTTTTGCAGCCTTAAATCCGTCACCTGCCGCGATGTCAGTCTCGTAAGGTTTTTCGGGTAGCTGCACAGAAGGCAACTGCGCATTCAGCTTCGGACATGTGCAGAAGGCGACTGCGCATTCGGCTTCGGACGGACCCTGCCACGATGTTGGTCGAAGTCGCCTTTCTCTTTGAATTTTCGTGGCCGTAAATCCGCCGCCTGCCGCGATGTCGGTCGCGTAATGTTTTTCGGGCAGCTGCGCAGAAGGCGATTGCTCATTCGGCTTTGGACATGCGCAGAAGGCGATGTGCGCATAAGGCGACTGCGCATTCGGCTTCAGACGGACGTGAGTGAGTGAGTGAGTGAGTGAGGAGACTGGCAAATTATATATAAGATGACTGCATTCATTTGACCTTGTCCTGTAATACCTGGCGTTCCACCAGGTGGCGCATTAGGCGCAGTGATACATTGACTTGATTTTGCGGAGCCCGGGTTACTCTCTGTTATTACTCCGCTACTGCTCTGAACCCATCTGATTGGGATTAATAAAGTATCTATCTATCTATCTATCTATCTATCTGCAACAATGCATGGACCAAAGAAAAGAAAAATCGACAGTGAGTGTTTAATAAGGAATGGACAACTAAATATTTTTTCACTGAAGTCCGTCCGGTCAAAGGCTGTATGTCTTATTTGCCAAGAAACTGTTGCAGTTTTAAAGGAATACAACATCAGCCGTCACTTTTCCACCAAGCATGCTAATTACGCTAGCAACCAGTCAATGCAAAAACAGACGGCTACCGCTCAGAGGTTGGCAGCTAGTTTGCAGGCTCAGCAAAACACCTTTATCCGACAAACTGCCATCCAAGAATCAAGCACGATGGCAAGTTATGTGCCAGCATTCAAATTAACAAAGACCAGCAAGCCTTTCTCCGAAGGGGAGTTTCTCAAAGAGTGCATGGTAGAGACAGCAGGCATCTTGTGTCCTGAGAGCAAGAACAAATTTGAAAAAATTAGCTTATCACGCAGGACAGTGACTCGCCGTGTTGAGCTAATTGACGAAGACTTAGCTAGCAAGTTAAACAAAAAAGCGGAGTCATTTACATTATATTCCTTGGCACTGGACGAAAGTAATGACATAAAGGACACCGCCCAGCTTTTAATTTTTATCAGAGGGATTAATGACAATTTTGAGATAACGGAGGAGTTTTTGCCCATGAAATCCCTAAAGGGGAAAACGCGGGGAGAGGACTTGTATGACAGCATGTCGGGGGTCATAAATAGGCACAAGCTACCTTGGAGTACGCTCGCCAACGTTACCACAGATGGATCGCCAAATCTAAGTGGAAAAAACGTTGGGTTTCTCAAAAGAATCCAAGAGAGGGTGAAGGAGGACAACTTCAATAAGCGCAGCCAAATTTCCAAACATCCAGAAGATGGCACAGAGGATGCTGGTGTTGTTTGGCTCTACGTATGTGTGTGAACGGACTTTTAGTGTGATGAACACCAACAAAGCACCCCACAGATCCCAGTTGAGCGATGAACACCTCAGATGTGTTCTGAGAATTGCCACAACGAAACTAACACCAGACTTCGATGCACTGGCAAAAAAGGGTGATCAACAACACTGTTCCCACTAAAAGTGAATGTAAATATTAACACTGTAATGCCTTTTTTATGTTTATGTTTGATATGTATGCATCTAGTGCTGGCCCGGCCCGTCTGTCAAATTTTAAAAGTCAATGTGGTCCCTGAGCCAAAACGTTTGCCCACCCCTGCCCTACCCTGCTGTGTACTGATGGAAGATTATTTGTGCCAAAATAAAACACAATCCAATATGTTAACTACACTGCAATGCAATGCATGTGCATGTTGTGCATTTAATTTTAGCCTACCTTTGTCGTGTCATAATTAAAGATGGATCAACGAAGCTTTTTCACTACAGCTTGCAAATTTTGTGTCAGTTTAAAATGCAGTCCAAAAGTGGATTCCACTTTTAATTCACGTCCATAGATCGTGCATCACAACTAAAAGCAAAGCAAACGCATTGCGCTTTGCTTAGCAGCAGCTCTGAATGTATTGAATTTTGATTCAAGCAGAATTCTTTAAACTACCGTAAAAATAAATCAGGTATCTGAGGACACTGGTGGAAATTAAGGGGGAGTGCGACCAAAACTGAATTCCAAGAAATACTTCTTTTTTTAAAAAAAGGAGTAGGAATCTGAAACACAATATCAAGTCATGTTAATGAAGTGGAAATCTTGGCAACTTTTAAAGGTTATCTGTGTGAGATATGGAGGCAGCTTAGTCGTTAGGCAAGAAGAGGAGTTGGACCCATTAGAGTGCCCTTTTATGATCATATATAATAATGTTGATGACGTGGTGGCAGTGCTGCTCTCTTCTAACAAGGAGACTGGGGTTCAAATCCAAGGTGCTCCCCGCATGGAGGCTGCATGTTCTTTCCATGTACTTGTGAGTTTCCTCTGGGTGCTGTGGTTGGTCCCTCATATTTATATGTGTGTGTGTGTGTGTGTGATCTCCCTGTGATGGGCTGGCACAGTCCACCTGATCACCGCACCCCGCAGTCCCTACATTGATGGATTGAAGGCCAGAGGTCCACATGACCATCATCATCATCAGATTCTTCCACGTGAAGCCTGACAGCCTTGAGGACTGATTGAGGTCATTTATGTTAGGTAGAATGCCTAGTGGGGGCCGGGTGGTCTCGTGGCCTTGGAACCCCTGCAGATTTTGTTTTGTTTTTTTGTTTTTTTTCTGTCCTCCTGGCCATCGGACCATACTTTATTCTTTGTTATTTTGTTATTCCTATCTTATTTTTATATTTTTATTTTTATAAACTTTTCTTTCTTCATCTTTAAAGCACTTTGAGCTTCATCATTTGTATGAAAATTTGCTATAGAAATAAATGTTGTTGTGGTGGTCTTCAAGGATTGCTCCAGCCTTACGTCTGATGCTTGCTTGGTTAGGTTCCAGCTTGCCTGTCACCCTGCCATGGATATGTGGGCTTAGAAAATGGATGTCTATATTTATGTTAGGTCACTGTGTGCATCTGGACTGTAGTGCCCCATGCACAATATGTTCTCTGTGAGATACTGGTCACCAATCCCATTATTTCTCATAGTAAAAATCTGGAGTGTTCCCATTCGACTTTCTTGTAGGCCAAGATGTCTACATGACCATCATCATCTAAATCTGCCACGTGAAGCCTGACAGCCATGAGGACTGATTGAGGTCATTTATGTGAGGTAGAATGCCTAGTGGGGGCTGAGCAGGTGGTCTCGTGGCCTTGGAACCTCTGCTGATTTTGTTTGTTTATTTTTTTTCTGTCCTCCTGGCCATCGGACCTTACTTTATTCTTTGTTATTTCGTTATTCCTATCTTATTTTTATATTTTTATTTTTATAAACTTTTCTTTCTTCATCTTTAAAGCACTTTGAGCTTCATCATTTGTATGAAAATTTGCTATAGAAATAAATGTTGTTGTGGTGGTCTTCAAGGATTACTCCAGCCTTACGTCTGATGCTTGCTTGGTTAGGTTCCAGCTTGCCTGTCACCCTGCCATGGATATGTGGGCTTAAAAAATGGATGTCTATATTTATGTTAGGTCACTGAGCGCGTCTGGACTGTAGTGTCCCATGCACAATACGTTCTCTTTGAGAGACTGGTCACCAATCCCATTATTTCTCATTGTAAAGATCTTGAGTGTTCCCACTCGACTTTCCTGTAGGCCAAGATGTCCACATGACCATCATCATCTAATTCTTCCACGTGAAGCCTGACAGCCATGAGGACTGATTGAGATCATTTATATTAGGTAGAATGCCCAGTGGGGTCTGGGTGGTCTTGTGGCCTTGGAACCCCTGCGGATTTTTTTTTCCTCCAGCCCACAGGAGTTTTTTTTTGTTTGTTATTTCTGTCCTCCCAGCCATCAGACTGTACTTTATTCTTTGTTATTCAGTATTGCCTAATCTTATTTTTGTTTCATATAAACTTTTCTTTCCTCATCTTTTAAAGCACTTTGAGCTTCATCATTTGTATGAAAATGTGCTATAGAAATAAATGTTGTTGTTGTGTTCAAGGATTACTCCAGACTTACGTCTAATGCTTGCTTGGTTAGGTTCCAGCTTCCCTGTCACCCTGCCCTTGATATGCGGGCTTAGAAAATGGATGTCTATATTTATGTTATGTCACTGTGTGCTTCTGGGCTATAGTGCCTCATGCACAATTTGTTTTCTGTGAGATACTGGTGACCATTCCAGTTATTTCTCATATTAAACATCTGGAGTGTTCTCCACTCGACTTTCTTATAGGCCAGATGTCCACATGACCATCATCATCATCTAATTCTTTCATATGAAGCCTGACAGCCACGAGGACTGATTGAGATGATTTATGTGAGGTAGAATGCCTAGTGGGGACTGAGCAGGTGGACTCATGGCCTTGGAACCCCTGCAGATTTTGTTTTTTTGTTTTGTTTTTTTTTCTGTCCTCCTGGCCATCGGACCTTACTTTATTCTTTGTTATTTCATTATTCCCAATCTGATTTTCATATTTTTATTTTTTATAAACTTTTCTATCTTCATCTTGTAATGCATTTTGCACTTCATCATTTGTATGGAAATGTGCTATAGAAATAAATGTTGTTGTTGTGGTCTTCAAGGATTACTCCAGCCTTACGTCTGATGTTTGCTTAGTTAGGTTTCAGCCTCCCTGTCACCCTGCCCTGGATATGTGGGCTTAGAAAATGGATGTTGTGGTAAAAGGCACTATATTGCACCCAACCCGACACAGACTCACACTGAGGCACGTGTAAAAGCACAAGGATCTTTTATTTTTCTTCACCTGTGGGGCACGTCTTCCTCGTGAACCCCACAGGCAATACACAGTCCCGAGCACTTAAACAAAACACACAATCCTCCACCTTGGCACCACCACTCCTCCCAGGCAACCCAATAGGGCTGCATCCAACTCCAACTCCCGTGGAGCCCAGCGGGAGCCCAAGACACCTCTCCAACCCAGGGGGGCGGCCATCTAGCATCCACGGGGAGGTATTGCACCATCCAGGGCTGCTCCCCCTGAAGACACAGTGCAGAGGCGTCTCCGGCTGGACATGGACACCAGCCACGTGCCACAATGTATATATACAATATATGTTAGGTCACTTTGTGCTTCTGGACTGTAGTGCCCCATGCACAATATGTTCTCTGTGAGAGACTGGTCACCAATCCCATTATTTCTCATTGTAAACATCTGGAGTGTTCTCCACTCAACTTTCTTGTAGGCCAGATGTCCACATCTGTTACGTCGTCTAAGACGACGGGACTGGAAGTGACATCATCAAGGGCGCCGGAACCGGAAAGTGATGTCATCAAAGGTGCCGGAACATGGAGGCATTTTCCGGGAATGGTCTGCAAGGAACTGTGAAGTCAGTACAGTCAGAACACCCTGCCACCCCCTGGTCTGATGTGGTATTACCATTACTCAAGCCCTTTGCTGCCTCCTACACGCACGTATGTGACACTTCATTATGGGTAAAATTAATAGACTGCAGCTCCCCATGATCCTGGATTGGAAAAGTAAGTGTATAAAGAAAAAAGGGGTGGAAGGATAAAAATGTGTTGTTATTATAGTTAATAACCTGAGTGTCATGAAACATTAAAGACTTTCAAAGTATGAAGTTCTAAACACTTCCAATAATACAAACTAGAGAGGGATATCACATTCAAACCCCTGCTCATAATAAGGGCAAGCACTGAATATTTTTAAAATAACGAACTTATTCTTCACAAACATGTTTTTGGAATTGGGGTTGTATGTAGGGATGCAAGAGAAGAGGTGGCAATCGTAGAAAGATTTTGGGTAACTGATCAGGCGGGGCAAAGATTAAAACCTCCGTTTTCTGAGCATTTGACATGAAGTAGTTGGCTAGTAGGGTGGCATGGTGGCGCAGTGGGTAGTGCTGCTGCCTCGCAGTAAGGAGACCCGGGTTCGCTTCCCTGTGTGGAGTTTGCATGTTCTTCCCTGTGTCTGCGTTGGGTTTCCTCCAGGTGCTCCGGTTTCCTCCCACAGTCCAAAGACACGCAGGTTAGGTGCATTGGTGATTCTAAATTGTCCGTAGTGTGTGCTTGGTGTGTTTGTGTGCCCTGCGGTGGGCTGGCTCCCTGCCCGGTGTTTGTTTCCTGCCTTGCACCCTTTGTTGGCTGGGATAGGCTCCAGCATACCCCCGTGACCCTGTAGTTAGGACATAGCGGGCTGGATAATGGATGGATGGATGGATAGTTGGCTAGTAGCCAATTATTGACCTCCTTCAGACAGTCGACCAAAGAAGACAGCTTGTGGAGTTGTTTCGGCTTCAAAGAACAATAAAGCTGAATACTGTCAACAAAAAAATGTTAGGAGATACCTCTAAAAGTAGTGATCATTTCAGGTAAAGGAAACGTATACAGTGAAAAGAGGATAGGTCTGAGGACAGAACCTTGGGGCACCCCACAAGTCAAAGAAGCAGAAACAGAAGTCTACTTGTCCACAGAGATGGAGGAACTCCTCAAAGACAAATATTTTTTTTTGTTCTTTATTTCGCCTTATACAATTTCTTGTATTAGGAATTTGTTAGTTTTCGCATACCCCTTGGGGTCAGAGTGCAGGGTCAGCCATTGTACAGCACCTCTGGAGCAATTACAGGTTAAGGGTCTTGCTCAAGGGCCCAGCAGAGTAGGATCTCTTTTGGCAGTGACGGGGATTCGAAGCTAAGAGGGTCTTATGATCCACCATGTCAAAGGCCGTACTAACAACAACAACAACAACAACATTTATTTATATAGCACATTTTCATACAAATAATGTAGCTCAAAGTGCTTTATATGATGAAGAAAGAGAAAAAAGACAAAGTAAGAATTAAAATAAAACAACACTAATTAACAGAATAAGAGTAAGGTCCGATGGCCAGGGAGGACAGAAAAACAAAAAAAACTCCAGACAGCTGGAGAAAAAAATAAAATCTGCAGGGGTTCCAAGGTCACGAGACCACCCAGCCCCCTCTGGGCATTCTACCTAACATAAATGATCAGTCCTCATTGTATTTAGGGTTTTCATGGAAGGACTTGTTGATGACGGTCACATGGACTTCTGGCTTTTAATCCATCAATGTGGGGACATCATGGTGCTTTGATTAAGTGGTGATGGCACAGGCAGCCACAAAAAAATGGAAAAAGAACAGAAGAGAAAGGAGGGGTTAGTACGGCGCCACCATGAATAGTAACAATAATTAATTGAATATGCAGAGCTTCAGGATTAAATTAAAATGTTATGAGAAAGCCATTGTAAAATAAAGACACAATATTCTCGTAAAGGTTTGGGGTTTCCGGCCCCGTATACTGCACAGTTAGCACAAATTCAAAAATTACAGTCCAGACAACCATTGACAGTTTACCATCCGAACGACATATGGTGGAAAGGGGGGAAGATTTATAGTGAGGGACCGGAACTAATCAGAGGAAAGCTGGGTAGGGAATCGTAAAGGACGCTGGGAGTCCTGACGTCATCAGGGTGTAGGAGAATGCTGAAGTGGCAAGCCCTTAGAGTCATGGTGTCGCCGTTTCCTTCTTTCTGGGAAAAGAGAGAGAGAGAGAGGTTAGTTGCCCGCCATTCCCGTTTGGCTGTAGACTTCGCGCTGCTTCCTGGGTCGTTCTGCGGCTCCCTATGCGCGCGTGCGTGACACCATGTTAAAGTAATGTGTTTTCAGCAGTTTTTTAAAGTACTCCTGGCGAATTCCTACTGGCAGGCTATTCCAGATTTGAGGTGCATAACAGCAGAAGGCCGCCTCACCGCTTCTTTTAAGTTTAGCTCTTGGAATTCTAAGCAGACCCTCATTTGAAGATCGAAGGTTACGATTTGGAATATAAGATGTCAGACATTCCGATATATAAGATGGAGCAAGATTATTTAAGGCTTTATAAACCATAAGCAGTATTTTAAAGTCAATTCTAAATGACACAGGTAACCAGTGTAGTGACATTAAAACTGGAGAAATGTGCTCAGATTTTCTTTTCCTAGTTAGGATTCTAGAAGCTGCATTCTGCACTCATTGTAATCGATTGATGTCTTTTTTGGGCAGTCCTGAGAAGAGTGCGTTACAGTAATCTAGTCGACTGAAAACAAAAGCGTGAACTAATTTTTCAGCATCTTGCAATGTTATAAGAGGTCTTAATAATAAATGTTTGCTATATTTATTAAGTGAAAAAAATGCTATCCTAGTAATCTGATTAATATGTGATTTAAAATTCAGGTCAGAGTCAATAGTTACCCCTAAATTCTTTACCTCCGTCTTGACTTTTAATCCTAATGCATCAAGTTTGTTTCTAATAACCTCATTATATCCATTATTGCCAATCACTAAAATTTCAGTTTTCTCTTTATTTAGCTTGAGAAAATTACTACTCATCCACTCAGAACCAAAAGTAAGACATTGTGTTAGTGAAACAACAGAGTCGGGATCATCAGGTGCTATTGATAAATAGAGCTGCGTGTCATCAGCATGGCTGTAGTAGCTCACGTTATGCCCCGAGATAACTGAGATCAAGCAGTACTAACACGGAACATCTACCTGAGTCTGCAGCCATTAGCACATTGTTGGACAATTTAAGCAGAGCTGTTTCTGTGGACTAATGCTTTTGAAAGCCTGACTGGAAGGGATCCAAAACTTTATATTTCTCAAGGAAAGGGACTGGTAGGCCAAGGAAGACCTCCACTGCTGATAGGATAGGATAGAACAGTGTCAAGAAGAGGCTACAATGCCCTCCATAGCCTTTGGGACAATGACACATGTTCTCCTTGATTTCTCCCTCCACTCACAGTTTAAAATTACAAACACAACAATTCAGACGTGTGTAAAGTGCACATTGCAGACTTTTGTCTAAGGGGGTTTGCATATATTTTGGTAGTAACGCTTTTTCTATGTGGGCCCCCCATTTCAGGGCACCATAATGTCTGAGACAATTGGTGTCACAAGAGTTTTTTGATTCCTCAAGTGAGTTTCATTGCTTCATAAGAGACCTCGGCTTCTTTCTACCCCATAGAGTCTGTAGTCTCCATTGTTCAACATGAGGACAGGAGCTGTGCCAATGAAAGTCATAGAAGCCATTATGAGGCTGAAAAATAAGAATAAAACCATTGGAGACATGAATCAAACCTTAGGATGACCAAAACTGATTGTCTGGAATATCATGAAGAAGATAGAACACACTGGTGGGCTCAGTAATCACAAAGGGACTGGTGGGCCATGGAAGCTGCTAATGACAGAAGAATCTTCAACTGTGGTAAAGAAAAAGCCCCCAATGCCTGTCTGACAGATCAGAAACAATCTTCAGGGGTCTGATGTGTGTGTCAGAGACGACTATCAGTAGAAGACTCCATGAACAGAAACACAGAGGCCACACTGCAGAGTGCAAACCACCTGTGAGACACAAAAACAAGCTGGTCAGATTACAGTTTGTGAAAAAGGATATAAAGAACCTGCAGAATTCTGGGAAAAATTCTTGTGGACAAATAAGACAAAGATGAACCTCATCAGAGTAATGGTGAGAGCAAAGTGTGGAGATGATAAGGGACTGCCCTGAGATCCAAAGCAGACCACCTCATCTATTAAACATGGCGGTGCTGGGAGTGTTATGGCTTGGGCATATATGGCTGCCACAGGTCCTGGCACACTTCTCTTCATTGATGATGGAACTGCTGACGGCACTATGAATTCTGAGGTGTAGAGAAACATCTGATCTGCTCAAGTTCCAGTTCCAATTCATCCTACACAAGATAATGATCCAAACATATTGCTGAGGCAACACAGGAATTTCTCAAAGCTAAAAAATGGAAAATTCCTGAATGGCCAAGCCAGTCACCTGATTTAAATCCAACTGAGCAGGCCTTCCATATGCCGAAGAGAAAACTTAAGAGGATAAGCCCCCTGAAACAAGCAGGAGCTGAAGATGGCTGCATTTGAATTCTGTTTTTCCTTGTCTTCTTAGAAAGGCAGGGCAGGCAGCGCCAGTTAAAGCCCATTGCAGCACTTCTTGTGTTATTTTGGGCTATACAAAAATAAATTGCATTTTATTGTATTAGAGGCTCATCAGAGCATCACCAGAGAAGACCCTCGGCATCTGGTGATGCATATGAATCGAAGACTTCATCCAACCATCCATTTTCCAACTCGCTGAAGACTTGAATCAGTCATTGTTTTGGACGTGCTCTGTCTCTAGGTATGTCAGAGGACTGGGACTTTGTGAAGTGTGGTTCAGCCTCAAGTGGGGGGACTGGGGGGTGGGGAGGAAAGAGAGCAAGCTATATCTAATCAATACTTTTAATCCTTATAATGATAAGTGCCAACGTAACAATAGGCTTCATGGCAATAACTCCTGGGAAAATTGGAAATTTAGGTCAAAGCTGTCTCACTTTCAGTTAAGGCTACAAAATGACATCAAAAATTCAGAATTAAGGTCTCCATGACGGGACAGTTAACTTTGTGAGCTGGAATGTTAAAGGCCTGAATCATGAATTAAAGAGAAAGAAAGTATTTTCTCACTTAACAGGTCTAAACGCTAAAATAGTATTTTTACAGAAGCAGTCATTGCATGTGAGGGACATGTTCTAAATATGACAATGGCTTTAGTAGACCTGCCATTGCTGTGTCCCTGTGCCATGAAATGGGGGGACTGTGCAGAACAAGTGCTGTTTGACTGAAATGTCTGCAAAGACCCTTAAATGAAAGTCTGCAATGTGCACTTTAATCACAATGCCTGAATTTGTCTGATTTGTCATTTATAACTGTAGAGCAGAGGGGGAAATCATGAAATAATGTGTCTTTGTCCCAAACATGGTGGAGGGTACTGCATACTAACATCTTTGTCATATGCCTTTTTGGTTGTTTCCATGTGGGTGAAGATAATTTCATATGCAATGTGAAAATGCCACTATGGAAGGTGATCATTTCAGTAGTAAAAACACCATTTGTAAATGAAAGCGTTACAATGTGGACATAGCTTTAGAGTTAGGGCTGGTTGTTTTTTTTTGACTTTGCGTTCTAGCACAGTTTATTTGATTCCATCTTTTTTCTGATATCATTTGGAACCATTGCCTCTTTTCTAACCCTGATCCGCGTGTTTGCATTTTGGACTTGATTACCTCTGCTTTTGGCTTCTGTGGCGGAGGGCTGGCTGCTCAACCTGGCCAGGACATCCTTAGAGGAGAAAGATGGGGGGAAAGTAGCTTCTGAGGGACACTACTTCCCCCCCGGACGACAGATGGAGATGTCCCTGCAGCATAGGGGTACCCCAGATTCCCGCAGGGCACCAATGGATTTGGAGTTAAGCTTCACAGCTCTGCTGGGTACTGTGGGTGCTGCCAGGAGATGCTGCAGGGAGACCTGAGAATCTTTATTTTCCGTATAGCCCGGAAGTCACGGGGACGGAAACACAGAAGTACTTCCGGGCTGAAGAAAAATACAATTCTCCATCTGACCTGGAAGTGCTGATAAGTCACTAGATAGAGGAACAGAAGCACTTCCGGGTCAAGAACTATATAAAGGACTGGTGGAGACCCAGCAAGTGAGCCGGAGTTGGGAGGTAGTATGACAGAGCTTGCTGGGAGGTGTGGAGGAGAATATTGTGTAAATTGTATTGGTTTATTGTGTATTAGTGGTGGAGGTGCATTGGGCACTGTTAAAGAAGAAGAAATTAATTAAAAAGATCTTCTTATTGCTTTTACACTGTGTCTACACCTGTCTGATGGGTTTCACGGGGCAACAGCGCCCTCAAGCGTTTTTACACTCCTTTCAGTATTCTGACCTTCAGTGAGTCTCTGACTTTACACGCTGACTTCTCCCAACGGTTTATTCAATACACTGATCTCTCATAAACTGTGTTTGGTTTGTTGGCAACCGTTTCTTAATACCACAGCCTAGGTCAGGGATGTCTTTATTAAAGTTGCTTCAAGGTAAACCCTTCATTTGATTAGAAACTGCCTGAAGAAGGGCCTGAGTTGTCTCGAAAGCTTGCATATTGGAATCTGTTCAGTCAGCCAATAAAAGGAGTCATTTTTCTTGACTTCTCATTGCATCCATAATGGCTAATATGGTACAACACCCTTAATACTATTAGAAAGCTTATAAATTCAGCTCATTTTTATCAGGCTTATGCAAAGTAGGGTTACGCTTTACCACAAGTCAGACATGTTGGGCTCACGCTAGGTGGACTTACTTCCTTGTCAATGGTGGGAAGTAAACTGGGCTCCTTTAGTTCAGTCTCTCCTTTATAAGAGTCCCAGGCCATGTGATTGGAAGGGCAAAACCCCTCCATATTTACAATCTCAGTGGGCTACGTAAGAGCCTGTGGACCCCCTGTTTCTTTTTGTGACAAGTTTGTTTGCAGATTCTTGTAATCATCTCCGGGAAAACAGAGAGGAACATGCATTGAAGCTTCTGGAGTCTTATGAGGAAATGAGGTGACCTGTGACAATAGATGACGCATGACATGAATAAGCTATAATAGTAAGCATGTTTAACTCTTTGAGGGATGATCATTTTGTTTTGAAAAAAACAAAGCTTTCCGAAGAAGCTACAGTGTCACCCTGAAATCAACATAAAATGTATGTTGCTGGGTGCTGTGGCTGCCAGTTTGTGAGTGATGCCCGGCTGGCTGCCAGGCTGTCTTGGCATGGCGGTTTCAGTCGCAGTGCATCACAATCGGGTTTGTATCTCTTGTCAATGTTACTGTACATACGTTGGCTACACAATCAGTTGGGGACCGATTAGCTGATGATGGTATCTCACATTTGTTTTCGATCACAAAATCTGAGTCCGACAATTCAGAGTCCCATTCAGCGATATTATGCAGAATGTCGTTCGCAGAGTATTTTGCATTACGCATTCACTTTGATCTCTCGCCCGATGTCGATGCCATATTTGCTGGTGTTTGCTCCTCGCATGGAATCTCGGTCAAAACCAATGAAGTTCACTTTCCTTCTAGCAAAGAGAGTCTAACTAAAACATAGCCTTGGGTTTTGTCACCATTTACGGATGATTACCACCGTCAACCCCTTCTTTCGACAAAAGTCGATATCCACCCTGAAAGAGTTAAATATGATTATAGAAAGAATTACAAGAATTCAGCAAGGAAGGTCACTTTAGTACTGTGTGAATGTTTAATTTTAGGAAAAAGCTGTGTCGCTGACCGAGGGGACACACATATCTACCAAAAAGACATTGGGATGCCAACCGGGTTGCCCCTTTTAATAACCAAACAGCCCACCAAAATGAACAGGAGCATGGAGGTGCAAACAATACAAAACAAAACAAGGTGGGATCCCCTGAGTGGAATATGGCAATTCAAGGCTCTGTAGAGCAGTCACAGGGTCCCAAAATGAGACGACTTGGCCTTATAGCCGCTGGACCAGAAGGGGCAGAGTCGGTTTCCCTCTTCGGGTAGTCTCTCTGCGTTGTTGGTGGAAAAGAGACAAACACCGAAGGTGACAGTGCCCTCTCGTGCACCGGAGTGGTAGTACTTACCTCTGATGGGCCTGGAAGACGACCCTCTGACCCTCATACATTATAGCTGCTTTACCACTAAACTTGAATTATCAAAATTAAAGAAGGTGCAACGCTGTAGAAGGTTTTGCAAGTTGTTAAAATTGATCTTGTAATATGCAAGAAAGCAGAGGGAGTTGAAATGTGATGCTAAAGTGTCATAAAGTGCCTCGCTAGGATTTACATTGTAGACTGTGTGGTCTGATCAATACATCTGCATTGTAACTAATCAATAGGGTGGGTACAAATGTACAGGAAAGAAGGGAACAGAACTCCTAAAGGAAAAAAAAAAGGATTATGGCCATCACAAGGAATTGTTAAGATGTCAGCAATTTTTACAAATTACAATCTTTTGTGTCATAGGAAGTAACGTGCTATACGGTGGCATAGCTGGCTTGCTGAAGGCCCCTGTGCAGCGCCCTGAAGGTGGGCCCCTCCTGTCTGGCATAACTGTTAGTAATTTATTTGCAACTAGATCCTAGGGGCAGTGGTGTCCAGGACTGTGTCACTATCAGATCACACGCTGGTGACAATCAAACAGGCTCTCTAAATGGAATTTGTAATAACTTTTTTAATCACTTTATTACAGCAGCTCTAAGTTAGCAAAAATAAAATAAATTGTGGAAATGAAATGTGGGCGGTGTGGGTGGTAGTAGTAGCAGTACATACAGTCATATGAAAAAATTTGGGAGCCCCTCTTAATTCTTTGGATTTTTGTTTATCATTGGCTGAGCTTTCAAAGTAGCAACTTCCTTTTAATATATGACATGCCTTATGGAGACTGTAGGATTTCAGCAGTGACATTAAGTTTATTGGATTAACAGAAAATATGCAATATGCATCATAACAAAATTAGACAGGTGCATAAATTTGGGCACCCCAACAGAGATATGACATCAATACTTAGTTGAGCCTCCTTTTGCTAATCTAACAACCTCTAGACGCTGTCCTCCTATAGCCTTTGAGGAGTGTCTGGATTCTGGATGGAGGTATTTTTGACCATTCTTCATACAAAATCTCTCCAGTTCAGTTAAGTTTGATGGCTGCCAAGCATGTACAGCCGGCTTCAAATCGTCCCATAGATTTTCGATGATATCAAGTCAGGGGACTGTGACGGCCATTCCAGAACATTGTACTTCTCCCTCTGCATGAATGCCTTTGTAGATTTCCAGCTGTGTTTTGGATCATTGTCTTGTCGGAATGTCCAACCCCTGCGTAACTTCAACTTTGTGACTGATGCTTGAACATTATCCTGAAGAATTTGTTGATATTGGGTTGAATTCATCCGACCCTGGACTTTAACAAGGGCCTCAGTCCCTGAACTAGCCACACAGCCCCACAGCATGATGGAACCTCCACCAAATTTGACAGTAGGTAGCAGGTGTTGTTCTTGGAATGCGGTGTTCTTCTTCCACCATGCAAAGCGCTTTTTGTTTTGACCAAATAATTCAATTTGTGTCTCATCAGTCCAAAACACTTTGTTCCAAAATGAATCTGGCTTGTCTAAATGAGCATTGGCATACAACAAGAGACTCTGTTTGTGGCGTGAGTGTAGAAAGGGCTTCTTTCTCATCACCCTGTCATACAGATGTTCTTTGTGCAAATTGCATTGAATTGTAGAACGATGTACAGTGTGGTACCCGGATGGGGGTGGTACCCAATCGGGACGCCCAAGAAGACCGGAGGCAGACCTTGAGGTGTCGACCGCCCTGGGATCCATGGGTACAGAGCTGGGAAGCTCGACCCTGTAGGGGCTGTGGTCACCACCAGAGGGCACCCCAATATCTGCAGGACCCTGGACGTCAGCACTTCCGCCACACCCGGAAGTGCAGGGGTGAAGACAAGCAGGGACACCCGGAGTGCTTCCGGGGATACAGCTGGCACTTCTGCCACACTGGGGCGTGTCGGTGGGAGATTGCCGGGAACACACCTGGAGCACATCTGGGTGCTTATATAAAGGGGCCGCCTCCCTTCAAAGGATGACTTGAGTCGGGAGAGAAGAGTGGACGAGGTCTCTGGAGGAGAGAAGGAGGTGGTCTGAAGGCATTGTGTTGGCCAGAACTGTGGGGTATTGGGGTTTGAGAGCATTGTTGTATAGAGATGGAAGACCACAATAAACATGCATGGAGTACTTACAACGTGTCTGCCTGTTTGTGTCCGGGTCAAGTTCCACAACAGATACACCATCTTGTTCTTGCAGGTCTTTGGAGGTGATTTGTGGGTTGTCTGTAACCATTTTCACAATCCTGCGCATATGCCGCTCTTGTATTTTTCTTGGCCTGCCAGACCTGCTGGGTTTAACAGCAACTGTGCTTGTGGCCTTCCATTTCCTGATTGAAACTGACAGTTTAAACCTCTGGATTAGATTTTTGTAGCCTTCCCCTAAACCAGGAGACTCAACAATCTTTGTTTTCAGATCTTTTGAGAGTTGCTTTGAGGATCCTATGCTGTTACTCTTCAGAGGAGAGTCAAAGGGAAGCACAACTTGTAATTGACCACCTTAAATACCTTTATAGCTCATGACTGGACACACCTGTCTATGAAGTTCAAGGCTTAATGAGCTCATCCCACCAAGTAATCAGCATTGAGCAGTGACAGGCATTCAAATCAGCAAAATTACAAGGGGACTTCCATTTGTGCACAGCCAGTTTTTCACATTTGATTTAATTTCATACAACTAAATACTGCGTCACTAAAAATCTTTGTTCGGAAAACATCCCAGTACTCAGATGTTCCTAGGAAATGAAAGACAGACCACTGTTATCTTTTTGTTGAAAGGAGAGTCAATTATTATGCAGGCTGAGAGGGGGTCCCCAACTTTTTCATATGAATGTAATCATATGTAAGATGTTGTGAAAGCTAGAGGTCTCCGTGACCCCTTGAACCCTTGGATCAGACGTCAGACACCAGATAAAAGTCCAATTATTATTTATTATATAATAATAATGTGCACCAAGCACCCTCCTCTCCACAATACTCAATAATAAACCAATAATCAAATAACAATACACAATCCTCCACACTCCCAGACACTTTGCCACCCTTCCTCCCAGCTCAGCTCAAATGTCTGGGCTTACCCAGAGTCCTTTTATAGCCCCTGACCCGGAAGTGGCTCCTGGCCAAACCCCCAAGTCCTTATCCCTTCCGGGTCAGGGTAAACAGTCCTTTTCATCCCGGGAGCACGCCGCTTCCTCCAGTCACGTGACTGTGATGCACTCCCGGGTTATAGGGCATGCAAGAGCCCACTAGCCCCCCTACACCGACCCCTTGTCGGCCCCCAAGGTATCCAGCAAGGCTGTGTCACAACACTACAAAGTCCATTAGGCCCTGCTGGAACTCGGGGCACAAATATGCTGTCCGGAGGGCTCCTCCTAGCGGCTTGGGGGTGGCGACCGGAGTCCATAGCCGGTCGTCCATCACAGATGTGTACCTGCTTACTTTTCCAAGACAACTTTGTGAAGGAAGATTATTAAAATGTAAAATAAGAAAGTAGAAACTGTTCTGTGCTGTAAAATGAAGCCATTTCAATTTGTAACAAATTAAACAACGTAATAAATTAACAACACTGGTTGACAGGATACTACTACACAATCGACCTGTTTTACACAAGTTCTGAGAAAATGGACATTATAAAGTGAGGTGTCAATGGTTCCAAGAAATTTGCTTTGTTGGTAGGAAATTGCTTGGTCATATATATTGCTTGCTTGCTTATATTGCTAGTTTCTCCATTTTAACGGTTTTAGTAGATAGCACCTGACCTGAAGCCGTTGTATTGCTACTTCCAGACTTGGCAGTTGCAACCACTTCACTCACTGCACTGTCTGCATAACCTGCTTGCGGCCATTGTGACGATTCACCAGCATCAGCATTCTCACTTACCACTGCTGGCCCTCGCTCAGTTTTGAGTAGTAGTTTTGATAAGCTTAGCGTTTTTCAATCCCTGTTGCAGGCGTGCCTTACGTTTAGCAGCACCACTCTTATAATGTTTGCCAGATCCGCTGATATTGGCTGACATGGTGTCATATGGCGAGAGTATAAAAAGCGTTAAATTGTTCAAAATTCTGCATTTGTTGAGTAACGGGGACCGTAACTTAACAACAGAATTGCTATGATTTACCGTTTATGAGTTTGAATTTCGAAAACTGTTGACATCAAATCAAGCTACAAATGTAACAATTATTTACGATAATAATGTATATTTACACTATTCATGTGACAACCTTCAAAACTTCTTCCGTTCACATCTGCTATGGCACACTCAAGTGTCCAAATTTGGGAATGTGCACTTCTCTGTGAGGCGGACTAGGACGTGTTGTGGCCTCCAATTAGACTCTGAACTCCCAAAGTCTAAATTCGTGTAAACTGTAGGCCTCCCGAATACATTATATCATTATGAATTGGATTGGACTTGTCTGGCGATGGTGCAGAAATGTCACTGAAACTGTAAATTATTAACGCAATGAACTGTGCAAGTGATTTAAGTTATTCAATTTATTTTAAAATCTATACGTCCCACGTGGGCCCCCCAAGCTCGTAGGCCCTTGTGCTTTGCACAATCTTCACAACCCATTGCTACGCCACAGGTGCTGTAGGTCAGATAAAGGTTCAAGTTTATATTTGCCACAAAAATAAATCTTATATTATGTTATTATCAGACCTAGCCAATCCAATTCAGGTTTGCTGGAGACTGAAGTTTTCACATTTTTTTACAACATTAAATCCCAATGATGGCTTTTTAGGCACTTATCAACAGAAAAAGACTCTGCAAGGTCAAAATTAACACAGATCTCTGCAAAGTGGTCTAAATTAATTACAAATATAAAACACAAAATAATTAATGGCCTAAGCATTCACCCAGTTTAATATGGTGCAGCCCAAATAGTTTTAAAAGTCACAGAATTAGCTCAATTGTGGCCCCCTGTCTGAGGTTTGACGTAATTGTTGTATAAATGTGCCTGCACATGGAAAGACCAACTTGTGGGGTGTCATTATGGTGGGCTAACCTACGCAATGAAGACACAAGAACACTCCAAGGGACTCCATGAAAAAGCCACAAGTCAGGAGATGGAGAGAAAGAAACATCCAAATCAGTGAATATCCGCTTCATGAAAGTAAACCAGCACTGGGACTCCCATATAATGTAAAGAATACAACAAATAAACACACAAATATTTTTTCTACGGCTTTTCAGACGTGAGTCCAATGCAGAACTGAATTAAGATGGCATGTGTTTCTGGTGTCACACATGTGCACTTTGGGGGCAGCTTAAAGGCTCTTGTGGTGGAAATTCCTCGCTGATCCAGAAGATGGCGCTGTCTACTAATGCCGCTTCTCTTCCTCCCCCCAACAGCCCCCTCCAAGTGCCCAAAAGTCTCCCTCTCTTTCACTTTTCTGAACATCATATGGGTTCCTGTTCTTGTCCATCCGCATTACATGACTGACCCACCTCCAGCATCACTCCTTCACTTCATTGATCAAGTTGTGACTCTGGATATCTGATTAGATAGGTACGTTTCTGAACAAATTTGAATCCTATTATGTGATATCATCTGCTGTTGAATTCTGCTCTGTCCTTGTAACATTACTATAGCACTATTGTATTGTATTGCATTGTGTTTAACTGATTAAGTCCGTGTTTGTGTTACAATTACTTAGTATGTTTTCCTCAATTTTTCACTTAAGCTGGCACTTAAGTCTTCAATCTGCCTCAAGAATGATTTAAGATATGAAGATGTAGGGGAAGTGACGCCGAAGGTGGTAGGGAATGAGAATGGCGCCTGTACGTATGTGCCGCACGGCCGTCCTGCTGGCAGCTGCCGAGAGTTGATTCTACAATAAAATAAAATAAAAATAAAAAGAGGGATAATCTTGGTGGTCAATCATCACCCCAAAAGCAGAGCCCTCCCACTGTTGACCTGGCAAGTTACCTATGTCATAGGATGAAATTTCACTGGTGGGATCCACATTAAACACATCCCAATAAATTTTAATAACCAATGGGTCCAATGAAACAATTATATTTATCTCTGCTGTTACAATATTTCAAAGTAATGATTTGTAAACACTCGCTCCTTTTATTCATTTTTTTGAATGCAACCACCATGTAAGCACTCCACACAATCATGGATAGGAAACAACAAAAGAAATAATAATAAAACACATTTATTAAACATGCCACTCAAGGGATATTATTACAGTTTAACTTAACTCAATTAATTTGTCTGAGTTTCAGCACAGGCAAGGTTCACACATAGAAATCATCAATAAAATATATATATATATATATTTATATATATATATATATATATATATATATATATATATATATATATATATATATATGTATTGTGGGGAACAGCCCGGACACAGACAGGTAGACATGATGGTTTCACCACACACACGCTTATTTACATTATTTACATTCATCTCAGTGCACATACCCAGTGCCGCAGCACCAATCACCCCTTAAGTCCTTGGCCACAACACAATGCCTTCTAGTCTCTTGGTCCGCCTCCACTCCTGTCCTCGTAGCTCCGTCCTTCTTCCACCCGACTCTTGCCAATGACTGGAGGGAGGTGGCTCCTCTTTTATACGTCCCGGATGGACTCCAGGTGCATCCTGAGGGGCTTCTGTAGCCACACCCCTGTGTGGCGGAAGCTCTGGCGATGCATCCGGAAGTCCTCCGGGTGTCCCCAATCCTCTTCCCCCCAGCACTTCTGGGTGTGGCAGAAGTGCTGAAGTCCAGGGCTCAAAAGGCATCGGGGTGCCCCCTGGCAGTGACCATGGGCCCCTACAGGGTAGAGCTTCCAAGCTCTGTACCCGTGGCCCCCACAGCAACGAGGGAGGACGCCCCTTCGTGTTCTGGAGGAGGCACAAGCCCTCCTCCAGTCCTCCTGGGCATCCCGTCTGGGCATGAACCCCAGCTGGGTACCACATTATATATATATTGTGGCAAAGGTGCTATATAGTCATCGACTCGACACAGACTGACAACAGAGGCATGTGCAGAATTAAATAAAAAGGTTTTAATTTTTCTTTGTCTGTGGGCTGCGCCTCCCTCGTACCCACAGACACAACACAGTCCCAAAGCACACAAAAGCAAAAACACCACAACACACTCGTCTTCCTCCACTCCTCCCAGGGCAGCTTTGTCTTCTGTCTCCTCCCGACTCTGGCGCCCTGAGTAGTGGCTGCAGGCTCCCTTTAAAGCCCTCCCGGAAGTGCTCCAGGTGGTAATTGGCCTAGTTAGGCTGCACTTCCGGGTGTGGCTGCATTCCAGCCCACAGAGGCTTGTTAAGCCTTGCAGCTCCTCCGGTGGTGGCCACAGAGCCCAACAGCCCTGAAGTCCTACACCTGTGGCCCCGATGTAGCCCAGAAGGGCTGCCACCACGCGTTCCAGGGGACGTAGTGTGCATCCCATGGCTGCTCCCCTGGTCCCAGTGTCAGAGGGGCACCCTGGCTGGGCATGGGTTCCAGCCGTCTGCCACAATATATATACAGTAATCCCTCCTCCATCGCGGGGGTTGCGTTCCAGATCCACCCGCGAAATAAGAAAATACGCGAAGTAGAAACCATATGTTTATGTGGTTATTTTTATATTGTCATGCTTGGGTCACAGATTTGCGCAGAAACACAGGAGGTTGTAGAGAGACAGGAACGTTATTCAAACACTGCAAACAAACATTTGTCTCTTTTTCAAAAGTTTAAACTGTGCTCCATGACAAGACAGAGATGACAGTTCTGTCTCACAATTAAAAGAATGCAAACATATCTTCCTTTTCAAAGGAGTGCGTGTCAGGAGCAGATCATGTCATAGAGATAGAGAAAAGCAAACAAATCAATAGGGCTGTTTGGCTTTTAAGTATGCGAAGCACCGCGGCACAAAGCTGTTGAAGGCGGCAGCTCACACCCCCTCCGTCAGGAGCAGACAAAGAGAGAGAGAGAGAGAGAGTTTGTTTTTCAATCAAAAATCAATACGTGCCCTTCGAGCTTTTAAGTATGCGAAGCACCGTGTAGCATGTCGTTTCAGGAAGCAGCTGCACAAAAGATAGCAACGTGAAGATAATCTTTCAGCATTTTTAGATGAGCGTCCGTATCGTCTAGGTGTGGGAACAGCCCCCCTGCTCAATCCCCCTACGTCAGGATCAGAGAAAGTCAGCGCAAGAGAAAGAGAAAAGTAAGTTGGGTAGCTTCTCAGCCATCTGCCAATAGCGTCCCTTGTATGAAATCAACTGGGCAAACCAACTGAGGAAGCATGTACCAGAAATTAAAAGACCCATTGTCCGCAGAAACCCACGAAGCAGCGAAAAATCCGCGATATATATTTAAATATGCTTACATATAAAATCCGCGATGGAGTGAAGCCGCGAAAGGCGAAGTGCGATATAGCGAGGGATTACTGTATTGTGATATGGATGCTATATAGTGCCCGACCCAACAGAGATTCACACTGAGGCACGTGTAAAACACTAAGAACTTTTATTTTTCTTCACCTGTGGGGCACGACTTTCCCCGTGAACCCCACAGGCAATACACAGTCCCAAAAGCACTTTAAGGCAACACAAAACACTTTTCTGGCGGCGGCGGCGGCGGCGGCGGCGGCAGCGTCGTCGTCGTCGTCGTTGTCGTCGTCTACCTTTGTCCATCTCCTCCTGACTCTGGCGCCCTGAGTAGTGGCTGCAGGCTCTCTTTTAAGCCCTCCCAGAAGTGCTCCAGGTGGTAATTGGCCTAATTAGGCTGCACTTCCGGGTGTGGCTGCATTCCAGCCCACGGAGGCTCGTTAAGCCGTGCAGCTCCTCCGGGTGGTGGCCACGGAGCCCAACAGGTCTGAGCCCTGAAGTCCTATACCTGTGGCCCCGATGTAACCCAGGAGGGCTGCCACCACGCGTTCCAGGGGATGTAGAGTGCATCCCATGGCTGCTTCCCTGGATCCAGTGTTGAAGGGGCATATATATATGTAACCCCCTTACATCACCCTTCCTTTAATTAGCGTTAGGCCCTGAGTTCTTAATTATGATGTTACCACCTCCATTATTGGTATGTACAATATATGTCACCTTTGAACACATAACCAAATCACAGTTTACTCCAAATTTAAATAAAAAAACTTTCTCTTTACTTAAATGCAAAATGAATAACAGGTTTCCAAACTTTGCATTTTACAAATATATACAGCACACAATAAAACACAAACACGACAGCACAAACTCGCATTCTGATATTCTTTTTGTTTCTTTTTTTTTTAAACCTAGCCCAGGTTACACCTATATAAAAAAAATCATTGGCAAGCTTAGTTGGAGCTCATATGTCGTACACAACTCCACAGGTATTCACGGAGTCCTTCCAGAACTATCGCCGCACTTTACATTTACCTCCACGGTGAAACACAGGAATCTCTACTGGGAAGATGCCAGTAGATTCGTCTTGATTTGTTTGATTTATTTGATTGATTTATTTGTGTTCCCTTTTTCATATTTCCTTTAGACAGCAAATTTCTATAAATTAGGCATCTGACTCTTTGTTCGTCTGTCCGTTTTTTTCAAAGCTGAGGTTCCCTTTTCATCCGTGTTCCAATGTGCCAAACCCAAAAAAACTTTTTATCTTTTATTTTTTTCTCACTCTCCTCAACCATAGTACCAGCTTTCTCTTTTCTTTTTCTCTGTTTTTTCTTTTTTCCTTTCTTACACACTCGTTCAACACTCTCCCTCACCTCGCTCTGTCTCCTCACGCTCTTCCTCTCACCTCCCCAAGAAAAACAAAAATCATTGGAGTACTAATGACGCGCTATACCTTGACTGGTAGTAAATAGCACCAATCACATCTCTGTTCCTACTGTCCCCAAAGCAAAGAAAAGAGAATAAAATGGTTGTGACACTCAGGCTAACTACTAAGTTTACTATTATTATTATTCGACACAATCGACCACGACATCATGATCTCCCGACTCGAATCCTGGGCTGGTGTATCTGGCTTAGCCCTCGACTGGTTCAGGTCATATTTCTGCAACAGGACTCTTAGAGTCATGCTAGACGATTTTTCATCTGAATCAGTCCCACTCCCATGTGGTGTCCCCCAGGGTTCCATTTTGGGGCCACTACTTTTTTCAATTTACATCCTGCCTTTAGGTGCAATTTTTAGAAAACATGCAATCTCGTATCACCTATATGCTGATGACTGCCAAATTTATTTCTCCCTCAAGTCAACTGACTCCACTAAACCTCTTCTCGACTGCTTATCTGACATTAAGGACTGGCTGGCTGTAAACTTCCTTCACCTGAACGATTCAAAAACCGAGGTCATTGTTTTTAGTCCTGACCGCAAACAGACCCTACCCCTTGGCCTCGACTTTCTTCCCATTCCAGTAACTTCGTCTGTTTCCAATCTTGGAATCAAAATGGATATGGTCCTGAAAATGGATGCTCAAGTCAACAGCACAGTAAAATCCTGCTTTTTCCATCTCAGGCGAATTGCCAAACTCAAACCAATTCTGCCTTACCACCTACCTGGAATCAGTAATCCATGCATTCATTACGTCCCGGCTCGACTATTCTAATTCCTGCCTATATGGTATTAGTAAAGCCACTCTTTCTAGACTCCAATTGGTTCAAAATGCGGCTGCAAGGCTTTTAACTGGAAGCAGCAGAAGCCAACACATTACACCGATTTTAAAAACCCTACACTGGCTGCCGGTTAGATTCAGAATTGATTTTAAGATACTCCTCTTAACCTATAAGGCACTAAATGGTCTAGCCCCTGCCTACTTGAGTGTCTTGCTCCATCATCACAATCCCCCTCGTGTTCTTAGATCCGCAGATCAGCTGCTCCTAACCGTTCCCAAGGCACGTTTTAAAGTTCGTGGTGAAAGGGCTTTTTCCGTCTGTGCACCCAGGCTCTGGAACTCCTTACCTTTAGTGGTTAGGCAAGCCGCTTCAGTCGCCACATTCAAATCACACCTAAAAACGCACTTCTTCACATTGGCTTTTAATTCTTAACCTGTCTTATTTCCACTTGCTTTTTGCTATTTCTCTGTTTTATTGGGTCCCCTGACCTGTTTTTAATGTCTCTGTTTTAATTCTCTCTTAATGTTTGTTTTTAATATTTTGCTTTTAGTCTTGCTTGTTTTAACTGTACAGCGTTTCGGTCAGTTGTAATGCTGTGTTTTTAGGCGCTTAACAAATAAAAATGGTATGGTATGGTATGGTATTAAACCCAACTAGGAGCGCACTAGACATATAAGCATCAACTAGACAATAATATAGTATAGACGCACTGATGAGCTGTGTTCTGATTATTAGTTTAATATAATTACGCTGCAAAAACCAGAACCAGTTGTGACAGATGTCCGGGGACGTTGCCCCACTGGGATGCCGGAAGAAACAGAGGACCGAAAATGGGGCAGTACTTCCCCCGGAACGCAAGAGGGCAGCCTCACTGGACTGCATGGGGGTCACGGAGCTGGGAAGCTCAACCCTGTGGAAGGACATGGCCACCGCCAGGGGGCACCTGAATGTTTATGGAACCCTGGATGGCAGCAATTCCACCACACTGGGAAGTGCTGCCGGAAGAAATCCCAGGGGCACCCGGAGGGACACTCAATAATAATAATAATACATTTTCTTTATATAGCGCCTTTCCCATGCTCAAGGTGCTTTACAGGGTTTAAGAAAGAACGGCAGGGTATACAGTATATAGCATTGTCCTAAACCATCCATCCATTATCCAACCCACTATATCCTAACTACAGGGTCACGGGGGTCTGCTGGAGCCAATCCCAGGCAACACAGGGCACAAGTCAGTAAACAAATCCAGGCCAGGGTGCCAGGACACACACACATACCCACACACCAAGCACACACTAAGCACAATTTAGGATTGCCAATGCACCTAACCTGCATGTCTTTGGACTGTGGGAGGAAACCCACACAGACACGGGGAGAACATTCAAACTTCAAGCTGGGAGGAAACAAGGAAGCGAACCCGGGTCTCCTAACTGCAAGGTAGCAGCGCTACCACTGCACCACCCTGTCCTAAACCAGATAGATAAATATAGAAGAGTAAGATAGTGAATTCAGAGAAAAGCCTAACAGACAACATAATTGATGGTCTCGCACACACACACAGGTCACATGAGCATCTTGACAGAGAAGTAAACTGAGAGAAGGGTAATAAAGTCAAGTTGAGCTAAAAGCCTTCCTGAACAGATGAGTTTTGAGTTGTTTTTTAAAAGAATTCATGGAGTCAGATGACCTGATTAATTTCGGTAGGTCATTCCAGAGTCTGGGCGCTATAAAGCTGAAGGCCCTGCTGTCACCCATGGAGTGTAGATTAGTGTGAGGCACAACAAGATTGCCAGAATCAGAGGACCTTAGTGGGCGGGCAGGCACATAGTGATGGAGAAGGTCACTGATGTAGTTTGGCGCAGGTCGTTTAAGGCTTTGTAGGTTATTAATAGAATTTTATATTCAATTCTGTAAGACACGGGGAGCCAGTGAAGGAGGAGCAGGATGGGTGTGATGTGCTCGCTGCTGCTGGTCCATGTCAGGACTGTTGCAGCCGAGTTTTGAATAAGCTGGAGCTGTGATATAAGATTAGAAGGAGCACCTGCCAGTAGGGAATTACAATAATCGATGCGGGATGTGATAAAAGCACGGGCATTAGAAAAGGAGAGGAAGGAGCGAACACAGGATACAGTATGTTACGGAGGTGAAAGTAAGAAAGTTTCTTAATGTGATTTATGTGAGCGGAATAAGAAAGGGAGGAATCAAAAATGACACCAAGATTCTTTACAGTAGAAGCAGGTCTGATGAGATCACCGCCAAGATGGACTGGGAAGGAGCTCATTTTATTAAGTTGCACTTTGGTCCCAATTTGCAGGAGTTCAGCTTTGTTGCAGTTTAATTTTAGAGTTATTAGAGTTTTGCTCCATCCAGGTATTAATTTCACTGAGGCCACACCAGGAAGTGTCGTTGGACAATTGTTCCTGGTGTGTGGGTGTGTGTGCCCTGCGGTGCGCTGGCGCCCTGCCCGGGGTTTGCCTTGTGCCCTGTGTTGGCTGGGATTGGCTCCAGCAGACCCCTGTGACCCTGTGTTTAGGATATAGCGGGTTGGATAATGGATGGATGGATGTTTATGTTTATTTTTGTTATTGCCTCATAAATTTCAAATCTGATGCCGTCGCAGAAGGACAGTCTGAAAATTATTTTTGAAGCTTTTGTGGATAAAAATCAGAGAATTTGACTTTTTTCGTTCATGAGTGATATTTTTCCCAACCCTGCAATTTACACACGAACTGTACTGAGCCTTTTTCGCCAATAATGCCACCCCCAAAAATGTGCCGCCCGGGTCAGACCGCCTACCCCTGGCTATGCCACTGCGTTACATAGTATATGTGTACCAAATTTCAGGTCAATTGGTCAAACAGTTTGCAAGCTACAGGTGATTTAAAATCCTAGACGGACAAAAGGACAGCCACGGTAGTGTATTACCGTATTTACGCGTGTACCACGCGCACATTTTTTCTCGAAAATTAGCATTAGAAAATCAGGTGCGCGTCATACACGAGGAAATTTTTTTCTGTAATGTTTACTTCTTCTGCTTGGGCTCTCTCTCTCGCTCGCTCGCACTGTCTCTCTCTCTATCACTCTCTCTCTCTTTCGCTCGCTGGCTCGTGCTCTCGCGCAATGGAAGATGCTCTCTCTCTCTCTCTCTCTCTCTCTCTCTCTCTCTCTCTCTCGCTTGTGCTGTATCTCTCTCTCTATCACTCTCTCTCCCTCTCTCGCTCGCTCACACTGTCTCTCTCTCTCTCTATCACTCTCTCTCTCTTTCGCTCGCCCACTCGTGCTCTCGCACAACGGAAGATGCTCTCTCTCTCGCTCGCTGGCGCTGTCTCTCTCTCTCTCTCTCTATCACTCTCTCTCTTTCGCTCGCTCGCTCGTGCTCACGCACAACGGAAGACGCTCTCTGTCTCTCTCTCTCTCTCTCTCTCTCTCTCTCTCTCTCCCTCTCTCTCTATCACTCTCTCTCTCTCTTTCGCTCGCTCGTGCTCTCGCACAACGGAAGACGCTCTCTGTCTCTCTCTCGCTCGCTCACACTGTCCCTCTCTCTCTCTCTCTTTCGCTCGCTCGCGCTCTTGCGCAACGGAAGAAAGAAAAACTTTCGGCATGCAACAAAAACAGAAGGGCATTTCGCGGAAAACGTGCCCTAAACGCTTCCTATACAATCACAACGCGCGTCGTACACGGGGCAAACCGGTTTTCACGATTTTCTTTGTAAAAATTAGGGTGCGCGTCTTACACAAGGGTGTGTGGTACACGAGTAAAAACGGTGTATAAGAAGGAATTGTATTGTAATTGTATCTGAAATCTTTCATGTCGTTCAGGTCCATCCTAACCACACGGTTGTCTTCATTGCACTTCTGGTATTAAGCTTCATCTCTTTAGGTCTTGCCAGGCAGTCTGGTCTGCTCTGTCTTTCTCCTCTTGGATTATCTATCTAGGCAGGTTCATAGAAGGGGAAATGTCATCCAGTAGTCACAGTCTTGTTGCTGGGATGTCAGATCCCACACCAGTCCCGTTGGTTTGCCCTTGGTGGCTTTCTTCATCCCCAAGTATACGAAAGCAAGAAAAATAAAAGTCAAGGTCACACAGCTCGGTCATAGCTTATATTCGCTCTCACTCATACTGGATTTGGCCTCCTTTTGCTTGCATAACATCTTCAGTTCTTAGTAGCATGGATGCCACAAGATGTTGCAAACATTCCTTTGAGC
This sequence comes from Erpetoichthys calabaricus, assembly GCF_900747795.2. Taxonomy (NCBI): domain Eukaryota; kingdom Metazoa; phylum Chordata; class Cladistia; order Polypteriformes; family Polypteridae; genus Erpetoichthys; species Erpetoichthys calabaricus. The sequence continues at coordinate 186,476,584 of NC_041400.2, forward strand.
TCTGGGTCCATGTTGACATGATTGCATCACTCAGTTTCTGCAGATTTGTCAGCTGCACATTCATGCTGAGAATCTCCACTTCTACCACATCACAAATATGTTTTTAAGGAATCAGACTTGCTGTGTGAGAAGGCCACTGAAGAACACTGGACTCATTGTCATGATCATGAAAGCCAGTCTGAGACGCTTCTTGCTTTCTGACATAGTGCCTTAACATGCTGGAAATAGCCATTAGAAGATGGGTAAAATGTTGGCCATGAAAGGGTGCATTTGGTCAACAACAACACTCAGATAGGCCGTGGCATTGGATTGGTATTAACGGGCCCACAGTGTGCCAAGAGAACTTTCCTCCCAACAGTACACCACCAGCACCACCAGCCTGGACATTTGACACGACACGTGGTCTTGCTGTTGACACCAAATTTTGTTTATCAGCAGAAATCAAGATTCATCAGACCAGGTTATGTTTTTGGAGTCTTACAGAGGAAATCCATTCCATGAGAGGCGAAGAAATCCTTTAAGATAAAAGTTTTGTTCATTACAGATCTGATCTGGCATTCACTAGGCCCATCCTGATGGGAGCCGGGTCCGAAACCACAATAGGGAAGGGAGCGTGCGCCAGAGGCCTCAAATTCTGGAGATATAATCCTCGCCAGTGCAGGTGAAGTGAGCATTGGGAAATCGCCTGATCCGAGTCAAAAACAGGTACCAGCCAGGAGTCCAGAGGGTCCCGGGAGCGCCACGACGCAAAAAGGTGAGGAGCCGATCTATGTTGAGCCAGAAAGACTTTGGGAGATCGAGCCAAACAAGCCTTTAGCGTCACAAGCCACCTGACGTGTTTACCTCAGCATCTGTGACGTTTCCTCGAGCAAGGTGGACCTGAAGCATGGTAGGGGAAAGACGGTATTCCAGATAAGAGCGGGAAAGAAGGAAAATCTCGTCTTTCATTGTCAAACTGCAAGACAAATGAAGCTCAAGAAGTGAGTTGACATTTTGCGTGTCACACAAAAATAACAACAAAAACATAAGCAAAATAGAGAGGGGTAGACGACATGCCACACACACTGGCGCCATCTTTTCTACCCTCTGTCTTCAGAGTCTTCAGCTGTCCAGTTTTGTTCAGCCTGTGCCCAACACAGATTCAGCTTTCTGTTCTTAGCTGATAAGAAGTGCAACCCGACGTGGTCTTCTGCTGTTATAGCCCATCCATCTCGGTTCAATGTGGTGTGCATTATGGGATGCTTTTCAGCTCTTCACAATTGTACAAAGTGCTAATCTGAGTTAGCATAGCCTTTCTGTCAGCTTCAGCCATTCTGGCCATTCTCCTCTGGCCTCTATCATCAACAAGGCATTTCCATCAGCAGAACTGCAGCCCACTGCACGTTTTATATTTTTTGTTCCATTCTGAGTAAACTCTAGAGACTGCTGTGTTTGAAATTCCCAAGAGATCAGCAGTTAGAGAAATCCATCTGGCACCAACAATCACTTTAATGTGTTCCCATTCTGGGAGCTCCTGACCTGTATCTGCATGGTTTTGTGCACTACACTGCTGCCACGTGATTGGCTAATTAGACGCCTGCATGGATAAGCAGCTGTACAGATGTTCCTAATCATTTTCTCAGTGACTGTATCTATAGGGAAAAAGATTGTGAAGGTGTCTAAAATTCAGAATCACAGTTGAATGTAAGGCAACTGCTAAACACATCAGACTTAAGAAGAAAACAAAGGCAGGAAAATTTTCTAAAAAATATAGAAAAAGTGAAATGTGATAAGCTGACTTTTGAGACTTCATGGAAATCCAGTTAAGACAAAAACGCTCTTAAACATCTCACAATAAATATCTCATAAAACGTATAAACCTCTGAATCATGCAATTGAAGAGCTAACCCTGCCGACTTTAAAGAACTGTTTGGATAGAATGTTCTGTCATTTATAAACTCCTGTAGATTTTGAAAAGAAAATATTTTGTGAATAAATACAGTATATTTTTGCAAAGGTTTATAATTATATACAGTACTTGAATTGGAACTGAATTACTGGTTGTGGTCTGCATATGGCTATACATTAGCATTCGATCAAAGAGTGATAGGTGGGTCCCCCATGAAAGTTCTAGAGCCACAATTATATATTTAGGGTTAAACGGGGTCTCCAGTATTTCAAGCCTTATTTTACATTTATTACTCCCAAAAATGGCCAAGTATTAATATCACTGAAGAATCCTTGCTGAATCTATTCACTACTTTTATTGCAGAATTATAGAGAACTAGCTCTGCTACCCATCTAAAACAAGTTGAAATGTAAATAATCATCTTAGAATTAAAGTTTGCAGTGCACCATATAATGCACGTGCCTCTGTTAAATGCCATTTGATATGGGATTTGTAAAAGCAGTGTTAATGTTTGTGATGCACCATCTGTTGGAATGACAAATTCAACGCATATGCCTCTGTTATATGTCATTTGATATGGGATTTGTAAAGGTAGTGTTAATGATTGTGATGTGCTGTCCATTGGAATGACAAAAATAATGCATATGTCTCTTTTATATGCCATTTGGTATGGGATTTGCAAAAGCAGTGTTAATATTTTTGATGTGATGCCTGTTGGAATGACAAAAGCAATGCATATATTTCTGTTATATGCCATGTAGTATGGAACTCGTGAAAGCAGTGTGTTAATGTTTGTGATGCACCATCCATTGGAATGGCAAATGTAATGCATATGTTTCTTTTATATGCCATTTGGGATGGGATTACCAAAAGCAGTATTAATGCCTGTGATGCGTCATGTTGGAATGACAAATGCAATGGATATGTCTTGGTTATATTCCATTTGGTATGAAATTCATAAAAGCAGTGTTAATGTCTGTCATGCACCATTTATTGGTATTGCATTTGTCTCTATTATATGCCATTCGGTATGGGCTTCATAAAAGCAATGTTAATGCATGTGATGCACCATCTATTACAATTGCATTTGTCTCTGTTATATGCCATTTGGTTTGGGATTCGTAAAAGCAGTGATAATTTTTGTGATGCACCATCTGTTGGAATGACAAATGCAAAGCATATGTCTCTATTATATACCATTTGATATGGGATTCGTAAAGGTGGTGTTAATGATTGTGATGCACCATCCATTGGAATGAAAAAAATAATGCACATGTCTCAGTTATATGCCATTTGGTATGGGATTTGTAAAAGCAGTTTTAATGCCTGTGATACTCCATGTATTGGAATGGCAATTTGTCTCTGTTATATGCCATTTGGTTTGGGATTCATTAAAGCAGTGTTAATGTCTGTGATGTGCTGTCTATTGATAGTGCAATTACTTCTATTATATGTCATTTGGTATGGGATTCGTAAAATCGGTGTCAATGTTTGTGATGCGCCATCTGTTGAAATAACAAATGCAATGCCTATGTCTCTGTTATATGCCATTTGGTATTAGAGTTGTAAAAGCAGTGCTAATGCCTGTGATGCGCCATCTGTTGGAATGATAGAGAAACAGCAACCAGACAGATCTAGAGGCACTTAACATTTTATTAATGTGGATAGTAGACTGTTCAGACAGAACTGGGTAAAGGGCAGAATCCCACTTGGCCATCTGTGTAAGGTCACAGATTAGCCTTACAAGTACATTACAGGAGCTAACCAGAGAACCAACAAAACATATAAACTCCATTCACATAATGCAAGGAATCAAACCTGGTATTGTTAGGTGTGAGTTAACAATGCTACCCAAAGTCATGTTGTGTTCCTAAGCATCAGAAAAGTACCAAAACGATTTCTGCTGATAATAAAAAAGTCAATCTTAGTGCTTTTATTCAAGTGATGTTATGAATCAAATGCATAAAAATATTCTACAGTATGTTAAGGTTTATCCAAGTGCCAAAGGGCCATAATAGAGGGACTGTATCTAAATGGCACAGCAATATGCGCTCCATATATCTTTCAGAGGAAGGCTGGATACACGCTTTGCTGGATCAAGGTCCTCCAATGTTTCATAGATTTTCTGTCATCACTTCCCCAGAGAGTCTTTTCACCAGTCACTATTAATAGCCTGCATGACTAAGAAGGATCACTTTATCAATGTTTTACATGTACTAGCAGGACATAATTCTGGAACTGAAGCAGTATCAACCTGAGCATAAAGATGCACAGTTGAGGTCTGGTTTGCTTTTTACTATAAAGAGTGTGACAGGAGGCTGGCAGACCCAGGCAGTGCCAGGACTACAGGGTTGGGGTCAAGAAACATTTAAGCTATTAGGGCATGGAACAAGAGTGCATGTGATAAACTGTCATACAGGGGTAAACAAGAGGACCCCCCGATATGGTAATGTAGGTCAGAAAACACTGGTGGGTTTTGTGTAAAGTGTCCCAAATGTAAAGTGGATTCAGAAAGAACTTGGACCTGCACAATTTCAATGTGCTCGTGTTGCACATTTCATTTTGAATGAAAAAAGTGGCCATTTTTGCCCATCGGTCTGCACTCAGTAGCCCATAATGACAAAGTGAAAACGTGTTTTCAGAAAGGTTTACAAATTTATTAAAAATGAAAAACTGAAATATCTAATTCATTTGGTTTTTTGTCACTTTATGTCAGTTTTCTCTTGTCACTTCTCAGGGAGCTGGCCGACTGATCCGGAATATCTCAACCAAGCGTCACTCCACCGTGCCCGCTGTGCTGGAAACCATTAATCATCTGGCGAGGCACTGCATCCAGCTTTAGTATGGTGTGGGTGCACATATATAAAATAAGCAGCGGTTTTTTTTGCCAACATAAAAAGGCAATTTGCAGCGGTGTCTGGTTCTCCTAACGTAATCAGAGCAAGTGATGGCACTCATATTGGAACAAGGGCACCTAGCAAGAATGAAGCTGCTTTTGTTAACCATGAAGAGTGACATCTCTCTATTACATAAAAAAATCTTTCAAAGCGACAAGACTTTTTAGGAGATGAGACATGACTTTTTGGAAAAGATTTTTTCAAGTCCCGCGAGATGAGAATATCCATCCATCCATCCATCCATTCTCTTCCGCTTATCCGAGGTCGGGTCACGGGGGCAGCAGCTTGAGCAGAGATGCCCAGACTTCCCTCTCCCCGGCCACTTCTTCTAGCTCTTCCGGGGGAATCCCAAGGCGTTCCCAGGCCAGCCGGGAGACATAGTCCCTCCAGCGTGTCCTGGGTCTTCTCCGGGGCCTCCTCCCAGTTGGACGTGCCCGGAACACCTCACCAGGGAGGCATCCAGGAGGCATCCTGATCAGATGCCCGATCCACCTCATCTGACTCCTCTCGATGCAGAGGAGCAGCGGCTCTACTCTGAGCCCCTCCTGGATGACTGAGCTTCTCACCCTATCTTTAAGGGAGAGCCCAGACACCCTGCGGAGGAAACTCATTTCAGCCGCTTGTATTCGCGATCTCGTTCTTTCGGTCACTACCCATAGCTCATGACCATAGGTGAGGGTAGGAACATAGATCGACTGGTAAATTGAGAGCTTTGCCTTACGGCTCAGCTCCTTTTTCACCACGACAGACCGATGCAGAGCCCGCATCACTGCGGACGCCGCACCGATCCGCCTGTCAATCTCACGCTCCATTCTTCCCTCACTCGTGAACAAGACCCCAAGATACTTGAACTCCTCCACTTCAGGCAGGATCTCGCTCCCAACCCTGAGAGGTCACTCCACCCTTTTCCGGCTGAGGACCATGGTCTCGGATTTGGAGGTGCTGATTCCCATCCCAGCCGCTTCACACTCAGCTGCGAACCGATCCAAAGAGAGCTGAAGATCACGGCCTGATGAAGCAAACCGGACAACATCATCTGCAAAAAGCAATGACCCAATCGGACCCCCTCAACACCCTGGCTGCACCTAGAAATTCTGTCCATAAAAGTTATGAACAGAATCGGTGACAAAGGGCAGCCCTGGCGGAGTCCAACTCTCACTGGAAACGGGTTCGACTTACTGCCGGCAATGTGGACCAAGCTCTGACACCGATCGTACAGGGACCGAACAGCTCTTATCAGGGGGTCTGGTACCCCATTCTCTCGGAGCACCCCCCACAGGATTCCCCGAGGGACACGGTTCAACGCCTTTTCCAAGTCCACAAAACACATGTAGACCGGTTGGGTGAACTCCCATGCACCCTCCAGGACTCTGCTAAGGGTGTAGAGCTGGTCCACTGTTCCGCGACCAGGACGAAAACCACACTGTTCCTCCTGAATCCGAGGTTCGACTATCCGACGGACCATGCTATAGAATATTGAATAATAGAGTATTGCCATGCTATTTTTAAAAGTCACATCATCCTAGCAGCCATTTTCAACCCCACACACGGTACTCTTGTGAATGCTTTTGTCAGACACACTTCCTGCGCTCTCAGCTCTTATAAATTTTCCCAATTATTGGCACCCTGCCCGGGATTGGTTCCTGCCTTGTGCCCTGTGTTGGCACAATTAAAGAAGATGTATTATGTCCAAATCTTACTGAAGAATTTCATCCTGAAGGAATGTCAACAGAGGAAATGAGTACACCGGCAATCCTAGCACCGAAAAACGATGAAGTCAAATGAATTAAAGCGAAAAATGACGATCGGTAACATGGCAAATTGGTGAAATGCTTATCAATAGACTATCCTGAAACAGTTGGTGGTGATGGTGCGGAAGATGAAAATATCAACTTACAATATCACGAAGAATATTTACAACCGTTAACACCGTCCAGTCTTCCTCCACATGAATTACTGTAGAAAGAAGGATGTATCCAAGAAAGGTAATGTAGTACATCTTCAGGGGATAACATTAGACACCAAAGGAGATCTTGATATGCCATTCGTATTAAAACATTAACAGTTTCCCATTACAATAGCTTTTGCAAAGACAATTAACAAATCTCAGAGCCAAACATTCGAAAAAGTTGTTTTTTTTTTAATAGAGAGAAAGAAGAGAAATGCAATCACGGGCAGTTATACGTCATGCGGATGCAAATGTAACACTGCACGTGAAAATTAAAATCTGTTCAAATTGTACATTCACATCCCCATACATGAACCGCAGGCAGGGGTGTTGGCGAGTGAAGCGAACAGGGGGCTAAGCCCCCTAATTCCATTAATGCAAAAGTCATCTGTGGTGCCAAGATGAGACTGACAAATGTCAGATCTCATGCTGAGTGTTGTCCTCGTCTTCCCGACTCTGGCTCGTTTAATGTTGGACCCAGGACTACTTCTGATGGCGGATGCACTTCCGGGTCATGCAGAAGCTCACTAAAGTAGGGAGACCTTTTTCCGGCAATGCCCTCTGGTGGCACACGGGGACCCTTGACGGGGTTGCCCTTCGAAACAACATGTCCCATGGAACCCTGTAGGAGTCCAAACTGGGACCATACCAGAATAGCACTGCCTCCTTTGGCCTTGAAGGATCAACTGTCCCTGAGAACCAGTCTGCCCCAGCCCATCTATAATATGACCACCCCGACTAGGATAGGAACTCAGTATCATCCGACTCCACTTACGCAGTCCACCCATTATGGTGTCCCGTGCTGAGTAAGGTACTGTTCCTCATCTCAGGCGAGATGTCTGTTCATCCATTATGACATCTACAGCAGTAAAATTTCAAAGCCGAATGGTTCCTCAGATAAGATACCGCCGTTTACTTATTCCCAAGTGGAGGAGGCAGGTTAACAGCCTGACCTCGGATGTCAGCCATGCTAAGGAATCAGTCAGCTGTATCAGGCCCCAGGGACCTTAGAGACCAGACTGGCATGTACTGTAAGTAGGAGCTCCTTAATTAGATGCAGATTTTCATTTCGAATGTCATTTCTTTTTTGTACCTTAATTTAATAAAGATAGAACTCTGTTTTCTTATCATTCCTCATTCTTTAATTGTCTTTTATCGCCATGCATCATTGGGAAAATTGTGGATAAGAATAAGCAAAGTGACTAAGGGCTCTCCATTTATTGAAGCACCGATGGCAAAAAAAAACTTGAACAACAACAACAACAACATTTATTTCTATAGCACATTTTCATACAAATAATGTAGCTCAAAGTGCTTTACATGATGAAGAAAGACAAAGTAAGAATTAAAATAAGAGAACACTAATTAATATAGAATAAAAGTAAGGTCTGTTGGCCAGGGAGGACAGAAAAAACAAAAAAAACTCCAGATGGCTGGAGAAAAAAAAAAAATCTGCAGGGGTTCTGAGGTCACAAGACCACCCAGCCCCATCTAGGCATTTTACCTAACATAAATGATCAGTCCTCATTGTATTTAGGGTTTTCATGGAAGGACTTGATGATGACGGTCACATGGACTTCTGGCCATCAATGTGGAGACATCATGGTGCTTTGATTAGGTGGTGGTGGCGCAGATCGCCACCACAGAAAACCGGAAAAAGAACAGAAGAGAGAGTAGAGGTTAGAAACCAGGTAGTTACCAGCATAGTGGTAATGGTGATTCAATGGTGGTTATACATCCATCCATCCATCCATCCATTTTCCAACCCGTTGAATCCGAACACAGGGTCACGGGGGTCTGCTGGAGCCAATCCCAGCCAACACAGGGCACAAGGCAGGAACCAATCCTGGGCAGGGTGCCAACCCACCGCAGGACCCATACATCCATCCATTATCCAACCCGCTATATCCTAACTACAGGGTCACGGGGGTCTGCTGGAGCCAATCCCAGCCAACACAGGGTGCAAGGCAGGAAACAAACCCCGGGCAGGGCGCCAGCGCACCGCAGGGCACACACACACACACCAAGCACACAATTGAGAATCGCCAATCCACCTATCCTGCATGTCTTTGGGCTGTGGGAGGAAACCCACACACACATGGGCAGAACATGCAAACTCCACGCAGGGAGGACCCAGGAAGCGAACCCGGGTCTCCTAACTGTGAGGCAGCAGTGCTACTCATTGTGCTACCATGCCACCCGGTGGTAATACAATACAATGCAATACAATTTATTTTTGTATAGCCCAAACTCACACAAGACGTGACGCAATGGGCTTTAACAGTCCCTGCCTTTTGACAGCCCCCCAGCCTTCACTCTCTAAGAAGACAAAGGAAAAACTCCCAAACAAAACTCTAATAGGGAAAAAATGGAAGAAACCTTGGGAAAGGCAGTTTAAAGAGAGACCCCTTTCCAGGTAGGTTGGGCGTCCGCTGGGTGTCACAAAGAAGGGGGTCAATACAATACAATACACAGAACAGAAAACATGTGATCCTCAATACAATATAATAGTGCAATAGAAATCTTACAGGAGCAGAATTCAACAGTAGATGATATCCCATAATAGGATTTGGATTTGTTCAGAGTCCTGGAGACCTCAGCCATCAAGTCGCCTCCCCCTATTGGTCAATTCCACAGCTGAGTCAGTGCTGGGCCAGCCAATCCAATGAAAGGACCCCTCTACCCGACGATTCCTACGATCTTCCATCAGAGATGACTTTACCTTAATTAGGCCAAACAACTGGGCAGATGGGCTGTGGCACCAAGTGCCACATTTGAGTACCGAGAAGAGAAACAGAATAGGTGAGGGTTAGTAACAAATTAGATGGTGATTGGTCTGTCTCTGTCTCCTCTGGGTCTGTCCTTTATTATTTGTCTTGGATTTTAGAGACTTCTGATTATGCTGGAATTATTGGACAGGACTTATTTGTTTTAATTTGTTTGTATGTGTGGATTACGTGGGTTGTTACTGACATCTGGTGAAAATTTCACGTCAATAGACCCATTAGAAATACATTCACTTAGAAAAACGTTGACGGGTTCAATACTTATTTTCCCCACTGTACTTCATTTGCATGGAGGGCGTCATCAGCTTAAAGAAGAGGCAACTGAATGACGGCTGTCACTGCATTGATGCAGAAATTGAACAGAAGTGGGAAAAGTGCCCACCCTTCATGCACTTCTGCATTGATGGTCAAAGGTGGTGAGGTTCCAACTGGACATCAGAAAATGGTGGAGATGTTGCAGTAGAGAAAATGGATATACCACATGTCGACTTCAGGGATTCCATGCCAGCACAGGGTGTGCCATGCGATCAAATGCCTTCTCCAGTTCTAGAAATGGCGTATGGATGGGCTTGTTCTTCTTCTGTTTTTCTAGCCTTCATAATTCTTACATGGGAGAAGTTTGGCTGAACCAAGACTTTCCTAGAGCTAGCAGGGAAACAGAGCCTTACTAAGTGAAGTGACCAAGAACCTGATGGTAACTCAGGCCGAGCTCCAGAAAACATTTGTGGAGATGGGAGAAACTTCTAGAAGGACATCCACTACTGCAGCACCCCACTAATATGGGCTTTATGGCAGGTGGTCAAATGACACATGAAAACCTGCTTGGAGTTTTCAAAAAGGCACCTAAAGGATTCTCAGAGTATGAGAAACAAGATACTCTGGTCTGAGGAAGTCAAGACTGAAGTGTTAGGCGTAAATTCTAAACATCACATGTGGAGGAAGCACCTGCATAATACCACTGCCATGGTGAAGCACTAGGAGAGCAGCATCCTGCTGTAGAGTTGATTTTCCCTGGAAGACCAGTCAGGGTTGAGATAAAGCTGACCAGACCAAAGAACAAAGAAATCATTTATGACAACCTGATGCAGAGAGCTCTGGACCTCAGAATGGACTTCAGGACCAACTTCCTCCAGGACAATGAAATGACTGTAAGCACAAATCAAAGATGACACAGGAGAAGCTTAGGAAGAAATTGGTGAATGTTCTTGATTGTCAAAGCCAGAACCAACACTTGAACCCAATCAAACATCTCTAGATAGATGTGAAAATAGCTGTCCAATGGTGGTCTCCCTCCAACCTGACAGAGCTTGAGAGGACCTGCAAAGTAAGAATGGTGGGAAATTCACACATTGAGGAGTGTGAAGCTTGTTGTGTCAAACCCAAGAAGACTACAGGCTGGAGCTGCTGCCTAGTCATGCATCAAATAAGAACTGAGCAAAGGGTCCGAGTACTTGGGTCAGTGTGATATTTCAGTGTTTTATTTTTAACAAATTTACAAAAATTATTACAATCTTGTTTTCACTTCTGGGGTATTGAATGTTGCTTGATGAGAGAAAATAAAAATGAATTTAAATGATTTTAGCACAAGGCTGCAACATAACGAAATGTGAAAGATTAGACTTTTTAAAGCAAAGAGCTTCTTTTCCACAGAACTGCTTGAAATGAAAATCATTTGAATGCAGTAATTGGAGTTTATATTTTGTCTGAACTACGTGTTTAAGAAAATAGTATCAGTCGTGCACATTTCAGAAGTACAGTAATCCCTCCTCCATCGCGGGGGTTGCGTTCCAGAACCCCCCGCGAAATAAGAAAATCCGCGAAGTAGAAACCATATGTTTATATGGTTATTTTTATATTGTCATGCTTGGGTCACAGATTTGCGCAGAAACACAGGAGGTTGTAGAGAGACAGGAACGTTATTCAAACACTGCAAACAAACATTTGTCTCTTTTTCAAAAGTTTAAACTGTGCTCCATGACAAGACAGAGATGACAGTTCCGTCTCACAATTAAAAGAATGCAAACATATCTTCCTCTTCAAAGGAGTGTGCATCAGGAGCAGATGTCAGAGAGATAGAGAAGAGCAAACAAATCAATAGGGCTGTTTGGCTTTTAAGTATGCGAAGCACCGCGGCACAAAGCTGTTGAAGGCGGCAGCTCACACCCCCTCCGTCAGGAGCAGAGAGAGAGAGAGAGAGAGACAGAGAAAAACAAACAGTCAAAAATCAATACGTGCCCTTCGAGCTTTTAAGTATGCGAAGCACCGTGCAGCATGTCGCTTCAGGAAGCAGCTGCACAAAAGATAGCAACGTGAAGATAATCTTTCAGCATTTTTAGACGAGCGTCCGTATAGTCTAGGTGTGCGAACAGCCCCCCTGCTCAATCCCCCTACGTCAGGATCAGAGAAAGTCAGCGCAAGAGAGAGAGAAAAGTATGCTGGGTAGCTTCTCAGCCATCTGCTAATAGCGTCCCTTGTATGAAATCAACTGGGCAAACCAACTGAGGAAGCATGTACCAGAAATTAAAAGACCCATTGTCCGCAGAAATCCGCGAACCAGCAAAAAATCCGCGATATATATTTAAATATGCTTACATATAAAATCTGCGATGGAGTGAAGCCGCGAAAGGCGAAGTGCGATATAGCGAGGGATCACTGTAATTGATGCTTTAAAATGTTGTGGAGAGAGACTTTCTAAAAAGAAAGAGCGTCAGTATGAAATTCATTTGTTTATTTCAAGTGTTTATCGACTTTTCCAGATATTGAAATATGTTGTTTATTATCAGTAAATATGAAAAACAAGGCAATGGATGATAAAGAATGTCTTGACATAGATGCTCAGTGGACATCACCAGTGTCACGATGGTACATTGAGCGGCGATAAAGCGGGTTTAATGCCTTACATCTATCTGCCAGCAGTATCCAACTATCTTCTGTTTAATTTTATCATCTAATTTTATGTAGTACATTTTATCTATCTATCTATCTATCTATCTATCTATCTATCTATCTATCTATCTATCTATCTATCTATCTATCTATCTATCTATCTATCTATCTATCTATCTATCTATCTATCTATCTATCTATTATATAGTGCCTTCACATCTATCTATCTATCTATCTATCTATCTATCTATCTATCTATCTATCTATCTATCTATCTATCTATCTATCTATCTATCTATCTATCTATCTATCTATCTATCTATCTATCTATCTATCTGAGGGTACATGTAAACAATTGACCTACACTAAGGCTCCATGCAAGAACAGTCCTTTAGGGTATGCACTTCTGTCTTATTGATGTTCTATCGGAATCTTATAGCATGTAATCTTCTATGTGGCAGTGCGCTCTAGCAACAAAATTACTATGAGTGTGGTCAGTCAACTCAATAAACTGATGAGGAAGGCTGGTTCTGTCCTGGGAATCATTAGGAGCTGTCAATGCACAAGCTGATAAAAGAACTTCTAATAAACTGCTCATCATCACTGATAATGACACTCAGTCTCTGCATGCTGTTGTGGCTAAAGAGAAGAGCACTTTCAACAAAGACTGATTGAAATGTTCTGCCACAGAGAATTCTGCCGATAAACAGTACACCATATAATAAGTCACCCAGCCGCTGGAGTGATGTTCATCTTTTGCTCTCTGATGGGTACTCTATTATATAGTGCCTTTCCCATCTATCTATTATAAGGTGCTTTTACATTTGGCTCAGCCTGATCACTGTCTAATCAAGTCTTATATAGCCTGGTATGTGTGTGGGATGTTTTAGAGTGTACCAAGTGTACCAAGTGTTACTGAGGTAGACTTCACTTAGGCTAAGACCCTAACACAGACCTCTCTTCATTCCATTAGAAACTTGGACTGATAGATGGGTGATTTCTAGGTGACTCTCAACATTCCAAACCCACTACATTTTCAGAAATAAAACTGTAATAAATAATAAAAGTTTAAAAGGTCATCTTTAAACAATGCAAACATTCAGACATAAAATTTTATTTCAGGCTCCCACTAGGTTATATCATTTTCTTTTATGACATAGTGCGGTCTAAATTGACGTTTAATACATGAAGTGTTCGTCACATTCCCTTAAATTTATTGCTTATGAATTTTCACTTTATGTCTTGCCTTCACCTCTATGAATCTACTTACTTAACAGCAAGTGCTATTGAAATGAGTCATTAGCAGCTCTATCTCTTTGGGGGGGTTGCTTTTACCTCTCATGCTACATTGCCCACATGAATTGTTTTGCTATTGAATGCCATCCAAAACCACTTAAAAGTGCTGACTGAAAAGGTTTTCCCTTTTTTCGGCTTCAGTAATATTGCATGAATGTTTTATACCTCCAAAAAATGTTAGCCTGAAAATGAAAACTGCAGTTAATTAAGGCTTATTTATGAGTCAGGGAGTCAAAGTTTATACTAGTCATTTCATTCACATATAAAATATGTGAACATTTTTCAGCTGTAACATTGGAGGTCACAAATGACTACTTTATTGTCTTTTTTTGTGTGGAACTTGCAACCTTATTTGCTGCTGGATGTTAAGCAATCATAAATCAGCAACGATGAAATCTTCTCCGTTTAGAGCCGGGACTCGTTTTTAGTAGATTGGTAGCAGGAACTGACAAGGACCTCAGAATAGGATACTCCTGTGAAATATGAGTTAATGTGTGATAATATTATCTATCTATCTATCTATCTATCTATCTATCTATCTATCTATCTATCTATCTATCTATCTATCTATCTATCTATCTATCTATCTATCTATCTATCTATCTATCTATCTATCTATCTATCTATCTATCTGTCTATCTGTCCTTCTCACGTCATGTCCAGTTTTTCACTTGACTGAATCTTTAGAATTTTGGAGATAAAGCCGACTCCCCAGTGACAGAGACTTCATTTATAAGGATCATGGAGTGTGATGTGGTTTTGTTTAGAAGGCCCCATAGCTTTTTGGTTCGGGGTGTGAATCCAGGGCTGAGTTTTCCGGTTAATCAGTGCGCCCCCCTATTTATTATAGTAATTTTCTCACAGTCACAGAGTAGAAAGATTTAGGATTGCGACTTGATGGATATGAGGCCATGACCTCACTGATGAATCCATAGCACCGACGCTGCAAATCTATATTTATTCTGCACGTTTCCTCAACAAAGTACATTTTTACAGCTACATCAAGAACATAATTTAAAATAAGGTTATCCTATTTAGGTTCTTTTCAGCTATTCTTATAATTTTTCTATGCAGTAATAATTTCTATATTTAAGTGTTATAATAAATAAGTTAAATAAAAGGTGGGTCTCCATTAAAAAATAAATTCAATTGCTTTTGGCTCTCCCACCAAGCATCAATCAAATGAGTAACAAGATATGAAAATGATAAATACATTTCCTTATTTTTTGTTATTTGCTTAAATGAAGTGACCACTAACCTTATTTCGTCAATTCACACCACCTCCATAGCCAATAAGAAGCAGCAGAATCTCCACTTTGTTTGAAGAAGGCAGGCCCACCTCGCCCCATTCTCACACATTCTACAGGAGGACAGCATTGAGAGCGTTCTGACTGGCTCTCTGACTGTTTGGTTTGGGAACAGCAGTGTCTCTGACCATAAGGTCTTACAATGAATGGTGCACATAGCAGAAAAGATCACTGGGACCTCTCCGCCCTCCATTAAAGACCTCTTTGTAAAGGGTTGTATCTGTAAGACCTTGTTTTGTCTTGGTAGAGTAATATATATTGTTCTACTTTCCCCTATTGTATTATTAATATGTAGCCTTAGAATGCCCAATCTCACAGACTTACCACTGTTTATAAGGTACTATTGTATATAACTTATCCCCACCTTCCCTTCTATATCTATAACCTCAGGCAATTAGATGTAATAAAAAGACAAGCAGAAGTTAAGTTACACATAAGATAATGTATTATTGATAATATTCATAAATAATAACAAAATGCAAAGTATATTTGAATATTGGCAACCATATAACCTGATTAAATGATGATATGTAGTTCAGGCAGCACATAGACTTGTAGTTAATACTGACTGGAACATGCATCTGCACTTTATGGAATATGCATCTGTACTTACAAAACATTATCCGTGCAATAACTGTCATTTGTACTTGCTGCTCATTCGACTCATATTGCTCTATAACTTCTTTTAAAACATACACATTTTATTTTATATGGCTTGTCTATTTTTAACTTGTAATCTTTTTTTAAGCTTTATTGGATCTAGGCTGAGTGACTTGTTTTTCTCGTCATACACATTTCATTGTATGTTGACCCTGTGTTAACCTATATATTACAAATAAACCTAAACCTAAACCTAAACCTAAACCTAAACCTAAACCTAGTTACTTAAAATGTCTCTAGTTAAGGCATCATTGGTGCTCAACTTTCAGTCACATGTCTGTTCAAAATGGCTGCTAAACTGTGCTCTTCATTGTGTTTTCTTCATCATCACAGGCCAGCAAGAGATGCTTCCTTCATCACAGGTCAGCAAGAGAGAGATTGTGAGGTTAAACACATACATTTATAGATGTTCTGTCCAACCCTGAGAGGCAATAGGACATCATGGTACTTAAAGGCCTCTGAGACAAGCCAATTCCAAACAGCCATACCTCAGACCAATGGGGGAAGAGAACATCTTAATACCTGCCACCCCCAAGACCATATGTCTTTAAGTCTTCCTTGCGGGGGTAGAAATGAATTAAGCAAAGACACACTAACCAAACCAGTTTAAGGCACATCTTCCCCCAAATCCTGTCGTAAAATTCAAAGAGGCTCAGTCATAAAAGGGGGGGCAAACACGAATGCCTCTCACCAAAGTAACACTAAATTACATTGCTTTGCATAAGAATCAAATAAAGACATACAAAATATTCATCAAGTTATATGTAAAATCTCACATCACAACAGACCTACAGCATTGTGACAGACCACTATCCCCACCCCCCCAGTCTTTTTGTCCCACTATGATCTTGAAGAAGGTACTGTAACATCCAATCGTGTTCTGACAGGTACTACAACAGCTCTCACCAACTAGGGAAAAAACGAGTATGTCACGTCTTTTAAGTTTTCGGCAAATTGAGAAAACAATGTCGCCCCTATAATTAACAATTTCTAGATTTCATTTTTCCCAAGCTTCACGTATATAGGACAGCAGAGCCGGCACTAAGCTTAAAATGAAGCAGCTTGCGAGAAAGTGGCGTTTTAAGCCTTCGGTGCCTTCTGTTATTCTGGGGAATGTGAACTCAATCTCAAATAAGATCGACGAACTGACTGCGCTGGTGAAAAATGTCAGAACTTACAGAGAATGCAGTTTGTTGTGTTTCTGCGAAACGTGGCTAACTAACACCATCCCAGATGCTAATGTGGAGCTACCCGGGTTTAGCACCGTTAGAGCGGACAGAGACGCAAGTACCTGTGGGAAGCACAAAGGAGGAGGACTCGCTCTCTATGTTAATACACGGTGGTGTAACTCTGGACATGTTAAAGTCAAAATCTCCACTTGCTGCAGGGACATCGAACTGTTGGCCATAAGTCTGCGTCCCTATTACTTGCCCAGAGAGTTTGGACACGTCATTGTTGTCATCGTGTACATACCTCCTCGGGCGGACGTGGAGATAGCGAGTGACATCATCCATTCTGCTGTTGCTAAGTTACAAACGCAGCACCCCGAGGCACTTGTGCTAATCGCTGGAGACTTTAACCATGTGACGCTGGACAAAACATTACCTGCATTCTCCCAGTATGTGGACTGTAACACCCGGGGAAATAAGACTATTGATTTACTGTATGCAAACGTTAAAGACGCATACAGTGCCACCCCGCTGCCTGCGCTTGGGAAAGGAGATCATAACCTGGTTCTGCTTCAGCCTCACTACAAACCAAAAGTGAGAGTCCTACCTGTAACCAAACGATCATTCAGGAAGTGGACCCCGGAGGCTGAGAATACTCTGAGACAATGTTTTGGAACTACAGACTGGGATATCCTGCAGGGATCACATAGTGAGAACATTGAGGAGGTTGTTGACTGCACTACTGACTACATCAACTTCTGTAGTTCCAGTAAGAACAGTACGCTGCTATGCTAACAACAAGCCATGGATTACAAGTGACATCAAGGGCCTTTTGAACCAGAAGAAAAGGGCCTTTAAAGACGGTGATCAGCATGAGCTCAAGTACGTGCAGAAGGAACTCCGAGTCCAGCTCAGGGCGGCGAAGGAGCAGTACAGGAGAAAGCTGGAGCAGAAGTTGCAGAACAACAGCATGAAGGAAGTGTGGGATGGGATGAAGATCATTACTGGCTGCAGCTCGAAGCAGGGTGCCACCATCGAGAGAGGCGTGAAGAGAGCAAACGAAATGAACATCTTCTTTAACAGGTTTGACCACCCTAACCCACTCTCACCTCGGATTACTGCACTCTCTACACATCCTTCTGCTGATACCAACATAGGAGAGACATCCCCACCCACAATTACAGCAGCGCAAGTGAGCAGAGAGCTCAGGAAACTTCGTGTCAGCAAAGCAGCAGGTCCAGATGGAGTATCGCCACGACTGCTGAAGGTCTGTGCATCAGAGCTGGGGGGTCCTCTACAGCGCATCTTCAACCTGAGCCTGGAACAGGGGAAAGTCCCGAGGCTTTGGAAAACATCTTGCATCACCCCAGTCCCAAAGGTATCACATCCTGGTGAGCTGAATGACTTCCGGCCTGTCGCTCTAACATCACATGTGATGAAGACCATGGAGCGGCTGCTGCTTCACCACCTGAGGCCACAGGTCCAACACGCCCTCGACCCTCTGCAGTTCGCATACCAGGAGAAGGTGGGAGCGGAAGATGCCATCATCTATATGCTACATCGATCCCTCTCCCACTTGGACAGAGGCAGTGGTGCTGTAAGAATTATGTTTCTAGACTTCTCTAGCGCCTTCAACACCATCCAACCTCTGCTCCTTAGGGACAAGCTGACAGAGATGGGAGTAGAGTCATACCTGGTGGCATGGATCGTGGACTATCTTACAAACAGACCTCAGTATGTGCGTCTCGGGAATTGCAGATCTGACATTGTGGTCAGCAACACAGGAGCGCCGCAGGGGACTGTACTTTCTCCGGTCCTATTCAGCCTATATACATCGGACTTCCAATATAACTCAGAGTCCTGCCACGTGCAAAAGTTTGCTGACGACACTGCTATCGTGGGCTGCATCAGGAGTGGGCAGGAGGAGGAGTATAGAAACCTCATCAAAGACTTTGTTAAACGGTGCGACTTAAACCTCCTACAACTGAACACCAGCAAAACCAAGGAACTGGTGGTGGATTTTAGGAGACCCAGGCCCCTCATGGACCCCGTGATCATCAGAGGTGACTGTGTGCAGAGGGTGCAGACCTATAAATACCTAGGAGTGCAGCTGGACGATAAATTAGACTGGACTGCCAATACTGATTCTCTGTGCAAGAAAGGACAGAGCCGCCTGTACTTCCTTAGAAGACTGGCATCCTTCAACATCTGCAGTAAGATGCTGCAGATGTTCTATCAGATGGTTGTGGCGAGTGCCCTCTTCTACGCAGTGGTGTGCTGGGGAGGCAGCATTAAGAAGAAGGATGCCTCACGCCTGGACAAACTGGTGAGGAAGGCAGGCTCTATTGTTGGCATAGAGCTGGACGGTCTGACATCCGTAGCAGAGCAACGGGCACTAAGCAGGCTCCTATCAATTATGGAGAATCCACTACATCCATTAAACAGTGTCATCTCCAGACAGAGGAGCAGTTTCAGTGACAGACTGCTGTCACTGTCCTGCTCCACTGACAGACTGAGAAGATCATTCCTCCCCCAAACTATGCGACTCTTCAATTCCACCAGAGGGGGTAAACGTTGAACATTATTCAAGTTATTGTCTGTTTTTTTATCTGCATTTTTTTTTTTTTTTTATTACTCTTTAATTTAATATTTTTGCTGCTGGAATATGTGAATTTCCCCCTGGGATTAATAAAGTATCTATCTATCTATCTATCTATCTATCTATCTATCTATCTATCTATCTATCTATCTATCTATCTATCTATCTATCTATCTATAATATTGTTTTTTTATTCACAAATCAACAACACCTGCCATTTAAATCACACAGTCGCAGTATTTAAATCATGTGATGATAACCCGACATTTTCATTGGTTGGCGGTCTTTTCTCATTGGTCAGTGGAGTTACTAGGTTTTTGTCTTGCATTATGTAAAATACTGTGTACATACGAGCTTCTTCCATCGTGCTATGACCAGAATGAAGACATATTTGGCCATCTCCAATACCTTATAACATCAGGAAAGATGTAGTAACTCCATAAACTTAAAATTGTTAAAAAAAGGTAATTACTAGGTTTTTCTGTTGCACATGAGAGCATCAACTCCTTGGCCATCCCGATTCTGAACTCTGTGCTGCTCACTTGCTCTCAGATTTCCCCCCTGCAGCAAATTTATATGCAGTCCATGTGTTACACTTTTTACTACTGTTGTTTTTCATTATTAGTTTTACTGTTTTTATTTAGTAATTATTTATTAATATCTTTTTCAAATTATTTCTATCTATTCACTTACATATTGTTTATTTTTTGATTATTTATTTATCTAGTATAGTATAAAATAGTTCTTTAGGCATCTTGTGCTTGTCCTGTGTTTTATGTATATGTTTCACTGCAGTCCTGAAGAACGTTATTTCATGCCATTGTATGCTACAGAGTTGTCGCAGTGTTAGTGCTGCTGTCTCACATTAAGGACACAAATGTTGGTGTCTCAAGTCCTCCCTGTGTGGACTTTGCAGGTTCTCATTGTGTCTTCATGGTTTTTCACTATGTTTCTGGTTTGCTCCCACAGTCCAAAAACATGCAGGTTAGGATGATTCTTCTTCTTCTTCTTCTTTCGGCTGCTCCCGTTAGGGGTTGCCACAGCGGATCATCTTCTTCCATATCTTTCTGTCCTCTGCATCTTGCTCTGTTACACCCATCACCTGCATGTCCTCTCTCACCACATCCATAAACCTTCACTTAGGCCTTCCTCTTTTCCTCTTCCCTGGCAGCTCTATCCTTAGCATCCTTCTCCCAATATGCCCAGCATCTCTCCTCTGCACATGTCCAAACCAAAGCAATCTCACCTCTCTGACTTTGTCTCCCAACCGTCCAACCTGAGCTGACCCTCTAATGTCCTCATTTCTAATCCTGTCCATCCTCGTCACACCCAATGCCAATCTTAGCATCTTTAACTCTGCCACCTCCAGCTCTGTCTAATGCTTTCTGGTTAGAGCCACCATCTCCAACCCATATAATATAGCTGGTCTCACAACCGTCCTGTAGACCTTCCCTTTCACTCTTGCTGATACCTGTCTGTCGCAAATCACTCCTGACACCCACCCACTCCACCCTGCCTGCAATCTCTTCTTCACTTCTCTTCCACACTCCCCGTTACTCTGTACTGTTGATCCCAGGTATTTAAACTCATCCACCTTCGCCAACTCTACTCCCTGCATCTTCACCATTCCACTGAGCTCCCTCTCATTTACATACATGTATTCTGTGTTGTTCTTACTGACCATCATTCCTCTCCTCTGTAGAGCATATCTCCACCTCTCCAGGGTCTCCTCAACCTGCTCCCTACTATCGCTACAGATCACAATGTCATCAGCAAACATCACAGTCCACGGGGACTCCTGTCTAATCTTGTCTGTCAACTTGTCCATCACCCTTACAAATAAGAAAGGGCTCAGAGCCGATCCCTGATGTAATCCCACCTCCAACTTGAATGCATCCATCACTCCTACCACAGACCACCACTGTCACACTTCACTTGTACATATCCTGTACAACTCTTATGTACTTCTCTGCCACTCCCGACTTCTTCATACAATACCATAGCTCCCCTCGAGGCACCCTGTCATATGCTTTCTCCAGGTCCACAAAGACGCAATGCAACCCCTTCTGGCCTTCTCTAAACTTCTCCATCAACATCCTCAGAGAAAACATTGCATCTGTGGTGCTGTTTCTTAGCATCAAACCACACTGCTGCTCACTAATCATCACCTCACTTTTTAACTGAGCTTCCACTAATCTTTCCCATAACTTCATGATGTGGCTCATCAATTTTATCCCCCTGTAGTTATTACAGTCCTGCACATCCCCCTTATTCTTAAATATCTGCACCAGTACACTTCTTCTACACTCCTCATGCATCCTCTCTCTTTCCAAGAATCCATTAAACAATCTGGTTAAAAATTGCACTGCCGTCTCTCCTAAACACCTCCATGCTTCCATAGGTTAATTGGCGATACTAAATTGACCCGCGTGAGTATGTTTGTGTGTGTGTGTGTGTGCATGTGATGGACTGGCACTTTGACAATAATAAAAAAATAAGTAACAAAGAAAGAAAAAAAAAGCGACTGAATCTTAACGATCTTGAAGGAGCCTGCACCGATAGTAGATAAATGTCATGTAGAAGAGTAGTGTCCTTATATACAATGTCATGATGAGCCCAGTGATAAGGTCAGATAATTGGGAGGAAAGAAACAACCAAAAATTACTCTTGTTAGGCTGGAGAAAAAAAAAAGTAAACAAAATCTGCATGGGTTCCAAGGTCACGAGACCACCCAGCCCACTGGGCATTCTACCTAACATAAACGTTCTTAATTCATTCCTCTTTGTTTCCAAGCTTCATATGATCGTATTTGATGATGTTGGTCTTGTGGACAGCAGGGACACCCACCTTCATTCCATCATCACAGGGGGCTGCATTGGTACCTTGATCAGGTGGTGGTGGCGCAGATCGCCATTACTGAAGAACCGAAAAAGACAGCAAAGAAAAGTAGAGATTCGTGAAGACAGCAGATCCCTGAAGAATATGATAATTCTATACCCATATAGTCAATTAGGGATAAAACTAAAATGTTGCAATTTTACAATAATGACTATTAGCAGTTTTTTAAATATTGTACTACAATATTAGCCTGGCAAATTTCTATTGGTAAGCTATTCCAGATTTTAGGTGCATAACAGCAAAAGGCTGGCCCACCGATTCTTTCAAGTTTAGCTCTTACAATTATAAGTAGACACTCATTTGAAGATCTAAGGTTATTACTTGTAGTGTACAGGGTCAGGCATTCCAAACTAGATCAAGATTATTTAAGGCTTTATACACCATTAGAAGTATTAGTAGCATAAACGTTAACATTATTCAAAGTTATTGTCTGTTTTTACCTGCATTTTTATTACTATTTAATTTAATATTGTTTTTTGTATAAGTATGCTGCTGCTGGAGTATGTGAATTTCCCCTGGGGATTAATAAAGTATCTATCTATCTATCTATCTATCTATCTATCTATCTATCTATCTATCTATCTATCTATCTATCTATCTATCTATCTATCTATCTATCTATCTATCTATCTATCTATCTATCTATCTATCTATCTATCTATCTATCTATCTATCTATCTATCTGTCTGTCTGTCTGTCTGTCTGTCTGTCTGTCTGTCTGTCTATCTATCTTAAAGCCATTTCTAAATGACACGGGTAACCAATGTAATGACGCTAAGACTGGTGTGATACGTTCAGATTTTCTTTTCCTAGTTAAGATTCTGGCTGTTGCATTCTGCACTAACAGTAACCAATTGATGATTTTCTTACGTAGTCCTGTTAGGAGTTAGGAGGAGCAGGCGCTGATACAGTGCATTGCCGCACCCACCACATGACAAATCAACTCAGGATCAACGGGTGACCCCTCAGCACCACACTAGTTCAGGTGGAATGGAACAGTGTGAGGTTTTTTAAGGTGGCTGGAGTGTCAATTCTGCCACCAACCCCCAGGTTTTTCCCTGCAGATTGGGGGGCTTACTTGCAGGGCTGGATGCAGATTAACGTCATACCTAGGATGGAGCAATTACAGGTTAAAGGACTTGCTCAGGGGCCCAACGGAGTAGAGTCTCTTCTGGCGTTTACGGAATTTGAACCGGCAACTTTCCTTCCGATTACCAGTGCAGATCCCTACCTCAGAGCCACCACTCCGCCCGTCTGTTAGGAGTGCATTACAGTAATCTAGTTGACTAAAAACAAAAGGATAAATGAATTTTTCAGAATCTTGTAAAGTTATAAGGTTTAACATTTTCTATATTCCTAAAGTGAAAAAATGTAATCCTCATATTCTGGTTCATATGCAATTTAAAGTTTAGGTCAGTGTCAATGATTATCCCTAAATTCTTTACCTCCTCCTTGATTTTTAAACCTAAGGGATCAAGTTTATTTCTAACACCCTCACTATATCCATATTTGACAATCACCAAGATTTCTGTTTTTTCTTTATTTAATTGGAGGGAGTTACTTCTCATACATACTCATAGCTGGTGGTGGATTTTAGGAGGCCCAGGCCCCTCATGGACCTCATGATCATCAGAGGTGACTGTGTGCAGAGGGTGCAGACCTATAAATACCTGGGAGTGCAGCTGGATGATAAATTGGACTGGACTGCCAATACTGATGCTCTGTGCAAGAGAGGACAGAGCCGACTATACTTCCTTAGAAGGCTGGCGTCTTTCAACATCTGCAATAAGATGCTGCAGATGTTCTATCAGATGGTTGTGGCGAGCGCCCTCTTCTACGTGGTGGTGTGCTGGGGAGGAAGCATAAAGAAGAAGGACGCCTCACGCCTGGACAAACTGGTGAGGAAGGCAGGCTCTATTGTAGGCACGGAGCTGGACAGAGGGCAGCCCCCTTGGCCTCTGTCGGGGCCATGGGTTATGCTGGGGCCCGTGGCCACCGCCCACCTATTTGGCAGCACTTCTGCCACACCTAGAAGTGCTGCCGGAAGAAGCTCGTTGGGCACCTTGGCTCTTTCCAGGTGCCCTATAAAAGGAGCCAGTCACCACCACTCAATGGCCTGAGTCGGGAGGAAGAAGACAAAGCCTGAGGAGGAGTGGAGGCGGAAACACTGGCGGAAACAATGGACTGTGCTGTATGGATTGTGTTTCCTGTAAATAAACGGTGTGCTCTGTGGCAATTAGTGCCCTGCCTGTCTGTGTTGGGGGTTAGGGTGGCTGTAAGCACCCCTGCTTTTCACAACATTAAAGAGATTTCTATTAATCAATTCCAAAAAAAAAACCTAAATTAAATCCACTTTGATTCAAAGTCGTACAATAAAATGTGAAAACTTCCCGTGGAGTGAATACTTTTTATAGGCACTGTACTCAGAATGGGCTTTTTTTCTGGTGTTGAGAATCGCCATGGCAGTGGGAGACGTGAAGGTGTAAATTCCCATAAAGGAAGTAGAAAATGTGGAAGGGTGGTGTAAACAGATAGCTTTGAACATGTTGAGAAACGATCCTCCGCTAAAATTGCTGTAATATTTTTCAAACGTCCTCAGGGCAATACCCTTATGAGCGATAAATCTTGGCCCTGTCAGGCTCAGCATTTTCACAGTAGCAAATGATCTTCAATTCATGTGATGGGATATAATCGTGTGGCCATTTTTGTATTGCGTTGACCTACAGTGCCTGATCAAGGGCACCACTCAATATCTCATTTATATCTGGGGGGGCTGCAGATAAGCAGTCTGTATCTGGAGGTGTAAAGGTGGCTGTACTGTAGGACATTAAAGATTGTGTGTGTCACTAGACAATGCGAAAATTCACGCTGCTATGTACAAAAATATTCACTTGTTGTATAGACCTGGTGATTCTAATTCATAGCTATCGGAGATTCAAACCTGGAATCAACCCAGAATAGAGTCACACTCAAACACACACACACACACTCCTGTTTGTTTGTTAAAGGCTAAATAATGGTTGCCAATTAAAGGATAAGTTTGTTTTTCTTCACATGGAAGTTATTTCTTCACAAACTCACCGGCCACTTTATTAGGTACACCTTGCTAGTATCGGGTTGGACCCCCTTTTTTCTTCAGAACTGCCCTAATTCCTCATGGCATCAATTCAACAAGGTGCTAGGAACATTCTTCAGGGATTTTGGTCACTATTGACACGAGTGCATCACGCAGTTGCTGCAGATTTGTCGGCCATGATGCACATCTCCCATTCCACCACATCCCAAAGGTGTTCTACTGGATTGAGATCTGCTGACTGTGGAGGCCATTTGAGTCCAGTGAGCTCATTGACCTGTTCAAGAAACCAGTTTGAGATTATTTGAGCTTTGTGACATGGCGTGCTATCCTGTTGGAAGGTGGGCACACTGAAGTCATAAAGGGATGGACATGGTCAGCAACAATACTCAGGTAGGCTGTGGCATTAAAACGATGCTCAGTTGGTACTAAGGGGCCCAAAGTGTGCCAAGAAAATATCAACCACACCATTACACCACCATCACCATCGTGAACCATAGATACAAGGCAGGATGGATCCATGCTTTCATGTTGTTGACACCAAATTCTGACCCTACCATCTGAATGTCAGAGTAGAAATTGAGACTCAGACCAGTCAACATTTTTCCAGCCTTCTTTTGTCCAATTTTGGTGAGCCGTGTGAAGTGGAGCCTGTTCTATGTTGACAGGTGTAGCTCCCGGTGTGGTCTTCTGCTTGCTGTAGCCCCCCATCTGCTTCAAGGTTCGACGTGTTGTGTGTTCAGAAGATGCTCTTCTGCACACCTCGGTTGTAACGAGTGTTTATTTGAGTTACTGTTGCCTTTCTATCAGCTCAAACCAGTTTGAGGCCATTCTCCTCTGACCTCTGGCATAAACAAGGCATTTTCACGCAGAGAACTGCCGCTCACTGGATATTTTCCCTTTATCAGACCATTCTCTGTAAACCCTAGAGATGGTTGTGTGTGAAAATCCCAGTAGATCAGTAGTTTCTGAAATACTCAGACCAGCCTGTCTGGCACCAACAACAATGCCACATTTAAAATCACTTCAGTCACCTTTCTTCCCCATTCTGATGTTCAGTTTGAACTTTAGCAGGTCGTCTTGATGATGTCTGCATGCTGAAATGCATTGAGTTGCTGCCATGTGACTGGCTGATGTTGAACAGATGTACCTAATAAAGTGGCCAGTGAGTGTACGCATGCACTGGCGCTTTACATTGCAGTCTATGGGAAGAGGTTAAAAACGTACCAAATATGTTCATTTTAAGCCAAGTCAGTTGTCGAGTTTCAATCCGCGTCTTTTGATTACATACAGTGGTGTGAAAAACTATTTGCCCCCTTCCTGATTTCTTATTCTTTTGCATGTTTGTCACACAAAATGTTTCTGATCATCAAACACATTTAACCATTAGTCAAATATAACACAAGTAAACACAAAATGCAGTTTTTAAATGATGGTTTTTATTATTTAGGGAGAAAAAAAATCCAAACCTACATGGCCCTGTGTGAAAAAGTAATTTCCCCCTTGTTAAAAAATAACCTAACTGTGGTGTATCACACCTGAGTTCAATTTCCGTAGCCACCCCCAGGCCTGATTACTGCCACACCTGTTTCAATCAAGAAATCACTTAAATAGGAGCTGCCTGACACAGAGAAGTAGACCAAAAGCACCTCAAAAGCTAGACATCATGCCAAGATCCAAAGAAATTCAGGAACAAATGAGAACAGAAGTAATTGAGATCTATCAGTCTGGTAAAGGTTATAAAGCCATTTCTAAAGCTTTGGGACTCCAGCGAACCACAGTGAGAGCCATTATCCACAAATGGCAAAAACATGGAACAGTGGTGAACCTTCCCAGGAGTGGCCGGCCGACCAAAATTACCCCAAGAGCGCAGAGACGACTCATCTGAGAGGTCACAAAAGACCCCAGGACAACGTCTAAAGAACTGCAGGCCTCACTTGCCTCAATTAAGGTCAGTGTTCACGACTCCACCATAAGAAAGAGACTGGGCAAAAATGGCCTGCATGGCAGATTTCCAAGACGCAAACCACTGTTAAGCAAAAAGAACATTAGGGCTCGTCTCAATTTTGCTAAGAAACATCTCAATGATTGCCAAGACTTTTGGGAAAATACCTTGTGGACTGATGAGACAAAAGTTGAACTTTTTGGAAGGCAAATGTCCCGTTACATCTGGCGTAAAAGGAACACAGCATTTCAGAAAAAGAACATCATACCAACAGTAAAATATGGTGGTGGTAGTGTGATGGTCTGGGGTTGTTTTGCTGCTTCAGGACCTGGAAGGCTTGCTGTGATAGATGGAACCATGAATTCTACTGTCTACCAAAAAATCCTGAAGGAGAATGTCCGGCCATCTGTTCGTCAACTCAAGCTGAAGCGATCTTGGGTGCTGCAACAGGACAATGACCCAAAACACACCAGCAAATCCACCTCTGAATGGCTGAAGAAAAACAAAATGAAGACTTTGGAGTGGCCTAGTCAAAGTCCTGACCTGAATCCAATTGAGATGCTATGGCATGACCTTAAAAAGGCGGTTCATGCTAGAAAACCCTCAAATAAAGCTGAATTACAACAATTTTGCAAAGATGAGTGGGCCAAAATTCCTCCAGAGCGCTGTAATAGACTCATTGCAAGTTATCGCAAACGCTTGATTGCAGTTATTGCTGCTAAGGGTGGCCCAACCAGTTATTAGGTTCAGGGGGCAATTACTTTTTCACACAGGGCCATGTAGGTTTGGATTTTTTTTTCTCCCTAAATAATAAAAACCACCGTTTACAAACTGCATTTTGTGTTTACTTGTGTTATATTTGACTAATGGTTAAATGTGTTTGATGATCAGAAACATTTTGTGTGACAAACATGCAAAAGAATAAGAAATCAGGAAGGGGGCAAATAGTTTTTCACACCACTGTACACATTGTAAAATAATTTATATATGTCATTTTTGAACCAAAAAAAACCCCATTTTTATGAGATTCAGCCATTTAAAAAGAAGAGCAGCCATGAGCGTTAGCTCAGCACTTAGCCTTCATGCCCAACAACCACTCACCCCTCCGGTGGGCATGGCTTCCTCCAAACAGACCTACTTACAGTAAACTTAGTATGCCATGTGATTAGTTTTGTTTTGATGTAGTTCCATATTTATTTTAAATGAGAATTTGCACAATCAAATAGAAAATGTATCCTTACAATAAGAAAACTAGCACTAGGAATATCCATCCATCCATTATCCAACCTGTTATATCCTAACTGCAGGATCATGGGGGTCTGCTGGAGCCAATCCCAGCCAGCAAAGGGCGCAAGGCAGGAAACAAACCCCAGGCAGGGCAAAAGCCCACCGCAGGGCGCACACACACCCCCACACACCAAGCACACACTACAGACAATTTAGAATCGCCAGTGCACCTAACCTGCATGTCTTTGGACTGTGGGAGGAAACCGGAGTACCCGGAGGGAACCCACGCATACACGGGGAGAACATGCAAACTCCACGCAGGGAGGACCCGGGAAGCGAACCCAGGTCTCTCTAGGAATATGCAATAAAATAATGTTTAAGCATCAGGCAGGATTATCTGGCATTCCATCTAGGATAAGTATGGGTTCCTTACCTGGACTGGAGTTCAAAACAAAGAAGCAGTGGAGGAAGGTTCCTATTTCGGAATATGCTTATCCACTATCTGCTAGATGGCAGCATTCCAGGACTGCAGTAACCATGTGGACACCTGCAAGACATGACGGGAGTTGTAGTGCCATGAGTCATCGTTGCTGGGTCCCATGGGTGCCACCAGGGGGTGCTGCGGGGATTCACAAATCCTTGTTTTTTGGGACTTCTGCTTGACCTGGAAGTGCTTCCATCGGGCCATGCCCTGGCACTGGAAGTCCTCCCAGTTCCAACATAAAAGGAAGCCATTCAGCCTCCTGCAGTGGAGTCAGAGGTGGGAGGAAGGACGGCAACACTTGCTGAAGGGAGATGGATGGAGAGAAGAGAAGAGAAGAGAAGAGAAGAGAAGAGAAGAGAAGAGAAGAGAAGAGAAGAGAAGAGAAGAGAAAGAAAGTTTGTTTATAGTTGTGCTTCAACAACCTTTGAAGAAACCTTTGTGAGGTATTTATATAATAAAAAGCTCTATGTATTATAATATTTGTAATATTTGTGTTGGTTATGTCCAGGGTTTGGAGCTTGGTGGCATCAGCTGTCTCTCACAATGATTATTTACAGATTCCTTTTGTTGTCACAAACATGTTGGAAACACGGAAGCGCGGCTCAATACTCGACCATTGTGTTGTCTTGAAAAAGAGACGTACACTGGTACCTTGACTTAACGAGTGTCCCAACTAATGAGTTTTTTGAGATACGAGCCGTCTCTCGGCCTGATTTTTTGCTTTGAGTTGAGAGATAAAATTCGGGTTATGAGCCATCTTCAGATACCCCACCGCTAGTTCGCGCAGCAAACACCACAGTGAACACCGCAACATCCGCCCAGCATCCCGTGTCGCACTCGTTCACTTTAAGTGGTTAGCTCACAGTGGAAGCATCAGTGTTGTGCTCGCAGATATTTTGCAAAACTTCGTTTTTCCAACCATGGGTCTGAAGAAAGTGAGTGCGAAGAACAGTGCTGAGAAGAAGAAGCGGATGACGTGCATTGAATTGAAGAAAGAAATTATCAAAAAACATGACCAAGGTGTGCGTGTAGCCGACTTGGAGAAGCAGTACGAGCATAGCACTTCTACAATCTCCGCCATACTGAAGCAGAAGGAGTCGATAAAGGCTATAATGCCAGTCAAGGACGTTAAAATAATTTCTAAACAGTGGACATCTATCCATGAAAATATGGAAAAGCTGCTGATGGTGTGGTTGACGGAGAAGCAATTCACAGAAGATACTGTGACGGAGGCTACTGTATAATCTGTGAAAAGGCACGAGTTATTTACGCCGATTTGCTGCAGCAGACCCCCAGGCACTTCGATGGACGAGGCATCAGGCAAGCCGTTTAAAGCCAGTCGGGGCTGGTTCGAGAATTTTAAAAAGAGGACCAGCATTCACTCTGTTATCACGCATGGTGAGGCAGCGAGCACGGATATGAAGGCAGTTGAGGATTACCTCGAAACGTTTGCTGGAATTATAGCAGCCGAAGGATACATCCCCCAGCAAGTCTTCAACTGTGACGAGACACGACTCTACTGGAGGAAGATGCCAAGGAGGACTTATATATAACGGCAGAGAAGAAGAGGATGCCAGGCCACAAACCAGTGAAGGATAGGCTAACCCTCGCACTGTGCACCAATGCGAGCGACGACTGCAAGATTAAACTGCTGCTCGTTTATCATTCGGAAAACCCCAGAGCCTCTAAGTCACAAAAGAAAACCCCAGCAGATGAAAGTGAGGAAGGCGTGGCGGAAAGGACAAAACTCAGCGAATAAGATTCAGTTATTCAGTTCAGCCTTTCTCCTCCACCTCCGTCAGCATCTTCAAGTCGTCTGATCTCCGAGGTAAATGCTGTACATTATACTTAATAAAACCAGTTTATTGCAGTACATTCTATTGTATTGTGTTTTTATACAATATTCGTTATTTTTTAAGTATTTTTTTCTTATTTAAAAACATGTAACAAAAAAAATGTGGTGTTTTTTGGGGGTCCAGAACGGATTAATGGCATTTCAATTCATTTCAATGGGGAAAATTGATTTGACCTACAGTGGAACCTCGGGTCACAAACGTCTCTGTACACGTACAAATCGGGTTACGACCAAAAAGTTCTCCAAACTTTTGCATCTGTTCACGACCACACACTTGGGTGACGAACAAGCCAGTTTCCCTTCTGGTTCGTACGCGCCGATGATTTCCGCACGTGTTCCGTCTCTCCCTGTGCATTGTTCTCGGTCAGACGTTCCGTGCATTTGCTGTGAACTCTTTGTACTCTATTTCATGTGCTTTTGCATTAATTTTGCAAATAACCATGGCCTCTAAGTAAGTGAGGAGTGGTAGTGTTGGTGAGAAGAAAGGTTCGAAGAAAATTGAAATCGAATTAAAGAAGGAAATTATTAAAAAGTATGAGCGTTGCGTTCGTGTTACTGATCTTGCCGCCTTGATTTGACCTACAGTGGAACCTTGGGTCACACACATCTCTGTACACGTACAAATCGGGTTACGACCAAAAAGTTCTCCAAACTTTTGCATCTGTTCACGACCACACACTTGGGTGACGAACAAGCCAGTTTCCCTTCTGCTTCGTACGCGCCGATGATTTCCGCACGTGTTCCGTCTCTCCCTGTGCATTGTTCTCGGTCAGACGTTCCGTGCATTTGCTGTGAACTCTTTGTACTCTATTTCATGTGCTTTTGCATTAATTTTGCAAATAACCATGGCCTCTAAGTAAGTGAGGAGTGGTAGTGTTGGTGAGAAGAAAGGTTCGAAGAAAATTGAAATCGAATTAAAGACGGAAATTATTAAAAAGTATGAGCGTTGCGTTCGTGTTACTGATCTTGCCGCCTTGATTTGACCTACAGTGGAACCTTGGGTCACACACATCTCTGTACACGTACAAATCGGGTTACGACCAAAAAGTTCTCCAAACTTTTGCATCTGTTCACGACCACACACTTGGGTGACGAACAAGCCAGTTTCCCTTCTGGTTCGTACGCGCCGATGATTTCCGCACGTGTTCCGTCTCTCCCTGTGCATTGTTCTCGGTCAGACGTTCCGTGCATTTGCTGTGAACTCTTTGTACTCTATTTCATGTGCTTTTGCATTAATTTTGCAAATAACCATGGCCTCTAAGTAAGTGAGGAGTGGTAGTGTTGGTGAGAAGAAAGGTTCGAAGAAAATTGAAATCGAATTAAAGAAGGAAATTATTAAAAAGTATGAGCGTTGCGTTCGTGTTACTGATCTTGCCGCCTTGATTTGACCTACAGTGGAACCTTGGGTCACACACATCTCTGTACACGTACAAATCGGGTTACGACCAAAAAGTTCTCCAAACTTTTGCATCTGTTCACGACCACACACTTGGGTGACGAACAAGCCAGTTTCCCTTCTGCTTCGTACGCGCCGATGATTTCCGCACGTGTTCCGTCTCTCCCTGTGCATTGTTCTCGGTCAGACGTTCCGTGCATTTGCTGTGAACTCTTTGTACTCTATTTCATGTGCTTTTGCATTAATTTTGCAAATAACCATGGCCTCTAAGTAAGTGAGGAGTGGTAGTGTTGGTGAGAAGAAAGGTTCGAAGAAAATTGAAATCGAATTAAAGACGGAAATTATTAAAAAGTATGAGCGTTGCGTTCGTGTTACTGATCTTGCCGCCTTGATTTGACCTACAGTGGAACCTTGGGTCACACACATCTCTGTACACGTACAAATCGGGTTACGACCAAAAAGTTCTCCAAACTTTTGCATCTGTTCACGACCACACACTTGGGTGACGAACAAGCCAGTTTCCCTTCTGGTTCGTACGCGCCGATGATTTCCGCACGTGTTCCGTCTCTCCCTGTGCATTGTTCTCGGTCAGACGTTCCGTGCATTTGCTGTGAACTCTTTGTACTCTATTTCATGTGCTTTTGCATTAATTTTGCAAATAACCATGGCCTCTAAGTAAGTGAGGAGTGGTAGTGTTGGTGAGAAGAAAGGTTCGAAGAAAATTGAAATCGAATTAAAGAAGGAAATTATTAAAAAGTATGAGCGTTGCGTTCGTGTTACTGATCTTGCCGCCTTGATTTGACCTACAGTGGAACCTTGGGTCACACACATCTCTGTACACGTACAAATCGGGTTACGACCAAAAAGTTCTCCAAACTTTTGCATCTGTTCACGACCACACACTTGGGTGACGAACAAGCCAGTTTCCCTTCTGCTTCGTACGCGCCGATGATTTCTGCACGTGTTCCGTCTCTCCCTGTGCATTGTTCTCAGTCAGACTTGCGTGCATTCGCTGTGAACTCTTTGTGCTCTATTTCATGTGCTTTTGCATTAATTTTGCAAATAACCATGGCCTCTAAGCAAGTGAGGAGTGGTAGTGTTGGTGAGAAGAAAGGTTCGAAGAAAACTGAAATCGAATTAAAGAAAGAAATTATTGAAAAGTATGAGCAGTGCGTTCGTGTTACTGATCTTGCCGCCGAGCACAAGAAGTCAAAATCTATGATTTCGACTATTCTAAAGCAGAAAGAGGCCATTAAAGTAGCTGATGTTGCAAAAGGAGTTACAGTGTTAACCAAGCAGAGGCCTCAAGTGCTGGAAGAGGTGGAAAAACTGTTGCTAGTGTAGTTGAACGCAACTTGCAGGGGATAGCGTAAGCGAGGCAATCATATGCGATAAAGCCAGGAAGATTCATGGCGATTTGCTGCAAAACTATCCTTCTACGAGTGGCTAGTTCTTCCTCCTCACTTCCTTCATGCCAGAACTCGACTCATGCAAGATTAGTTTTCTTGGTTGTTTATGGTTAGTTTTTGTATAAATTAAGGATTAATCAAATTTTCATTTTTTCCCTGTGCTTAAAATTCGTTAAAAAAAGTGTTTACAGCCAGCGGTTCGTAAGCCTGTAGTGTGAACTCCTGCAATGTTAGTTTTCTCTGTTGTTCAAGGTTTTTCACGGCAGTTCGTAAGGCTGAAGCGTGAACTCTTGCAATGTTAAGTTTTCTTGGTTGTTTATGGTTAGTTTTTGCTATAAATTAAGGATTTTTCAAATTTTCATTTTTTTCCCTGTGCTTAAAACTCATAAAAAAAAAAGTGTTTACAGCGAGCGGTTCGTAAGGCTGTAGTGTGAACTTGCAATGTTAGTTTTCTCTGTTCAAGGTTTTCTCAGTGTTATTCAATGTTTTTACATTTAGTTTACTATTATACTTTGCATTCTATGGCATAATTATCTATTTTTGTGCTTAAAAATCTTTAAAAAATATATATTTACATACAGTTCGTATGGTCTGTAATGGATTGCAGTGATCCCTCGCTATATCACGCTTCGCCTTTCGCGGCTTCACTCTATCGCGGATTTAATATGTAAGCATATTTAAATATATATCGCGGATTTTTTGCTGGTTTGCGGATTTCTGAGGACAATGGGTCTTTTAATTTCTGGTACATGCTTCCTCAGTTGGTTTGCCCAGTTGATTTCATACAAGGGACGCTATTGGCAGATGGCTGAGAAGCTACCCAACTTACTTTTCTCTCTCTCTCTCTTGCACTGACTTTCTCTGGTCCTGACGTAGGGGGTGTGAGCAGGGGGATTGTTCGCACACCTAGACGATACGGACGCTCGTCTAAAAATGCTGAAAGATTATCTTCACGTTGCTATCTTCTGTGCAGCTGCTTCCTGAAGCGACATGCTGCACGGTGCTTCGCATACTTAAAAGCTCAAAGGGCACGTATTGATTTTTCACTGTTTGTTTTTCTCTGTCTCTCTCTCTCTCTCTCTTCCTGCTCCTGACAGAGGGGGTGTGAGCTGCCACCTTCAACAGCTTTGTACCGGCGGTGCTTCGCATACTTAAAAGCCAAACAGCCCTATTGATTTGTTTGCTTTTCTCGCGCTCTCTCTGACATCATCTGCTCCTGACACGCACTCCTTTGAAGAGGAAGATATGTTTGCATTCTTTTAATTGTGAGACGGAACTGTCATCTCTGTCTTGTCATGGAGCACAGTTTAAACTTTTGAAAAAGAGACAAATGTTTGTTTGCAGTGTTTGAATAACATTCCTGTCTCTCTACAACCTCCTGTGTTTCTGCGCAAATCTGTGACCCAAGCATGACAATATAAAAATAACCATATAAACATATGGTTTCTACTTCGCGGATTTTCTTATTTCGCATGTGGCTCTGGAACGCAACCCCCGCGATGGAGGAGGGATTACTGTAATTGTATTTACATACAATCCTATGGGGGAAATTAGTTCAGGTCACGACCAAATCGGGTTGCGACCAGAGTTTTGGAATGAATTAAGGTTCCACTGTACGAGTAATTTGAGTTACGAGCTCCGTCATGGAACGAATTAAACTCGTAAGTCAAGGCACCACTGTATTTGGTAAGTTTTTAAGCATTTCCTCTGTGCCCCATAGCCTCCATTGTAAAGCACCAGAGTGGGCAAGGTATATTTTTAAATTTGTAGCAAGCACTTAACTTTAAAACAGAATTTCATGTGGCAAATACATATATAACAGGTTTATAAAGAAATAATTTTCAATTGAAAAATACCAAACCTATCCTTTAATGTAACATTCATGTGTTTAAAACATCGAAGAAACCAGAAAAGTAAGGTGGAAACCCATTAAAAAAAGAATCTGTAATGCTTGCAATCTCCTTTGTGTGTGAATGAGGCTCAGCTCCTTTTTTTGCTATCACCACTCATTGAACATTTTTTTTAATTTTTTACTCTTTATTTAGAAAACACCTTTACCTCCAGTGACTTGCAAAAAAACGTCATTTCACATCATTACATTTTATTTGACATGCTACCTTATCAGGATTGGTATCGACAGTTCCGGGTTCAAGCTGCCAGGCCGTCGCTCACCCTTTTTGCCATTTTGTGTACAGCAAACCTGGATTTCTTGATTGAAAGGTAAACATGTTGACCGTTACACCAGCATGACCACCTGTATGGTGGTGTTCCTATATTGATAGCTCACACTGTTGTATTTCATACTGCTCACCATTTTGAAACTGTAGCTCTCTTTTCCCAGATATTATTTCCAAACTTTGCGATAAATACTTAGTGAGATTGTGAAAAATGACTGAATTTAGACTTTATATAATTAGTGATCCACAGTCACCTGTGGGGTCACAACTACTGGGTGAGCCAAAATGAAGTACTACATTTCTCAAGGTCATTGCGTGAGGTAGAGGGAGCCAAGCCGAGTGCGTGGTTGGGGGGTCCTTTGATAGGCGATCACTTATAGTTTTCAGTTGGTAACAAGCCTTGGTCCGGTGCACACCGTGCTTTCACCGTCGAAGTGTTCTTCAAAACTAACAAATCCATCATCACTACTCAACGCGCCTTCCGAACTTAAGTCAGCTTTCCTCCTAACAGTGACGTCCCAAATCGGAAAACAATTCGTCAGTGGGTGGCTAAATTTAGACAGACGGGTACAACATTGAACAGAAAATCTCGAGGCCATCCTCAGACTGTACGGATGCCTGAAAACATCCAATCTGTAAGGGCATCAATTTTGCGTACTCCTAGACGTTTAGTGCGCTTCTGCCTTCGGCATTTCCAACACGTCTTTGGGGAGGATTTTGCATGAGGACCTTAATTTCCATCCATACAAAATGATGGTAGTGCAGGAACTCACTGAGAGAGATTGGGAGAGCCAAAGAGAGTTGTGTGCTAACATTCTGCAAACCGTTCATCGAGATGCCATTGTCATGTGCAGCAACGAGGCACATTGCCATTTGAATGGTTGCGTAATTAAACAAAACTTTCACTATCGGGCTGAAACCAACCCTCGTGAACTTCATCAGAGACCCCTGCACACTGAGTGGGTTACAATTTGGTGTGCCGTTGCAGAATTTGGCATTCGTAGGCCCTTACTTTTTTGAGGTGAACGTTAGAACGTTACATTGAAATGCTAGATAACTTTTTTCGGCCCCAATTGGAGGTGGATGCCGGTTGTCAACAGGAAGGAGCAACAGCTCATACGGCCTGCGTGGAGATCCATGCAAGTTTTGCAGGTGATGCTTCCAGAGAAGCTGATCTCCCTGTGCTGTGATGGCCTTCACATTCGCCTGATCTCACTCCGTGCAGTTTCTTCTCATGTCGAAGTTATACACACACCGACCTCAAAACCTTGAAGTCCTCATGGATGCTATTCACCACAAAATCACCGTTATTCCCCTTGCAATGGTCAAACGGGTCATGCAAGCGTTCAGAAACCGTCTCGAAGAGTGTATTGCTAATGATGGCCACCACCTTGAAGACATCATTTTTACAACACAGTGAAAAAAATCTATTTTGTATCCCCTTTCTTGTGTTGTAATGAGATGTATTTTATCTTGTAGCGTTTTTGTAGAATAAACATTTGAAATGTGGTACTACTTTTTGGCTCACCCTGTACTTGCTTTAGTCCCGAGCTGCCCTCTGAAAGTTATATGTCAAAATCCT
This sequence comes from Erpetoichthys calabaricus, assembly GCF_900747795.2. NCBI lineage: Eukaryota > Metazoa > Chordata > Cladistia > Polypteriformes > Polypteridae > Erpetoichthys > Erpetoichthys calabaricus. The sequence goes on from NC_041400.2 coordinate 186,514,066, forward strand.
GACGTGCCAAGAAGAATCCTTGGGCCAGATTTCATATCTGTGCCTTGAAAAATGAAGGAGAATAAGAGAATGGGGAATTGTTACACTTCAGTAACCAGAAGTATCCACCCATTAACAGACCCGCTTATTCTGATTCAGGCTATAGATGAAGAGGTGGCTTTGAGAAGTGGTGGTCCGTCAGTGCACCCAAAGAATGGCCATTTGAACCCAGAAAAGATGAATAAATTTGACATGTTGTGCCCAAGCAAGCACTGGGTATTATAAGATGCCCGTGAAAAATAAAATCCTTTAAGTTATGGTTTTTTTTTGTTCCCTCCATAAAATTTTCCATGCAATTCTCTTATCAAAAGTTCCCTAGAGCAACGACACTCATTTTATTAATATTCAAATGAATAATGCCCCGCTGAAGGCTAAATGTATTTTAATACAAGGAGAAAGACGTCATACATAATAGAACATTAAGTCAATGTTTTATCAAACACTCCACACAGCCCTGCATTATTCTTTTTTTTTATTTTAATATTTTTATTTTATTAATTTTCATTGTAATCATTCCATACAAACAGATCAATTTATAACCCAACAAATTTGAAGACAAATCAAACCCCACCCCTGAGAAGGAGAGCTTAGCTAAAGGAAAATTGCTTAAGGCTTTTTAATAAGGCAACATTAAACAAAAGAAAGGGAGAAGTAAATATATATGTAAATAAGAGATGGAGAAGGGAGTTAAATGCAATAATAGTTATTTCTCTTATTCTAAAATAATATTGATTAAATCCTGCCATGTTTTGAAAAAATTTTGTACAGATCCTCTAACGGAAAATTTGATTTTTTCCAATTTCAAATAATATAAAACATCGGTTTCCCACTGACTTATAAGAGGAGAATTAGGATTCTTCCAATTTAACAAAATAAGTCTGTGTGCCAAAAGTGTAGTGAATGTAATCACAGTTTGCTTGTCCTTCTCTACTTCAAGTCCATCTGGAAGGACACCAAACACAGCTGTTAGTGGGTTAGGAGGGATTGTGATACTAAGGCTGTCTGAGAGGCACTTAAAAATTTTTCTCCAAAATGATGTTAGTTTGGTGCAGGCCCAAAACATGTGACCCAGTGAGGCAGGGGCTTGGTTGCAGCGCTCGCAGGTTGGATCCTGACCTGGAAACATTTTGGACAGTTTTAAGCGAGACAGATGAGCTCGATATATAATTTTGACTTAAATAATTCTATGCTTTGCGCATATAGAACTCGAATGAATTCTCTGCTTTGCTACCTTCCACTCCTTTTCTGATATGTTGATTAAGAGATCTTCTTCCTAATGTCCTCTTGGATCTTTGAAAGGTAGGGACTCTAATAAGATTTTATATATTGCGGAAATAGTGTTTGTTTCCTCGAAATTGAGCAGTATTTTTTCCAGCATTGTGGAGGGTGCAAGGTGGGGGAAATCGGGCAATTTCTGTTTAACAAAATTTCTAATTTGAAGATAGTAAAAGAAATGTGTAGCTGGGAGGTTGAAGTTTGAACGTAATTGTTCAAAAGATGTAAATATGTTGTCTATATAAAGATCTCTGAGCATTTTAATCCCAAAACTTTTCCAGGTATTAAAAACTGAATATACTTGCGAAGGTTGAAAGAGGTGGTTCTCTTGCAGAGGTGCCACTGATAAAAGATTTTCCATCTTAAAATGCTTTCTAATTTGGTTCCATATTCTGAGTGAGTAAAGCACAATTGGGTTATTAGTATATTTGCGATAACTTTCATTTATTGGAGAGCAGAGCAGGGAATATAAAGAAGTACTACAGGATTTTACTTCTATTGCGGACCAAGCCTGTGTATGTTCATTTATTTGTGTCCAGGTCTTTATGGCTTGTATGTTTGCTGCCCAGTAATAAAACTGAAAATTAGGTAAAGCCATGCCACCTTCTGCCTGAGATCTTTGTAGGGTCGCTCTTCGGATACGTGGGTGTTTTGAGTTCCAAATGAATGAGGTTATTATTGAATCTAACTGTTTAAAAAATAATTTATTGATATATATTGAAATGTTTTGAAATAAAAAGAGAAGTTTAGGAAGGATATTCATCTTAACAATGTTAATTCTTCCGGCTAGAGTGAGATGAATTGTTGACCATCTATGCAAGTCTTGCTTAATTTTTTCCATACAGACGCCAAAATTTTGTTGATAAAGAGCTTTATGTTTACTTGTGATATTTACCCCTCGGTATTTAAACTGATCTGCTATGGTAAAAGGTAGGGTGTCTAATCTAATATTATATGCTTGTGAATTCACTGGAAAGAGTATACTTTTATTCAGATTAATTCTAAGACCAGATATCTTTTGAAATTCTGTTAGTGCTGTTAAAACAGCGGGGACAGTGTTTTCTGGGTCTGATATATATAAGACCATATCATCTGCATATAGAGAAATTTTCTGTTCCAGTCCTTCTCTGACAATCCCCTTTATCTGATAAGAATTTTGGCAGTGAACTGCCAGTGGTTCAATAGCGATTGCAAACAACAGTGGCGACAAGGGACATCCTTGTCTGGTACCACGTTCTAGTTTAAAGTAGTCTGAGCAAATGTTATTAATACAAACTGAAGCTTCTGGATTGGTATACAGTAGTTTGATCCAAGCACAAATATTCGGGCCAAACCCAAATTTCTCCAATGCAGTGAAAAGGTAATTCCATTCAATCATATCAAATGCCTTTTCTGCGTCTAATGAAAGTAATAAATTGGCCCTTAGTGTGTGTCGGCCCTGTGTCCTGTCCAGGGTTTCTTCTGGCCTTGCGCCCTTTGCTGACTGGGATAGGCTCCAGCTAACCCGTGACCCTAAGTGGGTTAGAAAATGACTGACTGATGAATTGTTTGATTTGTAATTTGAAACTGTGGAGCAGAGAGGTACATCAGTAAATAAAATTTATCTTTGTTCCAAGCATTATGGAGGACACTGCTTTCTTTTCTCAGCTCTTGTTTTTGGATAATCTTGTAAAAAGTTAGCATACTAATAAATTGCTTATTTGTTCCTGCTTGTCAAACAGAACAATGTAATTTAATAGTTATATGATATGTAGGCTGGGGAATTCTTCCATTAATGGGGTTAATGCAATGAACTGGAATGTAAAATCATTTAATCTTTGCAGGTAATTGTAAGCTTTCAGTAAGGCAAGGATGTGTTCATTAATTATTCTTATTAATTGACCCTAATTTATACTAGAATATAGTTATTGGTGATTTAAAGCCTAAGTTTTTAAGTGATAATTGCACACAATAAGCACCCTGGACATTAGCTGCTTCTTTTCAAATATGGCAGCAGCTTCCTTTAACTTTAAAGCGTACAAAGGCAAAAAAGAATGGAGGAGCTTTAGCAGCTCAGCTCCTCAAAACATGGTCCGCAAAAGGCACTTTAAGCCTCCAAAGGTTCTTTTTTTTTATTGGTGGAAAAACTTAATCCTGGAAATGTCTAAATCATTAACCTTCTTTTAATCCTGCATAAGGGCTGGCCATGTCTGTAAAGGATTTAACGGCGAACCTCTGAGATGCCTTAACAATGGCTGAGGCCAGCCTTGCTCTCAGATTCCCCCATTGCTCCCAGTTCGCTACTGTCGAAAGGATTTTGAACAGACCAGGGGCTGCCTACCCTCAAAAGGCTTGCACTGTCTGTCTGTTATACCTGCATTGTTATCACTCTTTAATTTAATATTGTTCTTTATCAGTATGCTGCTGCTGGAGTATGTGAATTTCCCATTGGGATTAATAAAGTGTCTATCTATCTATCTATCTATCTATCTATCTATCTATCTATCTATCTATCTATCTATCTATCTATCTATCTATCTATCTATCTATCTATCTATCTATCTATCTATATCCTAACAGGGACCAGGGGGTGCTGTGCTGAGTGGAGGCAGGACCTCTGTGTTTTTCCCAGTTGATTCTGGGGTTCGTGTGTTCTGCTCCTACTCTGTTCAGTGCTTGTATGGACTGGGTGTTGGGCAGAGTCCTGGGGTCCAACGGCTGTGGGGCATCTGTTGGTGAAGAAAGATTCACAGATCTTGACTTTGTTGACGATGCTATGATCTTCGCGGAGTCAATGGAGGCTCTGATTGGGGCTTTTGAGAGACTGAGCAAGGAGCCTGAGTGTCTGTGCTTACGAGTGTCTGATAAAAACCAACATTCAGGCCTTTAATGACCTCTTGGGCACGGCCATCAGCGGTGTGTCTGTCTGCAGAGAGAGTGTCGACCTCGTCACTGAGAGGTTTACTTACCTCGGCAGTGACATTCATGTCTCTGGTGACTCTGGTGACACTCCCGATATCAATGCAAAAGGCCAAGTCTTTAGAGTACTGGTGCTTCCTGTCTTGCTATACGGTTGTGAAACATGGATGCTATCCAGTGACCTGAGATGAAGACTGGACTCCTTTGTGTCTCTCTGGAAAATCCTTGGGTACCGTTGGTTTGACTTTGTGTTGCTCACAGAGTCCTGAATGAGGCACATTACCTGCATTGCGAAGGAGCGTCAGTTACAGTACTATGGCCATGTGGTGCATTTCCCAGAGGGTGATCTAGCTCGTAAGATCCTCATTGTTGGGGACCCGAGTGGCTGGACCAGGCCAAGGGGTCACCTATGTAACACCTGGCTGCAGCAGATAGAGGGTCATTTCCGGAGGGTGGGACTGGACCGCGTGTCTGCCTGGGGGGTTGCAAACTGGGATCCCGAGTTGTTTCGTCGTGTTGTGGGTGCAGCAATGTGCTGTACCAGTGCATGCTCCCCAACTTGATTTGACTTGGACCAGGGGGTCTGCGTGCTAAAAACATTTTCACACTTAAGCTTCATTTGGATCAGTTTTTATTGAAACTCCGCTGAGATTTCCCTGAAAGTCCTGTTCACTTAGGTAGATGTGGACGAGCCAGTCGCGCTCTGGTACGGACCAAAACAACCGTACTGAGAGATTTGGAAAACGGTGGTCTCGGTGTAGTACCAAACGAACTCTGGAGCAGTTTGCATGAGACCTGAACGTGATCTGACACCGGACACTGTTTAGCTACTTGAAATGCTGTGCATTACATGTGTGCTGTATGTTCACTCTGCTGATGGTAATTGGGGGATCTTATTGAGAGCATGCTGTGGTTTCTATTACACACCTGAAAGAAAGAGACAATATATGTGAAAACATCATCGCACTAATGCAATATTATTTGAAAACGAACAGCGTCAGATTGGGTGTGAATTTATGCTGGAACTGGAAATTCTCTGATGTGGAATCAGTTCTGTATGGTTGTGGGCGTGGGTGTGAGAGGTGGACATAACTGAAAATTACTGTGAATGTGTGTGGTGTTTTGAGATAATGAATAAAGCTGCAAATTACAGGTGCTTGTTCAGTGTAATAGGAACCATATCACAGAGAGGTATGTACACTGCAACAAGTACACATGTTGTAAATGTAGGAAGGGTGCTCCTTAGGTGAGCTATAGCGCATCTTTATGTGAAAACAGCAGTGTCAGATGGGGAGAGTCTGATGATTGCATATAGCGCTGAACTTACTGCTCTTTACTATGCTTTCCTCTGCATGTCCTGGAGTACAAAAGAAACAGCATACAGCAACATGTGTGGACTGGCAAGATTGGGAAAAAAAAGACACGCGGTCATATGTATCGTGATACACTGCAGAGCTATAGCGCGTCTTTATGTGAAAACAGCAGTGTCAGATGGGGTAGGGAAGGATCCTGAACATGACTGAGAGAATGAAAAGTGAATAAAAAAAAACAAAAACAAAGCTAACCTTTACAAATATCATAAATTACACCGGCTGTTACAGAGTGAAATCAAATGTATCTTTTTATTCTAAAATAGTAAAAATAAGAGCAGTTCACTTCTCAAAAGGGTGTCATTCAGGATGGAACTTGTGACCTGTTGATTCCCAGTCAGCAACTGATACTGTTGCGCCACAGTAAATGAGTGTCAATGTTGCATACTAAGGCGGCTTTTTTTTCGGCAGTTATATTTTTGAATAAAAGCACACTTGTTCTGTTATATTTGTACCTTTTGTGAAAGTGGTTCTTTGATATTTGGACTTCAGGCTTCATACATTATATAGTTTATGCCTACATTTTGTCATTTACTACTAGAATATGAAAAACGTTTCTGTTTTAAAAATGTGTTTACACAGATTACTGTAGAAACGGAACACACATGAAATGCGTGTATTCCAAATAACAATCTATTATTTCCACTCTAAAACTCCACTTCACTCCCAGATAATCAATCAAGGCATGAGCTGGGAGAAGTTCGTGCACGTTCTAAGTCGGTGGGGGGATGGAATAGCCAGCTGCTTGGAGCTTGTCTTAATCTACACATTTAGAAGACAAAAGACGATGGCGGAGAGGTGCGAATGGATTTAAGAAGCGATTTAAGGTGGGATGGATCTACGAGTTTTTTCGTAGGCTCTGGTAATTCTAGTGTTAATGATAATAAAATGTTTGCTGACCCAAAATATTAGAAGCACCAGCGAAATATTCATAAAAACACAGCAGTAACTCCAACGGTGTCCACGTGGCATCTAACTTTCACTCAAGATGTAAACATATGATCAGTCCCGTGCTTTTGCTGCCATCTTGCAGGTCATAGCTAAACCCATGTGGTTAGTATGGAATGCTGCCGTCCGTGAAGTGCACGGTAAAAGAAAAATGTGGCGAGCTGAACTAACCACAGCCCATACAAGTGCTTACTATAGGTCGTTAGTTACACTGACCACCGCCCATTAAAGAGCAATGTATTATTGATAATATTTGTAAAATAATAGCAATAAGCAAAGTACAAGTGAATATTGGCAACCATACAACCAGATAAATGCTGATGTGCTTAGTGTTCAGTTACTTAAAATGTCTCTAGTTAATTCATAATTTTCTAGCTTTCTTCAGGACAGGCTGCATGGCTGACTCAAAATGGTTGCCGAGCTGTGCGTCTCAGTGTGGTCTTCATTTCAGTCCACGGTGTGTGAGATGTTCCTTCATCTTGATCTTCTGTTCTTTTTCTGGTTTTCTGTGGTGGCGATCTGCGCCACCACTACCTAATCAAAGCACCATGATGTCCCTACATTGATGGATTAAAGGCCAGAAGTCCACGTGACCATCATCATCAAATTCTTCCATGTGAACCCTGAATACAATGAGGACTGATTGAGGTCATTTATGTTAGGCAGAATGCCTAGAGGGGGCTGGGTGGTCTCGTGGCCTGGAACCCCTGCAGATGTTATTTTCTTCTCCAGCCGTCTGGAGTTTTTTTTTATGTTTGTTTTTTCTGTCCTCCCTGGCTATTGGACCTTACTTTTATTCTATATTAATTAGTGTTCCCTAATTTTAATTATTTATTTGTCTTTTTTCTCTTTCTTCATCATGTAAAGCACTTTGAGCTACATTGTTTGTATGAAAATGTGCTATAGAAATAAATGTTGTTGTTGTTGAGAGAGAGAGAGGGGGGTAAAGCAACTGAATTTATAGATTCTTTGTCCAAATCCTTACACCAATAGGACATCATGCTACAGAATGGCCCCTGATTCAAACCAATCCCAAACAGCCGAACTTGAGACCAATGGGGGCACACAATACTTTTCACACCTGCCCCCAAAACCATTTGTTGAGTGATTGCTTGTCAGCTTGTAGTCTGGCTATCCTGTGTTGGTTGATTGAGAGAGTCCTGCAGAGACTCACTTGCCAAACTGGTTTTAGGGCGCTTCACTCGACCCAGTTGTAAAATTCCTCACTCAGTCCTAAAGACTGGGGTAGTGGTGGTTCTTTAAACATGAAAGCTTCTCACCAGTGAAACACTAATATTACATTTCTTTGTCTAAGCTACAAATAAAGATATACAAACTATTTATCAACTTATATACGTAGTACTAGGATGTTGTACCGTGTCAGCCATTATGGATGTAGTGAGACGTCAAGCAAAACGACCCCTTTTATTGGCTAACTAGAAAGATTACAATATGCAAGCTTTGGAGGCAACTCAGACCCCTTCTTCAGGTGAGAAGGAATACAAAAACTGGAGTTCCCTGTGTTTATATAGACACCAGGACAGGTACAGCATTTGAAAACCTTTAAGTGGGACATCTTAAATGTAAAAAAATAATAGACCTCTCCAGGCTAATATTCATTTAGGAAGAAAGGAGAACAATGTCTGGTCAAGATCTTTGGATAAGATAACTCTCCAACAAAGTCTTTTGAAGTTTCTGATGAGTTTTTCCATACAATGTGGGTCTGTAGTCAGGTTGTCTGTGTCAGTCTGAGAGATGCAAACAATCCTCATATCTAGCAATAAAACTCTTGTCTCTATTAAAACAATGTTATAATGTGTTCAATTTCCGCATGAGTTTACTGTAACTTCCCATTTGTTTTGTCTATGTGGAGTGATATACTACTTTCCCCTTTTGTATTATTAATATGTGGCCTTTGTCAGAATTCCTCAAATCTCACAGATGTACCCCTGTTTATAAGGTATTGTACTTATAACTTCTCCCCACCTTCCCTTCTACATTTATAACCTCAGGCAATAAGGTGTAGTAAAAGACAAGCAGGAGTTAAGTTACACTTTAAATAATGTATTATTGATAATATTAATACATAATAACAATAAGCAAAGTACAAGTGAATATTGGCAACCATACAACCTGATAAATGCTGATGTGTAGTTTCAGATGGCACACAGACTTGTTTGCTATTTAAAATGTCTGTACTGAAGTCCTCATTTGTGGTCCGCTTTCTTCAGAACAGGCCACATGCCTGTCTCAATATGGCTGCCGAGCTGTGCTCTTCATTGTGTTGTCCTTTTCAGTTCATGGTGTGTGAGATGCTCCTTCATCAGTTGGTAAGAGAGAGACAGAGAGAGGTAAAGCAAGCAAATGTATAGATTTTCTGTCCAACCCCTACAGCCAATAGGGCGTCGTGATACTTAAAGGCTTCTGATACAAGCCAACTCCAAACAACTACACTTCAGACCAATGGGGCATAGAACACCCTCACACCTGTCCCCAAAACCATTTGTTAAGGTGAAGCTTGCCAGCTAGGCAGTCTGGCTTCCCTGTGGGTGTTGATTGAGAGAGTCCTGCAGAGAATCACTTGCCAGACTTGTCTAAAGTCAAGCAAAATATTTATCAACTTGTATGCAAAATTTTACACCACATCACCATTCTTTTCTCTCTTGCTGTGTTCTGAAGTTGCCCATAAGCCCTGGGACTTTAAAGCCCCTCTCCCAATGTCCATGGCTGTTGAAGTGGGCTGCTACGGGAACATCTGTGATGCCATGCTTGATGTGAAACCTGTGGAAATTAATTCGTTGGTGGAGTGTTTGTCCAGTTTCTCCCACATTGAGTGCAGCGTCAGGGCATTTCATACAGAGAAGTAGGTAGACCACATTAGACAATCTGCAGGAAAATGATCCCTTTATGCAATGTTCTAGTCAGCAATGTGGTATAACTCCATGGTCTGTATTATAAATATGAGCACATGTTTTACATCTTTTCTGTGGGCAGGGAGATTTGTCATTTTCCGTCAGGTCTGGCGGTTCTCTGTATAGCAAATTTCACACAACAATGTGCTCATCCACATTTGAGTCAATAATCTTTATGTCCTTGCCGGTTTGCATGAATGCAGCCTGCTTTAACAGTACGTTGGGTGGAGTGTTGGGGAAATGTATGAATCTGCATGTTGCCTCATGTGTGGTAAGGGTGTTCAAAGTTTGATGTATAATCTGGGAAGTAGTTAGTTATTCCTTACCCAAATCACCGCAATTGCAAAGCTGCGTTTTCCCAGTGTCAAATAATGTAACGTTACCAACACTCTTATTTTGGCTCACAGGGCGTCGTAGATGGATTCGTCGCGCAGCATACAAGAAAATTATGATGTTCCGAATATTATTCCATCTCTGTCAAATTTATATACTCTTACAAGTTAATTATGAGTTTATTGTTTTCCAGTGTTACCAAAACATTCTGCCTTTCCAGGTGCCGACCTCTGTCTGAATGCCACCATCTGGAAGTTCCTAGCAAGTTAGGATAACTCATGAGCTTCCCAACATCCTGGCGAAGATAGGAGTAGCTTCCTAAATTTGAGAAATGCAAATTTAGACACAGTGGGCTTTGGGGGGGCTATTCACGTGCCAGCCTCGGGGCGTATCTTACATCCGCTTAGATAGATAGATAGATAGATAGATAGATAGATAGATAGATAGATAGATAGATAGATAGATAGATAGATAGATAGATAGATAGATAGATAGATAGATAGATAGATAGATACTTTATTAATCCCAAGGGGAAATTCACATACTCCAGCAGCACCTTACTGATACAAAAAACAATATTAAATTAAAGATTGATAATAATGCAGGTAAAAACAGACAATAACTTTATATAATCTTAACGTTTACCATCCAGGTGGAATTGAAGATTCGCATAGTTTGGGGGAGGAACGATCTCCTCAGTCTGTCATTGGAGCAGGATGGTGGCAGCAGTCTGTCGCTGAAGCTGCTCCTCTGTCTGGAGATGACACTGTTTAGTGGATGCAGTGGATTTTCCATAATTGATAGGAGCCTGCTGAGCGCCCGTCGCTCTGCCACAGATGTCAAACTGTCTAGCTCCATGCCAACAATAGAGCCTGCCTTCCTCACCAGTTTGTCCAGGCGTGAGGCGTCTTTCTTCTTAATGCTGACTCCCTAGCACACCACCGCGTAGAAGAGGGCGCTCGCCAAAACTGTCTGATAGAACATCTGAAGCATCTTATTGCAGATGTTGAAGCTCGCCAGCCTTCTAAGGAAGTATAACAGGCTCTGTCCTTTCTTGCACAGCGCATCAGTATTGGCAGTCCAGTCTAATTTATCATCCAGCTGCACTCCCAGATATTTATAGGTCTGCACCATCTGCACACAGTCACCTCTGATGATCACGGGGTCCATGAGGGGTCTGGGCCTCCTAAAATCCACCACCAGCTCCTTGGTTTTGCTGGTGTTCAGGTGTAGGTGGTTTGAGTCACACCATTTAACAAAGTCATTGATTAGATCCCTATACTCCTCCTCCTGCCCACTCCTGATGCAGCCCATGATAGCAGTGTCATCAGCGAACTTTTGCACATGGCAGGACTCCGAGTTGTATTGGAAGTCTGATGTATATAGGCTGAACAGGACCGGAGAAAGTACAGTCCCTTGTGGCGCTCCTGTGTTGCTGACCACAATGTCAGACCTGCAGTTCCCAAGACGCACATACTGAGGTCTGTCTTTAAGATAGTCCACGATTCATGCCACCAGGTATGAATCTACTCCCATCTTTGTCAGCTTGTCCCTAAGGAGCAGAGGTTGGATTGTGTTGAAGGCATAGCTAGCGAATGAGAGAACTGCTTAGCGTATTTAGATCGTGTTTTTTTCTAGAATTTGTTTGAACATTCTGATTGATTTTGTGACTTCTCTCATCGGACTATGAATCATAGTTCACTTGCAGGAGTGATATATTCACGCTAATCCGAGACAGAGGTTGCGGGCCGAGGGAGAAGGAGTGGGGAGTCGGTCTACCTCTACGTTTTGAAGTGTACATTGCCTCCACTTAGTTAGTGATACCTTTTGTTTATTGATTTTTAAAGTTTGCCCCGTTTCACTACTACGCGGGCACAGCCACAGGGGACAGCTAGTAATTAATATAATTGATAAATAGATTTGTATTTTTTACTTTGATTTCAGATTAATAGTCAGTCATTTTCTAACCTTCTTATTACTGAACAGGGACACAAGGGGTGCTATAGCCTGTCTCAGCTAGCATAGGGTACAAGGCAGGAACAATCCCCTGGACAGGGCGCCAGTCCATCGCAGGGGGAACACACACACCAGAGCCAAAATAGAATCACCAAGTCACATAACTTATGTGTCTTTAGATGGTAGGAGGGAACCAGAGCCCCTGGAGGAAACCCATGCAGACAAGGGGAGAATATGCAAACTCCACACAGTTGGACGACCCATGACACAAACAGCAGTGCTACCACTGTGCCGCCACGCCATCATTTAGATTAACAAAAAACTGTTATTTGATTATAGATATAACACATTTCTTGTGTTTATGGCTTTTGCTAGCATAATTTACATTTTAATTCAATTCCAATTGAAAAGGTAAATTTGCCTAGTTTTTAATTCAATTTTTTTCTGTAGTTGATATATCTTGCAATAAGCAATATGACACTTGCATTTCATTCAGTATGAAAATTAAGCAGGCACACGTGAATTAAAGAGGGCGGTAGCTGAATTACATATGGATTCGGTCTCAAGGTCACGTCAATAAAAATGCATTCATTTAAGCCAAGTGTCAGCAGTGCTGAATAGATTAGCGGAGGAATGTAATCTTTAACTGTGTCAGCAGTCGTTTTGTTTTGCCTTGTAACAGAATCACAGATGAAGTTAGAGCAGAAGCTTTTAGGTCGTACTAATAGGCATAACTGGATTTATTCTTTCAGCACGTTTTCACGTTTGCGGTCATGACCTTTTCCTTTCCTCTTTTTCTTTTCTCCAGCATCCAGAGATTTCATTTCCTTGGCTGAAACAGAGGATGCCTTACTACAAAATCTCTTTAGAGGCTATCAGAAGTGGGTCAGACCGGTCCTACATTCTAATGATACCATAACTGTCAAGTTTGGACTCAAAATTTCCCAGCTTGTAGATGTTGTGAGTATTTCTATTTGCTTGCTAAATGTTGTTCTTCTTATGTCCTTCACTCCCTACCTGTCAAAAGCATTCTTGAAATTGTCTTGATTTATTATATAGGGTGAGTCAAAATTATGTTAACAGTAATGATACTGCTATGTATACACTTATACAGTCGACCCTTGATATACGACCGGCCTGACATGCGAACAACTTGGTTTACGACCAGAATTTTTGTTTTGAATTACAACGAACATCTTGAGTTACGACCCGAATGCGGTCACATGTATCTGCTTGTACGATTGTAAACAAACAGCCGAGAGCATTCGTAAGCGTCAGTCGGAGCCCAGATACGTGTGTTTGTGGATGTAATTTCAGTCAGTGCAGTGATTTATATAATTTATTTCGATAATTGCTATTAAAAGGGCCCCAAAAAAGCTAGGAAAGAAGCTAAGGAAGAAAGAGAAGGTAACGAAGGTAAAGAAAACGATCACAATCAAAACGAAGAAGGAAATATGAGAGTGGAATTCATGTGACTGATCTCGCTAATATGTACAGCATGTCGAAATCCACCATCTCAACAATTTTACAAAGAAAAGATTTGTATAAGGAAGCTAGTGTTGCTAAAGGCGTTACTCATATTAGTAAGTCATGATCAACAGTGTTAGATGAGGTAGAAAAGCTATTAGTGTGGATAAACGAAAGGCAGATGGCAGGTGATAGCCTATCTGAGTCTATAATTTGTGAAAAAGCTAGGGCTATATATGCAGATCTGTTAAAGGATAAGCCATCAACAAGTGATAGTGGTGAAACATTTCATGCCAGTAAGGGGTTGTTTCACAATTTTAAAGCGAGAACTGGGATTCATAGCATAGTTAGGCATGGTGAAGCAGCCAGTGCTGATAAAAGGGCTGCTGAAAATTACATACACCACTTTGAAATGATAACACACAGAAATGGCTTTTGCTCTCATCAAGTTTTCAACTGTGGTGAAACTGGGCTTTTCTGGAAGAAAATGCCCAGGAGAACATACATTACTCAGGAAGAGAAGAAAATGCCAGGCCACAAGCATATGAAGGATAGGCTAACCTTATTGTTACAGTGCATCCAGAAAGTATTCACAGCGCATCACTTTTTCCACCTTTTGTTTTTTTTTTTTTTTTTTTGTTCTTTATTTCGCCTTATACAATTTCTTGTATTAGGAATTTGGTAGTTTTCGCATACCCCTTGGGGTCAGAGCGCAGGGTCAGCCATTGTACAGCGCCCCTGGAGTAATTACAGGTTAAGGGCCTTGCTCAAGGGCCCAGCAGAGCAATGGCATTTTTGGCAGTGACGGGGATTCGAACCGGCAACCTTCGGGATACCAGCACAGCTCCTTAGCCTCAGAGCCACCACTCCGCCCCCCATGTTATGTTACAGCCTTATTCCAAAATGGATTAAATTCATTTTTTTCCTCAGAATTCTGCACACAACACCCCATAATGACAACGTGAAAAAAGTTTACTTGAGGTTTTTGCAAATTTATTAAAAATAAAAAATGTGAGAAATCCCATGTGCATAAGTATTCACAGCCTTTGCTCAATACTTTGTCGATGCACCTTTGGCAGCAATTACAGCCTCAAGTCTTGTTGAATATGATGCCACAAGCTTGGCACACCTATCCTTGGCCAGTTTCACCCATTCCTCTTTGCAGCACCTCTCAAGCTCCATCAGTTTGGATGGGAAGCGTCGGTGCACAGCCATTTTAAGATCTCTCCAGAGATGTTCAATCGGATTCAAGTCTGGGCTCTGGCTGGGCCACTCAAGGACATTCACAGAGTTGTCCTGAAGCCACTCCTTTGATATCTTGGTTGTGTGCTTAGGGTCGTTGTCCTGCTAAAAGATCAACTGTCTCCCCGGTCTGAGGTCAAGAGCGCTCTGGAGCAGGTTTTCATCCAGGATGTCTCTGTACATTGCTGCAGTCATCTTTCCCTTTATCCTGACTAGTCTCCCAGTTCCTACCGCTGAAAAACATCCCCACAGCATGATGCTGCCACCACCATGCTTCACTGTAGGGATGGTGCCAGGTTTCCTCCAAAGAGTTCAATCTTTGTCTCATCAGATCAGAGAATTTTCTTTCTCATGGTCTGAGAGTCCTTCAGGTGCCTTTTGGCAAACTCCAGGCAGGCTGCCATGTGCCTTTTACTAAGGAGTGACTTCTGTCTGGCCACTCTGCCATACAGGCCTGATTGGTGGATTGCTGCAGAGATGGTTGTCCTTCTGGAAGGTTCTCCTCTCTCCACAGAGCACCTCTGGAGCTCTAACAGAGTGACCATCGGGTTCTTGGTCACCTCCCTGACTAAGGCCCTTTTCCCCTGATCGCTCAGTTTTGATGGTCGGCCAGGTTTCGAACTTCTTCCACTTATGGATGATGGAGGCCACTGTGCTCATTGGGACCTTCAAAGCAGCAGAAATTTTTCTGTAACCTTCCCCAGATTTGTGCCTCAAGACAATCCCGTCTTGGAGATCTACAGACAATTCCTTTGACTTCATGCTTGGTTTGTGCTCTGACATGAACTGTCAACTGTGGGACCTTATATAGACAGGTGTGTGCCTTTCCAAATCATGTCCAATCAACTGAATTTACCACAGGTGGACTCCAATTAAGCTGCAGAAACATCTCAAGGATGATCAGGGGAAACAGGGTGCACCTGAGCTCAATTTTGAGCTTCATGGCAAAGGCTGTGAATACTTATGTACATGTGCTTTCTCAATTTTTTTATTTTTAATAAATTTGCAAAAATCTCAAGTAAACTTTTTTCATGTTGTCATTATGGGGTGTTGTGTGTAGAATTCTGAGGAAAAAATTAATCCATTTTGGAATAAGGCTGTAACATAACAAAATGTGGAAAAAGTGATGCGCTGTGAATACTTTCCGCATGCACTGTATGTGCCTATGAAAAGGTTAAATAAGTGTTGCTGTGGGAGGTTCGGAACGCATTTTGGGTATTTCCATTATTTCTTATGGGAAAAATAGTCTTGACTTACAACCAACTTGAGTTACAACCAGTCCTCGCGAATGATTTGAGTTCGTAAGTCAAGGGTCCACTGTATACAATTTTTGTGGACAATTTATGTGCCACATATGGTACATGTGTTGAATATGATGGCGAACAGGTTGAGCCATGCCTGTAAATCATCTTGCACATATGGAAGTATGTTTTGTGAATAAATTGTTTCCGCCATTCAAATGTTAACATAATTTTGACTCACCCTGTATTGTAACAAGAAGGCAAAGAGAGAGAAAAAGGTTTGGGGATCCAACCCGTATATTGTAAGGCAAAAACGAATAGCAACTGAGTCAAAAAAGTTTGAGTCCCAATAGACTGAATGGGGAGGAGAGGTACAGGCTTTTATAGTTGGTGTGCAAGAAGAGGCGGGGTCCGTGCGGGGAGTGGCGGAAGTGAGGTCACTAGGAGGGCATGGTCTGGACAGGAATGAGGAAGTTGATGTTGGTTTAACTGGGGTTCCCTTCTGTTGATCTGTAGAGGAGGGAGAAAAGAGGTCAGTGCACTTCATCCACCCTCGAGCTGACATCTTACCCTTAGTTAAGTCCTTTGACTGCCTCCTATGCGCACATGTGTGACAATATGTATCTCCACAAAAGGATATGATCAAAGTGGAGCATATGATATTATTTATCTTGACTTTCAGAAAGCATTTGATAAGGTGCCTCATGAGAGGTGGGCATCAAACTAAAAAAAGTGGTAGTTTAGGGTGTCGTGCGTAGGTGTGTGCAGAATTGGCTGTGACAGAGGAAGCAGAGAGTAATGGTGCGAGAGACCTTATCAACATTGACTGACATTAAGAGGGGTGTCCAGCAGGGGTCAGTGCTGCGGACACTGGTATTTTTAATATATATAAACCAGTAACAGCTCACTGCATGATAACGTGCAGTGAATACACTTGACTTGAGCATTCCTAGTTTTCATCCTCTTTCTCTGTACATTTAGCATTCGTTTGCTCAGAGGTTGATGTGCTTGCTGCTTCCTGAGCAACTCTTCTTTTCTCCATCCTAGCGGCCCGCTTCTTTTCTTCTTTCGTCGGCATCTTTTTGCTTTTGATCAGCACAGAACTGCAGTCCATGTCACGGTGATGACCTAAAGTGTGGTGCTGGTGAGGGTGGATATGACTTACACTGTGCCTCCCCTACTGGGATACCCGGAAGAAATAGATGAGGTGCCCTTACTCCAGAGAAAAGAAAAAGAAATCTTCTTCTTCTTTTGGCTACTTCCGTTAGGGGTTGCCAAGAGAAGAAAAAGAAATAAGAATAAAAAATGAAGTGAACACCTCTTAACCTTATCACTTCAATAGATATACAATATAAAATCTGGCTAAAAATCAACGCAGATTAGGTTTTTTATACTTCACTGAAGTAAAGATAGATTTTAGAAGGACAAGTGTTACATTAACACTTAAATCACCACAACCGGGTGTAGTCAGTTCCCAATGCAATGTGCCAGGACGCCGCAGCTGAGTATATTCGGCAAAGTACATTCGTTGAACATTGTAACTGGCTATAGTCAGTTCCCAGTACAATTTGCCACAACAGTGGAACCAAGTATCTTTGGCGATGTACATTCATTGAATGCTGCAACTGCCTATAGTCGGTTACCAGTGGAATCTGCCAGCACACCGGAGCCAAGTATATTCGGCGACGTACATTCGTTGAACACCGTCACCGGCTATAGTCGGCATCCAGTGCAATTTGTCAGCACGCCGGAGCTGATCAGTCAGTGCCTTACATTCGTTGAGCAGCCAGCTCATGACCACTGGCGCCCCCTAGTGAATCAGCATCACTGTCCCTGGGACTGAGCCACTGCACTAGACGAGCCTGTAAGCATCACCATTGGCCTCTATGGCAGCCAGTTCAAGCGCAGTTGGCTCTGTGATTTACTGAATTTCATCAATGGCGTCAGTCACACCTTGTACACATAATATTTAATTGTTGCAGTCATTTTTTTAATAGTTTTTACAGTTCATTGGCAGTGTGTAAAATGATCAGTGTTGTGGTAATTGTGATGTTCTTCGCATGAAAAAAATATGTGTTCCATTAAAATTTCACGTTTTCTTGGTGAATTGTGATGTTTCCTTAAAATGTGCAGCAAAAAAGTATTTGGTGTCTGGGGGTGCATTAACCCCCCAAGTATGTGGTGGTTTAAGGGTTAAATAGTAATACAATTTCAGAATTGTTATTTATCTTGACAAGAATTCTCTGTGGTTTCGTTTACTCAATTTGGTACCCAATTTTATCTTTAAATTACCGGCATGAACACTCATGTAAACTATAGAATTAATCAACAATTAAACTCAAGTTATATTATTAATTCTCCAGCATAACCAGATGTATAACAGTTGTACAACCTCTCGTCTTGGAGACAGCATTTCTTACCTCTGCACCAGCCAAGCAGATGTATATGTGGGTGTTTGTGTGTGTCGTACCCTATCCCAATTTCTTTTAGTTTGGTTAAATTCTAGAAAAAAGCGCACTTGTTTTGTTATACGTGTACCTTTTGTGAAAGTGTTTATTTGATATTTGGACTTCAGTCTTCACACATTATACACCTCATGTCAGAATTTTGCCAATAATTAGTAGA
Source organism: Erpetoichthys calabaricus (assembly GCF_900747795.2). Taxonomy (NCBI): domain Eukaryota; kingdom Metazoa; phylum Chordata; class Cladistia; order Polypteriformes; family Polypteridae; genus Erpetoichthys; species Erpetoichthys calabaricus. Next base: position 186,532,372 of record NC_041400.2, read on the forward strand.
ACATGAAAAAAGTTTCTGTTTAAGTTTTGTGTTCCACATTTCTTGCCACTCATTTCCTGTCATCCTACATTTACACAGATCGTTGTAGATAAGGAACACATATGAAATGCATGTGTTCCAAATAACGATATATTATTTACCCTATACAACTCCAGGCATCTCACACCCAGATAAACAGACTTGAGCTGGGAGAACTTTGTGTATGACTAAAACTGCATTGGTATGGAATGGGATAGCAGGCTGCCCAATGGCAGTGCTGATCGACGCATTTACAAAACAAAAGGCACTGATGAGGAGGTGCGAGGGAATTTAAGGTGGCCCAACATTACAAGTTTTTTCATAGGCTTCAGGGATTCTAGTGTTAATAAACCTTTGCGAATGGCAAACTTCCGACTGCTCCAAGTACTCTTAATATATACCTTATTACCTCAATCACTCAAGATATGAAAACCAAATATAGAAAGTTAAAAGCAACATGGTATTTATTACTTGAATAATAATACCAAACAGACCAAGTGTAGCGGCTTTAGAATGGCTGCTGGTGATTTGGAAGAAGACAGACACAGCAATACCCGAATTCTGCCGTTTATTCTACAAAAGCGTCATCCACTTTTTTCTACAAGACAAGCAGTAAAGGGCACAGTCAGCACATGTAACGTCAGGCGCTCTCTGTCTCCTGTAGCAAGCCAAACAATATACCAATGAGGTTGGATTTCCGTTAAACCAAACACTTTTAAAATCCATTTCTGCCAACCAAAAGTGACAACAGAACCTCAAAACACGTCAACAACCACACGGCGTGATGTTTCCATTCAGTTTCAGACAGAAAACACTCATTTAAAACTTGTTAGCTTATACAAGAGACGGAGAGCATTGAGAAGCGCCTTACCTGCAAAAGCATCATCCAGCTTTTGCCAGGAGTCTGCTGTACGTCACATGTGCGTCCTGTGTGTGTTACATTAATTAAAGCCCCCCCCCCCCCGCTACAACAGACAAATAGGAACTATATACAACAGATTCAATGATTACATTCACATTAAACAAAATTCACAATATATATAAAACAGAAGAATTTCAGTATAAAAAAAAAAGTTTTGAGAATGTTCACAATAAAACTAACTAACTCAGCCACCTAAGGAATAATAGAAAAGATTGATAGTAAAGTCTGGATATAAATAGTCTTTTAGAAAAGCTTATGGAAAATAAAAGCTGTCAAAGATAAATGTCCCTGGGAAGCATTGATTTAGCAATCAATATTCATGGAACGTTTTAGCTGATGATCAGATGAAAACGGTCGCACGCTGCTGGTGTCCTCTCCTGACGTTGTTCCGTCTTCTCCTCTTGACGTGGCTCTCGCCCTCTTCTAACGTCGCTGCTCTCCCTTTTCTGATGTCACTCTCAGACGAGGCATATTTATTATTAAAATTCCACGGGAGTTTCGCAGCACATGATTGTTACATACACCTGATTGGCTGGCTGTCAATATGATGCATGAATTTGCTCAGACTCTTTGATCTCTTTGAGTATTTTTCGTTTCCCAAACAAAAAAGTCTTTGATGTTTTAAGAACCTTCCTGTCTCAAGCTGTAAACTGGTTTGGCAATTTCTAGTCCCACGGCATCTCCTTCTTCACAGGTTGTAAAGTAATCGGATAGAGCTTGAAGCATCGGCATGTCTTCCCTTCCCAGGCTGTAAGCCAATTTAGTCCTGAGTGCATCAGATCTTACTGTGCTTGATTACTTGTACAATTCAGGAAAACAGTACACTTTGATGTTAAAATGGCTCATGCAAGTGTCCTGTATATAAATTTATCTTGTCTTGCTTGGGCAGAACACAATGGAAATATAGATACAAAATGGCAGATTTTGCACACCAGAACAACTATCAACGGTTCAATAATTGATAGCAGTTGCAGCCAACCTGAACTATCACACAGAGTTAAAGCACAGACAAAACAGATAAAACTAATTAACTTTGCACAATTCCTAAATTATAGACTTAATGCAGCAGTTACACAGCTGGTCTGCCAAAAAATAGCCATATGGAGTTGTGCAGTTATGTTGAACTACTGAAGGCAGAGTTGGGAATATTGGCAGCCTGTAGTAAGTACTGGCCACCTACTGCTGTATCATTCCATGGTACGAACACATGAAAATTGACAAACGTCCATTCAGTCCATCAAGCTCACTTGGTTAGCAAATAGCTAAGTTCTCCCAATATCTGAAACAGGTAATATCTGACTGAATGCAACACTTGTTTGTCTTTTTTATCTTTATATATTTCTACTAGGCCTACATATGGATGCTAGACCTGTGCCATACTTTGGTGGCACATTGTAGGGCTGGGCGATTTGGCCTAAAATCAAAATCTCGATTAATTGAACATTTTAACTCGATTGCGATTAATGAACGATTATTTTATTTATTTATTTATTTATTTTTTTGCCCTCATAGTTCACTGACAAGTTTTGTACAGTAAATATGCTCACATATTACAAGTGAGAGATTTTTGAATGAAGGGTGCATTACTTGATTTTAAAATAATTGAAGGAAACACACTATCTACTATCTGTGATTATTTATTGAACATCAATGTTGAACAACTGAAATTAAAGCACATATTGCCTAAAACGAACAGTCACTTTGTTCTTATAAAAAAAGTAAAAATAAATAACTTGCACTTTTGGAAACAAAATAAATTATTTTCAATGTTTTTCTTATTAAAAGTAGAAAATAAGCAGTATCTCTTCTAAATAAAATAACTCATATATCCTGTAAATAATATTTTAAACAGTGCATTTCTTGCATCTTCTGTAAATAAATATTTTAATGTGCAATGTATTAATGTAAACAACAGATTGTTGTAATGAAAATAGAACTCTCTAAACACTGTTGCATGAGGTGATCTTAGCGATCTTGTCATGTCACTATATGAACATGAATTTACTCTAAGTTACCTAAAGCTTTAACAGTACCAAAATTAATGAGCCTCTTATATTTCTTAAATAATATCAGATTAACAACACATTTTTACAACACAATGATTTTTACTTTAAAGATGTAGTGTTCTGTTACATTGTAATGTGAACTTAACATTGTAACACTGTAATATCAAGCATATTGTAACATTTATAAAGGTGCTTTATGAACAAATTTAGCGTAGCCAGAATATAGTAAACGCCAGATATGCCCAATTTGATAACATCCCAGTGCTATTATATTTAATTAAGCTGACGTGAACTTACCAATTGCAAGGTGTAGTCGGTGTCCAAAACACTGCTGCCGTAACCATCCATTAAGCGCAGCAGCTTTGACAACATTAGCACCGTTGTCTGTCGTAATGGCTTAAAGTTTTTCTTCCGCGAGGTCCCATTCAGAAATCATATCTTTCAGACCTTGCGCAATCATATCTGCCGTGTGATCGGCTGGAAAATATGCCGTCTCAAGGCATCTCTGGCGTAGCTTCCAATCGTCGTCAATGTAGTGCAAAGTAAGGCTCAAGAATGGGTCCATCGTCCTACTTGACCAGAGATCAGATGTGGCTGCAAAGTGTTGAACATTTTTCAGTTCAGCAGCTACATTTTTACAACATGTCTTGTACATGTCTGGCAGCGCAGTTTTAGAAAAATGTGATCGCGATGGCACAGTGTATCTTCTGTCGAGAGTTTTAACGAGGTGTTTAAACCCGCTTCGCTCCACTGTAGCCAAGGGAGTCATATCCTTTGCGATGTAATAATAAATAGCGTCAGTTATTTCTTTCCATCTTTTTGAACTCTTCTCATACTGTGTGGCATTTGTGAACGCTTGTGTTATCGACATCTGCTTTGCGGAGGCACTTGTTGCTGGGCGCTTGTCAGTCTCTTTTTTGTTTTTTTTGAGCCATGCACTGTTCATATTCAGTAACGTGATTGTGCTTCAAGTGTTGAAACAAATTGGTGGTGTTACCTTTGGGCCTCGAAACTGCTTTTCTACAGTGTCTACATCTGACTTCATTTTGTTCGATGTCATCCTTACTGAAGCCAAAATGTGTCCAAATGACGGAGACTGCGTTTTTCTTTGGTACAAGCTGCTCTTGTTGCTCAGTTGTGTCAGTGTTTAAGCTCGACATGTCGGCGGAATAACGTAAAGTAACGGAGCGGGGTCACGTGACTCCACACGCGGTAGTGTTTTTAAAGGGAAAGTAATCGAAATAACCGACCTGGAAAAATTTGATCGATTATAGGTTCTGAATGTCGATTTCGATTACTTTTCGATTAAACGCCCAGCCCTAGCACATTGACTGATGGCTAAGCTCAGAGTATGCTGCACCACTGGAGATGTTGGGTTACCTGCCATGCATAACAGCAGAACTGGCATCTAGCTGGCATTTATCTTACAGCTTTATGACATGACAATATGTCAACCCCACTCCCACATCACATACTGTCACAAAAGTCGTACTAAAGGGGCGTGATGTCATTTATAGATGGCACCACTACACAACTGACTGTAACAGAGCCACACTGTGATTTTCTAAAGATTGTATAAATGGTGGCAAAATGAATTCTAAACAAGCAAATGAGCATTCAGGCTTCCTGATATTTCAGTACACCTGAAACGTCTTCTGTAGATGAGATTTGTTCACAAAAGTGAATGAAGAAAATTACCTCCTTTTTAGTTTTTTCTGACTTTAAGTATTCTACTGTTATTTTGAGAAGTTAGTCAGCCTAAATCATATAAATTAATGTCAATTATACAATGCTTTTAGCTCAAAACACTACAGTTAATTCTACAATAAATTGAAATGTATGTTCTTTATCTTTTTCAGGATGAAAAGAACCAACTTATGACTACAAATGTATGGCTGTGGGAGGTAAGCTGAACTAAATAGATAAAACTGAATAGAATCTATTGAAAAACAGGACTAATGAAGGTCCGCCATCTTAGGTGGGAGGAGTACTTTGAAGATCTTATGAATATAGAAAATGAGAGAGAGTCAAGGTTGGATTAAGTTTAGACAGTAATTCATGAATCAAGGCTAAAGTGAGGAAAGTTATGAAGAGGAATGAAAAATGGAAAAGCTGTTGGCCCTGATGATATACCAATGCAGGCATGGAGATGTTCAGGTGAAATGGCAGTAGAGTTTCTAACAAGATTATATAAAAAAATCTTGAAGAACTAGAAGATGCCTGAGGAGTGGAGAAGAAGTATATTAGTACCAATTTTCAAGAATAAGGCAGATGTGTAGAACTGCAGTAACTACAGGGGTATAAAGATGATCAGCCACACCATGAAGATACAGGATAGAGTGATAGATAGATAGATAGATAGATAGATAGATAGATAGATAGATAGATAGATAGATAGATAGATAGATAGATAGATAGATAGATAGATAGATAGATAGATAGATAGATAGATAGATAGATAGATAGATAGATAGATAGATAGATAGATAGATAGATAGATAGATAGATAGATAGATACTTTATTAATCCCAATGGGAAATTCACAATGGCTGTCAGGCTGAGAGGAGAGATGGAGATCTGTAAGCAGCAATATGGTTTCATGCCAGGAAAGTATTAAAGATGAGATGTTTGCTTTTAAGAGTGTTGATGGAGAAGTACAAGGAAGGTCAGAAGGAATTGCACTACATGTTTATGGACTTATAGAAAGTGTATGCTGGGGTGCCAAGATAGGAGTTATGGTACTGTATGAGGAAGTCGGGAGTAGCAGAAAAGTACGTGAGGGTGGTGCAGGATAAGTATAAGGACAGTGTGACTACAGTGAGGTGTATAGTAGGAATGACAGCCTGGTTCAAAGTGAGAGTGGCATTACCTCAAGGATCAGCTCTGAGCCGTTTTCTGATTGCAGCGGTGATGGGCAGGTTGACAGATGAGGTCAGACAGGAGTCTCCACAGACTATGATGTTGGCAGGTGACATTGTGACCTGTAGTGAGAGTACACAGCAGGTTGAGACAAACCTGGAAAGGTGGAGGTGCGCACTGGAGAGAAGGGGAATGAGAGTCAGTAGGACGGAGTACATGTGTGTGAATCAGAGGGAAGGTGGTGGAAGGGTGTGCCTGCAAAGAGTAGAGTGTGGTGAAGGTAGACAACTTTAAATACTTCGGTTCAACAGTCCAATTCAGCAAAGAGTTCGGAAGAGAGGTGAAAAAGAGAGTGTAGACTGGGTGGAAGAAGAGTGTCAGGAGTGATTTGTGATAGAAGAGTACCTCCAAGAGTGAAAGGGAAGGTCTATAAAATGGTACAAAGACCAGCCATGTTGTATGGTTTGGAGATGGTGGCACTGACGAAAAACAGGAGACAAAGCTGGAAGTAGCAGAGCTGAAGATGCTACAATTTTCGCTTGGAGTAACGAGGGTAGACAGGATTAGAAATGAGTATATTAGATGAGCAACACAGGTATGACAGTTTGGTAATCAAGAGAGAGAAGCCAGATTGAGATGGTTTGGGGACGTGCGGAGCAGAGATGAGGGGTACATCAGGAAAAGGATGTTGAGTATGGAACAGCCAGACAATAGAAAAAGAGGAAGGCCAAAGAAAAGGTTTATGGAGGTAGTGATGGAGAACATGAAGGCAATTGGTGTGGCAGAAAATGATGTACTAGACAGGGATAGATGGAGACGGTTAATGACCGCTAAATGGGAGCAGCCAACAGAAGAAGAAATTTACCCCTGGGGACAAATAACATTTTCTATCTATCTATCTATCTATCTATCTATCTATCTATCTATCTATCTATCTATCTATCTATCTATCTATCTATCTATCTATCTATCTATCTATCTATCTATCTATCTATCTAGTGAAAAACAATTGTATTCGAAGCAAACACACATTATATCACATGAAAATGGTACAAATTGGCAAGGGATAATCTACACAGTACTGCGTGTGTTTAATTTGATTTTAACATTTTTTTAATGTTCTTGTACACAGGAATGGACTGATCATAAACTCAGATGGAACCCTGAAGAGTATGGTGGTATCACTTCTATTAGAGTTCCCTCAGAAACCATTTGGCTGCCTGACATTGTTTTGTATGAAAAGTGAGTACTGTGCAGGTTGGTATATGAACCTTACCATTATACGGCCTCTTGGTTTTGGTTGTCTTATTAGTGCTTCTCAGACTTTGCCCTCAAATACCAAGGTGGCCAATAGCTTATATATCATTTATTTAAGTGAGAATTAATTCAAGGTTTAGTTTATGCCATGCTTAGCCGATTACTTCTTTGTTCAATTAAAATGCTATTTAGATAGATAGATAGATAGATAGATAGATAGATAGATAGATAGATAGATAGATAGATAGATAGATAGATAGATAGATAGATAGATAGATAGATAGATAGATAGATAGATAATGAAAGGCACTATATTCCCATAGATAGATAGATAGATAGATAGATAGATAGATAGATAGATAGATAGATAGATAGATAGATAGATAGATAGATAGATAGATAGATAGATAATGAAAGGCACTATATGATAGATAGATAGATAGATAGATAGATAGATAGATAGATAGATAGATAGATAGATAGATCATGAAAGGCACTATATTCCCATAAATAGATAGATAGATCATGAAAGGCACTATATGATAGATAGATGGTACACACAATGGTACAAAATTGCCCAAATCAAATCATATTATAAGTATGACTGCATTCATTTGACCTTGTCCTGTAATACCTGGCGTTCCACCAGGTGGCGCATTAGGCGCAGTGATACATTGACTTGATTTTGCGGAGCCCGGGTTACTCTCTTGTTATTACTCCGCTACTGCTCTGAACCCATCTGCAACAATACATGGGCCAAAGAAAAGAAGAGTCGACAGTGAGTGTTTAATAAGGAATGGACAACTAAATACTTTTTCACTGAAGTCCGGTCAAAGGCTGTATGTCTTATTTGCCAAGAAACCGTTGTGGTTTTAAAGGAATACAACATCAGCCGTCACTTTTCCACCAAGCATGCTAATTACGCTAGCAACCAGTCAATGCAAGAACGGACAGCTACCGCTCAGAGGTTGGCAGCTAGTTTGCAGGCTCAACAAAACACCTTTATCCGACAAACTGCCATCCAAGAATCAAGCATGAAGGCAAGTTATGTGCCAGCATTCAAGTTAGCAAAGACTGGCAAGCCTTTCTCCGAGGGGAGTTTCTCAAAGAGTGCATGGTAGAGACAGCAGGCATCTTGTGTCCTGAGAGCAAGAACAAATTTTAAAAAATTAGCTTATCACACAGGACAGTGACTCGCCGTGTTGAGCTAATTGACGAAAACTTAGCTAGCAAGTTAAAGAAAAAAAGCGTAGTCATTTACATTATATTCCTTGGCACTGGACGAAAGTAATGACATAAAGGACACCACTCAGCTTTTAATTTTTATCAGAGGGATTAATGACAATTTTGAGATGACGGAGGAGTTTTTGCCCATGGAATCCCTAAAGGGGAAAACGCGGTGAGAGGACTTGTATGACAGCGTGTCGGGGGTCATAAATAGGCACAAGCTACCTTGGAGTACGCTCGCCAACTTTACCACAGATGGATCGTCAAATCTGAGTGGAAAAAACGTTGGGTTGCTCAAAAGAATCCAGGAGAGGGTGAAGGAGGACAACTTCATTAAGCGCAGCCAAATTTCCAAACATCTAGAAGATGGCACAGAGGATGCTGGTGTTGTTTGGCTCTACGTATGTGTGTGAACGGACTTTTAGTGTGATGAACACCAACAAAGCACCCCACAGATCCCAGTTGAGCAATGAACACCTCAGAACCTGTTCTGAGAATTGCCACAACGAAACTAACACCAGACTTCGATGCACTGGCAAAAAAGGGTGATCAACAACACTGTTCCCACTAAAAGTGAATGTAAATATTAACACTGTAATGCCTTTTTTATGTTTATGTTTGATATGTATGCATCTAGTGCTGACCAGGCCCGTCTGTCAAATTTTAAAAGTCAATGTGTCCCCTGAGCCAAAACGTTTGCCCACCCCTGTTTTAAGATATCCGCAATACATTTTGAGATGTCTCAAATGGATTTCAAGACATCTCAAATACATTTTCAAATATCTCAAAATAACCGTGAATTTTCAGATATCTTAAATTGGCCTATCACACACTTTAAGGTATCTCAAATGCATTTCAAGATATCTCAAAACCATTTCCTGTAAAAATGCCTATTCTATCAATGGGACTACCTGTTTATTATAAGATATCTTAAAATGTATTTCAGATACAGTAATCCCTCCTCCATCGCGGGGGTTGCGTTCCAGAGCCACCCGCGAAATAAGAAAATCTGCGAAGCAGAAACCATATGTTTATATGGTTATTTTTATATTGTCATGCTTGGGTCACAGATTTGCGCAGAAACACAGGAGGTTGTAGAGAGACAGGAACTTTATTCAAACACTGCAAACAAACACTTGTCTCTTTTTCAAAAGTTTAAACTGTGCTCCATGACAAGACAGAGATGACAGTTCCGTCTCACAATTAAAAGAATGCAAACATATCTTCCTCTTCAAAGGAGTGCGCGTCAGGAGCAGATATCAGAGAGATAGAGAAAAGCAAACATATCAATAGGGCTGTTTGGCTTTTAAGTATGCGAAGCACCGCGGCACAAAGCTGTTAAAGGCGGCAGCTCACACCCCCTCCGTCAGGAGCAGGGAGAGAGAGAGAGAGAGAGACAGAGAAAAACAAAGTCAAAAATCAATACGTGCCCTTCGGGCTTTTAAGTATGCGAAGCACTGTGCAGCATGTCGTTTCAGGAAGCAGCTGCACAGAAGATAGCAACGTGAAGATAATCTTTCAGCATTTTTATAGACGAGCATCCGTATCGTCCAGGTGTGCGAACAGCCCCCCTGCTCAATCCCCCTACGTCAGGATCAGAGAAAGTCAGTGCAAGAGAGAGAGAAAAGTAAGTTGGGTAGCTTCTCAGCCATCTGGCAATACCGTCCCTTGTATGAAATCAACTGGGCAAACCAACTGAGGAAGCATGTACCAGAAATTAAAAGACCCATTGTCTGCAGAAATCCGCGAACCAGCAAAAAATCCGCGATATATATTTAAATATGCTTACATATAAAATCCGCGATAGAGTGAAGCCGCGAAAGGTGAAGCACGATATAGCGAGGGATCACTGTATCTTTAAATGAGCAGGAAATGATTTTGAGATATCTAAAAATGTATTTGGGATATCTGAAAATGGACAGGAAGCTGTTTTGAGATAACTGGATATGTATTTCAGATATCTTAAATTGTATTGTAGATATCTTAAAATGTATTTTAGATATCTTGAAATACAACTTGAGATATCTAGAAATATATTGTAAGACTAGCCATGTGTGCCCAACTACGTTGGGCGTGTTAAAGTTGTCTGTGAAGGGCTCCCTGTTTAAACGCGGCTGCCAGTCGTGAACTGGGCCCTTCGTCGCACAGCATTATGATTTTTTATAAGGGAAACAAAATTACAAAAGAAAACCCTTGCTCATTGATTCAATAGGAACGGCCTACTCGGAATCACTGTCTGAACAGTAATTATGTGGTGGTAGAGGAGCATTTCTGCTTCTCTCCGTTCACAGTCCGTCTCGTTTTTACGACGCTGTCGTTTCCTCTCACGATCTCTTCTCAACCTTTCTCCAATCTCGCAGGTTACTTTGTGGCAATCCAAAGAGTAAGGCAATATACACGGAGCAATGGTTATAAAAGGGGGACACATAGGTATCCAGGCTCTTTAAAGCATAAATAGGGATCACTTCACTGACATGTGAGCAAGCCACGGTACAACTGTGAGACGCGCAGCACTCGCCGGCTACAATGTAACAATAAAAATTTCCGGAACGTGCTGTTACATTGTCATTCATTTTACCCTCTGTCGTTTTCATTCATATGTTACGTAGGCACGTACCTTTTATCTTCGGCAATCTCATTCTCTAATCAGGCCTCAGGAGCTAACCAGTGTAACACTGTCCACCACCCCTTTCGTTATTCCGGCACATTGTTGACATCCATGAGTAACAACAACGTACTAAACTGGAAGGTGGTCTACGCATGCGTGGAATTCGTGGACAAACAAAGATTGTTAATTTAAAGCACAGCAATTTGTTTAGTTTGAATGTCTGTGTTTTGAGGTGTGACTGGAGTACTACAGTCTTCAGTACTATAAGCCTGGAGGAGATTCTTAATGCAGTGCCTATGTTTTAGCTGTCTCTCTACTGCCATCTAGTGCTTCTTCTTCTAATTCATTCGCGGACAAACAAAGATCAAGATCCAAATGAAGATTATCCATCCATCCATCCATTTTCTAACCCGCTGAATCCGAACACAGGGTCATGGGGGTCTGCTGGAGCCAATCCCAGCCAACACAGGGCACAAGGCAGGAAACAATCCCGGGCAGGGTGCCAACCCACTGCAGCCAAATGAAGATTATATATAGAGATATCTGAAATGGAAAAGAGACCCATTTTAAGATATCATGAAATTAATTTTATATATCTAAAAATATATTTTAAATAATTCAAACAACAGTGAATTTTAAGAGGGTTCTCATGGAGCGCAAACGCAAATATCGGCAGAGTTCCTTAGTAGCCTTTGTCGATTTTCGCAAAGAGTTCGACTCAGTTGATCGAGCTGCCCTGTGGGACATCCTGAGGGTTTGCGCGATTCCCTTGAGGTTGCTGGATATCATGGTTGGCCTGTACACTGGTACTGTGAGTGCTGTGCAGAGTGGAGGCAGGACCTTTGTTTTTTTACCAGTTGATTCTGGGGTTCATTAGCGGTGCGTTCTGCTCCTACTCTGTTCAATGCTTGTATGGACTGGGTGTTGGGGAGGGTCATGGGGTCCAGCGGCTGTGGGACATCTGTTGGTGAAGAAATATTCATGGATCTTGACTTTGCTGACGATGCTGTGATCTTCGCGAAGTCAATGAAGGCTCTGATCAGGGCTCTAGAGAGACTGAGCAAAGAGTCTGAGTGTCTGGGCTTGTGAGTGTCCTGATAAAAACCCACATTCAGGCCTTTAGTGACCTCTTGGGCACGGCCATCAGCAGTGTGTCTGTCTGTGGAGAGAGTGTGGACTTCGTCGAGAGGTTTACTTACCTTGGCAGTGACTCTCCCAGTGCATGTCTCTGGCAACTCTTCCTATGAAGTCAGTAGATGGATTGAGAGAGCATGGGGGATCATGAGGTCACTGGAGAGGGGTGTGTGGTGGTCCTGATATCTATACAAAAGGATGAAGGTCCAAGTCTTTAGAGTCCTGGTGCTTCCTGTCTTGCTATATGGTTGCGAGACATGGACGATATCCAGTGACCTGAGATAAAGACTGGACTCCTTTGGTACTGTGTCACTCCGGAAAATCCTTGGGTACCGTTGGTTTGACTTTGTGTCGAATAAGCGGTTGCTGATGGAGTCCCGAATGAGGCACATTACCTGCATTGTGAGGGAGCGTCAGTTATAGCACTTCGTTTCCCCGAGGGTGATCCAGCTCGTAAGATCCTCATTGTTGGGGACCCGAGTGGCTGGACCAGGCCAAGGGGTTGCGCACGTAACACCTGGCTGCAGCAGATAGAGGGTCATTTCTGGAAGGTGGGCATGGACTCCATCTCTGCCTTTGCCAAATGGGATCCCGAATTGTTGTATCGTGTAGTGGACGTGGCAACGCACTGTACCAGTGCATGCTCCCCAACTTGACTTGACTTGACTTCAAAAGAAAATACTTTGAGAATAAAACAGTTTACTTTTTGCCAAGGCTTTTCAATATACATAGTGCTTGAAAGTGGAACCTAATTAGTGGCGGTGCTCTGTCCATGGAGATACATTAGCATTCGATCGGAGAGTGGTAGGTGGATCCTCTATGGTTATAATATGACATTTGATCTAAGTTTTTGCCTCACCTGAAACTATAAGAGTCACCATATCATAACAGTCAGTTGAAGAGTTTTGTGGGGGGTGGTGTTCCCTGTGAAACACCATAACATTCACTCAAAGCATAGGGGGTGTACCCCCACAAAACTTCAAGTGTCGCAATACAATAACATCTGATCTATGAGTGAGGGAAAATAGGGGGTTCCCCCATGAAATCCTGAGAGCAATGGAAAGAAATGCTGCGTGTACTCCAAGTGGAAATTGGAATAAGTGCCAGTATGGTATCCATGAGTACTGATCAACTTCAAGCACTGAATATTTATGTTTAAAGCGTCATTTCAGAAGAGTTAAAGAAAAGGAGACACTCATGTCATTTAAAATTAAAGCACGCACATTAAGAACGAGAAGTTCTAATCTGTTATTCTGTATCCAACCTTCCAGAGTAAATACAGATACTGTAAATCATACAGTTTATACTTTTGGCCAAAGCTATATATTTAGGATGTTTGTTCTTTTTGTTACATTCTTCCTTTGTCTTTGTTCAGCATTACTGGTTATTTTTCAAATGTGTAAACTCTTTTTGTTTTCTTCTGCTTAGTGCTGATGGACGCTTTGAAGGTTCCTTGATGACAAAGGTCATAGTGAAATACAATGGCACTGTCATGTGGACTCCCCCCGCAAGTTATAAAAGTTCATGCACAATGGATGTCACATTCTTCCCATTTGATCGACAAAACTGCTCCATGAAGTTTGGCTCCTGGACTTACGATGGTAACATGGTGGACCTCATTCTTCTGGATGACCACGTGGACAGGAAAGACTTTTTCGATAATGGAGAATGGGAAATACTAAATGCCACTGGAATGAAGGGGAATAGAAAAGATGGGCTGTACGCCTACCCGTTCATCACATACTCCTTTATTTTGAAGCGTCTGCCGCTCTTCTATACACTCTTTTTAATCATCCCTTGTCTTGGCCTGTCCTTTCTGACAGTTCTAGTGTTTTATTTACCTTCAGACGAAGGGGAAAAGTTGTCACTGTCAACGTCCGTTTTAGTGTCTCTCACCGTCTTCCTTTTAGTCATTGAGGAAATAATTCCATCTTCTTCCAAAGTCATTCCCCTCATTGGCGAATACTTGCTGTTTATTATGATTTTTGTGACTTTGTCCATTATCGTCACAGTGTTTGTAATAAATGTCCATCACCGCTCTTCAGCCACCTACCATCCTATGTCACCTTGGGTCAAAAGCCTTTTTCTTCAGAAGCTTCCAAAACTGCTTTGCATGAGAGGACACACGGATCGATATCATTATCCAGAGATCGACTTGAACAGCCCAGACGTAAAACTCAAAACCACGGAGAAGAAAAGGCCCTTATCAGGGAAAGAAGATGAGAACAAGGTTTTGTTGGCACTTCTTGAAAAAGCAACAAATTCAGTGAGATACATCTCCAGGCATGTCCGAAAAGAACATTTTATTCGAGAGGTAAGCTGCTGAATATTAACACAGCTCCCATTTTCTCTTTGGTAACACATGTTAATGACATGCTGTAGATACCCCCTAGGATTTAGAAAACCTCTTGAGTTATGCTGTTTGAGATTATAGTCACCATATGTTTTGTGGTAAATAATCAAGCCGTGACACACAAAGAGATTTGGGGCAACCCCCAGATACTTGAGACTTGGCTACAAAATGCAAAAAAAGGTTGAGAAAATGGACTTTACAGACAAGAGTCCAAAACAGAACTGCACAAGTCAGTAAACATGGCAGATATATTGTTGGATGGCAAGAAGAGCTGGGATCTTGGGACCGGAACCGGAAATTATGGCATTGGGCTGCGACTTCTTGAGATGTGGAACCGGAAGTGACATCTTCTGGTGCTGAACCGGAAGTGGCATCTTCTGGTGCAGAACCGGAAGTGACGTCTTTTGGTGTGGAACTGGAAGTGACGTCTGCTGGGGCGAAGCCAAATGTGACGTCTTCTGGTGTGGAGCCGGAAGTGACATCTTCTTGGGAGCCAGGCGAAATTTCCCGCATTTGGTCTGTGGGGAAACAAGAGAAAGGATTCATGCACACTGCCACCCCCTTTTCTGATAGGGAATTACCTTCTTTTGAGCCCTTTAGCTGCCTCCCATGCGCACATGTGTGACAGTTTCAAAAAACTTCAAAGCCATTGGTGTTCTTCTTCTTATTTCAGCTGTTCCCGTTATGGTTTGCCACAGTGGATCATCTTTTTCTATCTCGCCTGTACTCTTCATCTTGCTCTGTCACACCCATCACCTGCATGTCATCTCTCACCACATCTATAAACCTTTTCTTAGGCCTTCCTCTGTTCCTCTTGCCTGGCAGCTCTATCCTTAGAACCCTTCTCCTAATATATCCAGCATCTCTCCACTGCACATGTCCAAACCAATACAATCTTGCCTCTCTGACTTTGTCTCCCAACTGTCCAACCTAAGCTGACCCTCTAATGTCCTCATTTCTAATTCTATCAATCCTCATCACACCCAATGCAAATCTTAGCATCTTTAACTCTGTCACCTCCAGCTCTGTCTCTCGCTTTCTGGTCAGTGCCACCATCTCCAGCCCATATAACATAGCTGGTCTCACTACCCTCCTGTAGACCTTGCCTTTCACTCTTGCTGATACCCGTCTGTCACAAATCACTCCTGACACTCTTCTCCTTCCACTCCACCCTGCCTGCACTCTCTTCTTCACCTGTCTTCCACAATCCCCATTACTCTTTACTGTTGATCCCAACAAAGCCATCAGTGTTACTGCTTTTGTAATTAAATTCCCACAATTACACTAAAAATATAAGTCCTGCACAGCCATTCATTCCCTCTTTTTGTAACTGTATCCAGCAAGGGGCACACACTCCCTGGAAATGGGTTTGTTAGTGACGGCAGCGTGTTTCTTAACTAGAATCCGTTTAGTGGGGTGGCCAACTCCAGTGGCTACCGATTTTTGTTCCAAGCCAGTTTCTTAATTAGAAATCAATCCTCACCAATAACAGATCTTATTTAATTCCATGGCTTGTTAGTTTTTTAACTCCACCATGTCTGTTTATTCTTAAATCATAGATTTTTTCCCTTTCTAGTAATAAATGTATCATCCAAGTGATTTGAAGTCTAAACAGATGAGTAATTTTCCACAAGGAACACTCGAAAACTCAGAGGTTAGACCAACTTGAATGGAGGCTGGCTCGTGAGTGAGGAGAGCCCTGCCCGGCTTTCACTCCTGAGTCACTCAGCCTGCAGCCTCTGTCTCGGATTAGCATGAATATATCGCTCCTGCAAGCAAACTATGATTCTTAGTGTGATGAGAGAAGTCGCAAAATCAACTGGAATGTTGATCTAAACCCGTTAAGTAGTTCTCTTGTGAAAAGCGGACAGACGTACAGACAGACAGACAGACAGGATTTCATATATATATGCTAGAGGGCTCCGCCCCCTGCTCGCTTTCCTCGTCCACCCCCGGATTTGGTTTAAATACAGTTTTAAGAGATTGTTATTTTCATAAGAATTGTTACATATGCATTATTTTCACTTTCACTTTAAAACTTTAGTAAAAACAATATTTGGAATTAACTGTTTTTCAAGATCGCATTGAATTTTGATTCCGTGTTTGAACTTACATCGTGACAACGCAACGTATAACTGCCTGTGAGTGAATATCGTTTCTTTCTCTCTAATAAATAAAACGACTTTTTCAAATGTTTGTCCATGCTCTTTCTTCTTTGCTTAGTCGACGTGTCATCTAGAACTTATAAAATTATTGTCCTGATAAAATTTATAAGAGCTGAGAGCGCAGGAAGTGTGTCTGCCAAAAGTATTCACACAACTGAGAGGTTAGACGACGGTGGTCTTGTTTGAAAATAGTTGTAAGTATGGCGTGACTTGAAAGAATCTCATGTTAAAAGTCTCCATCTCACGGGACTTCATACCGCAACAATGTTTTTGGAATCTTTTAATTCTCTCTGGCAACACGAATAAGACGATTTACAAGTCTCCAACTTACAGTTTAAATCCGAACAATATATTCGATCTCTTTTTGCTGTTTCGTTATTTCACCAAGTTATAATTTTTGTTTGTTTGTGCTAATGCAATCTTTACTTTCCTTTTTTTGAGACTTTCAAATTTTCGTACATCTATTATCGCTAACCTGCTCTGCATGTGTATCATACCAACATTTTTTTAATTCTTTATGACGTTCTACTTTGTCATCTACTCTTTGTCCTTTATTTCTGGCCCCAGGCATTGTTAAATCTCTTTCTTGAGGGACGTATAAGTGTCTCTCCAAGAAAATCACATCTCGTTTCCTTCCAAGTTCCAAGATCTTTTTTTATATAATAGAGAGATGTATATAATTTATATATGGAGAGAGAGAAATAGATATAGATAGATAGATAGATAGATAGATAGATAGATAGATAGATAGATAGATAGATAGATAGATAGATAGATAGATAGATAGATAGATAGATAGATAGATAGATAGATAGATAGATAGATAGATAGATAGATAGATAGATAGATAGATAGATAGATAGATAGATAGATACTTTATTAATCCCAAGGGGAAATTCACAAACTCCAGCAGCAGCATACTGATAAAGACAATATTAAATTAAAGTGATAACAATGCAGGTATACAGACAGACAATAACTTTGTAAAATGTTAACGTCGCATAGTGTGGGGGAGGAACGATCTCCTCAGTCTGTCAGTGGAGCAGGACGGTGACAGCAGTCTGTCACTGAAGCTGCTCCTCTGTCTGGAGATGATCCTGTTCAGTGGATGCAGTGGATCCTCCATGATTGGCAGGAGTCTGCTCAGCGCCCGTCGCTCTGCCACAGATGTCAAACTTTTCAGCTCCATGCTTACAATAGAGCCTGCCTTCCTCACCAGTTTGTCCAGGCATGAGGCGTCCTTCTTCTTTATGCTGCATCCCCAGCACACCACCGCGTAGAAGAGGGCACTCACCTCAATTGTCTGATAGAACATCTGCAGCATCTTATTGCAGATGTTGAAAGACGCCAGCCTTCTAAGGAAGTACAGTCGGCTCAATTGTTGGATTTAGGTGGCATGAGTGACCCAGTGGTAGCCCTGCTGTCTCACAGTAAGGACACCAGTGTTTTCCATCCCAAGTCCTCCCTGCATGGAGTTTGCATGTTCTCCCTGTGTCTGTCTGGGTTTCCTCAAAGTGGTCTGGTTTCCTCCCAGAGACAGCCAGGTCAGGTGACATGGTGATGCTAAATTGGCCCTTAGTGTGTGTCGGCCCTGTGTTCTGTCCAGGGTTTCTTCTGGCCTTCCGCCCTTTGCTGACTGGGATAGGCTCCAGCACCCTTGTGACCCTAAGCGGGTTAGAAAATGACTGACTGATGAATTGTTTGATTTGTAATTTGAAACTGTGGAGCAGAGAGGTACATCAGTAAATACAATTTATCTTTGTTCCAAGCATTATGGTGGACACTGCTTTCTTTTCTCAGCTCTTGTTTTTGGATAATCTTATTAATCCCAATGGGAAATTCACATTATCCAGCAGCAGTATACTGATACAATAAATAATATTAAATTAAAGATTGATAATAATAATAATGCAGGCGAAAAACAGACAATAACTTTGTATAATGTTAAATGTTAACGTTTACCCCCCCCGTGTGGAATTGAAGAGTCGCATAGTTTGGGGGAGGAACGGTCTTCTCAATCTGTCAGTGGAGCAGGACAGTGACAGCAGTCTGTCGCTGAAGCTGCTCTTCTGTCTGGAGATGATACTATTTAGTGGATGCAGTGGATTCTCCATAATTGATAGGAGCCTGCTCAGCGCCCTTCGCTCTGCCACAGATGTTAAACTGTCCAGCTCCATGCCAACAATAGAGCCTGCCTTCCTCACCAGTTTGTCCAGGCGTGAGGTGTCTTTCCTCTTAATGCTGCCTCCCCAGCACACCACCGCGTAGAAGAGGGTGCTCGCCACAACTGTCTGATAGAACATCTGCAGCATCTTATTGCAGATGTTGAAGGATGCCGGCCTTCTAAGGAAGTATAGTCGGCTCTGTCCTTTCTTGCACAGCGCATCAGTATTGGCAGTCCAGTCTAATTTATCATCCAGCTGCACTCCCAGATATTTATAGGTCTGCACCATCTGCACACAGTCACCTCTGATTATCACGCGGTCCATGAGGGGTCTGGGCCTCCTAAAATCTACCACCAGCTCCTTGGTTTTGCTGGTGTTCAGTTGTAGGTGGTTTGAGTCACACCATTTAAGTCATTGATTAGGTCCCTATACTCCTCCTCCAGCCCATTCCTGATGCTGCCCACGATAGCAGTGTCATCAGCAAACTCCGAGTTGTATTGGAAGTCCGATGTATATAGGCTGAACAGGACCGATTTAACAAGGGGCTCTGATCTTTTTGCTCTTATTTAGGTTTAATCTACTAAAATATTCCTTATTTGTTTTCTACAGGTTGTACAAGATTGGAAGTTTGTGGCTCAGGTCTTGGATCGAATCTTCTTGTGGGTCTTTCTCACCGTTTCCATTTTTGGCACAATTTTGATCTTCACTCCAGCTTTACAAATGTATCTCAGCACCTAAGCAGGAAAGTGAGGAGCGACAAGCGCCAAGTTTGCGGTGTATTGCGGTACAGGGGTCTTTAACAATAACTTAAAATATGCCACCATTCACACAAATACAAAAGAGAACAATTTATATTAGGTGTGTTTTGTACCTCCTTTGGTGTTTGATATGGGTGCAGGTTACAGGACTCAAGTAAGCCTTGGACTGATGCTGATTATGACTTTTTTATTAATAAACCCGTTTTTTTCTACATAAATGAATAAGTGTGACCCCTGATGAGTTCAAGATTAAACTAGAATAGAAATTAAACCCTAAGGGTGTGAAAATAATTTTTAGGACAGTGTATTATAAAATGATTACAGAATGATGCAATCCCTCAATATGGAACATTTTCTTAGCTTGCAATAATATAATGAACAATTCCTGTTAAATAGTTAACATGTAATGGATTGCTTTGATATAAAAGAGACATTTCAGTTATTTTATGTAATAAAGTTTGAACATATTAATATGTACATGTGCTGTATAAAAACTATAATTTTGATATATTTTGTGCTCCTATGTAACGGGATAACACAAATTGTCCTCACGCATTTACAGAAACAGCAACCACTGCAGTGTTTCAAATGGTTTAGTATTAAGCATGAAGGGCACTTTTTTAAATCAATGACATGTTCTTTATGTATTTTAGAATAATGAATTCTTCAGATTTTAATATAGTCAATTTGTATATTTTAACAACTATGCAGTCTACATGTTTAATCTGATGCTTAAAGCATAATTTTCATTTAAAGAGATCATTCCTGTAGCACAAACTTTTTGTCTGCCTAGGAATTTAATAGAATGAGTCACATATATTTTAGTTGGACACAAAATTATACTAAAAACGTTAACTTCTACAATAAACAGGTAAAAATATAAAATATCTGTTTGTCTTATGATTCAATTCCTCACAAGCGTCCCCACCAATTGTCATCTTGCTGCTCTTGACTGGCCTTGATGGCAAACCAGATGATGAGCAAGATGAGGAGAATCCTCAGATCTCAGTGGTGTCCGCCCAAAGGGGTTGAAGACGTTTGTGCAGAGAAGCTTTGTGGAGTTCTCCAGCGTATTTTCAACTTGGAGTTGAGTCTGAAAGGATGGAATACTTACCATCTTTAACTTTTTTAGGGTGGATGTCGACTTTTGTCAACTCAAGAGGACAGATGTCAAATAAAGTCAACATCCAAGGCAGGGGGTGATAAAAGCTGTAAGTGACAATAAAACTCACCGTTATGATATAGGTAGACCCTCTTTGCTCGGAGGACTGTTAGGCTTGTTGACTTGTGAGTAGCACAGAAAAAAAAAACGTCTACAACAGCATTGACATCGGGCGAAAATACTCAGTGTAAGTTATTTTTTGATTTTTTGCGTATTATTGCTGAATCAGACTCTTACTTATTGAACTCCGATTTTGATGCAAGTGACCTGGAGGTTGAAAATGAAAGTTAGGTATTACTGATCATGCAGATGATGTGCCTACAGCAACGTTCGCCCTGGGAGGACTACACAGACAGATCCGTGGGAGGCAAGCTGGAAACTGGACTTCAGACGAGACGGCATACCAGTGGACACTACCAGCCACTCAACCACTTCAAGATGTTTTTCCAGAAAATGCCTTTTAGCTTGTGAGTGATGAGACAAACTGGTATGTAATAAGGATGTGAATTTACATACTGTGGAGCCTCATGGAGCGACATTGGTCATAAATAAGTATTTTATGTTGATATGTATGTGAAACCATTGCTTTGTGTGCTTTTTAGAAAACATTCAGTCCTGGGACAAAAGAGAAAAATAAAATTAGCCCTAAAAGAGTTAAGCAACAACTAAAGCAGCAGGAAACTGAGCAACTAGCACTTGCACTGACTGAGGCTGGCCACAAGAGGGCACTGCTACAACATCTTTGTTTTTTCTTCCTGAATTTTAGTGATGTCTTTATTTTAAGGAAAACAAAATAAAATGCTCAAAAAATTAAAGGCACACTTTGAAAACACATCAGACCTCAATGGGAAAGCAAAATCCTGCTGGCTATCTCTACTGCTATGGACTGATATGGTAATGTGTTAGGAACGAAAGGACGCCACATCGTCTGATGGAAATGAAAATGATCAACCTACAGAGGGCTGAATTCAAAGACACCCCTAAAATCAAAGTGACAAAATGATGCGACAGGCAGGAGAGTCGAGTCCATTTGGCCAAAATTTTATTGCAGCAACTCCAAATCATACTCAGTAGTTTGTATGCCCCCCACACCTCCAACTGTGCTTGTATGCATGCCTGACAACGTTCTAGTGAGACAATGGATGATGTCCTGGGGGATCTCCTCCCAGATCTGGACCAGGGCATCACTGAGCTCCTGGACATTCTGAGGTGTCGAATGGACCAAAAAATAATGTCCCACCCTGATGTGTTCTATTGGATTGAGGTCAGGCGAGTGAGCGTGGGGGCCAGTCAATGGTATCAATTCCTTCACCCTCTCACCACATGAGGCCGGGCATTGTCATGCACCAGGAGGAACCCACGAACCACTGCACCAGCATAGGGTCTGACAATGGGATCCAAGGATTTCATCCCGATACCTAATGGCAGTCAAGGTGCCGTTGTTTACCCTGTAGAGGTCTGTGTGTCCCTCCGTGGATATGCCTCCCTAGACCATCACTGATGGGTTAAGGACCTTCTATGAGGGGCCCTGTCCAGCTCTCCTAGAGTAACTGCCTGTCTCCTGGAATCTCCTCCATGCCCTTGAGACTGTGATGGGAGAAACAGCAAACCTTCTGGCAATGCCACATATTGATGTGCTATCCTGGAGAAGTTGGACTACCTGTGCCAGGTCTCTAGGGTCCAGGAATCTCCTCATGCTACCAGTAGTGATACTGACTGTAGCCAAATGCCAAACAAATGAGGAGGGAAAAATGTCAGTGGCCTCCCTCAAACTGTGTAAACCATTCATTTCTGTTTTAGGGGTCATCTCATTGTTGCCCCTCTAGTGCACCAAAGCAGCTGAAACTGATTAACAAGCCCCTCTGCTACTTCACTGACCAGAATTGCTGCCAAAGGGGCTTCTACAAAGCACTAAATTAAGGGTTTGCATACTTCTATGAATGAGAGATTTCAGTTTTTCATTTTTCATAAATTTGCAAACCTTTCTGAAAACAAGTTTTCACTTTGTCATTAGGGGTTATTGAGTGCGGATCAACGGGCAACAAATGACAAACGTATAGACTTAAAATGAAATCACCAGCAAAGTGAGGACTGCAGAAAGTGATGGGGTCTGGATACAGTGCATCCAGAAAGTATTCACAGCGCATCACTTTTTCCACATTTTGTTATGTTACAGCCTTATTCCAAAATGGATTAAATTAATTTTTTTCCTCAGAATTCTACACACAACACCCCATAATGACAACGTGAAAAAAGTTGACTTTTTTGGTTTTTGCAAATTTATTAAAAATAAAAAAACTGAGAAATCCCATGTCCATAAGTATTCACAGCCTTTGCTCAATACTTTATCGATGCACCTTTGGCAGCAATTCCAGCCTCAAGTCTTTTTGAATATGATGCCACAAGCTTGGCACACCTATCCTTGGCCAGTTTCGCCCATTCCTCTTTGCAGCACCTCTCAAGCTCCATCAGGTTGGATGGGAAGCGTCGGTGCAGAGCCATTTTAAGATCTCTCCAGAGATGTTCAATCGGATTGAAGTCTGGGCTCTGGCTGGGCCACTCAAGGACATTCACATAGTTGTCCTGAAGCCACTCCTTTGATATCTTGGCTGTGTGCTTAGGGTCGTTGTCTTGCTGAAAGATGAACCGTCGCCCCAGTCTGAGGTCAAGAGTGCTCTGGAGCAGGTTTTCATCCAGGATGTCTCTGTACATTGCTGCAGTCATCTTTCCCTTTATCCTGACTAGTCTCCCAGTTCCTGCCGCTGAAAAACATCCCCACAGCATGATGCTGCCACCACCAAGCTTCACTGTAGGGATGGTGCCAGGTTTCCTCCAAATGTGACGCCTGGCATTCACACCAAAGAGTTCAATCTTTGTCTCATCAGACCAGAGAATTTTCTTTCTCATGGTCTGAGAGTCCTTCAGGTGCCTTTTGGCAAATTCCAGGTGGGCTGCCATGTGCCTTTTACTAAGGAGTGGCTTCCGTCTGGCCACTCTACCATACAGGTCTGATTGGTGGATTGCTGCAGAAATGGTTGTCCTTCTGGAAGGTTCTTCTCTCTCCACAGAGGACCTCTGGAGCTCTGACAGAGTGACCATCGGGTTCTTGGTCACCTCTCTGACTAAGGCCCTTCTCCCCCGATCGCTCAGTTTAGATGGTCGGCCAGCTCTAGGAAGAGTCCTGGTGGTTTCGAACTTCTTCCACTTACAGATGATGGTGGCCACTGTTCTCATTGGGACATTCAAAGCAGCAGAAATTTTTCTGTAACCTTCCCCAGATTTGTGCTTCGAGACAATCCTGTCTTGGAGGTCTACAGACAATTCCTTTGACTTCATGCTTGGTTTGTGCTCTGACATGAACTGTCAACTGTGGGACCTTATATAGACAGGTGTGTGCCTTTCCAAATCATGTCCAGTCAACTGAATTTACCACAGGTGGACTCCAATTAAGCTGCAGAAACATCTCAAGGATGATCAGGGGAAACAGGATGCACCTAAGCTCAATTTTGAGCTTGTGAATACTTATGTACATGTGCTTTCTCAATTTTTTTATTTTTAATAAATTTGCCAAAATCTCAAGTAAACTTTTTTCATGTTGTCATTATGGGGTGTTGTATGTAGAATTCTGAGGAAAAAAATGAATTTAATCCATTTTGGAATAAGGCCGTAACATAACAAAATGTGGAAAAAGTGATGTGCTGTGAATACTTTCCGGATGCATTGTATGTTCTGAATCCACCGTAACTGGTAGTGTACAACTATTTTGTCTAGGAAATATTATCAAATGTTAGTTATTTTCAGACTGAAGTCGCTAGACAGCTTCTGACGAACGGCCATCGTGGAGAACAACCAAATTTTTCATCAGCTTATTTAAAAACAAACGTGAAGTCTGTCTCAAACTAAAGACTCCAGGCCCAGTGATTCGAAATGACAGGACATGATAATTAATATTCTCTAACAGACATCACTGAAATGAAAAGCTGCCGTTGCCAGAAATTCTGAGCCAAGCCAATAGTCTAATTAGAAAAGAGTTTGATTACAGACCTAAAGTCGGTTCTGAATAAAACATTCAGCAGCTGTGGACTTCTAGGCCTGAACTTGATTTTGGCATAGAAAACACAAATTCATTCCCTTTGAAGCTGTAATTATTTATTTTAACCACATTTATTTTAATTGGTTAATGGTTATTATAATTTTAATTTGTCGAATTCAGTTTAACTCTTGAGTCACTGATTTTAGGCCTCTTTACATGTATATGTTCTAAGTTCTCTAAGCTAATGCTTTTACAGTGAGCTCACAAAATATTCTGACCTCTTCGCTTACCACACACTTCATTATTTTTTTTAAATGGAAAATGTTTCTAATTTTTGCCATTAACCTTCATTCAATAACCCATAATGACAAAATGAAAACATAAGAAATTTGACAGTGGAGAGGAGACCATTGAGTCCGTCAAGCCCATTTGTTCAGCTCTTCCTCTAGCTAAGCTGTCCCGATATCTCATCCAGATTCTTCTTAAACATTATCAAGGTTTCTGCTTCAACTGCATGTCTTTGGCATATCCATAAGGTAGTGTGGCTGGGTGGTCTAAGGCAGGGGTCCCCAACTCCGGTCCTGGAGGGCTGCAGTGGCTGCAGGTTTTCATTCTAACCCTTTTCTTAATCAGTGACCTGTTTTTGCTGCTAATTAACTTCTTTTGAGTTCATTTTATTTGACTTGCTCTTGAAGATTCAGACCCTTTAATTGTTTCTTTTTCCTTAATTAGCAGCCAAACAATAATGATATCTGCGGTGGGCTGGTGCCCTGCCCCGGGGTTTGTTCCTGCTTGCGCCCTATGTTGGCTAGGATTGGCTCCAGCAAACCCCCGTGACCCTGTGTTAGGATATAGCGGGTTGGATAATGACTGACTGACTCACAATAATGAGATACAAAGTGAGACAAAACAGGACCAGCAAACTGTGACCATCATTTAATATTTAAAAATAAAGAAAGGTGAAGGTCTCAGGGATGTTGATCTGCTCAGGTCTTCAAAACATTTTCACAGTGTGCTTAGAAAAGAGAAAATCAACAATCTTGGAAATGCCTGCCATTGCACAATGAGAGCAGCAACAAGACATGGAATTAAAGAACGGGTTTAATTAACAACAAGAATTAGCACCTAATTAGGCAACTGGTTGGTGTTTGAAGCCCTGACTTAGTTGGTCTTCTGTTGGCTCCCTCACTTCACATTTCATTTCTGTTTAAGGAAAGAAATGAAGTAATTCAGAGGAATGATGAAGAAATTCAGGGAACAAATCTTAAAAAAACAAATCAATTAAAATTAATTCAAAATAAGTTAATCAGTAGCAAAAACAGGTCACCAATTAAGAAAAGGGTTAGAATGAAAACCTGGAGTCACTGTGGTCCTCCAGGACCAGAACTGGGGACCCCTGCCTTAGACCACCTGGCCACACTACCTTATGGATATGCCCAAGACATGCAGTTGGTCTAAGGAGTGGGTTAAAACCCCACTGCTGCCAGTAGGTGATGCAAACACATCCCCTTCTTTAAAGCATTTGACCAGATGGTCAGCCCCTCTAGCTTTCGAGATGCGAGTAGGCAGCTTCTGTTGTAATTTTAATGCAGAAAAGTGCAAAGTGGGGAAAAGGAACACTAATTATAAGTACAAGATGGGAGAGACCGAGGTACAGAAAGCAACCTCTGAAAAGGATTTTGAGACCGAAGCTTCAAAACTGAACTCAGTTTCCCCCAATGTCCTCAAGTATGTGAATTCTGATGGATCTCCTTTATCAATGCCTTTGAGGATTTTGAAGACCCCGATGAGGTCCCCACGCAGCCTTCTCTGCTCGAGACTAAACAGATTTAATCTAGTCTATCACAGTAGGACACGTCCTTTACTCCCATGATGCTCCTGGTTGTTCTCTTCTGCACAGCTTCAACTGCTGCTATGTCTTCCTTGTACTGTGGTGACCAGAACTACACACAACACTCCAGGTGTGGTCTCATCAGTGCATTATATTGTATTGTATAACGTTCCTTGATTTATATCTGTTGTGATGTGAGATTTTGCATATAACTTGATAAATATTTTGTATGTCTTTATTTGTAATTTAGGCAAAGCAATGTAATTTAGTGTTACTTTGGTGAGAGGCATTCGTGTTTGCCCCCCCTTTTACGACTGAGTTTCTTTGAATTTTACGACAGAGTTGGGGGGGTGTGCTTTAAACCAATTTGGCGAGTGTTTCTCTGCTAAAGTCTTTCAACCCCCGCAAGGAAACTTTAGCTCAACAAATGGTTTTGGGGGTGGCAGGTATTAAGATGTTGTATTTCCCCATTGGTCTGAGGTATGCTTGTTTGGAATTGGCTTGTCTCAGAGGCCTTTAAGTACTATGATGCCCTATTGGCTGTAGGGGTTGGACAGAGAATCTATAAATCTTCTTGCTCAACCACATTCTCTCTCTCTTACTAACCAACATATGATGAAGAAGTATCTCTCTTACCAAACTGATGAAGACCATCACACCATGAACTGAAAGGACAACACAATGGAGACCACAGCTCGGTAGCCATTTTGGAACACACGTACAGCCTGTTCTGAAGAAAGCTGAGCACCAATGATACCTTAACTAGAGACATTTTAAATAACTACAAGTCTGTGTGCCACCTGAAACTACACATCACCATTTAATCAGGTTGTATGGTTGCCAATATTCAAATGTACTTTGCATATTGTTATTATTTATGATTATTACCAATAATACATTGTTTTATGTGTAACTTAATTCCTGCTTGTCTTTTTACTACACCTAACTGCCTGAGGTTATAGATATAGAAGGGAAGGTGGAGATAAGTTATATACTGTAATACCTTATATACAGTGGTAAGTCTGTGAGATTAGGCATTTTGACAAAGGCTACTTATTAATACAGTGGAACTTCGGTTTGCGAGCATAATTTGTTCTGGAAACGTGCCCGTAGTCCAAAGCACTCGTATATCAAAGTGAATTTCCCCATAAGAAATAATGGAAACTCAAATGATTTGTTCCACAACCCAAAACTATTCATATAAAAATGATTAATACAAAATATAAAGTAAAAATACATAAAACAAATTAACTTGCACTTTACCTTTGAAAAGAATCATGGCTGGTGTGAGTGAGTTTCTAAACTCTTGTGGGATTGCACCCAACGGGACGACACGAGGAAGAGAGTCCCGAAGCAATCGCAGTCTCCCAGCGCTGTAGCAGTTCTCCTGAAAAGCGAATCCGAAAAGATCGCGGACATGCTATAAGCGCCTGCCGTGAATGGGTGATACAAGGAACAAGGAACATTATAAATGCGCAGGGCCCTGTCTGACTGCTGTGTCTGTGTATAAATAACCGCGCTGTTGCTGTTTCAAGCTGAATAAAGCTTGTGTTGCTAAAGTACTGAGACTCAGCTTTGTGTTTTAGGGTGCAAGATGGGGACTCGCACGTCACAGCACACACATGCGCACGAGCACACATACACACACACACACGCGCGCGCGCGCGCACACAGTCACAATGCTAATGCTGTAGTAAACACTATACGCTCGTACGAATGTTGACTATACTGTATGAGTGAGGCACGCTGACTCAGACGGAGAATAGGAGACGATTGCCCATAATTCCGCAGTGAGAGAGAGAGAAGAACCATCAGCTCAGTTGTGATCACATGATGCTCAGCAGACAAAGCGTGTCCAGTACATACTACTCGTACTGCAAGACCTCGCTCGTTTATCAAGTGAAAATTTATTAAAAATTTTTGCTCATCTTGCAAAACACTCATAAACCAAGTTACTCGCAAACCGAGGTTCCACTGTAATACAAAAGGGGAAAGTAGAGCAACATATTACTCTACCAAGACAAAACAATATCCAACAGTTTTTATGATATAACCTATTTGCCTTTTTTATTGCTTCTGTGCATTGCTTAGTCAATGAAAATGTTATGTCAACATAAACCCCTACATCCATTATAGAGGTTACTTTTTGTATGAAAGTGTTTCCCACATTGTATTTATAATGGATGTTCCTTTTGCTCACATGTAGCATTTTTCTACATTGAAGTGCTCACCCAGTTCTGAATCTTGTCCAGGTCTTCTTGAATTCTTTTTGCTGTCTCCTCACTGTCTGCTATCCCTCCAATTGTGAATCTCACAAGTTTACTAACTATACCAGGATCAAAGTCATTAATATAAATCAGAAAGTTGTCCCACACCTGCGCATGGGAGGTAATTCATTGTAAGTAAGTAGTTGTAATTGTACACTGGACCAGGGGGTGGTGCAGTCCACTAATACCTTCTATCTTTCTTCTGCCGACCAACAGAAGTCAATCCTGCCTGACTATTCTGACGTCCCTTCCTGTTTTGGTTCACATGATCTCACTTCCTGTTCCGGCACCTGTAATCTCACTTTCTGCCAACCCACTATATAAACACCATCCTAACTCAATCTATTCAGTTCTGTTCTGGGCTCTGTCTGAAAAAACTGCTTTTTTGCTTCACTCCATTGCTTGTTTCAAGTATACAGGGTGGCTACCCCAAACCTTTCTCTTTGTTTCTTGTGTTTATTCCACAAAATATAATGGTGCAAGGACAGACCCCTGAGGGACTCCAGTGATGACCTCATTCTCCTCTTATCTTTGTCCTCTACCTGGTTAACCAGCTTCAGATTCAGTTTTGTAGGTTACCTCTGATGCCTTCAGCATCTAGTTTCAAAACATGTATTCAGAAATGTTTGAAAGTTTATTAAAAATAAATAACTGGAATCTTTCATTCATACAAGAACAAGAAAATACAAACGCATAACTCCTGTTCTTAAATCCTTACACACAGGCTCTCGGTTAAGTTTAGGGCAGATTTCACAATCCTCCTTTTAACATATAAAGCCTTAAATGGCCAAGGTCCAGCTTACTTATCTGAATTGATCATGACTTACAAACCTGAGCGCACATTAAGATCTGAAGATGCTGGTGTGCTTATGATTCCAAGGATTACTAAAATAACAGTGGGAGGTCGAGCTTTTAGTTCCAGGGCCCCTAAACTGTGGAGTGGTCTGCCTGCTACTATAAGAGATGCCCCTTTGGTCTCAGCTTTCAAATCCCAGCTGTAGACTCACTACTTCAGTTTAGCACACCCTGACTAGAGCTGCTGATTAACTGTACAGACTGCATCTCTGTTGTTAGTCATTAACACTAAAACATAAGTAACATGATAGTTAGAATTTGTTACTAACCCCCACCTTTTCTGTTACTCTTCTTGGTACTCAAATGTGGCACTTGGTGCCACGGCCAACCTGCCAAGTTGTTTTGCTTGCCTAAGGTAAAGTCATCTCTGATGGAAGATTGCAGGAATTGTCGGGTAGAGGGGTCCTTTCATCGGATTGGCTGGCCCAGCACTGACTCAGCTTTGGAATGGCCAATAGGGGGAGGCAGCTTGATGGCCGAGGTCTCCAGGACTCTGAACAAATCCAAATCCTATTATGTGGTATCATCTACTGTTAAATTCTGCTCTGTACTTGTAATATTTCTATTGCACTATTATATTGTATTGAGGATTACTTGTGTTCTGTTCTGTGTATTGTATTGTATTTATCCCGTTTTTTTGACACCCACTGCACGCCCAACCTACCTGGAAAGGGGTCTCTCTTTGAACTGCCATTCCAATGGTTTCTTCCATTTTTTTCCCTACAAGGGTTTTTTTTGGGAGTTTTTCATTGTCTTCCTAGAGAGTCAAGGCTGGGGGGCTGTCAAAAGGCAGGGTCTGTTAAAGCCCATTGTGTCACTTCTTGTGTGATTTTGGGCTATACAAAAAATAAATTGTATTGTAGAAAAGTATTCAAACCCTTAATACAGTACTTTGTAGAAGCCTCTTTGGCAGTGATTGCAGCTTTGAGTCCACTTATCTGAGTCATTGCCAGCTTTACACCCCTGGATTCAGGTAGTTTATCCCATTCTTCCTGACAGACCCTCTAAAGGCCCATCAGACTGGATGAGAAGCATCTTGTGATGAACCCCTAGGTGTCAGCCAGCCCCAAACCCCAACACGAACACACAAGCACAGTACTGGTTTCAAATAATGGATGGTTCATTCATCAAAATACCTCCACACAGTTGAAAAAGCACAAAATGGATTCACAGGTTCTTTTTTTCCACAATCCCTCTCCTCTCACCACTGCACTGCCCATCCTCCAGTTGAGTGTTGCTCCATATCCTCCCAGCTCCGACTCACCTGGGTAAGAGTATGCGGTCCCTTTTATTAAGGGCCACTGCCAAATGGAAATACTTCTGCGTCATATGAAAGTCCATTAAAGCAGGGAGCTTGGCTCCCTGCAGCGCCCTCTTGCAGCACCCAGTGACCCCAGCAGGGCTGCTCTGCCGGGTTAAATCTCCCTGCTGGATTCTCATTGGTCTCCGATATCTGGGGCTGCTGCCATCTAGTGTGATGGAGGAATAAAAAGCCCCCAGCGACATCTTCCCTTTATAAAGGGTTGTCCGTCAATCCCTTCTAGTCCTTCCTTCCAGGTCTGATCCTCTTCTCCTCCTAGGCCAGGATTCCTTTCTGCCTGATAACCATCCTCTCTTCTGGCTGGGATGCCCGTCCAGCTCATGTGGCATCTACAATCTGTAATCTGTCATCTTCTGGTCTCTCCAGAGAGGTTCTATGGGGTTTAAGTCTCAGCTCTAGCTTGGCCACTAGAGGACAGTCAGAGTCATTTGGGTCATTGCCATGCTGAAAGGTGAACTGTCACCTAACTCCAAGGTGGTGTGCACTCTGGAGCGGGATGTCTTCAAGGACCTCTCTGTATCTGACTGATTTCACCCACTCCTTAATTCTGAAGCAGTCTCCCTGTCCCTGCCACTGAGAAGGACTTCCACAGCATGATAATTTTGAAAATAGGGCTGCTCCTCTTTCCAAACTTACAAGGGGCAGGAAGAACCGTTGTGTTGTCTGGCTGGACGATTGTGAACGGTCCTTCTGTGATTTGAAAACTCCTTTGTCTTCATAACCAGTTTTACAGAATCCTGACTTCTCTAAAGATTTCATGCTACAGATGGATGCTAGTGTATTCAGTTTAGGTGCTGTCCCATCTCAGGTTTTCTATGGTGCAGAGCGCCCTATCATGTTTTTGAGCAGGAAATTGCTTCCAAGGAAGCATAATTACCTGACAAATGAGGAGGAGTGTTTGGCGATCAAGTGGGCCATGGAAGCTATCCGTTATTATTTATGGGATTGTAAGTTTACCTTGGTGACCGATCAGGCTCCCCTTCAGTGACTCTACAGGCAGAAGAATACAAACCCCCATCTTCACGAGATGGTTCTGTAGCTTGCAGCCATTTAATTTTATTGTCCATCATCGTCCCGACTCTGCGCACATCAATGTGGATGTCCTGCCACGAAGATGTGAATAAAGCTGAGGGTTTTCCTCCAAAATCCCTTCTTAAACAGTGATTCAGTGGGAAACAAACACACCTTTTCATCTCCTCTTTGCCGGATCAACTGCTAGCCTGCTGCCATGATCTGCATCTTGCGCGAGGCTTTGAACATTTAAAAGACCGTGCCGCAACTGTCCTCGTGTCACACTGCCTTGTCTCTCTTCCCCCAGACATCCTCTGCTCCGGTCGGGGCTTCTGAGCCGCCACACCCCTCTCAAGAGGAAGATTTTTGTATTCTTTTGACCAAGAGGCAGAGCCAAGACAGCAGCCGGTTTGACAGTTGTCCCTTGTGCAGCCGGATTGCTCCTGAAAGAGATTTGTGTTTGTTCCGCATGTTATGGAATTAAGTTTCTGTCTCTTGAAAAACCCTGTGTTCCTGTCATGATGCTGCTACTAACATGCTTCACCATACAGATGGTATTAGGTAGGTGATGAGCAGTGACTGATCTTCACCAGGCATGGAGCTTACAGTTTTGAGTTAAATTCTTGTCTCATTAAACCAGACAATCTTTTCCTTCATGTTCTCAGAGTCTTTTAAACTGTTATATGCCCCTCATTTAAGAGTGGGTTCAATCTAGCCACTCTACCATACTCACTTGATTGATGGAGAGCTGCTGAGATGGCCGTCCTTCTGACAGGTTCTCAAATCTTATTGGAAGACTTCTGAAGCTCTCTTACAGTGAACAACTAGTTCTTGGTCACCTCCTTGGCTTGGGCCCTTCTTGCCCATTGACTCAGGAACAGTCCTGGTGCTTCCAAATTTTTTCAGTTTCACAATAATTGAGGCCACTGTCCTCATCAGAACACTCAAAGCTTTAGAAATAGTTTGATCCTCTTTGCCTCACCACAGTTTGATCATGGAGGTCTACAGAGACTTTATAGCTTTGTTTTTGACCTGACATGCACTTTGAATTGTGGGACCTTCTCTACACAGTTACATGTCGGCCTTTATAAATGATGTCAATTAGACAATGTGCCACAGATGGACTCCCATCAACTTCTAGGGACTTCTCAAGGAGGGTTTAAGCACCTAACTACAAAGAGGTCTGAATACTCTGTTGCAGTGCTGCTTATTAACCCTTTAACCGCCAACTCCCTAAATATTCCCCACGCCAGGCGAAATCTGAACAATTTTCGTTTTTTTACTTTTTTACATATTTTTTACATTTTTTACATTTATTCAAGCAGTATTGACCACTAAATGTTGTGCAAGTTGTAGAAATGGGTAAACACATAATAAAACACAAAATGTACCTTTTCTCAGGCTTTCACAACAATAAACTTTCATCAACTGTAACTGACGGTCCTGGCATGTAGGGCAACTGAAATGCTTTAAATAAATGGTCAATCAAAGGACGTAGCTTGAACAAGCGGTCGCGGTTTGGATCTTTCTTATCTGGCTCATTTCTGTTGTCATTCAAATGAAAGAATTTCAGCAGCAAAGAGAATCGGTTACGTTTCA
The DNA here is from genome assembly GCF_900747795.2 of Erpetoichthys calabaricus. Taxonomy (NCBI): domain Eukaryota; kingdom Metazoa; phylum Chordata; class Cladistia; order Polypteriformes; family Polypteridae; genus Erpetoichthys; species Erpetoichthys calabaricus. Next base: position 186,565,923 of record NC_041400.2, read on the forward strand.
TGATAGCTGCAAAAATAGGTGTTGCATACATAGGATCTGTAGACCAGTACATCTCAATATCTGGTTTTCTGATTATTCCCATCAACATCAAAATCCCAATGAATTTTTTCATTTCGTTTTCATCAGTGTCTACCCAAGCACGAACACGGGAATGTGGAGGTAAATTGGGATTTTTCTCAATAAACTGTGCTGCATACAGATTTGTCTGATGAGCAAAATGTCTGATCAAATCAGGTGACACAAACAGCTCATAAAACTGCTCAGCAGTGTAATTGTTTACATCAAAAGTAAAGCCACACGTTGCCTCAAACGGATGCAGAAAAGGTAGTTCACCTCGGGCAGCAGTCCAGTTGAGATGCTGGGGATACACCCACTCATCGCCGTCATCCGATGTGCCGTCATTCACAGTATCATGCAGCGCACGTTGCTGATCATGATTGTCGCTAAAATCTTCTTCAGAACTGCTACAATCATGATCAGAATTATTGTCCAAAATCGCCTGCAAAACCTCACTTGAAGTCAGTTTACGTTTCGCCATATTCACAGCTTTCACTTTCGAATCACATCACGTGATCGGCCAATACAAGCGCAGAGTTGTCGAAATACAACGTAATAATAATACCCACGCCAAACTGTCAGTTATACTACGCGCCAGACATTCACATAACCACAGGCAAATGTGCCGGATAATTCCGGCAGTAAGGCGTCAGCATTAAAGCTACGATGCCGGATATATCCGGCAAAAGGGGGGTTAAGGGGTTAATGGACTCCATTTCCCAGCTGCCCAGAGGGTATTGCCCTGATTGGACGTCTGCAAAAGGCGCATGGGCTGCTGGGGACAAGAAGGGCTAGCAGGAACTTTAAAAGGAAGCAGCAAAGGACACCCCATTGTTTTGTGTTTGTGTCCAGCCATTTGTCTCGTCTGCAATGCCACCTGTGGACTCTCAGCCAACCCGTAAGGGTGTATGGACTGTCTCATGCCTGCCTGTTGTGTGAGTAGTGTTGGATTGTTCATTGAACTTCCCCAGATCTCTTCACCCCTCACCTCCCCAGGATTACCGGTAGGACTGTTTAATGCATTACTTACAGAAAGCTGTTCCCCAGATCACCTTCTTTTCCTCCATTCCACTCCATCCGCTACCATTGCATTTGGACTGTTTATGGACTGGGTCATTAGTGTTTATTGTTAGATGTTTATTGTTGTGTTAGTATTTAATATCATTGTGGGGAAAAGGGAGGGTTAGCAGTTTATTTGTTGTTTGTGTTTTTGTTTCATTCAGTATACCGCACAGTTATTCATTTGATTTGTTGTTAACTTGTGCCTGTGTACGTGAGTCAGGCCAAGGTGCGTTACTAGGATCCCTACCAAAAAATAACATACGCAGTTTTTAATGTCTGGAAAACATTCAGGATTAAATAACACTTATAGATCTGTACATAGACAATGTCTTCGGAATTACACTCCAAATTTAACTTTCCAGTAACACATTTCTTTCACTACCTTCAAATTAGAAACTTTGTTAAGCAAAACCCGCCCAATTTCCCTCACCTCCCACCTACCTCTATTCCGGAAAAAATATTGATCAGTCTTGAGGACTCAGACAGCATTTCTGTAATATATAAAAACATTTTAAAATTCCCTTCCTTTCAAAGATCCCAGAGTACAGTGGGAAAAGGATCTCTCACTCAAAATCTCAGAAAAGGAGTGGAAGGCAGCCATGCACACAATTCACTCGAGCTCCGTATGCGCAAAGCATACAATTATTCAACTCAAAACTATATATCGAGCTCATCTGTCTCGATTAAAATTGTCCAAAATGTTTCCTGGGTGAGATCCAACTTGCGAACACTACAATCGAGCGCCAGCCTCATTGGGTCACATGTTTTGGGCCTGCACCAAATTAACATCATTCCCGACCAAAATCTTTGAATGCCTATCAGAGAGCCTGGGTGTCACAATCCCTCCTGTGTTTGGTGGGCTCACAGAGGGGCTTAACTCTTTTAGGGCTAATTTTTTTTTTGTTTCTTTTCTCCCAGGGCTGAATATTTTTCCAAAAACTAACTTTTTTAAAAAAAAGAACACAAAGCAATTGAAATCAACAAAAAATATTTACTTTTGACAAATGTTACTGTCTTGCATGTTGTATGAGCCTGCATACTCTATGATTTCACATACATATCACATACATTTTACACAGCAAAGTCCTGCAAAGTCTGATCTCGCTCAAAGCAGCCAATTTCAGTCATTGGCACATTGCACTCCTTACAATACGTGTTGCTTTGGTGCCTACTTTTCAATTGTCTGTTGCTGCACTTTCTCACATATATTGTTAGTGTGTACTGTAGAGAGACAAGTCACCCATTTGCCATCGTGCCATGCCACTGCCACCAAGTTTTCTGCCCGCATGAAAACCGTATTGTCACCTCTTTTCATCTTCAGCCTGTCTGGCTTCATGTGTCTCCTGTTCACCCTCACTGTGCCACAAGCTCCAATTCCTCTGCTCTGTAACTCCATGAACAATTCTGGGCATGTATAAAAATTGTCCAAATGTACACAACATGACCCAAATGTTCATAGCCCTGAAGCAGCTCCAGCACAACCTGACTTGTCAAGGGACAGTTCTCTCTTTGAAAGAAATACTTTCCTGTATATGTAATTACTTTCAGGCAGAAACCAGTGTTTGCTTCTGCCAGTACAAAATCCTTTATACCATACTTTGTGGGCTTGTCTGGCATATATTTGGAGAAAAAAGGTGTCCCTTTTATTTTATCATAGATTCATGCAGAGACAAATCACGGCCAGGCTGATAAAATTGTTTCTATGTTGGTTCCACAATATCAAGCAGGGGCTGAACTTTATACATGGCGTTATAGCCTGGCTCACCCCATGGGATTTGCTTCTGGTTATTACAGAAGTGAATAAAACGTTGCAGCATCACGTACCTATCATCACGCTGCATAACCTGTCCAAAGCCACCAGGGGACAAAGCACGTTTGGACCAATGCTCCCTGAACTTATATCACCAGTTGTGTCCCATCTCTATTTGTAATGCCACAGCGCGCTTCATCTCGTCTTTTGTTGTGGGTTTCCACTTTGAAAAACGAGAATGCGATGCAAGCGCAGCCCACGATTCAAAAAATTTCTCTGTCTACCTGTTTGTCTCATCTGACAGTAGCTGAAGTGCAGCATCAGGAGAAAGCAGCCTGAAGTAGTTCAGCAGCTGGTGATCTGTCGTGTCCAACAGCAAGCCATGCCGTTTGTTTATGAAGTTTGTGAAGTCCGGTAGCCAGTTCGGATCAATGTCTGTGTATTCCTCCCACGCGAACCTTGCCGTAGATGCATTAGCTGCGCGAATGTGCTCAGCTGGCAGCGGATCAGCTGGCGCGGCATCGGCTGGTGTCCGATCAGCTGATGCTGGCCTCTCACTCTCTTGTTCGATCTCCTGATCACTGTCAATAAAATCCGATTCTGAAAAATCAGAGTCCGACTCCGCGATAATGCGCAAAACATTGTCTGCCGAGTGTTTTCTTTTCTGCACTCGCTGCGCTCCCTTGTGAGATGTCGATGCCATCTTGCCATTGTTTACATTTCGCAACTCACGCACACGCAAGGATTAGTTGCCGAGTCAACGAGTCTAGCATTCCTCCAAGCACAGAGGGAATGCCTGCGACGTGACAGTGAGTTTTGTCGCCATTAAGAGCTTGATTGTCGCCCTCTATCCCTGGATGTTGACTTTTGTCGACATTCGCCCTCAACCCCTCCTGTCGACAAAAGTCGACATCCGCCCTAAAAGAGTTAAAGCGGAGAACGACAAACAAACTGGAATTGCCTTTACCTCACTATTAACACGTAGACTTATCTTGCTCAACTGGAAGAATCCCACCCCACCTCTTTTTAGTCAGTGGGTAACTAATGTTCTATACTATTTGAAACTGGAAAAAATTAAACTCTCACTTAGAGGATCTGTGCAAAACTTTTTCAAAACCAGGCAGGACCAAATCAATAACATTTTAGAATAAGCATTTAAATTGAGGAAGCAGATTCTCCTCCATCTTTTTTATTCTATTGATTTTAATTCATTTATTTATTTATTTACATATTTTTACTATTATTAAAGTTTTACTCTATTAGCCTAGCTCTCTTTCTCATGGGTGGAGGTTGATTTGTATTTCGAACCTGCTTTTGTTAAACTTAACTTGTTTGTATGGAATGTTAGTTGATTTTAATAAAATCAATAAAATGTTTAAAATAAATAAATAAATAAATAACCGTTCCTTCTACGGCGTGAATTTGAGTGGCAGCGGACTGCTACAACTTGTATAAAGGAGAGTTTTCAGTTTTTCATTTTGAATAAAAAAATGGAAACCTTTCTAAAAATAAAAACTGTTTTCTTACTTTGTCATTATGAGTATAAATTGGTGGGCAAAAATGAAATCTAAAATACAATGAAGTGTGAAGAGAGTGGAAGGGGTCTGATTACTTTACTTTTACTTACCCATTACTTTAACATGACTTTCTCATAATTTCATTTTAATGTAATCCTGATATTCTGTATATGCATTGAATTATCATTTTCTTCATGACTCCACACTCCGTACTAACCTCTACTTTCTCCATTGTTCTTTTTCTGGTTTTCTGCGCCACCACCACCTGATCAGGGCACCATGCAGTCCCTACTGTAACAATAGCGCCTTCTTGCGCACGTCCCAGTACAGACTCACACGGAGGCACGTATAAAAATCAAAATAAAGACTTATTTTTCTTCACCTGTGGGGCATGTCTTCCCCGTCCCAATACATAGTCCCAAACAAGCACTGACTACTTCTGGCACCACCACTCCTCCCTTGAAGCTTCGTCCTCTCCTCCCGACTCTGACGCACTGAGTGGTGGTGGCTGGCCCCTTTTATTAGCCCACCCGGAAGTGTTCCAGGTGCTTGACCACCTGGTCCCAATTCCACTTCTGGGTGGGGCTGAAGATTTGTCCAGCCGGGCTGTGGAATCCAGGCAGCACCCCTTGGCAGCCACCCCAGCTCCCAAGCAGGCCGTGGAGGACTCCATCTCCCATGGAGCCCTGCGGGAGGTTGGGGAATCACCGTCGGCCAGGGAGGCTGCCACCAAGCGTCCCGGGGTAGGTATTGAGCTGCCCATGGTTGCTCCCCCGGAACATATGCAGCAGGGTCATCCCGGCCGGGCATGGCACCTGGACGCCCATCACACTACATTGATGGATTGAAGGCCAGAGATCCACATGACCACCATCATCTAATTCTTCCGTGTGAAGCCTGAAAGCCATGAGGACTGATTGAGATCACTGATGTTAGGTAGAATGCCTAGAGGGTGCTGGGTGGTCTCGTGGCCTTGGAACCCCTGCAGATTTTGTTTTTTTTTTCTAGCCGTCTGGAGTTTTTTTTCTGTCCTCCCTGGCCATCAGACCTTACTTTATTCTTTGTTAATTAGCATTGCCAAATTTTTACATTTTTTCTTTTTTTCTTTCTTCATCTTGTAAAGCACTTTGAGCTTCATAGTCACAGTAGGTCATGTCTTTAAATCCTGGGTTGCTCTTGGTTGATCTCCTCTGCACCGCTTCAAATGCTGCTATGTCTTTCTTGTATCATGGTGGCCATAACTGCACACAGTATTCCAGGTGTGGTGTTACTAGTGCATTATATAGTTGGAGTAATGTTTCCTGTGCCACTAGCTGCCACACAGCCCCCAAAACATAACAGAGCCAACCCTATTCTTAACAGTTTGGTCGTTTGGTCAAGTGCTGCTCCTTTTTCACTCCAAATAAACCTTTTGTGTTTGTGGGAAATATTAAGTTCATCTACTTTGGTTACCATATATCTTTTTAGTATCCCTAGTTTATGCCTGACGTGTCCGTAGGGGGAAATAAGGTCAGATTTGGAGACACGCATGTATTTCATCATGTGCTGCGTAGGGAAAGTTTTCTGACTATGCGCCATGTCAGCTGTGTATCCAAAATGGTGAATTTCAAGGAGAGGTTGGTTACATGGGTACCAAAATGATGACCGAAGGGCTGAATGTGATGCAATAGGTCATGAAAACGCAAAGGAAGACATGCAAACACATTTGGAAATGCATCTGTACATCATGTAGGTCCCACACTCATGGGAATATTACACTTGCCCTTCCTTGACCACTTTTGGTCAACAGGTCTGACACTCCTTTGCTTCCCCTGAAAGTCAGTAATAACAGGCGAATCTCTTCTTCTATCATCAGAGTCACACATCTGCTGACATTATTAGCTATGCAACCCTGAGCAAACACTGTCACTTATTGACTAGGAGAACATCAACGCACCAATCATTTGTGGTGCAGCAAGTATGAAAGTGTTTTGGTCGTTCACTGCATGTGCATTTTACGTTGCGGTCTGCATGCTAGTTTCACGCGGTAAGTATAAACCCGGCTTTACATAAATGTTATTTTTTTCTGCATACTTGAGATGTTCAGATGTTCCTGTTCAGCCTATATACATCTGACTTCCAATACAACTTGGAGTCCTGCCATGTGCAAAAGTTTGCTGATGACACTGCTATCGTGGGCTGCATCAGGAGTGGGCAGGAGGAGGAGTATAGGAACCTAATCAATGACTTTGTTAAATGGTGCGACTTAAACCACCTACAACTGAACACCAGCAAAACCAAGGAGCTGGTGGTGGATTTTAGCAAGCCCAGGCCCCTCATGGACCCCGTGATCATCAGAGGTGACTGTGTGCAGAGGGTGCAGACCTATAAATACCTGGGAGTGCAGCTGGATGATAAATTGGACTGGACTGCCAATACTGATTCTCTGTGTAAGAAAGGACAGAGCCGACTATACTTCCTTAGAAGGATGGCGTCCTTCAACATCTGCAATAAGATGCTGCAGATGTTCTATCAGAAGGTTGTGGCAAGTGTCCTCTTCTACGCAGTGGTGTGCTGGGGAACCAGCATAAAGAAGAGGGACGCCTCACGCCTGGACAAACTGGTGAGGAAGGCAGGCTCCATTGTAGGCATGGAGCTGGACAGTTTGACATCTGTGGCAGAGCGACGGGCACTGAGCAGACTCCTGTCAATAATGGAAAATCCACTGCATCCACTGAACAGTGTCATCTCCAGATAGAGGAGCAGCTTCAGTGACAGACTACTGTCACCGTCCTGCTCCACTGACAGACACAGGAGATCGTTTCTCCACCACACTATGCGACTCTTCAGTTTCACCCGGGGGGGGGGGGTAAACGTTAACATTATACAAAGATATTGTCTGTCTGTATACCTGCATTGTTATCATTCTTTAATTTAATATTTTCTTTATCAGTATGCTGCTGCTGGAGTATGTGAATTTCCCCTTGGGATTAATAAAGTATCTATCTATCTATTGTGATGGATGGCCGGCTTCATATTCCGGCCCTCACCCCCAGGCTGCCAGGAGGAGCTCTCCCGACAGCGTGGACGTGCCCCGAATTCCAGCAGGGCCTCATGGACTTTGTAGTTTCTTCACACAGCCCTGCTGGATACCCTGCGGTCCACAGGGAGTCGCTGTCGGGAGGCCCGTGGACTCATATATGCCCTATAACCTGGAAGTGCGTCATATTCCCGAGACAGGAAGAAACGACGTGCTTCCGGGGTGAAGAAAAGGACTGTTTACCCTGACCCTGAAAGAATAAGGAATTGTGGACTGTTGGGCAGGAACGCCTCCGGGTCAGGGTATATAAAAGGACTCTGGGAAAGCCCAGACACTGAGCTGAGCTGGGAGGTAGGATGGCTAAGTGTCTGGGAAAAGGAGGAGAGAGTTTGGTGATTAGTTTGTATGAGTAGTGTGGAGTGGAGGGTGCTTGGTGTACTGTATAAGAAGAAAATAAAAGAGTCTTGTACTTTCACCTGGTGTTTGGAGTGGTACCTGAGGGTTCAAGAGGTGGACACATGCCTCTACTGCTACACTATCTATCTATCTATCTATCTATCTATCTATCTATCTATCTATCTATCTATCTATCTATCTATCTATCTATCTATCTATCTATCTATCTATCTATCTATCTATCTATCTTTCTGAATCCACTGTACTGGATTCAACATTGTGGCAAAAAAAGCCCACCTTCACAAACCATGACAGCCTGTTATACCCCTTTATGAGCTCAGTACTGTCCCTTTCTTCACGAGCACACACTGGCAAAGGTTTAGCACCATTACGGCAGTCAAGAGCAGAAAACTCCATATCAGATTTGCTTTCATGCTAAATTTGCTCGCTTATTGAATGGAACATCATGGAGATCACAGTAAACTGATGTGATCTGCATATTAGTGAATGGAGCTGCGGAAATGAGGCTCCTCTTGGCAAGGCCTGCCACTCTAATCGCATGCGGTAAACATTAAAGCAAGATAATGTGTAAAGCATATTTTCATATTGTCTCACAGTCTGTTTTTTGGGGTTTTATTACATTCAAATGATTTTTTCGCAAATGGCGATGGGCCTCATTCTTTTATTAACAACTGTGTAAGCCTCTCCAAGGCATTTTCCTGCCACAGAGGAGTGCAGTGCCAGAATTAACACGACAAGTCCTCTGAGCTCCCTAACTTTATCATTGGACACAGCACATTGCCCTCACATCTGTTCTTGTGCCCTGAGGATTACTCCACAGGCATTTTATCATGGAAGCACAATTTAAAAATTTTAAGTTTAAAATGTAACATTCCTAAAAAAAAGTGCTGCTTATATTCTATTCAAATACCATGCCTATAAAAAAAAAAATCTTCAACCCCTTCGAAATTTTTACAGCATTGGATTTAATTAGGCAGTTTTAATACTGGAAACAGTAAAGGCTGTTTAATGTCAAAGTGAAGACAGACCTCTGCAAATTAATATATGTTATAAAAAATGCTGCTGCGTGTGCATATCTGGTCCCTCTGAGCAACCTGATTGGCCAGTTTGGCATTGGTGGCTTAGTAGTAAGGATGATGAAGACAACACACAATATGATAGGGGTGCAAAGTTCAATTTCTGATTGGGGCAATTTTATTTTTACAAAAAAACTAGCTTTGCTACCCATCTGAGATGGCTTGAAATCTAAGTAATCAACATGGACCACAGCCTCATGGACACACAGTAATCAACATGGACCACGGTGTTTTGCAGTGCACCATCTATTGCAATGTATTTTGTAATGTACTGTATGTAGTAATAAAATACATTACGTTTATCATTCCAACTGATGGTGCAGTAGTGCATTTTCTTGCTACAAATGTTTGTGATGCGCCATCGGTTGGAATGACAAATGCCTTTGTCTTTAGCCATTTAGATTAGATTAGATAAACTTTATTAATGCAATGGGGGAATTCAGATGCCTACAGCAGCAGAAACATAAAAAAATGAAGGATATGGACTGACAGGACAGATAATATGGCCAATCAATCAATCGACAATAAAATAAATAAAAATAAACTTAACAAGAACATCGGGTGGACGCATTGAATTGCCTGATAACAGTGGGCAGATAAGACCCCCCCTAGCTGCTATTTAGCACTGCCATACACATAAAGCGTTAGGGTTGGAATGAGGGTAATTGCATGCCAGACCAGGGGGTGGCAGAGTGTACTAACCCTTTCTCTCTTTCTCCAGCTGACCAGTTACAGGAAATTCCGACTGGGCCCCCGATGGCATCACTTCCACTTCCGGCCCTGATGACATCACTTCCTCTGCCCGACTTTAGAACCACCATTTTGTCTCACATAAATCAGTTCTGTCTTGGACTCCATTTTTGGAAAGGCTTCACAGCTTTATTTTGAACCAAACTTTCATTATACAGCTTTTGATAGCACATTGTGGTGGAATGAGCCTGTGGTGAAAAGTGCCCCCTGGAGGGGATGGGGGGGATTTTTTTTATGATGGCATCCAATCTTGCCACCATCCTCTTTTCCACAACAGCTACAAGTGTGCCCAAGGTTCACCCTGTGATGGATTTAAGTTTGTTCAGATGTTGTGCTTCTTTTGAACTCATGTTGCTTCCCCAGGAGATTGCAGCGTAGAACACCGCGCTGATTATTAAGGACTGGCAGAACATTTCCTGCAGCATCAAAAGACCTGAATCTTCTTAACAAGACCCGTCTGCTCTGGGCCTTCTTGTACTGCACCACTGTGTTGTCAGAAGAGTCCAGTTTTGTTGTTCATGGGAGCTCCCAGGTACTTGTAGTTAACCCTTAAACTGCTACATAATTAGGGGTTAATGCACCCCTAAGTGACGCCAAATACTTTTTTGCTGCACTTTTTAAGGAAACGTCACAATTCACCAAGAAAAAGTGAAATTTTAATGGAATGCATATTTTTTTTTCATGCAAAGAGCATCACAATTACTGCAACACATTTTACAGACTGCCAATGAACTGTAAAAACTATTGCAACAATCTCTTATTATATTACAAGATGCCACTGACACCATTGATGAAATTCAGTAAATTACTGAGCCAACTGCGCTTGAACTGGCTGCACGCGAGCACATAGAGGTAAACGCTGATGCTTGCAGGCTACAACAACAACATTTATTTCTATAGCACATTTTCATACAAATGATGTGCTTTACATGATGAAGAAAGAGAAAAAAGACAAAGTAAATAAGAAAATAAAATTAGGGAACACTAATTAACATAGAATAAAAGGAAGGTCCAATGGGCAGGGAGGACAGAAAAAAACGAAAAAAACTCCAGACGACTGAAGAAAAAAATAAAAAATCTGCAGGGGTTCCAAGGCCGCGAGACCACCCAGCTCCCACTAGGCATTCTACCTAACATAAATGACCTCAATCAGTCCTCATGGTATTCAGGGTTCATATGGAAGAACATGATGATCCATCCATCCATCCATTTTCCAACACGCTGAATCCTAACACAGGGTCACGGGGGTCTGCTGGAGCCAATCCCAGCCAACACAGGGCACAAGGCAGGAGCCAATCCCGGGCAGGGTGCCAACCCACCACAGGAACATGATGATGGTCATGTGAACTTCTGGCCTTTAATCCATCAATGGAGGGACATCGCGGTGCTTTGATTAGGTGGTGGTGGCACAGATCACAAAAACACAGAAAACTGGAAAAAGAACAGCAGAGAAAGTAGGAGTTAGTACCGATTATGGAGCCACCAGGAATGATAATGATAATTAAATGCATATACAGAGTATCAGGATTAAACTAAAATGAAGTTATGAGAAAGTCATGTCAAATAATGAGTTTTCAGCAGTTTGTTAAAGTGCTCCACCGTATTAGCCTGGCGAATTCCTATCGATAAGCTATCCCAGATTTGAGGTGCATAACAGCAGAAGGCCGCCTCACCACTTCTTGTAAGTTTAGCTCTCAGAATAATAAACAGACACTCATTTGAAGATCTGATTTGGAGTGTAAGGTGACAGGCATTCCGAAATATAGGATGGAGCGAGATGATTAAAGGCTTTGTAAACCATAAGCATTTTTTTAAAGTCAGTTCTAAATGACACAGGTAACCAATGTAGTGACACTAAGACTGGTGTGATGTGTTCAGATTTTCTTTTCCTAGTTAAGATTCTATCAGCTTCATTCTGCACTCGTTGTAATCAATTTATGTCTTTTTCGTGTGGTCCTGAGAGGAGTGCGTTACAGTAATCTAGCCGACTGAAAACAAAAGTGTGAACTCATTTCTCAGCATCTTGTAATGTTATAAGAGGTCTAACTTTTGCTCTATTTCTTAAGTAAAAAAATGCTGTCCTGGTAATCTGATTAATATGTGATTTAAAATTGCAGGTCAGAGTCAATAGTTATCCCTAAATTCTTTGCCTCCGTCTTGACTTTTAAGCCTAGTGGATCAAGTTTATTTCTAATAACCTCACTATATCCATTTTTGCCAATCACTAAAATTTCTGTTTTCTCCTTATTTAGTTTGAGAAAATTACTACTCCTCCATTCAGAAACACAAGTAAGACATTGGAGTCAGTGAATCAAGAGAGTCGGGTCGTCAGGCTAGTCTCGTGCAGCGGCTGAATCCCAAAGACAGTGACGCTGATTCACTAGAGAAGCAGTACTGGTCATGAGCTGACTGCTCAACTAATGTACGGCACTGACTGATCAGCTCCGGCGTGCTGGCAAATTTCACTGGGAACCGAGTTTAGCTGGTTGCGGAGTTGAATGAATGTATGTCGCCAAATATGCTCAGCTCCTGCATGTTGGCAAATTACATGGGGAACCGAATATAGCCAGTTCTGGCGGTTTAAGGGTTAATTTGCTATAGTATTCTTTCAAGCAGTGTTACTATTTGTCATGCACCATCTGTTGGAATGACAAATGCAATGCACTGTATTACTACAAACATTTGTGATGCTCCATTGGTTGAAATGACAGAGAAATAGCAACCTGATGGGCACACAGAAAACACAGACACACAGACCCTTGTCCTTTTATTAAGTGGATGAGTGAAAATGGAGCATTTCAATAACAACAAAAGTGAATAACATCCCGAGCGACACTGAATTGCAGAATTGCCTCGAAATAACAGAGTCTGAACAGCAGGCTTTATGGGAATGCAACCGAGAGAGGAAACGTTGAGCAAGAGAGGCAGAGGCACATGAAAATAGTGAAGAAAGACATAGGAGGAGCACTGATGGTACACATAGGCCAACAGATACCAAATATCAAATATCCATTATAAGAAGAATGACCATAAGACATTGCGAAGGTTTGGGGCAGCCACCCGTTTAATTTTTCCCAGCTGCAAAACTGACGCAAAAGCACAGACATGTTCACACAACAGAGTCAAAACAGAGCTGATCTTAGTATCGACAATATGGCGGCTTTAAAAGCCAGTAAGGGAAGTAATGTCATCAGGACCGGAACCGGAAGTGACATCGTTGGCTGCCCCAGAGGCGAAGGGATTTCCCTAGAATGGTCTGTAAGAGATCAAGAGAGAGAATTAGTGCACTTCGCCACCCCCTGGTCCAGCGTGGAAGTATATGTATTCAAGCCCTATAGTTATCTCCTAAACACACGTGTGTGACACCATTTATTTTGTTACCTCTCTTAATAGTTAACATAGCTAATTACAAATCATAAAATAACAAAGTAATCAACCACTTAAGTATTCATCCTCTTCAAATCAGTATTTAGTAGAGGCACCTTTGGCAGCCATAACAGGTTCTCCCATCTCACTAGAGGACTTCCAAAGTTCTCTTAGAGTGACCATTGGGTTCTTGGTCACCTCCCAGTCCAAGGTTCCTCTTATCCAGTTATTCAGACTGTCATTTGTTCTGCTAATGAGGATGATTCTCTAGCTATCATTAATCATCAAGGCCTGAAGACATTTTTCCACTTTCCCTAAAGGAGCAGCGACTTTCATGCGAGTAAGTTTGTTTATTGATCTCGTTAGCTACAGCCAATATATTGATCAGCACTCATGTCTCACAGTTCCCATTTAAAAGCTACAAAGCATAACTTCAGAGAATCACAATTACTAATAGAGAGAAGAAGGTTAATGTTAGAACTTGTATCGGGGCTACATAATAATAGTTTTTTTTTTGTGCCTGTACTGAGGTGCGTTTTGTTTTCATCATCCCGTTTACTGTCATGTATGTGTGTATAAGTAAATGTTGTCCCCGTAAGTCAAACGGGGAAAGACGATGAGGGGAGACCGCAACCCCGAGATGGGAACTTCCTGTTTACTTAACCAATCATATCTGGGACATTCAGTTTTTAAACGAGAGGAGCGGAGAAGAAAAGAGAGGCGAGAAGAGAGAAAGGAGATCGAGAGAAGAAAGGAGCGGCTTTACGCATTCATTTTCCAACTCATCACTTCCGTTCATTGTGCACTGCTTGCTTTTTCAGTATCCGGATCCTCATCACGAAAACCAGTGTAGAGAAACCCCAGGGTTTGGATTCCTATCAGCTATTGCCGAGGACTTACACGGTGAGGTCGTTTTGTATTTTCGGGAAGAAGCAAAATGTCACTTCAGCCAGTATTCATTATTATCGCCAGACTTTATTAGCTTTGGACTCATTCATCACATGCATTTCAACTGCCGTTTATCATTAATCTGTGTTTGTGTTCCATGTTTATTCATTTATTGTTTAGGGGCAAGGGAGGCTTTTTGTAAATCTTATTATTGCATATTCGTGTGTTCATATAAATAATATATATATATAAAATCATTCACTGGTGTCTTTGGGATAGTGATGAATTGTGTGCTCATATATCGTATTGAGTATTTGTCGGTCCTCGTTTGTGTATATATAGATTTATCTACTGTCAATATATCTGCACTTGATTTTACATTTCTGACTTGTAGTGCCTATTATTTCATCATTTGGGGGAAAAAGGACTATTTGTAAGGAGTACGGCTTGTTATTAGCTTGAGAATCCTCAGGTTAGCCAAGGCTATAGTCTTAGTAGTGTACAATACAATACAATACAATACAATACAATACAATACAATTTATTTTTGTATAGCCCAAAATCACACAAGAAGTGCTGCAATGGGCTTTAATAGGCCCTTCCTCTTGACAGCCCCCTAGCCTTGACTCTCTAAGAAGACAAGGAAAAACTTCCAAAAAAACCCTTGTAGGGAAAAAATGTAAGAAACATTGGGAAAGGCAGTTCAAAAAGAGACCCCTTTCCAGGTAGGCTGGGCGTGCAGTGGGTGTCAAAAAGAAGGGGGTCAATACAATACAATACAGAGAACAGAACAAATCCTCAATACAGTATAAAAATAAAAAATTACAAGTATGGAGCAGAATTCAACACTAGATGATATCACATAATAGATATCACATAATAAATGGAGGCCTCTCCCATTTGGCCCATTTGGCCATTACACAGCTGAAACAGCGCTGGGCCAGACAATCCGATGAAAGGACCCCTCTACCCGACGATCCCTGCGATCCTCCATCAGGGACGACTTTACCTTAGGCGGGCAAAACAACTTGGCAGGTTGGCCGTGGCACCAAGTGCCACATTTGAGTACAGAGAAGAGAAACAGAATAGGTGAGGGTTAGTGACAAATTCTAACTATCATGTTACTGATATTTTAGTGCTAATGACTAACAACAGAGATGCAGTCTGACCAGTTAATCAGCAGCTCTAGTCAGGGTGTGCTAAACTGAAGTAGTGAGTCTTCAGCTGGGATTTGAAAGATGAGACTGAAGGGGCATCTCTTATAGTAGCAGGCAGACCATTTCACAGTTTAAGGGCCCTGTAACTAAAAGCTCGACCTCCCACTGTTATTTTATTAATCCTTGGAATCATAAGCAGACCGGCATCTTGAGATCTTAATGTGCACTCTGGTTTGTAAGTCATGGTAAATTCAAACAAGTAAGCCGAAGCTTGGCAATTTAATATATTAAAAGGAGGATTTTGAAATCTGCCCTAAACTTAACCGGGAGCCAGTGTAAGGATTTAAGAACTGGAGTTATGTGTTCGTATTTTCTTGTTCTTGTAATAATTCTTGCAGCAGCATTTTGGATTAACTGGAGGCTGTATAAAGAACAGTTTGAACATCCAGTGAACACCGCATTGCAGTAGTCAATCCTACTGGAAATAAATGCATGAATTAATTTCTCAGAATCCTGTTTATTTAGAAAGCGCCTTAATTTCCCAACATTTTTAAGATGGAAGAAACATAATTTGGAGAACTTTGTAATGTGCGTTTTAAATGGCATGCTACACTCAAAGATAACTCCTAGATTGAGGGCTGATTCAGTGAAATTAATGGTGATTCCAACTGAGTTAAATGATGACAAAATATTGTTGTGATCAGCGTCATCCACTCCAACAATTAACATCTCTGTTTAGTTTTAGTTTTAGTTGTTTAGTAGTGTAGTTGCCAGTCTGGGTAAGGGGGGTTTGGCCGTTACAAACTCTTAAGCTTTCATTTTAATTTCTCAGGTATGTGCATTTCAAAACCCTCTGAACTGAAAAATCATGTTGTGTTAAATGTTTACAGGCGTGTTTACCTTTCTGATTATTCTTTAGGTTCTTCACTGCATTGTTTCCAATTAGATATACAGCAGGGGTGGGCAACATCGGTCCTGGAGGGCCACAGTGGCTGCAGGTTTTCATTCCAACCCAATTGCTTACTTAGAAACGAATCCTTCATTGAATTTTATGGCTTGTTAGTCTACAATGTTGGGTTCTTATAGTGGAAACGTTTTCCTTTCCAAGGATATCGCCCAAATGATTTGAAGCCTAAAACGGATGATTTTTCTCTTAAGTGTCTTATTAAACCAAATATTGCATGATGAATCCAGAGAGGTGTAAATGGAAACAAGTTAGATGGAGAACTTCTGTCTCCTTTATCATTTACATCTTATTGCTAATAAGGAGCCATTAAAACAGAGAATGCAGCTGTTTAAGACTGAAATAAGCAATTAAGGGTGGGGATCCTTAATAAGTGAGACCACTAAAACCAAGCACCAAAATGTGACTTGAGCAATTAGTGCTTCATCAGCAATAATTGGCTTCTCATTAAGAAACTGGGTTGGAACAAAAACCTGCAGCCATTGTGTCCCTCCAGGACCGACCTTGTCCACCCCTACTCTATGGCATACTTTACAAAAATGTTATTTAAATTAAAACTGCACCTATGCCAGTGGCTGTGAGCAGAAGAACAGAGGGACTTATACAGCATACAGGCTTGGGTAGAATTGTGGCAGATGAAATTTAATTTCAGTAAATGTAAAGTATTACACATAGGAAGTGAAAATGTGAGGTTTGAATACACAATGGGATGTCTGAAAATTGAAAGCACACCTTATGAGAAGGACTTGGGAGTCATAGTGGACTTGACGCTATCAGTGGCCAGACAGAAGCCATTAAGAAGGCTAACAGAATGTCAGGTTATATAGCGCCTTGATGTCTGCAGTACAAGTCACAGGAGGTTCTGCTCAAACTTTATAACACACTGGTGAGGCCTCATCTGGAGTACTGGGTGCACTTTTGGTCTCCAGGCTACAAAAAAGAAAAAGTATTGCTAGCAAAGTCCAGAGAAGCGCGACTAGGCTGATTCCAGGGCTACAGGGAATGAGTTATGAAGAAAGATTAAAAGAGCTGAGCCTTTACAGTTGAAGCAAAAGAAGATTAAGAGGTGACATGATTGAAGTGTTTAAATTAGTCCAGTGGATCAAGACTGTGACTTTAAAATGAGTTATCGACTTCCAGATGGTGTTCAGAAGCCATTAAGAAGGCTAACAGAATGTCAGGTTATATAGCTCCTTGATGTGTGGAGTACAAGTCCAAGGAAGTTCTGCTCAAGCTTTATAACACACTGGTGAGGCCTCATCTGGAGTCCTGGGTGCAGCTTTGGTCTGCTGCAGGGAGAAGGACTCCCTGTTTCAGGAGACGTCCATCATGCTACGCCCCCGGTACCGGAAGTACTCCCAGTTTCGCCAATAAAAGCAAGTCGTCCAGCCAACTCCGGTGAGTCAGAGTCGGGAGGCAGAAGGCAAAGCTCACCTGGAGGGGGAAAGAGATTGGAAGATTGTGGATCAACCTGTATGTGAAGTATTTGTTAAAAATGAAAGCCTTTATTTTGCAACTGTGACTGAGTAGTGTGCTGTATTTGGGGTTTGGGGGCTCAGCAGTGCCCTCTGTCTTTTACAACATTTAAAGAGAATGTATTCTCTGAATTTTAAGGCTTTAGTTTTTGTTTTTTTTTTCGGGCCCCACTAGTTGTAGTTGTAAGGCCATGAGGTAGTTGCCTTTTTAAAATGATGAATATTAAGTCACTTTTTTTTGATGTAGATGAACATATTCCATGATTACGAAAAAAATAACTGGCTTCAAAAACACTGAATATATCCTTGAGCAGTATATAACATTAAATAATTTACAAATACTTCCTAAATTTCACTGTACAAAATATCACAAATAAATTGTTTCTTTTACACATATAAGTGGCCTGAGGTATTTTATTATGCAGTGCGCATTTTTTAAGAGCAGTAGTTGTAATAGTTATTCGGATCACAGACTCGCCAAGCAGCTTACATTGCTCACTGTGTCCCATTATTCATACAGTGGAAACACAAGCCCAAGGGCACCACTTATGAGAAGATGAAATGAGTTCAGGGGTGGCAGTTGAGGAATAAGGCGCACTGGCCAGCTGGCCGAGTTCTTCTCTTTTACTCTTGGGTTAACTTTCACTTTTCACACATATTGGTCTTTTTTGGTGTGCATGACTACATTCACAAAGTGTATAATTTCCATAAGCAGTTGTAATCAGTGCTGGAGAATGCTTGTCTCTATGAAGGGTAGAACACTTCATGTATACTGTAGTTTATTATAGGAATGAGTTCTAACGTTTGATATTCTGTACGTCTCGGAGAGCCCGTATTGGCATTTCTTTTCGGAGGTAAAGAATTTAGGGGTCATTATTGACTCTGACCTAAATTTTAAATCACAAATTAATCAGATTACTAGTACAGCATTTTTTCACTTAAGAAATATAGCAAAAGTTAGAGAATTGCTGAGAAATTAGTTCACACTTTTGTTTTCAGTCGGCTAGATTACTGTAATGCACTCCTCGCAGGACCATCTAAAAAAAGACGTCAATCGATTGCAACGAGTGCAGAATGCAGCTGACAGAATCTTAACTCGGAAAAGAAAATCCGAGCACATCACCCCAGTTCTGATGTCACTACACTGGTTACCGGTGTCATTTAGAATTGACTTTAAAATACTGCTTATGGTTTGTTTTGTCTCGGTAGAGTAATATATTGCTCTACTTTCCTCTATTATATTATTAATATGTAACCTTTGTCAGAATGCCTCAGATATCACAGACTTGCAACTGTTTATAAGGTATTATAGTATATAACTTACCCCACCTTCCCTCCTACATCTATAACCTCAGGCAATTCGGTGTAGTAAAAGACAAGCAGAAGTTAAGTTACAACTTAAACAATGTATTATTGATAATATTCATAAATAATAACAATATGCAAAGTACATTTGAATATTGGCAGCCATACAACCTGATTAAATGATGATGTGTAGTTTCAGGCGGCACACAGACTTGTTAGTTACTTAAAAATGTCTCTAGTTCATTTGTAGTCAGCTTTCAGCCACATGTCTGTTCAATATGGCTGTGCTTCCCATTGTGTTGTCCTTTCAGTTCATGGTATGATGGTCTTCATCAGTTGTTAGTAAGAGAGATGCTTCTTCATCATATGTTGGTTAGTAAGAGAGACAGAATGTGGTTGAACAAGCAGATTTATAGATTCTCTATCCATCCCCTAGAGCCAATAGGGTGTTGTGGTACTTAAAGGCTTCTGATACAAGCCAGTTCCAAACAGCCATACTTCAGACCAATAGGGGAATAGAACATCTTAAAACCTTCCACCCCCCAAACCCAACCCCAAGAACATATGATAGGCTGTCTGGCTTTCTTGCAGGGGTTGAAAGACTTTAGCAGAGAAATACTCACCAAACTGGTTAAAGGCACATCCACCCCATCTCTGTCATAAAATTCAAAGAGATCCATTCCTAAGGTGGGGTTGGGAAAGGGGGCAAACATGAATGCTTCTCACTAATGTAACACTAAATTACATTGTTTTGCCTAAATTACAAATAAAGACATATAAAATATTCATCAAGTTACATGCAAAATCTTACATCACAACATGGTTTACAAAGCCTTCAATCATCTGCTCCATCCTACATCTCTGAATGCCTGTCACCTTACACTCCAAATCGTAACCTTAGATCTTCAAATGAGGGTCTGGTTGGAATTCCAAGAGCTAAACTTAAACGAAGTGGTGAGGCGGCCTTCTGCTATTATGCACCTCAAATCTGGAATAGCTGACCGATAGAAATTTGCCAGGCTAATACAGTGGAGCACTTCAATAATGCTAAAGCCCCATTATTGTAACATGGCTTTCTCATAGCTTCATTTTAGTGTAACTATGATATTCTGTATATGCATTGAATTATCATTATCATTCATGGTGACTCCGTTCTAACCCCTACTTTCCCTACTGTTCTTTTTCTGGTTTTCTGTGATATCAATCTGTGCCCCCACCACCCGTGATGTCCCTCCATTGATGGATTGAAGACCAGAGGTCCACATGACCATGATCATCATCAAGTTCTTCCATGTAAAGCCTGAAAACCATGAGGACTGATTGAGATCACTGATGTTAGGTAGAATGCCTAGAGGGGGCTGGGTGGTCTCGTGACCTTTGAACCCTTGCAGATTTTTTTTTTTCTCCAGCCTTCTGGAGTTTTTTATTTGTTTTTTTTTTCTGTCTCCCTGGCCATTGGACCTTATCTTTTATTCTATGTTAATTAGTATTGCCTAATTTAATTTTTTTATATATTTTGTCTTTTTTTCTCTTTCTTCATCCTGTAAAGCACTTTGAGTTACATCATTTGTATCAAAACGTGCTCTAGAAATAAATGTTGTTGTTGTTTATAATATGAGAAATACACATCATGCCCTCTATCATGTTTGGGACAAAGACGCATTTCTCCTTGATTTGCCCCTCTGCTCCACAATTTAAAATTACGAATCAAACAACTCAGACATCGTGATTAAAGAGCACATTGCAGACTTTCATTTCAGCTGACATTTCTTTTTCTACCCGGTCCCCCCATTTCAGGGCACTATAATGTTTGTGACACAGCAATGGCAGGTCTATTAAAGCCGCCATATTTAGGACTTTGTCACATATCCCTCACATGCAATGACTGCTTGAAGTCTGCGATTCATAGATGTCACCAGGAGCTGAGGGTCTTCTCTGGTTCTTCTCTCTCTAATGCAGCCATCTTCAGCTCCTCTGTATGTTTCAGAGGGCTTGTCCCCTTAAGTTCTCTCTTCAGCATATGGAAGGCCTGCTCAACTGGATTTAAATTGGGTGACTGGCTTAGACATTCAAGAATGTTCCAGGTTTATAAATGTGATAAACTCCTCTGTTGTATCAGCATAATATTTGGCCCCTTATCTTGCTGTAGGATGAAATGTCATTCAGTGAATTTGGAGGCCTTTACTGGAAATTGAGCAGATCAGATGTTTCTGCACACATAAGAATTCATTGTGCCGTCAGCAGTTCCATCATCAATGAAGAGAAGTGTGCCAGGACCTGTGGCCACCACACATGCCCAAGCCATAACACCCCCAATACCACCATGTTTAACAGATGAGGTGGTCTGCTTTGGATCTTGGCCAGTTCCTTTTCATCTCCACACTTTGCTCTGCCATCACTCTGATGGGGTTCATGTGTGTCTCGTCTGTCCACAAGACCTTCCACCAGAATACTGCAGGCTCCTTTATGTCATTTTTCTGCAACTGTATTCTGGCCATCTTGTTTTTGTGACTAACTAGTGGTCTGCATCTTGTAGTGTAGCCTCTGTGTTTCTGTTCATGGAGTCTTCTCCTGATAGTCATCTCTGACACACACATTGGCCCCCTGTAGACTGTTTCTGATCTGTCAGACTGGTTTTGCGGGCTTTCTCTTGGCCACAGTGAGAATTCTTCTGTTCTCAGCAGTGGAGGTCTTCCTTGACCTACCAGTCCCTTTGTGATTACTGAGCCCACCAGTGTGTTCTTTCTTCTTCGTGATATTCCAGACAGTTGATTTTGGCCATTCTAAGGTTTTACTAATGTCTCCAATGGTTTTATTCTTGTTTTTCAGCCTCATAATGGCTTCTTTGACTTCCATTGGCACAGCTCCTGTCCTCATATTGAACAATGGCAGCTACAGACTCCAAAGGGTAGTAGCAGGCCAAGGTCTGTTAAGAAGCCATGAAACCAACCTGAAGAATCACAAATACCTGTGATACCAATGGTCCCAAACATTATGGTGCCCTGAAATGGGAGGACTGTATAGAAAAAGTGTAGAAAATGACCTCCATCCATCCATCCATCCATAGTCTCCCGCTTATCCGAGGTCGGGTCGCGGGGGCAGCAGCTTGAGCAGAGATGCCCAGACTTCCCTCTCCCCGGCCACTTCTTCTAGCTCTTCCGGGAGAATCCCAAGGTGTTCCCAGGCCAGTCGAGAGACATAGACCCTCCAGCGTGTCCTGGGTCTTCCCCGGGGCCTCCTCCCGGTTAGACGTGCCCGGAACACCTCACCAGGGAGGCGTCCAGGAGGCATCCTGATCAGATGCCCGAGCCACCTCATCTGACTCCTCTCGATGCGGAGGAGCAGCGGCTCTACTCTGAGCCCCTCCCGGATGACTGAGCTCCTCACCCTATCTTTAAGGGAAAGCCCAGACACCCTGCGGAGGAAATTCATTTCAGCCGCTTGTATTCGCGATCTCGTTCTTTCGGTCACTACCCATAGTTCATGACCATAGGTGAGGGTAGGAACATAGATCGACTGGTAAATTGAGAGCTTCGCCTTGCGGCTCAGCTCCTTTTTCACCACGACAGACCGATGCAGCGCCCACATTACTGCGGATGCCACACCGATCTGCCTGTCGATCTCAAGCTCCATTCTTTCCTCACTCGTGAACAAGACCACGAGATACTTGAACTCCTCCACTTGGGGCAGGATCTCGCTACCAACCCTGAGAGGGCACTCCACCCTTTTCCGGCTGAGGACCATGGTCTCGGATTTGGAGGTGCTGATTCTCATCCCAGCCGCTTCACACTCAGCTGCGAACTGATCCAGAGAGAGCTGAAGATCACGGCCTGATGAAGCAAACAGGACAACATCATCTGCAAAAAGCAGTGACCCAATCCTGAGCCCACCAAACCGGACCCCCTCAATGCCCTGGCTGCGCCTAGAACTTCTGTCCATAAAAGTTATGAACAGAATCGGTGACAAAGGGCAGCCCTGGCGGAGTCCAACTCTCACTGGAAACGGGTTCGACTTACTGCCGGAAATGCGGACCAAGCTCTGACACCGGTTGTACAGGGACCGAACAGCCCTTATCAGGGGGGCCGGTACCCCATACTCTCGGAGTACCCCCCACAGGATTCCTCGAGGGACACGGTCGAATGCCTTTTCCAAGTCCACAAAACACATGTAGACTGGTTGGGCAAACTCCCATGCACCCTCCAGGACCCTGCTAAGAGTATAGAGTTGGTCCACTGTTCCGCGACCAGGATGAAAACCACACTGTTCCTCCTGAATCCAAGGCTCGACTATCCGACAGACCCTCCTCTCCAGAACCCCTGAATAGACTTTTCCAGGGAGGCTGAGGAGTGTGATCCCTCTGTAGTTGGAACACACCCTCCGGTCCCCCTTCTTAAAGAGGGGGACCACCACCCCGGTCTGCCAATCCAGAGGCACTGTCCCTGATGTCCATGCGATGTTGCAGAGGCGTGTCAACCAAGACAGTCCTACAACATCCACAGCCTTGAGGAACTCCGGGCGTATCTCATCCACCCCCGGGGCCCTGCCACCAAGGAGTTTTTTGACCACCTCGGTGACCTCAGTCCCAGAGATGGGGGAGCCCACCTCTGAGTCCCCAGGCTCTGCTTCCTCATTGGAAGGTATGTTAATGGGATTGAGGAGGTCTTCGAAGTACTCCCCCCACCGACCCACAACGTCCTGAGTCGAGGTCAGCAGCGCACCATCCCCACCATATACAGTGTTGACACTGCACTGCTTCCACTTCCTGAGACGCCGGATGGTGGACCAGAATCTCCTCGAAGCCGTCCGAAAGTCGTTCTCCATGGCCTCCCCATACTCCTCCCACGCCCGAGTTTTTGCCTCAGCAACCACCAAAGCCGCATTCCGCTTGGCCTGCCGGTACCTATCAGCTGCCTCCAGGGTCCCACAGGACAAAAGGGTCCTGTAGGACTCCTTCTTCAGCTTGATGGCATCCTTCACCGCCGGTGTCCACCAACGGGTTCGGGGATTGCCGCCACGACAGGCACCGACCACCTTACGGCCACAGCTCCGGTCAGCCGCCTCAACAATAGAGGCACGGAACATGGCCCATTCGGACTCAATGTCCCCCACCTCCCTCGGGATGTGGTCGAAGTTCTGCCGGAGGTGGGAGTTGAAGCTACTTCTGACAGGGGGCTCTGCCAGACGTTCCCAGCAGACCCTCACAACACGTTTGGGCCTACCACGCCTGACCGGCATCCTCCCCCACCATTGAAGCCAACTCACCACCAGGTGGTGATCAGTTGACAGCTCCGCCCCTCTCTTCACCCGAGTGTCCAAGACATGTGGCCGCAAGTCCGACAACACGACCACAAAGTCGATCATCGAACTGAGGCCTAGGGTGTCCTGGTGCCAAGTGCACATATGAACACCCCTATGCTTGAACATGGTGTTCGTTATGGACAATCCGTGATGAGCACAGAAGTCCAATAACAAAACACCGCTCGGGTTCAGATCGGGGGGGCCATTCCTCCCAATCACGCCCTTCCAGGTCTCACTGTCATTGCCCACGTGAGCATTGAAGTCTCCCAGCAGAACGAGGGAGTCCCCAGAAGGTATGACCTCTAGCACCCCCTCCAGGGACTCCAAAAAGGGTGGGTACTCCGAACTGCTGTTCGGTGCATACGCACAAACAACAGTTAGGTCCCGTCCCCCCACCCGAAGGCGAAGGGAGGCTACCCTCTCGTCCACCGGGGTAAACCCAAATGTACAGGCTCCAAGTCGGGGGGCAATAAGTATACCCACACCCGCTCGGCGCCTCTCACCGGGGGCAACTCCAGAGTGGTACAGAGTCCAGCCCCTCTCAAGGAGATTGGTTCCAGAGTCCAAGCTGTGCGTCGAGGTGAGTCCGACTATATCTAGCCGGAACCTCTCAACTTCGCGCACTAGCTCAGGCTCCTTCCCCTTCAGAGAGGTGACATTCCACGTCCCAAGAGCCATCTTCTGTAGCCGAGGATCGGACCGCCAAGGTCACCGCCTTCGGCCACCACCCAACTCACACTGCACCCGACCTCCTTGGCCCCTCCCATATGTGGTGAGCCCATGGGAAGGGGGACCCACGTTGCCTCTTCGGGCTGTGCCCAGCCGAGCCCCATGGGTGCAAGCCCGGCCACCAGGCGCTCACCATCGAGCCCCACCTGCAGGCCTGGCTCCAGAGGGGGGCCCCGGTGACCCGCGTCCGGGCAAGGAAAAACGCCGTCCAAAATTGTTTTTCATTATAGGAGGTTTGTTTAACCGCTCTTTGTCTCATCCCTCACCTAGAACCAGTTTGCCTTGGGTGGCCCTACCAGGGGCATAAAGCCCCGGACAACAGAGCTCCTAGGATCATTGGGACACGCAAACCCCTCCACCACGATAAGGTGGCGGTTAAAGGAGGGGAGAAAATGACCTGAATGTCTCCAAATCCCCTTAAATGAAAGTCTGCCATGTGCACTTTAATCTTTAAGTTTAATCTTTAATCTTTAAATCTTTAAACTTTAAGTCTGAATTGCTTAATATGTCATTTTAAACTGTGGGGCAGAGGGGAAAATCAAGGAGAAATGTGTCTTTGTCCCAAACATGATGGAAGGCACTGTATATACTGCAAATCCAAAACATTACAAAAATCCTTCATCTAAAACATAATCCTCATTAATGCCTCTATCTTTATTATCTATATCGTTGTTTTTGTACATGCTTTCACAGGCATGCAGGCACATAGGGGACAGCTAAAGGGCTCCAGTAACGGTAATACCCTGCCACTCCAGGGGATGGCGCTGTGTACTAATGTCTCTTTCTCCCTCTGCAGACTGAATGATTGACAGCTTCACCATCACTGATGTCACTTCCAGTCTCCGCCCATCTGGAACCACCTCTACCTGCTGGAAGTCCTCAAAGCCAGAAGATCTGCCATCTTAGTGTAGTCAAGATTTAGAATTGCACCTGAAAACACAGCTTCCATCCATCCATTTTCCAAACCGCTGAATCCGAACACAGGGTCTGCTGGAGCCAATCCCAGCCAACACAGGGCACAAGGCAGGAACCAATCCTGGGCAGGGTGCCAACCCACCGCGGGACACACACAAACACACCCACACACCAAGCACACACTAGGGCCAATTTAGAATCGCCAATCCACCTAACCTGCATGTCTTTGGACTGTGGGAGGAAACCGGAACGCCCGGAGGAAACCCACACAGACACGGGGAGAACATACAAACTCCACGCAGGGAGGACCTGGGAAGCGAACCCAGGTCCCCAGGTCTCCCAACTGCGAGGCAGCAGCGCTACCCACTGCGCCACCGTGCCGCCCAAAACCCAGCTTGTTTAATACATTTATTTTCATTTCAGTTAGACGGGGTTTGCCCTTGGGTGCCCCATACTTTTGTGCTGTCTTGTCTATTCTCTTATAATGCATAATGCAAGAGCCATTTGCCAGTTATTTAGGTCATGTTAAGTTAATAGAAGTATCTTCTTCATTATACACATAGTACTATGGTGTACCGTGTTAGCCATTATGAATGCAGTGAAAAGTCAAGTAAAATTACACCTTTTATCGGCTAACTAGAAAGGGTCTGAGTTTTCTCGAAAGCTTGTATATTGTAATCTTTTTTAGTTAACCAATAAAAGGTGTCATTTTACTTGACTTTTCACTAGTTATCCACATTAATTGTCTGCCTATATATTAGTGCATAGTCTATAGGAGGTTCTTATAACCCCCACAAGTTGAATTGAACTGGTATTGCTAATAAGGCGCTATATAGGCGCCCGACACAGACTGACAATGGAGGCACATGTACAAACCAAAGCAAAAGATTTTATTTTGCTTCTTCACCCGTGGGTCACATCTTCCCCGTGTCCCACAGTCACTACACAGTCCCAAAAGCACAAAGCAAAACACCACCACTCTTCTTCCTCCACTTCTCCCAGGCAGCTTTGTCCTCCTCCTCTTCCTCCTCCTCCCAACTCTGGCACCTAGAGTACAGTAGTGGCTGCAGGCTCCTCTTATAACACCCCCGGAAGTGCTCCAGGTGCTCCTTGACCTACTTCAGGCTGCACTTCCAGGTGTGACTGCATCACAGTCCACACGGGCTCAGGAAGCCATGCAGCTCCCCCTGGCGGTGGCCACGGAGCCCAACAGGACTGCGCTCTGGTGTTCCATGATTGTGGCCCTGATGCAACCCAGGGGAGCTGCCACCAAGCGTTCCGGAGGACGTTGTGTGCAGCCCATGTCTGTTCCCCCGGATTCAGTGCAAAAGGGGTGTCATGGGTCCCGGCTGTCCGCCCGCCACAGCATATTCTATTTCTTGTCCGTCTGACCATAGATTAGTCTCAGTTAGTGACCTGTCTTACCACAGGTAAGGCGTGGAAGGCACACGGCCTTAACGTGCTCGGTTGTATGTGCAGAGCTGTACGTTTAGAACGTACTGAATGTGAAGTAGAGCATAGAGACATAACTTATCCTTAAGTATAGAAACAATTGAAGTTTAAGAAGAAAAAACATTTTTCCTTTTTTGAATTTCTCGTATAGGAAGTATAGGGAAAGTATTGTAATCGTCCATAGATTCGATGTCGAGATTTTGATGAATCTCAATGTTTTAGACCTCCCTAAATCCGAAAAATACCATTTTTGGAATTATGTCTGAGTGTCTGTCTGTGTGTGTGTATGTAAAGATGATAACTTGAGTACGCTTTCACTTCGGTCAACCAAATTTTGCATACAAGTATTAGGTGCAAAATGTAGGTTTCTATCAACTTTGGGGCTATTTCTGCTAACCAGAAGTGGTACTTTACCTTTTATTCATGCAGCTGCATAGTCCGATTTACTCAACTTTACTTGTATAATAATTATTCAATATATTATTAATTTGATTTGTTGTTGATGGTTCTTTAATGTACATAATATAAAAATACAATCATTGTCTTGCAGTTTAATCCTCAAATATCCATCCCCATATCTGAGTATACGACAAAGTCTACAGGAGACCACTCCCGATTTAATTTTAATTTACTGGGTTTTTTTTTTTTTGACCAGTTGGCACCCCAAAGAGCCAGCTTTGTCCTACACCATCATTTTGCCCCGCTAAAACACTAAGGTCTGTGTGTTCAGTCTCTCTCAGCCTCCTGATTGGTCAATTTGGCTTTGCTGTTATTGATTAGTTTGGCTTTGGTGACGTGATTGAAAAAGGAAGTGTTAGTGTGTGCTGCACAAGGAGGAGTAAAGGTGTAAGAGACACCTTCAAAGATTGCAGCTATAAAACTGGTATGATAGTGCCCGGACACCACCAGTCAGAAACCACTTCTTTATAAAAGACACACGTTTATTAAACATTAAATAAACACTTCCACCACTACACACAAAGCACAAAGCAATAATCACCCCAATATCTCAGTCCTTTGCCGCCTCTATCCTCCTCCAGGGAGCTTCGTCCTACTCCCACTCCCGACTCTCCTGGATGTGCTCCAGGTGGCTAATGACGTCCATTCGGCAGCACTTCCTGGTGTGGTGGAAGTGCTGCCCTTTGCCCCGGAAACACTCCGGACTTTCCTGGCAGATTCCTCCGCCATCTTGCCGAGTGTGGCGGAAGTAAACATATCCGGGTCCCACGAGGTTTATAGCGCCCCCAGGCGGTGGCCACGGGTCCCATCAAGTCCAACAGGTCTTTCTTCTTTCCCGTGGTCCTCTCCTGCTCCATGGCGGTTGTGCCCTCGTGGCCTGGAAGCTATTCCCGCCACCTTCCGGTCCTTTCTGGCGTCCCGGCCAGGTAATCATCCTGGCCACCTGTGACACTGGACAGGAGGTCTTTATGGGAACGAGCTGGAGAGAGGGTGCGCCGGTGAAGAGATGTTCACAGACACGGCGAATACAGAGGAAAGGAGCTGAAGATACACGGAGAACCAGAGTTACTGTAGCAAATGTTTTAAATTATTCTATTACATGTCTCTGGTAATTAACACTTTATTAAGTTTGTAATTGCTCTTTACCAGTTGTAAAATGACACAAAGAACACAGATAAAGATATGGGGTACCACCTTAGTAACCCTGTATAATCTGACAGTTTGAGTTGAGTAAACATGCAATTAGCTGCAGTGTTGTCTTTCTTCTTCTTCTTTCGGCTGCTGCTGTTAGGGGTTGCCAGAGCGGATCATCTTCTAAAATGACACAAATAACACAGATAAAGATTTGGGGTACCACTTTAGTAACCCTGTATAATTTGACAGTTGGATTTGAGTAAACATGCAGTTAGCTGTGGTGTTGTCTTTACAGACATGAGTCCATACAGAACCAAAGTAGGTAACTGGTTTGCTGGTTTATGAAGGAAGATGGCAGGAAGAGGCAGGTCCAGAATGACAGACACCGAAGATCACGTCCACAATGGTCGAGATCAGAGAACAGTGTCAACCCCTGGCCTGGTGGTGTAATTACATCCATGCATACGCGCGTGACATAGTGAACTTCTCACAAGCTTTATGAACTAAATTTATTTGGTTTGAATCGTTGTACAGCTTACATTTCGACTGAAAAGGATTAGGAATTGTCGTTAGCTATTCAGCTTTCAAACCAAGATCTCATCTGTTGTTACCCAGCAGCTATGCATAATGTAGCTGCTGTCAGGGGTAGTGAAGCGAAAAAAGAAAACCAAAGTGAGAGTCAAAAGAAAAACCTAAGAATATTAGAAACTTACAGAAATTGAAAGTTAATCCATCAACACACATCGATATCTCAAATGCGCCAATAGCCTCTGGGCAATATTGAACTGTTTTGTAAAATATCTGAGACATAGTTGCAAGCCGCTCAGAGCACACTTTGCTTTTTCACTTGTATACATGAGCCCTCTTTTATCTCTTCTGGATATCGTTACGTTTCACAGCCTTATGTTCTTCATATGCAGAAATATGTCCTGCTGTAATTTATAATGCAATATCATTTAGCGAGAAAGGAACTCCATAGCACAGTCCTTAGTGGTACTGCTGCTTCATGGATCTAATGCTCTAGGTCCAGATCCTGCACATGGTCATTGTATGTGTGCAGTTTTCCTTACCCCCATGTTTATGTAAGTGTTCTGCTTATCTATCCATGTGTTATCATGTAAGGCTCTTAGGGTGACCCTATTCTTATTTTCAGTCTTACATAGACCAGAATAGAGTGCCTTAAACCCCCACTATACTCCTCGTATTTTTACTCATACCAGTTTGTCACAAAGATGCACATGAGAACTTATGCAAAAGTATTCAATTGACTTGAAAGTCATTATAATTTTCTGCCTGGTAAAAGATTTGTCCACATATTTATCAATTCAATTATTTTTAACATGAACTTTAATGATGTAACAATCCATTTCCAAAGTCCAAATAAATAATTTTCTGTAGATATTTAACTGAAGAAGAAAAACTCCAAAGTGTTTGCATAAGTATTCAAGCTTTGTCAAGAACCCTATTGCTACAATAACAGCCTTCAATCTTTTAGCATAAATATGTCCCAGTTTTGCACATTGTTCAGGAGTGATACTTCCCCATTCTTCTTGTGAGAATTTCTAGAGACCCTCAAAATTGGTGGGATGGCTCCTCTGGACAGCAGTTTTCAAATAGTGCCACAGATTGTCAATTGGGTTAAGGCTAGGGCTTTGACTTGGCCATTCTAAAACATTCCCCTTTCTGTTTCTGAGCCACTCCAGTGTCGCTTTGGCCTCATACTGTGGGGTCCTTGTCATGTTGAAAGATGAATCTTCTCCGGAGCCGTAGGTTCATAGAAGACTGGAACAAGTTCTCCGGCAATATTTCACTGCTATTTTTGTCCATCCATTGTCCCTTCAACTCTGACAAGATTCCCAGTCCCAGCATCCCCATAGCCTGAAGATGCCTCCACCATACAGTCATATGAAAAAGTTTCGGAACCACTCTTAATTCTTTGGATTTTTGCTTATCATTGGCTGAGCTTCCAAAGTAGCAACTTCCTTTTAATATATGACATGCCTTATGGGAACAGTAATATTTCAGCAGTGACATTAAGTTTATTGGATTAACAGAAAATATGCAATATGCATCATAACAAAATTAGACAGGTGCATAAATGTGGGCACCCCAACAGAGATATGACATCAATACTTAGTTGAGCCTCCTTTTGCAAATCTAACAGCCTCTAGACGTTGTCCTCCTATAGACTTTGATGAGTGTCTGGATTCTGGATGGAGGTATTTCTGACCATTCTTCATACAAAATCTCTCCAGCTCAGTTCAATTTGATGGACAGCCTGCTTCCAATCATCCCATAGATTTTCAATGATATTCAAGTCAGGGGACTGTGACGGCCATTCCAGAACATTGTACTTCTCCCTCTGCATGAATGCCTTTGTAGATTTCCAACTGTGTTTTGGGTCATTGTCTTGTTGGAATATCCAACCCCTGCGTCACTTCAACTTTGTGACTGATGCTTGAACATTATCCTGAAGAATTTGTTGATATTGGTTTGAATTCATCTGACCCTCGAATTTAACAAGGGCCCCAGTCCCTGAACTAGCCACACAGCCCCACAGCATGATGGAACCTCCACCAAATTTGATAGTAGGTAGCAGGTGTTTTTCTTGGAATGCGGTGTTCTTCTTCCACCATGCAAAGCGCTTTTTGTTCTGATCAAATAACTCAATTTTTGTCTCATCAGTTCAAAGCACTTTGTTCCAAAATGAATCTGGCTTGTCTAAATGAGCATTTGCATACAACAAGCGACTCTGTTTGTGACGTGAGTGCAGAAAGGGCTTCTTTCTCATCACCCTGCCATACAGATGTTCTTTCTGCAAATTGCACTGAATTGTAGAACAATGAACAGATACACCATCTGCAGCCAGATGTTCTTGCAGGTCTTTGGAGGTGATCTGTGGGTTGTCTGTCACCATTCTCACAATCCTGCTCATATGCCGCTCCTGTATTTTTCTTGGCCTGCCAGACCTGCTGGGTTTAACAGCAACTGTGCCTGTGGCCTTCCATTTCCTGATTCTATTCCTTACAGTTACAGAAACTGACAGTTTAAACCTCTGAGATGGCTTTTTGTAGCCTTCCCCTAAACCAGGAAACTCAACAATCTTTGTTTTCAGATCTTTTGAGAGTTGCTTTGAGGATCCCATACTGTCACTCTTCAGAGGAGAGTCAAAGGGAAGCACAACTTGGAATTGGCCACTTTAAATACCTTTATATCTCATGATTGGACACACCTGTCTATGAAGTTCAAGGCTTAACGAGCTCATCCAACCAATTTGGTGTTGCAAGTAATCAGCTTTGAGCAGTGACAGGCATTCAAATCTGAAAAATTACAATGGGACCCACATTTGTGCACAGCCATTTGATTTAATTTCATACAACTAAATACTGCTTCACTAAAAATCTTTGTTCGGAAAACACCGCAGGACTCAGATGTTCCTAGGAAATGAAAAACATACCACTGTTGTCTTTTTTGTTGAAAGGAGAGTCAATTATTATGCAGGCTGAGAGGGGTTCACATACTTTTTCATATGACTGTATTTCACTGCAGGTGTGGAGTTTCTTCAGACATGGCCAGTGTTAGTTTTATGGCACACATTCCTCTTTGAAGTCGGGCCAAAAAGTTCTATTTTGGTCTCATCTGACCATAAAACCTTCTCCCACGTCCTAACTGGGTCTTTGCCATTCTTTGTAGCAAATGCGATACGTGCTTTTATGTGGACCTCCTTAAGGAATGGCTTCTTTCTTGCTGCCCTCCCGTAGAGCTCTTGAAATTGTGGACCCTTGCACCTTCACTCCAGTTTCAGCCAAACAGCATCACAGACTTGTGAGAGTGACGGTTGGATTTTTAGTGGCCTCTCTCACCAGTCAACGTCTCGCTTTGATGTTTAGTTTTTTGGGACGGCCTTTTCTAGTCAGAGTCTAGGTGTTGTGATGGACCTTCCACTTCCTGATGATGGATCCAGCAGCACCTAACGGGACATTCAAACCCTTTGATATTTTTTTGTAGCCATTTCCTGCCTTGTGCATTTCAATGACTTTGTTCCTCACATCAGATGAAGGCTCCTTTGTCTTCACTTGTGCAGTGATTGTCCAACAAAGACTTTGGCCTTACAAACGGGGCTTTAATATGCAGAGATATAGAAAGGACTCACATGTAGGACCACATTATGTTTTATTATGCCTGCCACAGTTGTGTTGTCTGTGTTTCTTTTGTCATTTGTGTAAACCTTGAGTCTCCAAAGCACAGAGGTTTAAATACTTAGGTAAACACTCACTTTGGAGTTTTCCTTTTTCAATTAGATATCAACAAAAAACGGTTTATTTGGACTTTGGAAATGTATTGTTACAGCATAAGAGTTCACATTAAAAATACTGAATGGATAAACGTGTACTAATATTTTGTCATGCAGAAAATTATTGAATACTTTTGCATGCCACTGTTTATAATCTCAGGCACCACGATAGAGAACCTGTGTTGTCACGGTAGGGTCACCCTATTTTCCTTTTTACACTCTTTACTATTGTGAGTGCCATAGAGGACAGACGGGCATCCTGGTTGGACAATGGTTTGACCTCTGGAAAAAATGGAATGTGCCAGGGGATGGACAAGCAGAAGCCGAAGGCCAGGAGCAGTTCCAATCCCTACACATTAGATGGCAGTGGTCAGCTGGAGGCTTCCCAGCTTGGACACCCGCATGGTTTCATGGAAACTAGAGTCCAGAAGTACAGGGTCTGTCAGGGTCTTTGGGTGCTGCTGTTGGGGGGAGGACTATCATGGTTCCCAAGCAACCCGGAAGTACTCCACACAAGGCATGCCGGGTCATAGGAAGCCATTCCAGGTCCAGCCTAAAAGGAGCCTGCTGCCTTACCTTGGGGAGTCAGAGTTGGTAGGCAGCAGGTGACACTCAACTGGAGGTGGAAGGAGAAGAAAAGAGTCATTGCTTTGTATGACTATTGTCTATACTTAATGGTATTTGGTGCTTAGTGGATTAAAATCCATTATGTGAACCTGTGACTGTGTTGGACCTTATTGGGTCTGGAGTTTGGGGCTTTGTGGTGCCCTCTACTGGTTACACTATTTAGCCCTGAATAGAAAGTCTCAAACATTCCATAGAAATACTGGTAATGAACAGAAAGTATTTTTACTTTCTTAAAAAGTTTCCTTTTTCATGTATTTAACATTAATTGACTGACTAATTGATCAATCATTAAGGACACCAGATGTAACCGAGTTTTGGCAGAGAGAGAAACGATAACTGCAGCAAATCAAAAGAGATGGGAAAAAGAACAAATCCCAGAAAGCCATCTAGAAAAGAGAACTCAATAATATTAATGAGTGTTACATGGAAAGGCGCTATATAAATAAAATGTATTATTATGTATTATTATTATTATTATTACATGTTTTTCATTACAGGTAAGTTAACTGATTGTTGTTATATGAGCTTCTTGGTGACCTTAATTTTAATTTGTTTCTGCTTTCCCAACATTACATTAGACATTACATTGTTCCATTGAATGAGAATGCCAACTGGATCCCAGCTCTTCTCGTCCAACATTAGTTCTTGACTTCACAAATGCTCTTTTGGCAGAATGGGGACAGATTTCCTTAGCCACACTCTGAAATCTTGTGGAAAGAGTTCCCAGAAGGGTGAAAGTTCTTAGAGCTTTAAAGAGAAGGACAACTCCATATTAATCCTGATGTTTTGGAATGGAATATCCAAGAAGTCCATATACAGACAGGTCTTTAAGAATATGGACAGTGACAGAATTTTCATAATTTTGGCTCTGTGCGCCATCACAATGGATTAGAAATGAAGCAATCAAGATGTGATTGAAGTGTAGACTTGCAGTTATAATTCAATGGGTTTAATAAAAACATTGTATGAGCCTTTTAGAAAAGACAGCCATATGTATACATGACCCATCATTGTCAGGGGCTCAAAAGTACTTGGGCAAATTAACATAATCATAAATATAATAAACATTTTCAATATTTGTTTCAAAGTCCCTACCAGTCAACGACTGCCTGAAGTCTGAACCCATGGCCTTCTCCTACTGCTGGTTTTCCAGTCCAGTGATGCTTTGCCAGGCCTTTTACTGCCGCTGTCTTCAAGTGCTGCTTGTTCGTTGGACTCTCCGCCTTCAGTTTTGTCTTCAGTAAGTCAAACGCATGTCCAGTTGTGTTGAGGTCAGTTGATTGACTTGGCCATTGAAGAATATTCTTCTACTTTACCTTGAAAAGCCCTTGGTTTTCTGTCGCTGTATGTTTTGGCTCATTGTCCATCTGTTCTGTGAAGCGTCGTCCTATAAGTTGTGCAGCATTTGGCTGAATCTGAGCAGACAGTATAGCACCCTGCACACTTCAGAATTCATCCTGCTACTTCTTCCAGCAGTCACATCATCAATAAACACCAGTGACTGACTTCCACTGGCAGCCATGCATGCCGATGCCATTAGATGGCCTGCGCCATATCTCAGAGATGATGTGGTATGCTACAGATCATGAGCAATTCCTTCTCTTCTCCATACTCTTCTCTTTCCATCATTCAGGTATGTATTAATCTTAATTTCATTTGTCCAAAAAAAAAACTGTCCCACAACTGAACTGATTTTATAAAAATATTTTCTGGCAAAGTCTAATCTGTCCTTCCTATGCTTGAGGCTTACCAGTGGTTTGCACCTTGTGGTAAGTCCTCTATCTTTATTTTCATGAAGTCTTCTCTTGATTGTAGACTTTGTCAATGACAGGCCTACCTCGTGAGAGTGGTCTTGGTTTGGCTAAATGTCATGAAGGGGGTCTTCTTCACCAAGGACAGAATTCTGCAATCATCCAACACAGTTGTCTTCCATGGTTGTCCAGGCATTCTGGAGTTGCTGAGTTCACCAGTGTGTGTTCTTTCTTTTTAATGGTTGATTTGACCACTGCTGGTAGCTTTGCTGTCCCTCAGATGGGTTTGTTTTGTTTTCCCTGCCTAATAGATAGATAGATAGATAGATAGATAGATAGATAGATAGATAGATAGATAGATAGATAGATAGATAGATAGATAGATAGATAGATAGATAGATAGATAGATAGATAGATAGATAGATAGATAGATAGATAGATAGATATTTTATTAATCCCAATGGGAAATTCACATTCTCCAGCAGCAGCATACTGATACAATAAACAATATTAAATTAAAGATTGATGATAATGCAGGTAAAAAACAGACAATAACTATGTATAATGTTAACGTTTACCCCCCTGGGTGGAATTGAAGAGTTGCATAGTTTGAGGGAGGAACGATCTCTTCAATCTGTCAGTGGAGCAGGACAGTGACAGCAGTCTGTCACTGAAGCTGCTCCTCTGTCTGGAGATGATACTATTTAGTGGATGCAGTGGATTCTCCATAATTGATAGGAGCCTGCTGAGCGCCCTTCACTCTGCCACAGATGTTAGACTGTCTAGCTCCATGCCAACAATAGAGCCTGCCTTCCTCACCAGTTTGTCCAGGGGTGAGGCGTCCTTCTTCTTAATGCTGCCTCCCCAGCACACCACCGCATAGAAGAGGGCGCTCGCCACAACCGTCTGATAGAACATCTGCAGCATCTTATTGCAGATGTTGAAGGACGCCAGCCTTCTAAGGAAGTATAGTCGGCTCTGTCCTTTCTTGCACAGCGCATCAGTATTGGCAGTCCAGTCTAATTTATCATCCAGCTGCACTCCCAGATATTTATAGGTCTGCACCATCTGCACACAGTCACCTCTGATGATCATGGGGTCCATGAGGGGTCTGGGCCTCCTAAAATCCACCACCAGCTCCTTGGTTTTGCTGGTGTTCAGATGTAGGTGGTTTGAGTCGCACCATTTAACAAAGTCATTGATTAGGTCCCTATACTCCTCCTCCTGCCCACTCCTGATGCAGCCCACGATAGCAGTGTCATCAGTGAACATTTGCACGTGGCAGGACTCCGAGTTGTATTGGAAGTCCGATGTATATAGGCTGAACAGGACCGGAGAAAGTACAGTCCCCTGTGGCGCTCCTGTGTTGCTGACCAGAATGTCAGACGTGCAGTTCCCAAGACGCACATACTGAGGCTTTAAGATAGTCCACGATCCATGCCACCAGGTATGAACCAACTCCCATCTCTGTCAGCTTGTCCCTAAGGAGCAGAGGTTGGATTGTGTTGAAGGCGCTAGAGAAGTCTAGAAACATAATTCTTACAGCACCACTGCCTCTGTCTAAGTGGGAGAGGGATTGGTGTAGCATATAGATGATGGCATCCTCCGCTCCCACCTTCTCCTGATTTGCAAACTGCAGAGGGTCAAGGGCGTGTTGAACCTGTGGCCTAATGATGGCCTGTTTTTACTTGCATGGACAGCTCTTTGGACCTCACATTGAGAGATCAAAGCGACTGCTTCAAATGCAAAGTCCACACTTGGAATCAACTCCAGACCTTCCATCTGCTTAATAGTTAATGAAATAATGAGGGACTTGCTGACACCTGAATGTGGAAGAGCTTGTCCAAATACTTATGAGCCCCTAGAAATGGTGGCACCATGCATGTATAAAAATAGTCGTCATTCCTAAACAACTCATATAATGTTTCTGTTCAACTCTTTGAATGAATGCGGAAAGCCTAAACTACAATTATGTAATGATTTCTTAATTTCAAATCCATTGTGGTGGCATATAGAGAATTGTGTCACTGTCTTTAGGTAGGTATTTGTGTCCATAAATACCTATGGACCTAACTGTACTTGTAATGGTCACAAATATTTGGCCATATAGTGTGGGATTTAAATTCAGCAGAACAGGAGTGGGCAGAATAAAACTTGGTTCTGTATGAGGAGAAGGAATGAAACTTTTACAAATTAGGTAGAAGTGAATTTAACATAAACCAGCTCAGACCTGTTCTCTGTTTTCAGGTTCAAGAGAGAAACCAGAACAGGACAATATGTTTTAGCACTCAGGTGGAGTAGGACAAAAAGTTT
This sequence comes from Erpetoichthys calabaricus, assembly GCF_900747795.2. Classification (NCBI taxonomy): domain Eukaryota; kingdom Metazoa; phylum Chordata; class Cladistia; order Polypteriformes; family Polypteridae; genus Erpetoichthys; species Erpetoichthys calabaricus. Next base: position 186,603,698 of record NC_041400.2, read on the forward strand.
CTGTTAGGAAATGTCTGGGCTTGCGAGTGTCCTGGATTAAAAACAAGATCCAGGCCTTTAATGACCTCTTGGGCACAGCCATCAGCAGTGTGTCTATCTGTGGAGAGAGTGCCGACCTTGTCGAGAGGTGTACTTATCATTCATGTGTCTGGTGACTCTTCCTATGAAGTCAGTAGACAGACTGGGAGAGCATGGGGGGGTCATGAGGTCGCTGGAAAGGGGTGTGTGGCGCTCCTGCTAAAGGACGAAGGTCCAAGTCTTTAGAGTCCTGGTGCTTCCTGTAATGCTATATGGTTGTGAAACATGGACGCTATCTAGTGACCTGAGACGAAGACTGGACTCCTTTGGTACTGTGTCTCTTTGGAGAATCCTTGGGTACCGCTAGTTTGACTTTGCGTTGCTCATGGAGTCCCGAATGAGGCATATGACCTGCATTGTGAGGGAGCATCGGTTACAGCACTATGGCCATGTGGCTGATCTTCATTGTTCAGGAGAGTGGCTGAACCAAGACAAGAGGACGTCCAAAAAACACCTGGCTTTGGCAGATGCATGGGCATTTCCAAAGGTTGGGACTGAACTCTGTGTCGGCCTGGGGGGTTGCCAACCAGAATCCCGTGCTGTTTCCTCGTATGGTGGGCTGTACCAGTGCATGCTCCCCAACCTGACCTGACTTGACCTGAAATGAGGTGACATCTTGACAAAGTGACTCACATGCATCTCTCTAATTCAGGGACAAAGACATACAGTGGATTCTGAAAGTTTTGCAGCCGCTTCACTTTCTGCACACTTTATTATGCTGTAGATTTAATTCAAATAGATAAATTTGACATTTTTTCTCATCACCCTATACTCAATAAACCAAAATGACACATAATGATGTATTTTCAGAAGGTCACTTCAAATTAAATCTGCAACACAGTAAAATAAGCAGACAGTGAGGGGGTCTCAGTACTTTCAGAATCCACAGCATATTCACAAGGAAGTTTACCGATCCAGTTGATTTCTAAATGTAGTAGAGTCTTTAATGAGCAGATTCATTCATTATTGGCTTATTGTGAGTTCTGTGGCTTGTGCTGACCTGTAAGCCAATTCTTTATAAGGGTATGTTTTGAATATGGGAAAAAAGTTCCCAAAGTTAATAATAGTTTATAATCCATCAAGTTTTGTTTATGAAGAAACCTGATTGTGATCTGTTCTTACCATCCAAGAAGCTGAAACAGAGACACTTTTCTTCTTAATTCAATCAATCATTTCATACAAGTTTCTTCAATGATTCTTTCCTCTTTATTTAGTTTACGGAGCTCTACAATTCATAATCTGAAATACAGCTTTCTCTTTCCACACGGTGGCAGCAAAAGCTCTCTTAATTGTGAAGAGAAACTCAAGGACACTTTATTAAGTTTAGTCAAGTACTTAGTCAAGCAGGCAGTGCCACCTAGTGGCTACAGATTTGAACTGGAAATTCTGAAGAGGTATGTGCAGTGCCCACTGCTGCCCTGCTGTGTGAGCGTCAGTAAGTCATTTCATATAACTGTGCTGGAATTTAAGAAATGCTTCTGTAGTTCTACAGCACGTGTAACAAACCTGGGAGTGACAGGTGCCATAGATGGCCATTAATTTATAATAGCGGTAGGTGCCATAGATGGCCATTCATTTATTATAAGGGAGCTCACATTTTTCTGTTCAACAATGTATATCTGAAACAAATCCTCAGATTTTCACTTTTCACTGTCTTCCTATACAATTATTTCCATATGTTTAATACAATTCAACAGAAACATTCTTGCTATCCTTGCATACAGTTCATTGGTACCAACTTAGTTATAACTCCATTTCAAAATAAGTTGGGACAGAATGGAAAAATAAAAAGTAGTGATTTGTAAGTTCCATTCATCGTGTACAATATTGAAAACACTGCAATACCACATTATTTGATGTTTTACCTTGTAAATTATTGTTTTTTTTCTTTAATATGAACTTGTGTCAAATCTGTAACACGCTCCAAAGATATTAGGCCAGCCAAGCATTTCCAAATGTGTCACATCACCATTATTTTCTTCCTCTTCTTCTTTCAGCTTCTCCCATTTAGGTGTCTCATCAGTGGATCATTCTTCTCCATCTATCCCCGTCTTTTCTCATTTTCTGCCACACCGACTGCCTTCTTGTCCTCCCTCATCACATCCATAAACCTCTTCTTTAGCCTTCTCTTCTCCTCTTGCCTGGCAGTTCCATCCTGAACATTCATTTCCTGCTAAACCCCTCATCTCTCCTCAATCTGGCCTCTTTCACTTGGTCACCAAGCTGTCATACCTGTGTTGTCCTTTGTCATGCACGTGCACATGGGCTCCAATAAATGTGTTTTTCAGCTGGACCAGGGGTTGACGCTGTACTCTAACACTTTCTCCTCTTTTCCTTCATAGACCATCAGAAGAACCTGACTCCTAAAATCATCACTTCTGGTTCTGGTCTCCATGAACCCTCCTCTTTCTGTCTGCCAAATATATGACAGCCACGTTTTCTGTTTCACCTCAGTTTTGTTTTGAACTTGTGTCTGTATGGAACTATCAATAATGTTGCCTGATTACCAAGTATATGGGGTGGCATCCCCAACTGTTAATTATATGTTGTATCTATATTTTACACCCTCTAATATCCTCATTCCTAATCCTATCTACTCACGTTACTCCAAGCGAAAATCGTAGCAACTTCAACTCTACCACTTCCAGCTCTGCCTCCTGTCTTCTTGTTATTGTGACCATCTCCAACCCCTATAACATAGCTGGTCTCACTACCATCCTGTAGACCTTCCCTTTCACTCTTGCTGATACCCGTCTGTCACAAATTACTCCTGACACACTTCTTCACCCATTCCACCCTGCCTGTACTCTCTTCTTCACCTCTCTGCCCCACAGTCCATTGCTTTGGACTGTTGAACCCAAGTTTTTAAATTTGTCTACCTACCACCACCTCTGCTCTTTGCAGCCGCACCCCTCCACCACCTACCCTCTCATTCACCCACATGTACTCCGTCTTACTCCTACTGACTCATTCCCCTTCTTTCCAGTGCATACCTCCACTTCCTCAGGTTAGTCTCAACCTGCTGTCTACTCTCACTACAGATCACAATGTCATCCGCAAACATCACAGTCCATGGAGACACTTGACTGACCTCATCTGTCAACCTGTCCATCACCACTGCAAGAAGCAAAGGGCTCAGAGCCAATCACTGATGTAATGCCACTCTCACCGTGAGCCAGGCTGTCATTCCTACTGCACACCTCACCACAGTCACACTGTCCTCATACATATCCTGCACCACCCTCACATACTTTTAGGCTACTCCCGACTTCCTCATACAGTACCATACCTCTCTCTATAAGGTCACAAACACGCAATGCAGTTCCTTCTGACCTTCCCTGTACTTCTCCATCAACATTTTTAACAATAACAACAACAACATTTATTTATATAGCACATTTTCATACAAATAAGTAGCTCAAAGTGCTTTACATAATGAAGAAAAGAAAAATAAAAGACAAAATAAGAAATTAAAATAAGACATTAGTTAACATAGAATAAGAGTAAGGTCCGATGGCCAGGGAGACAGAAAAAACAAAAAAAAAAAACTCCAGACGGCTGGAGAAAAAAAAATAAAATTTTCAGGGGTTCCAGGCAACGAGACCACCCAGTCCCCTCTGGGCATTCTACCTAACAAAAATGAAATAGTCCTCTTTGTATTTAAGGTTCTCACGGAAGGACTTGATGATGATGGTCATGCAGACTTCTGGCTTTTAATCCATCAATGTTGGAACATCACGGTGCTTTGATTAGGTGGTGGTGGCGCAAGCCGCCACCACAAAGAAACCGGAAAAAGAAATAGAAGAGAGAGTAGGGGTTAGTATGGATTTTAGAGCCACCATGAATAGTTATTATAATGAATTGGATATACAGAGCATCAGGATTAAATTAAAGTGAAGTTATGAGAAGGCCATGTTAAAGTAATGTGTTTTCAGCAGTTTTTTAAAGTGCTCCACTGTATTAGCCTGGCAAATTCCTATTGGCAGGCTATTCCAGATTTGAGGTGCATAACAGCAGAAGGCCGCCTCACCACTTCTTTTAAGTTTTGCTCTTGGAATTCTAAGGAGACACTCATTTGAAGATCTAAGGTTACGATTTGGAATATAGATAAGATGGAGCGAGATTATTTAAGGCTTTATAAACCATAAACAGAATTTTAAAGTCGATCCTGAATGACACAGGTAACCAGTGTAGTGACATCAAAACTGGAGAAATGTGCTCGGATTTTCTTTTTCTGGTTAGGATTCTAGCAGCTGCATTCTGCACTAGTTGCAAACGATTTATGTCTTTTTTGGGTAGTCCTGAGAGGAGTGCGTTACAGTAATCCAGTCGACTGAAAACAAATGCATGAACTAATTTCTCAGAATCTTTCAATGATATAAGAGGTCTAACTTTTGCTATGTTTCTTAAGTGAAAAAATGCTGTCCTAGTGGTCTGATTAATATGCGATTTAAAATTCAGATTACAGTCAACAGTTACCCCTAAGCTTTTTACCTCCGTCTTGACTTTTAATCGTAATGCATCCAGTTTGTTTCTAATAACCTCATTGTATCCATTATTGCCAATCACTAAAATTTCAGTTTTCTCTTTATTTAGCTTTAGAAAATTACTATTCATCCATTCAGAAATACAAGTAAGACATTGTGTTAGTGAATCAAGAGAATCGGGGTCATCAGGTGCTATTGATAATTACAGCTGTGTGTCATCAGCATAGCTGTGGTAGCTCACGTTGTGCCCTGAGATAATCTGACACTAACGGAACCATGTAGATTGAGAAGAGCAGCGGAACCAGAATAGAGCGTTGTGGATATCATGTGTCTTTGAGTTGTAATTACCACAACTAACAAAGAATTTTCTCCCTACCAGGTAGGATTCAAACCAATTTAAGACACTGCCAGAGAGGCCCACCCATTGGCTAAGGTGATTTCTAAGAATATTATTATATTATATTAAAGCAAACATCTCATCTTTAATGCTCTTTCCTGTCATGAAACCATATTGCTGCTCACAGATCGCCATCTCTCCTCTAAGCCTGGCATCTCTTCCTCAGTCTCTCTAAAATTGCTCCTGTTTCTGTACTTTTAAATCGCAACTGAAAACTTTCCTCTTCTACGAACTTTTGTCATCTGTGTAATTTTTTTTTTTTTTACTCTGTATGTAAAGCAACCTTGGGTTTGTGATAGGCGCTCAATAAATGTAACCTATTATTATTATTACTAGTCATTTAGCCTGTTACAATAATGGGCGCTAGAACAGTAGTGCATAAAAATTAGTAGGAACAGTCCATATTAAATGGCAAGGGACTTTGACCTCATTCTTTTTGTTGGTCGTATTTTTCTTTCTTTCAGCCTTTCTTTTGTTGATGTTTACTTGCTGAGCTGACCGTTCTTCATGGGCTGCCGCCATGTATTGTGTGTCTTTAATTTTCTGTGACAATAATACTGTCTTGTACGGCTCTATTCAATAAGGGCGCGCACAAAAAGGCGCGCTTCAAAAGGGTGACCTCAATTGAGCGCGGTGAATAAAGGCGTTCGTAGATAATTTAGTTCAAATGGCTCTGGAATACGTGAAGAGCAACAAAGGTGCAGATCTTTATTTACGCGCGCCTTTATTCGCTGTGACCAATTGAGGTCGTCCTTTTGAGGCTCGCCTTTTTGTGCGCGCCCTTATTGAAGGATACCGTCTTGTACGTCTGCTGGCTTGTACGTCCGTAATATACCTTTAATTTTCTCTGCCGGTAATACAGGCGTGCGCATCAGTAATATGCCTTTAATCTCCTCTGACAGTAATACTGGCTTGTATGTGGCTGTAATATACGTCACTGTATTGTGTACCTTTAATTTCCTCTCACAGTAATACTGGTTTGTATTTCCATAAAGCGCCTCTAACTTTCTCTGACAGTAATATCGCGCATCGCACCGTGCCCCGCGCATGCGCACTTCATCAGAAGACATCCACACACGGACACCTGGACGCACATAGGGATTTTATATATATAGATTATTATTATTATTATTATTATTATTATTATTATCCATCACTCTTTCCCATATCTTCATGGTGTGGCTGATCAAATTTATACCCCTGTAGTTACAGCAGCTCTGCACATCTCCCTTATTCTTGATTCTGTCTGGCTGTCCTGACGTTTGCAGTGTCAGCCATTGTACCACAATCCTGCTCAGGGTGAATGTTTCTGTGATAAACTGATTTTTTTTTTCGGAATGGGCTGAAATTTAATTTGTACCGTTCAATTTTAGAATCCCAGGTGCATGTATCCTTTTGTGACAAGAACAGAGAAACAGCACAGGATAGGATATATTTAGGAAGTGATTGATTTTCCAAAATGAAAAATGAACAGCAATAAGTCTAGCCGGGCTATGATAAATGGGTTCTGACCTAGACAAAATTACAAACGGAAGAGCAATGCGGATGCCTGTAACTTCTAGCTATTCACATATCTAAAGGCAAAAGCAACTTGAGGTGTCCTTCTCAACAACTGAATGTAACCCAGCTAACTGGGTGATCACCGTCAGTTGATCCCCCCAAATTAAGTCGGCAATTCAAGAGTAAGCAGTTCCATTTTATTGCGACCTGTAACTTTGTCTTATACATTGTCCTTTTATACTTTTATTAAAGTAATAACTTTTTGCCAGATCAATGTGAGTGCATAGAGTTTGATTTGGATGAGCTCTTACAAATAAAACATCAATACAAATGTAACATGAGGACAGAAGTAATGCTCACTGCCTAATTAGAGACAATGAAACAAAAACACACTTAGATACATTCATCAAGGTGAAGGTTTTAAGTTCACGAATCCCAACGCATATGGATAACCAGTGTTATGAAATCGAGTAATCCTGGACTTACAGACATAGATGAATTTGTTGGTCCCCTTACAGCTCACTGAAAAAGTGCCACATGCTCCACTGAAAAGTGTGACAACTGTCATGTGTAATGAAAGGAGACGACAATGAAAAATAGTTAGGGTGCCAGCCAGGTCACCCCATATAGAACTGAATTACAAAGAAAAGAAAACCAAAGCATGCAGTAATTGCAGAGAGTACGGTTAAAGATGTGAGATCTTATCAGCGTGTGCAAAGATTTAACAGACAAGACATTGAAATGTTTCATTCATAGACTTCAATCCTGGAGCCCCTCAGATGACACTAGGTCAACCTTGCACGCTTCATGGAAAAAAATTGTCGTACTTTAGGTCAGGTTTATACTTCACGTGACGCGATGCATGCTCCAGTGGATGCCCCTGCTATGCAAGCGTTTTACTGTTTATATTTGCGCATGTACTTTACGTAAATCTGGAGGTATCCACCAGGTGGCAGTGCGAGATATTATCACGGTGAGAACAGGTTCGGCTTCGCTGTGTTGTGAACTGCCTGGAACACCCATTAAATTCCGATGACACCTTACCGCAATATATCTGAAAAGGATGTTTAATGATTACATCCACCAATTCAGCAATGTGCCCATTCCAGCTAGCATTGGGCACGAGGCAGAAACAATCCCTGGATGAGGCATCAGCTCATCACAAGGTGAATACAATTTTTTATAATAGAGCTATATTGAATCTATACTAATAAAAGGCAAAGCCCTCACTGACTCACTCACTCATCACTAATTCTCCAACTTCCCGTGTAGGTGGAAGGCTGAAATTTGGCAGGCTCATTCCTTACAGCTTACTTACAAAAGTTAGGCAGGTTTCATTTCAAAATTGTACACGTAATGGTCATAACTGGAACCTCTTTTTTGTCCATATACTGTAATGGAGTGCAGGTCGATAGCCGTGGGAGGCGGAGTCGCGTATCGCGTCATCACGCCTCCTACGTAATCACGTGAACTGAAAACAAGGAACAGCCACAAAGAGCGCTGAAGAAAACATTCATTACACAATTGAGAAACAAAGGAGAAGCTGTGTAAAGACAGCTTCACAAAAAAACAGATCCTTAACAAATTGTTATTGGTATATTTTCCCTTAGTTTAAAAAGGTTTTCTTTTCTTCTTAATAAAAATTTAAAAGCAGAACTTTGCCGCTGCAAAGCGCGCCTGACTTTATTGAAAAGAAACTAAACTTGCAGTGCTGCTATTCAATGACACTTGCCTAACGCCTGACTTTATTGAAAAGAAACTAAACTTGCAGCGCCGCTCTTCAATGACGCGCCGCTATTCAATGACACTTGCCTAATGCCTGACTTTATTGAAAAGAAACTAAACTTGCAGCACTGCTATTCAATGACACTTGCCTAATGCCTGACTTTATTGAAAAGAAACTAAACTTGCAGTGCCGCTATTCAATGAAACTTGCCTAACGCCTGACTTTATTGAAAAGAAACTAAACTTGCAGTGCTGCCGCTTTTCAATGACACTTGCCTAATGCCTGACTTTATTGAAAAGAAACTAAACTTGCAGTGCCGCTATTCAATTACACTTGCCTAACGCCTGACTTTATTGAAAAGAAACTAAACTTGCAGCGCCGCTGCTATTCAATGACACTTGCCTAACGCCTGACTTTATTGAAAAGAAACTATATATGTATGTCTATATATATATATATATATATATATATATATATATATATATATATATATATGTAGATATGTATATATATGTGTATATATATGTAGATATGTATATATATATGTGTATATATATGTAGATATGTATATATATATATATGTAAATATGTATATGTATATATATGTGTCTGTATGTGTGCATATATATATATATATGTGTGTGTGTGTATGTATGTATGTATGTGTGTATATATATATGTATGTGTATGTATGTATGTGTATATGTATATATGTATATGTGTGTGTGTATGTATGTGTGTATATGTATGTGTATATATATGTTGATATGTGTATATATATATGTATATATATATATATGTGGATGTGTATATATATATATGTATATATGTATATATGTATATATATGTATATGTAGATATGTGTATATGTAGATATGTATATATATATGTAGATATGTATATGTATATATATGTTTACATAACCTCTTTAACACACTACTTCTCCGCTGCGAAGCGTGGGTATTTTGCTAGTAATTATTATAAAAGTAAAGTTGAATAAATCTGCAGCTGCATGGATAAAAGTTAAAGTACCACTTTCCGGTTAGCAGAAATAGCCCAAAAGTTAATAGAAATCGATGTTATGTACCTGATACTTGTATGCAAAATTTGGTTGACCTAAGTGAAGGCGTACTCAAGTTATTGTGTTTACATACACACACAGACAGACACACAGACAAATTCAGAAAGGTCTAAAACGTCAAGAATCATCAAAATCTCAAAATGGAATTATTGGAGGATTACAATACTTTCCCTATACTTAGTACAGGAGATAGTAAAAAATATAGCAATTTACTCTCCTTGAGATCTTGATATGCAAATCTTGAAGCCGGGATTCCCCTGTGTCGGATTGATGAGGTAGGCACCGGTCAGCCATTGCAACATTTAACCTCCGTTTGCAGCTTCTGGGTGCATACCGCCAGTACCCCTTCACTCAGTCACTCGACTTCTCATCGGGATGGTGGTGTACAGTATTCAGCAGTGCGTCTTCATGGTGCAAATCGTTTAAGTGATGTCAGAATCAACTGGATGATCGTGAGTTAACGGAAGGTTACTTCCAGCAAGATGGAGGAGCAACGTGTCACACATCGGCAAGTAGCATGGCAGAAATTGATTCCCTCTTCGGCAACAGGGTCATTTCAAAGGGGTTTTGGCCACCACGGTCGCCGGATCTGACACTAGACCAGACTTCTTCCTTTGGGGTCTGCTCAAACGAAAAGTCTATTGGAACAAGCCTCGCACTATGGAAGATTTGAAGGAAAACATCCAACATGAAATTGCAGCTATTCCTCCAAAGACACTTGCTGATACGTTCAGGAATATGGATCACTGTATCGAAATGTGTCTGGCAGAAAAAGGAAACCACTTCCAGCATTGCATGTAACGCAATCGATTACACATATGTCAAGGTATAGAGCGTATTTTTTTGGTTGAGATTGCTTCATCCTAACTGGAGTTACAACAGAATATTTGGGGCCTCTTTCGAGTGAATCTCCCTGTAGTACTGTGAGGAAAGAACTCCATCCTGCGGTAAGTTTGGTGGAAGACTGAATATCTCCTTCTGGCAGCAACAGGATTTACAGATCATGGACCAGAAGTGGCAGAGTTAGTTGCCCTTACTGAGTGTCTTCTGTGCTGCCAAGGGAACGAGAGAGGTGTCAGTGCTCCCTCTCGACCCAGAATGGTAGGACATATCTCAGATGAGCCTGGAGAGTGGTCTGCAAGTGTACATGTGTGACAGTAGTAATGTATTTTTTAGAAATAAATTTATATAGAGCTGGTGGTGGTCTTCTGTTGTGCCAAGGAGCCTCTGAGAGCTGTCACCATTCAGGAGGAGGATGTAGAAGAAGTGCCCGGCAGCAAGTACCTGGGGTTTCACATAAAACAACAAACTGGACTGGTCTGACAACCCAGTGACTGGACAAGAAGGGCCAGAACAGACTGGACTTGCCTAAGACACTCAGGTCTTTCAATGTGTGTAGCAGGCTGCTGGAAATATTCTAACAGTTCATAGTTGCCAGTGTGATATTCTGTGTTGTGGTCTTCTGGAGAAGCAACTTGAGCTCAATAAAAGCACAATGCCAGAACACACTTTTCAGGAATGCCTTCTTCATCACGGGGTGAATCCTTGGACACACTGGAACAAAATTGGATGCCATCATGACAAATCCCATCCATCCCCTGCAGGAGGCGCTCTCTTGAAGCAATTGTAGCCACAGACTCATTCCACCATGGTGTGCTAAGAAGTGCGTCTGGGGATCTTTTTCTGCCCACCATTATCAGGCAATTCAATGCTTCTTTCCTACATACTCTTTAATTTCATTTTGAAATATCTACACAATTTACATTTATTTATTTTTTGATTGATTGATTGGACATATTATCTGTCCTGTGAGTCTGTATCCTTTGCTTTTGTGGTTCTGCTGCCATTTTCTTCTTCTTCTTCTTGCTTCTATGTCGGGTCAGTCTTCATATAGCTCAGTCCTGCACCTCTTCATCAATCAGTCCCTTTTCCTTCAGTTCTTATTTTATCCATCATCCACCTCTGCTTTGACTTCCTTCGCTTTCTCTTCCCCTGTACTTCCATTCCCATCACTCTTTGGCCCACATTTTCATTGTCTCTCCTCATCACATGTCCATACCACTTCAACCCTCACTCCTGTACTTTCTTAGATGTCTCTCCCACTTTTGCTGCATCTCTGATTCTCTCATTTCTTATTCTGTCCCCTTTTGTAACTCCACATATCCATCTCCACATTCTCATTTCTGCCATGTCTAACTTCTTCTCCTGCTGTGCTCCCTTTACTGGACATGTCTCAGCTCCAACAATCATTGCTGGTCTTAACAACCTGACATTTAACCTCCTCCTTAATTCTCCAATCACACAATACTCCTGATACCTTTTTCTAATTAATCCATCCCCGCTGCACTCTCTGGGTTATCTCTGCATCTAGTTTTCCATCTCAGACTATCACTAATGCCTAGATTTATCTAATGCAGGGGTCTCCAACTCCAGTCCTGGAGAGATACTGTGGCTGCAGGTTTTCATTCTAACCCTTTTCTTAATTAGTGAGCAGATTTTGCTGCGAATTAACTCTTTACCTTAATTTTAATTGATGCACATCTTAAGACTCAGGCCCCTTAATTATTTTTTTTTTCCTTAATTAGCAACCAAACAATATTAATACACAAAATGTACCAACACATAAACAACAACCTGCGTCCATCACACAATAACTGAAAATAAAGAAAGGTGAAGGCCTCAATAATGTTGATCTGCTCAGGTCCACAAAACAGAAGAAAAGAAAAAAGAAAATCAACAGTTTTGGAAATGTCTCCCATGGCAGAATGAGCACCATGGAATTAAATAACAGGTTTAATTAGCAACGTGAATTGGCTTCAAAATAAGAAACTGTTGGTTATCTGTTGATTCACTTCACATCAAATTTATGTTTAGGTGCCATTTAAGGAAAAAATAATCAATTCAGCAGTCAGAGTCTCAAGAAAAGTCAATTAAAATAAAGGGAAATAGTTAATTAGCAGCAAAGACTGGTCACTAATTAAGAAAACAGTTAGAATGAAAACTTGCAGCCACAGTAGCTCTCCAGGACTAGAGTTGGAGACCCCTGATCTAATGTAATGTAATAATCTAATCCAAACTAATTTTTGTAAAGCTTAATCCTGGCAGCACTTGGAAGGGTGCCACCCCATTACAGGGCACACTCACATACACTTTAACTAACCAGTTTAAAGACACCAGTTAACCAAACACGCACGCGGGAAAAGCAAGACACCTTCAGAAAAACTCCACAAGACCCCACAAGAGAACATGCAAAGCCCACCCAGACTGTGCCCAGGCTCTTCTTTTAACCTGTGACTCTGGGACTGTGAAGCAGCAGCATTAGACACAGTGCTGCCCCACATGAAGAGGAAGTTGGGGGTGCACACCGGTATCAGCCTCCCTTGAACCTTAGCAGATAAATCGACAAGAGAGGAACAACTTATGGTGTAAAACTAAAGAGTGAACGTTCAAAATTCTGTCAGACCATTTTGATTATTTTTAATATCGTACACTAAGTATGTTTAGTCACACAGCTTATCAGATATAACAGAGAAAGGGTTAGCGCACCCCGTCACCCCCCCAGGCCTGGCATGGAATTACCATCTGTTGGTCTTTTTAGCTGCTTCCCATGCGGACATGTGTGATAGTGTGTGCCCCTTATCTTCGTCAGTGGTGCCCCTAAGAGGACTGCGGTCTCGGCGGCCACCTATATCATCTAATGGATTGTCCTCTTTTGCTGGATGAAAAAGTCAAAGACATCTCTCATTCAACATCTCAGAAAAGTAATGGAAAGTAGCAATGCAGGGAATTCACTCGAGCTCCATATGCGCAAAGCATACAATTATTCAACTTAAAATTATATATCGAGCACACCTCTCTCGTTTAAAATTGTCCAAAATGTTTCCAGGGCGAAATCCAACCTGCAAAATTGGGCCACATGTTTTGGGCCTTCACCAAATTAACATCATTCCGGACCAAAATCTTTGAATGCCTATCAGAGAGCCTTGGTGTCACAATCCCTCCTAATCCACTAACACAGCGTTTCTCATCCTTTAAGTGCGACCCGAGTTTTCATAACAGTTTTAATCGTGCCCCCCTAATTTTTTTTGAAACCCTAATAAAATTTATTCCTATATTTTTTGCTGCTGATACACTGCTAGAAGTTTAAAATTTCCCTACGGATAGTGAAATTACGCCAAATATGGCAACATTCATGCCCCCTTTTATTGTTACTTCCCCACAGTTTCAGAACCGCTACACTAACAGCTGTGTCTTGTGGGCTCACAAAGGGGATTAAAGTGGAGAAGGACAAACAAACTAATTGTCTTTACCTCACTATTAGCACGTAGACTTATCTTGCTCAACTGGAAGAATCCCACCCCACCACTATTTAGTCAGTGGGTAACTAATGTTCTATACTATTTGAAACTGGAAAAAATTAAACTCTCACTTAGAGGATCTGTGCAAAACTTTTTTAAAACCTGGCAGGATCTGATCAATAACATTTTAGAATAAGCATTTAAATTGAGGAAGTGGATTATATCCCCTCTTTTTCTATTCTATTTATTTATTTACATATTTTTACTATTATTAAAGTGCTACTCTGCTGTCCTAGCTCTCTTTCTCGAGGGTGGGTGTTGATTTGTTTCAAAGCAGTTGTTCTGTTATATTTGTACCTTTTCTGAAAGTGTTTACTTGATATTTGGACTTCAGGCTTTACACACTATTCACTTCATGTCTACATTTTGTCAGTTATTATTAAAACATGAAAAACTTTTCTGTTTTAACAATGTGCTTACATAGATTGTTGTAGACACAGAACACACATGCAATGCATGTGTTCCAAATAACGATATAGTATTTATAAAAGGTGTCATTTTGCTTGACTTCTCACTCTATACAACTCTAACCAACTGACACGCAGGTAAACAGACTTGAGCCGAGAAAACTGTGCGGCGGTGGGGGGATGTGATAGCAGGCTGCTTGCTGCTTATCGACACAATTACAAAACAAAAGACGCTGACGGAGAGGTGCGAAGGGATTTAAGTAGGACAGATTTGCTGTAAATACTTAGGAATCACTTAGTTAACAATCTTAACTGGAATGCAAATACATAAAAAATGTATTCTCTAAATGCAATCAGCATTTATTTCTCCTCCGTAAACTCAAACTATTTAAAGTAGACAAGGACCTCATGTTGTCCTTTTATAGCAGTCTGATTCAGTCTGTTGTCATTTTCAGTTTCATTGCCTAGTTTAGTGGTCTAACAAACCAAAATTTTAAAAAGATATAGCAGATTACTGAGCATGCAGCTAAAGTTATTGGGGCTGATGGAGATGATCTGGCAAGTGGGTGTCAGAGGACAATGGTAAAGAAACTGGAAATCATTTAAACTGACGATAAACATCCATTACACGTAGAACTTCACTTCAGTAAATCTGCCGGAGCCAATCTCAGCCAACACAGGGCGGAAGGCAAGAAACAAACCCCGGGCAGGGCGCCAGCCCACCGCAGGGCACACACACACACGCCCACACTACGGACAATTTAGGATCGCCAATGCACCTAACCGGCATGTCTTAGGACTGTGGGAGAAAACTCACACAGACACGGGGAGAACATGCAAATTCCACGCAGGGAGGACCCGGGAAGCAAACCCAGGTCTCCTAACTGTGAGGCAGCAGTGCCCCGGTGATGTCATTTGTTTTTGAAATTCTTAACCCCTTCACCGCCCTCTGCCGGATATATCCGGCACCGCTGTTTTAATGCTAACGCCATACTGCCGGAATTATCCGGCACATTTGCCTGTGGTTATATGAATGCCTGGCAAGTAGTATAACTGACGGTTTGGCGTGGGTATTATTACTACGTTGTATTTCGACAAGTCTGTGGTTGTTTTGGCCGGTCATGTGACGTGATTCGCATGTAACAGCTGTGAATATGGCGAAACGTAAACTGACTTCAAGTGAGGCTTTGCAGGCGATTTTGGACAGTTCTGATCATGATTGTAGCAGTTCTGAAGAAGATTTTAGTGACAGTGATGAGCAGCAACGTGCGCTGCATGATATTGTGAATGAAGACGCATCAGATGACGGCGCTGAGTGGGTGTATCCCCAGCATCTCAGCTGGGCTGCTGCCCGTGGTGAACTACCTTTTCTGCATTCGTTTGAGGGAACGTGTGGCTTTATTGTTGATGTAAACAATTACACTGCTGAGCAGTTTTATGAGCTGTTTGTGTCACCTGATTTGATTAGACATTTTGTTCATCAGACAAATCTGTATGCAGCACAGTTTATTGAGAAAAATCCCAATTTATCTCCACATTCCCGTGTTCGTGCTTGGTTTGACACTGATGAAAACGAAATGAAAAAATTCATTGGGATTTTGATGTTGATGGGAATAATCAGAAAACCAGATATTGAGATGTACTGGTCTACAGATCCTATGTATGCAACACCTATTTTTGCAGCTGTCATGACACGTAACCGATTCTCTTTGCTGCTGAAATTCTTTCATTTGAATGACAACAGAAACGAGCCAGATAAGAAAGATCCAAACCGCGACCACTTGTTCAAGCTACGTCCTTTGATTGATCATTTATTTGAAGCATTTCAGTTGCCCTACATGCCAGGACCGTCAGTTGCAGTTGATGAAAGTTTATTGTCGTGGAAGGGCCGCTTACAGTTTCGACAGTATCTACCATTGAAAAGGGCACGGTTTGGTATCAAGATGTTTTGCTTAGCTGAGAATTCAGGTTACATTTATAGATTTTGTGTATACACTGGCAACTTGCACAACATTTAGTGGTCAATACTGCTTGAATAAATGTAAAAAATGTAAAAAAAATGTAAAAAAGTAAAAAAACAAAAATTGTTCAGATTTCGCCTGGCTTGGGGAATATTTAGGGAGTTGGCGGTTAAAGGGTTAATAAATAGAGTTAAAAAAAGTGTGGAAACTTTTTGAATGTTCCTCGTATATATATATATACATACATATATATATTGTCTCAAGAATGAGCCAAAGACATTAAGAAAGGTTTGGGGCAGCCACCCATATAATATTCCCTATCTGCAAATTGGTAATTCTTAGGAGTTGTTTGCAGGTTCAAATTCAAAACAGAACTGAGGCAGGTTGTCAAAGATGTTGGTTTTAGTTGCAGAGACAGGAAGTGACATCATTAGAGGCCCCAGAACCAGAAGTGACATCATTAGAGGGCCTGGAAATGAAAGTGACATCATCAGAGGGCCCGGAAACATGCAGGAATTCCCACGGATGGTCTGCAAGGGATTGAGAAAGAAAGTCAGTGCACCTTGTTGCCCCCTGGTCTGGCGTGGAATTACCATTATTCAGTCCCTTTAGCTGTCTCTCAATTGCATATATAGTATCAGTGGTGGGCCGTCAGGGCCTTCAAGGCTTTCTCTGCTGGCCTAAAAAAATATCTGAATCACAAACTGATGTTAATTATATTTTGTCTATGAATACTTATTAAATAATTCCAAATAGTCTGTCCGCTTCCTTTCATAGCTTTTCCGATGGCTGTGCTGCTTCCAGACATGTATTTTTGTATTAAAGCATTTAACCAATCACATTTCAGCCATCATTTGTTGCCAGGCAGGGTCAAAGTCAAAGAAGTCTGCCAGGAGGCCTTCACAATCCATCCTGCAGGCCCTCTAACACAAAATAGATGTTGATTAAACCGTTGCTTCAACCAATCAGATTTTGAGTTGGTTTCACTAGGGCCCTCTAGCAGGTGTACGGCAACGTCACCATATTCAGACCCGTTGATTAGATAGGATGGTGTAATATAAAAATCTGAATGGGGCAGCTGTACACATTGGTATGTTTGGCGGTGAGCATTCCCGTGTCCACTGCTTCTGTCGAGCGGACATTTTCAGCCCTAAAGCGAATTCAAACTTATGCCAGAAATACGACAGGGCAGGTTTGACTTTCAGCATTAGCTTCGATGGCGATAGAAAGGGACTTTGTGATGGAACTGAAGTGCACGGATAATCTGTACGACAGAGTAATTGAACTGTTTTTGAGGAAAGAGAGGAGGATGGATTTTGCTTACAAATAATCCGAATTTTTGGTGAGTAAAATATTGCGATTTTCCTAAATAATATTGCAAGTTTATGAGTTATTATTGATGTTTTTTATGTGTGTCGTGGGCTGTAGCTGCAGTAGAAAGGAACTTGTTCACCCCTGGTTTCTCTTTTCAATAAAGGCATTTATTGTGGCTATAGGAGTTATCTATCTGCGATGCAACGGCTCTTTATACTGTATTTCTGCATATTAAGATGGTTTTTATAACCATAAATTAGTTTTTGAGGGGCGGGTTGATTTAGACGGAGCACTACTGAAGGCCTAGGTGTGAAATACACAGTCCGCCACTGAGATATACAGTGTATATATATATATATATATATATATATATATATATATATATATATATATATATATATATATAGTGAGAAAAGCGCTATATAAATGTAATGAACTATTATTATTATAATATATATATATATATTATACTAGCTGTCCCCTAGGGCTCATCAGGTGTACACAGCTGTCAAGTAAGCAAACCAGTCACCATGGTGCAACGTCAGAGGCTTCAACTCAGGTGCTGAAGTGTGAGGTTCGATCCCTGTAAGGAGAAGAAAAGGTGCATGCACCCAATGAGCCCCAATTAGGGCAAAATGCGTGTTGTGTACTCTTTGTATTATTTGACAGGTACTGTTTCACACATACAGTATATACATATATTATATATATATATATATATATACACACACACACACACACACACACACACACACACATATATATATATATATATATATTGTCAGAAAAACGACTATAAGACATTGAGAAAGTTTGGGGCAGCCACCCGTATAATTGTTCCCGGCTGCAAAACTCATTCAAAAACAAAGACATGTTCATTCAACTGAGTCCAAAACAGAATGGATTCTCTTGAGACAAGATGGCGGCTTTAAAGGCCAGTAAAGGAAGTGATGTCATCAATACCGGAACCGGAAGTGACATCATTGGCAGCCCCAGAGCCGGGCATGATTTCCCTAGAATGGTCTGCAAAAGATCGAGAGGGATAATTAGTGCACTGCGCCACCCCCTAGTCTGGCATGGAATCACATGTATTTAAGCCCTTTAGTTGTCTCCTAAACACACGTGTGTGACAATATATATATATATATATATATATATATATATATATATATATATATATATATATATATATATATAAAGATTTTGAGCACCTTGTGGCAAACCCTGTATAAATATAATTGAAGATTCGAGAAAAAAAAACATGTACAAAACACAAAGAAATGAGTTGTTCAGACTTTTATCTCAAGTAGACCGACTAGGATAGAGGCTCCTCCAGATTTAAGGCATTCTGGGAGGAAGAGGTGGGTCCTGCTGGACAGACCCCAAAAGTGACATCAAATGGAACAGTGTCAATCATTCTTTCTGAAGAAGGGGAAGAAGAGATGTCGTTAGTACACGGTGGAGAATTACTGTCACCCAAACCTTCAAGCTGTTTCTCATGTGGATGCACAATGACATTGCATAATCTTTCTTTGATAAAGACCAAATATTTGTTTATTCTGCTTTTGCAAGAAAACCTTTGAGTGGAGCTCCATGGACTAAATCATGTGATATAAAGAGGCAATCTGATTGGATGTCCAGTGGAGCTCTGCTGTCAAACCATGTGACATAAGGACACAATGTGATTGGCTGTCCAGGGGAGCTGCTGATTCATGGAGCTGCTGAATCACAGCTGGATCCTTCTCTTTAAACCGGCAGCCTACTAGCCACCACTCCGCCAGTGTGGCACGAATTACAAAACAGAGTAAATTTATAAAACCAGGTGACATAAAGACTTCTAGAAATGTAAAGTCATGCATTCTGTAAGATAGAATTACTAATCTTCCCTTTTTGCAGTTAATCAAAAGTTAGGCAGAGATCAAAGCTCATCTAATGAGAAAATGCATGACCATAAACTTTTCAGAATATTCTCACTTGTTCCATTTGCTACCAAGAAACACAAAGAGTGGGAAAAACAGGCTGACACTTGAAATACCATAAATCCCACAGTTTTTCTGCTGAGAAGGCATACCTGGGGTGTGTTTCATTAATATGCATATTTATAGAGAGGCTTTTCACTGACACTATGACTGAAATATACCATTCCGAAAATAACCCCAAAAGATTTGCAATGATATTGGTATTAATTTGAGACCAAACATGACTGTTGTGGTGTGCAAAATCTGTAAATTTTGGTCTATATTTTAATTTTATTTTGCTCAAGACAAAACAACAGATGAACTTAAATACAGGTCACTTGCATGGACAGTTAACATCAAAGGCATTCTGTTTTCCTGAATCACAGTACTGTTTGTTTGAACTGAGCAGGAATTCAGGAGACCCTCAAGCTGTATTGATGATTTTTTTCACCTGTGAAGGGAAAGGTACCAGGGCTAATCTGGTTTGGGAAAGGAAGACATGCTATGCGATTACTTTACAACCTGTGAACAGATGGGGACGCCGTGGGACTGGAAATTACAGCATGAGACAGGAAATAGTTAAAACATGAGCAACTCTATTGCTTGAAAAAATGGACATATTCAAATAGATGAAAGAGTTTGGAAAAATTCATTCATCATACTGATAGTCAGCCTATCAGGTGCATGTAGCAATCACATCTTGTGAAACTCCTGTGGCATTTTAAAATAAATATGACGGACTAATCAAATAGAAGAGAGACAGAAGAGAACAGAGCGACATCAGAAGAGGGCGCCAGCAACGTGCGACTGTTTCCATCTGATCGACAGCAAAGCATCTCATAAACAAACTTCAAGGGCTAAGATCTCACACCGCCTGCGACATTCATCCTTGACATCTTTAACTTTTTCAAAAGCTTTTTCTAGACTATATATATATATATCCAGACTTAACTATCAATCTTATTTTCTATTATTCTTTCTTCTATTTGGCATTATTGTTCATGTAATAAATACCACACTACTTTTTAACTTTCTATGCTTTGTCTTCATGTCTAGAGTGACTGAAGTAATAAGGTAGATTTCTTTGAGCACCTGGTGCAGCCTGAAGTTTGCCATACGCTTTGTGTTGCAAGGTTTATTAAGGGCTGAGGGTGTGAGCTCCACCCAATAGTAGGGAACAGCACATAAATTAAGCCATTCTTGCTTGATCAATGGCCTTTGTATGTTTAAATATATTTCTAGTGATCAAAGAAATACTTAGGTCTGAGATGTACTGTATTTTAAACATCATATGTTATTCGTGCCGACAATAAGTAAGTCTCTTGAAGTGACAGCAGAGTGACAGGCTGTGTTATTCCTAAGGCACTTGTGTGGTTTAAAGTGCTAGAAGTTAACAAGCTGTGTGTGTGTGTCATTCATAGGGCCCTGTTGAGTTTCTGTGTGTATGCGTATATCTATGTATGCGTGTGTTAATCTTAAAGTGCAACAATAGACCAACCCATTAACGAACCTGATGAGTACACTTACCCCTAGGTAAAGGGTAAGTAGAGAGATATAGCACCATAATACACATGACTATGAAGATATTACACATGCCATAGAAATTCTTTAAAGAATTATGAAGACATAAAACTGGCTGAATGTCCATTTGGTTGACCTCTGGAAGACTTTCCAACAGCTGCAATCTTGTGTCCACAAGAGCCCATTGTTTTTCCAGAGTGAGACCTTCTTCTGAGATAAAAGAAACTCTTCCTTTACTGGATACAAACAGCAATTTATTCCTGATGTCGATGTAAATTCCACATGCTCCAATTCCATACATTGTGAAAGGACAAAGGCTAAAACTAGACATTTCTCACTCTGGAAAAATGTTTCTTTTTCCATCCACCTTAATAAAAGGATAAGTGTCTCTGTGTGTTTGTCTGGTTGCTATGTCTCTGTTATGTGCCGTTTGCTATGAGATTCATAAAAGCAGTGCTAATCTTCCTCTGTTGGAATGAAACTTGGAATATCTTTTATTACTACACGTATTTCAAAATGGTGCACTGCAAATGTTAACGCTACATTTGTTGAGGTCTACCTTGTTACTTAGATTTCGACCCGTCTTAGACGTGCAGCTCAGCTAGTCAGTATGTAAAAATACTCTTTTAAATCTTTGATTAAAGGTCATTTAAACAGTTTGGATTTCAATCATTTTTTTTTCTCCTCCAAGATTTGCCAGCTCTTTTTAATTGTACAGTTAACCAATGACATAACAGAACACAACTATCTGTCACAGCATGAGGGCAAGTGCTTTAACCTTTTCTAATTAAGATTTAAATGTGATGGATGATGGCTATCATGTCTACGGGGATTCATTTTCACTCGCCGTGACAGACTTGGTGCTTGTGCCATGTCTTACCTTATGCAAAACTTAAAAAGCAGGCAATGAAATTCATTGTTTTATCATTTCTCCAAAATTGTTCCTTAAGATTTTTTATGAGAAGTGTTTAAAAAGATAATAGATTATACTTAGCTTTAAAAAGCCAGGAAATTTAAACTACAGTCTGTCAGTTAAGGCCACACTTTCACTCCTACCAGTTTCTTAATTAGAACCCATTGTTTCTGGTTAATGGAACTTGTTGTTTGATTGGATGTTCTTGTTTTTATTCTGCTGTGTCAGAAATTCCTCCTGATGTAAGAAATCAATTACTAGAGCGGTGAACATTGTAACCACTCAATACCGAAACTCTTTCTCTCATATTTTATTAAAAGAGCTAATTAATCAGGAAGGCACACACACCAAAATCATAAGAGGTTAACCATTGGCATCCTTGTTATATGAGCATCCATGTTAATTGCCCACTGTTCCAAGAAAGAGCTCAAAATTCTAGTAAATGAATTAAAAAATAGAAAAAGTGAAAAGAATTCTCTGAATTGACTTCTTTAATTAGCCAGCAGCAGCTAATACCACATGTGCTTCAGAAGAGGTCATCCACCTGAAGCTAAACACATTCAGGTCCGGCCACTACCTGGATGGGAGGCCATCTAGGAAAAGCTTGGGCTGTTGCAGGAAGAGGTGTTGGTGAGGCCAGCAGGGGGCACTTACCCTGCGGTCTGAATGTAAATCCCAATGCCCCAGTGCAGTGATGGGGACACTGTGCTGTAAAAATGATACTGTGCTTCTGATGAGACGTAAAATTGGGGTCCTGACTCTATGTGGTCATAGAAGATCCTTGGGCATTCCTCATAAAAAGTAGAGTGTATCCCGATGTCCTGGCTAAACTGTTCACCACGGCCTGGTCATTCTGGTCTCCTAATCATCCCCTGTGTCTAAATGGGTATTTACTGTATCTCACTCCTTCACCTCCTAACAGCTAATGTCTGGTGAGCGTACTGGTGCAAAAATGGCCGCTGTTGCATCATCCAGGTGGATGCTACACATTAGTGTTGCTTCAAGTGGCTCCCCACTCACTTTGTATAGCACTTTGAGTAGTGAGAAAAACACTATATAAAAAGAGAATTATTATTTTTATTATTATTATTATTATTATTATTATATGCAAGAATAACACAACAAATAAATTAATAAAAATAATAACAACGTCCTATGCAATAATGAATTAATAATGATAACAACGAATGAATTAATAATATTAATAACAGCATCATATGCAAGAATGAATTAATAATAATAAGAATGAAATAATAATAACAACAATGTCCTATGCAAGAATAAATTAATAATAATAACAACAAATGAATTAATAAAAATAATAACGTCCTATGCAAGAATAAATTAATAATAATAACAACGAATGAATTAATAATATTATGTGACAGCAGGGGTCGCTGTTGACCCGTGAAAACCTGCAGACAATACGTCCAGACACCAGATAAAAGTATTAGAAATGAATTTACTGTAATAATTATAATAATGTGCACAAAGCACCTCCACCTCCACAATACTCAATTAATTCAATAATCAATACAATAACCAACAATAAATCCTCCTCTCCAACCAGCAGCTCCGTCACACTCCCACCCAACTCCGGCTCAGTCTGCTGGGTTTCCCACAGTCCTTTCTATAGTCGTCGACCCGGAAGTGCTTCTGTCCTTCAGTCCATGTGATTCCATAGCACTTCTGGGTCAGATGGAAAACTCTTCTTTTTCTTTAGCCCGGAAGTATTTCATTTCTTCCGTCCCCGTGACGAGGTAGTACTTCCGGGCTATAATAGAAACACTCATGCCTCCCTGCGGCGTCCCTTGGCGGCCCCCACAGTATCCAGCAGGGTTGTGAAGCCAAACTCCATTGTCCATGATGCCCTGGATGGAATTCAGGGCACCTCCATGATGCAGAGAGGACCCCTTCTAGTGGTCTGGGGGTGCTGGTCGGGATAAACTGCCGGCCATCTCTCACGATTAATAACAATAATGTCCTATGCAAAAATGAATTAATAATAATAACAACAAATTAGTTAATAATAATAATAACAACAACCTCCTATGCAAGAATAAATTAATAATAATAACGAATGAATTAATAAAAAATAATAACAACAACGTCCTATGCAAGAATCCATCCATCCATTATCCTACCCGCTATATCCTAACTACAGGATCATGGGGGTCTGCTGAAACCAATCCCAGCCAACACAGGGCGCAAGGCAGGAAACAAACCCTGGGCAGGGCGCCAACCCACCGCAGCCTATGCAAGAATGAATTGATAACAATAACAACAAATGAATTAATAATAATAATAACAATAATATTAATAATATGAGGGATGTTCAAAAAGTTTCCTCACTTTATTTTAACTCCATTTGTTAGGAATTTCAAAAACAAATTACATCACTTTTCTACATAGTCACCATCTTTTATGATGCAATTTCCGCAGTGCTGTACCAACTTTTCAATGCCATCAGCAAAAAATGTTTTTGGTTGAGCGCGTAGCCACTGATGCACCGCTGCTTTCACGTCAGGGTTCTTTCTTCATTCCTCGTGGTCGTGGCTGTAGCCGGACGTCCGGAGCACTCTGCATCTGTCCCACTAGCACGGCCATTTTCTAACATTTCAGTCCACTCATAGACGACTCTATGAAAGAGAGAACTTTATCCCCACACTGAGCACACATGCAGAGATGAATTTGTGCTCCCTGCACACCTTCTGCCCTCAAAAAGCTTATGACAGAACGCTGTTCCTCTTTGGTGCAGGTTATAAGTTTCACAACCGTCTTCTTCACCACAGGGTGACAGCTCTTATACTAAACTGCAAGGGCAGGCCGCGTGCCAGACAGAACATGTTACATGATACTCTCAGACACGACCAATTACGACTCCTCCCGCCTTCACTGTTTCCAATGAAAATATAAAAGTGCGGAACCTTTTTGAATGTACCTCGTAATAATAATAATAATTTTTATTTATTGTGTGGGACGGCCTGGTAGCTCAACCCGGCCGGGATGCCCTGAGGATGGAAGGATGGGGGAAGGCAGATATTGTTGGACACTGCCTCCCCCAGAATGCTAGATGGCAGCTCCCCTGGAGTGTAGCGGTGACCCAGATTCCAGCATTGCATTCTGGGACTTTTGGGTGCCATGAGTGCCACCAAGGATGCTGCTGGTGTAGAGGACATCTCAACAGCAGACAGAGAGACAATCTCATCCTGTGCTGCCACGTTTCCAGAAGTGCTTTGAGTGGCACCACACCGAACCATGAGATGATGGAAAATGGCCTGGAACTGACCGGCTGAAGGGTTGTTATTCCAGCCCCCTAAAACACACATGCACCACTTTTACAGATCTTTACTTTTTCAGTTGAATTTCTTAACAAAGAAAAATAAAACAGCACTACTAGTAACAGTTTGGCTTCATAAATTGTACAAAGTGACAGATTTACATGCTTGTCTGTCTGTCCCCACAAAGTCGATCAATCACAGCTGTCAGTCTGAGGATATTATAAAGACAATGCAATTACTATGGTAACACAGCACATGAATGCGTAGCTTTGCTAGCTTAGCCTGGCGTAACTAAAGCTAAGATTATAAAACGGAATTTTCTAATGGCCAAATATGAAATGTAGTCCCCTGGGATCTGGTTTGGAGTGTACAGCGGTTTGTACAATCCCAAGCAGCACATGCGTGAGGCATCTTTATCCACTACTTCACTCCACAGCAGTGCCACTCACAGTATGGCGGCAACGTTGACGTACGATTCTGCTGGTCATGCGTCGTCTACATATATATGTCTATGGCATTAAAGGCCAAGGTCGGAAGTGACGTCATCGGGACCAGGGCCGGAAGTGGTGTCATCTGGACCGGAAGTGACATCATCATATGTGCTAGAAATTGAAGTGACATCTTCAATGGCGCTGGAAGTGGAAGTGACACCATCATTGGCGTCGGAAGCTAGTGGGATTTCACGTGGATGTTCTGCAGAGGATTGAGAGAGGATTACACCTTGCCACCCCCTGGTCTGGCGTGAAACTACCCTTATTCTGGCCCTTTAGCTGCCTCCCAATCTTACGTGTGCGACACAGACTTTGTAGGGTGTTCCCAGTATGCAGTGCTTAGTACCCTACAAAAAGTGCTCAAAGGAAGAACAACCTGTAAACCGGCAACAGGGTCATGGTCACCCAAGGCTTGTAGCTGAGCTACATAAATAATAGGTATATTCTATGTTTGTGCTGAGTTGCGTTTCGTTTCATCGTCCCGTTTACTGTTCGTTATATGTGCATCAGTAAATATGGTCTCCGTAAGTGAAAAGGGGAAGGAAGATGGAGAGAGACAGCAGCCCCGAGACGGAAATTGCCTGTGAAACGCACCAGATACATCCGGGTCATTCTGTATTTAAAAAAGAGGAGCGAAAGACAAAAGAGGGAAGAGAGAAGAGAAATCGAGAGGAGAGAGGAGACGATTTACTCGTTCAATTACCAACTCATCACTGCTGTTCATTGCATCATTCCACTGCTTGCTTTTTCAACATCCCGGTTCATCATCATGACAGCCAGTGCCAAGAAACCCCGGGGTTCGGATTCATACCAGCCATTACCAGGACTTTCACGGTGACGTTGTTTTGTTTTTGGGAAAGAGCACATTAACACTAGAGCCAGCATCAATACCGCCGGACTTTATTAACTTTGGACTAATTTATCACCACATTTCAACGGCCGTGTATAACTAATCTGTGTTTGTGTTTCGTGTTTCTATTTAGTGTTTAAGGGCAAGGGAGGGTTCTTTGTAAATATTTGTATATTCGTGTTTTATATAATAATTACTCACTGGTGTCATTGGGATAGTGGTGTTCTGTGCGCACTGTGACAGATAGGGGGCACTGTCGTCCCCTTGAACCCTCAGACAACACGTGCTGACACCAGGTAAAAGTCCAATATTTAATTTTATTATAATAATAGTGTGCACAAAGCACCTACACTCCACAATACTCAATAATACCATACACAATCACTAATCAATAAACAAATCCTCCACTCCCAGCAGCTCAGTCACCCATTCTCCCAACTCGGCTCACTGATGGGATCTCCCACAGTCCTTTTAAAGTCCTTGACCTGGAAGTGCCTCTATCCCACAGTCCGTGTGATTTCCCAGCACTTCTGGGTCAGATGAAAACTACTTCTTTTCTTCAACCCGGAAGTATGTCGTTTCCTCTGTCCCCGTGACTGGGAAGTACTTCCGGGTTATACGGGAAATATAAGTCCCTGAGCCTCCCTGCAGCGTCCCCTGGTGGCCCCCACGGTATCCAGCAGGGCTGTGAATTAAAATTCCAAGGTCCATGATGCCCTGCTGGAATTCGGGATACCTCCATGTTGCAGGAAGGGCTCCATCTGGCAGCTTGGGGGTATTGGCCAGGATAAACTGCCGGCCATATATCACAGCACATATTTACATTATTGAATATTTGTTTGTCTTTTTCATTTACAATATATCCGTGTTTGATTTTTGCATTCCTATCTACTGTTTGCTAGTTATTTCGTCGTGTGGGAAAAAAAGTAGAACTTGTAAGGAGTACGGCTTGTTACTAGATCAGGAAGCCTCAGGTTATCCAAGGAATAGTCTTGGTAGTGTAGTGAGAGAGGACATGCAGGTGATGGGTGTAACAGAACAAGATGCAGAGGACAGGATGATATGGAAGGAGATGATCTGCTGTGGTAACCCCTAATGGGAGCAGCCGAAAGAAGAAGAAGAAGAGTCTTGGTAGTGTAGTGGCTGGTCTGGGTAAGTGGTCGGCCCACTGAGGTATATGGGGAGTGAAGGCTAGCCCGTCTGTTCCTATCCCACAAAGAGCTACTGTACTACATATTGTTGAAAAAGTTAATGCTAGCCTTGAGAGAAAGGTGTCATAACAAACAGTGCATCACGGCTTGCTGTGTATGAGGCTGCACAGCCTGGTCAGAGTGACTATGCTGACCTGTGTCCACTGCTAAAAGTGCCAAAAATGAGCAACAGAACTGGAACATGTAACAACACAAGAAGGTTGTCTGGTGTGATGAATCGTGCTTTCTTTTAAATCATGTGAATCATGTGTTGGTGTGTCAGAAAGAGGACGTGCACTCAATTTTGCCAACAATTACTCCTTCACTGTTATCTTCAGGGGATCCAGAGTGCATTCCATTACTGAGCCTGCTCTTCAAATTAGCTTGTTGATTCAGTAGGCCTCTCATAACGTGGTGTTTCCAGCCCAGCACACCACATTGGCCGTCACTGAGTTGTAGAAGATTTGAAGACTGTTACTACCCACATTAAAGGAACACCATCTCATAAGAAAAACAGAACCTACTCTGACCTTTCTTATATAGCTCCTCTGTATT
Source organism: Erpetoichthys calabaricus (assembly GCF_900747795.2). Lineage (NCBI taxonomy): Eukaryota > Metazoa > Chordata > Cladistia > Polypteriformes > Polypteridae > Erpetoichthys > Erpetoichthys calabaricus. The sequence goes on from NC_041400.2 coordinate 186,631,766, forward strand.
ATGAGACCAGACCAACCTATCATTGACTTGGAATCCCAAGTACTTATAGGAGTGGATCACCTCTACAATTACTCCCTGAATAGTGCGGAGTGGTGGCTCTGAGGCCAAGAATCTGCGCTGGTATCCCGAAGGTTGACGGTTCAAATCCCCGTCACTACCAAAAGAGATCCTACTCTGCTGGACCCTTGAGCAAGGCCCTTAACCTTCAATTGATCCAGGGGTGCTGTACAATGGCTGACCCTACGCTCTGACCCCAAGGGGTATGCAAAAACTAACAAATTCCTAATACAAGAAATTGTATAAGGCGAAATAAAGAACAAAAAAACAAATAGTGACAGGATGTCGAGGCTCTTAGGTGTGCAGCAAAAGTCAATGATCAGTTCCTTGGTTTTGCTGATGTTACGGTGAAGACAATTCTCTTTCCACCAAGAAACAGAGTTCTCCCCCTGACTCCTCATACTCTTATCAATAACACCCCATAAGTGTAGAACCATCTGAAAATGTCTGTAAGTGACGTGACCTGCTGTTATATTTATAGTCTGAGGTGTTCAGAGTTAAAGGATGTGGAGACAGGCCTGTTCCTTGTGGTGCTCCAGTCCTTAAGCCTCACAAACAGCTGTCTGCCTGACAGATAGTCATCATCAAGAACCACAGGCTCATCCACCTGCTTATCTCTGAGTTTACCTCTTAACTGGGATGGCTGGATGGTACAGGGAGAGGCAGAAAGGATGGACATCTTTGAAATGGCTAGAACTCACCACTAGGTGGAGTGACAGATGTGCGGTAGGTGGCGTTAGGTTCGCGAAGTCTTAGCATTTTTTGATTTTCTTTTTAGTTGAAGCCATGGAGCCGTGGACGATAGAACACGACTGTTTTGTCAAGAACAACCAAACTATTACCGCAGTTCAGCGTGAGTTTCGTTACCATTTCAATATCCACAGAAATAAAGCTGTTCCCCTCATACCACTATCCTACGTTGGGTTAAAGCACTTCGTACACAAGGTACACTAATGAACAAAAGACTGTCGGGGGCTACACGAACGGCACGTACCCCTGAAAGTGTGGAAAGCGTATGACTAGCCCTGCTGTGCAGTTCAAGTCGATTTCCTGGGAAGCATTCTTCTGAACTTGACCTCAGCAATCATTTGGAGCGCTATATCGAGATGATAAACAACTTCTTATTACCTGAATTACGATGAAAATGTATTCCCATCCGGCGTGTGTGGTTTCAACAGGATGGGGTGACAGCCCACACAGCTAGAGCATCAATGGATGTTATTTGCCCTCTCTTCCCTGGTCACCTCATTTCCAGGTTTGGTGACATTCATTGGCCTCCTCAGTCCCCTGACTTATCCATGTGCTATTATTTCTTGTGGGGTCACCTCAAGGCACATGTATACGAGCATAAGCCCCGTACATTGGAGGAACTAAAGGAAGCTATTCGCGTGGAAGTCGCCCCAAATCGACAGAGCAATGTTGAAAAGAGTGGAGGCAAACTTCCATGAACGCCTTCAGAAATGACACCACATGGGAGATGTTGTTTTCCACACTTGATTTTGTCAAATGCTATTTCAATATGAACTCAAATCCTTCAATAAATTTATTTGTAAGAAAAAATTAACAATTTTGTGATTTTGTAAAAAACATCCGTCCTTTCTGCCTCACCCTGCATTAAAGGCACTGAGGAAATCAAAAAACATCATCTTCACAGTGCTGCCTGCTTTGTCCAGGTGAGAATAAGCCTTTTGGAGCAGACAGAAAACCACATCCTGCACTCCAATCTTTGTCTGATAGGAAAACTGCTGTGGGTCCAGATGGTCTACCACAAGAGGACTCATGTAGTTCAGGACCAGCCTCTTAAAGATCTTCATGATGTGATGGTCTGTAGTTATCTGGTGAAGAGGTGCCTGACTCCATTGGAATAGAAACAATGCAGGATGTTTTTCACAGCAGCGGCACTTTCTGAAGCCTTGGGGACAAACAGAACAGGTGACAGAGCTCTTATAAGAACAGCGTATTGTTAACCTAATGCAGTCTTGTGGAAGTCCTATTAAGAAGATATGACTCCAGCCTCCTAAAGCTTTATATATTAGAAAAGAGGAATTTTTAAATTGCCTATAAACATAATTGGAAGCCACCGCAAAGACTTAGCAACAGGAGTTATATGGTATTACTTACTAGTCTGTAGTTATAATCCCAGGGTGGCATTCAAATTACGTTAAAGGTACAATTTTTTAACAATTTGAGAAAGCACTGTGTATAAAGCACTGCAGTTGTTAACTCTGTTTGTAAGAAATGAAGAAATTAACATTACCACATTCTGAAATACTAAAGCTACAGTAGTGTGTGTGAGTGTGTGTGTTAAAAGCTAGATAGATGTCAAACTCAATGACTTAAGTCCTATTTGGAAGGATTTGTTTTTAATATGGAGGTGGGGTAATGTTTGGCAACCCTAAAGAGACATCAACAACAACATTTATTTCTGTTGCACGTTTTCATACAAATGATGTCGCTCAAACAACAACAACATTTATTTATATAGCACATTTTCATACAAAAAATGTAGCTCAAAGTGCTTTACATAATGAAAAAAAGAAAAATAAAAGACAAAGTAAGAAATTAAAATAAGACATTAGTTAACATAGAATAAGAGTAAGGTCCGATGGCCAGGGAGGACAGAAAAAACAAAAAAATCTCCAGATGGCTGAAAAAAAAAAAAAAAAAATCTGCAGGGGTTCCAGGCCACGAGACCACCCACCCCCCACTGGGCATTCTACCTAACATAAATGAAATAGTCCTCTTTGTATTTAGGGTTCTCACGGAAGGACTTGATGATGATGGTCATGAAGTCTTCTGGCTTTTAATCCATCAATGTAGGAACATTATGGTGCTTTGAGTAGATGGTGGTGGTGCAGAGAGAGTAGAATGTAATGTATGCTATATATATATATATATATATATATATATATATATATATATATATATATATATATATATATATATATATATATATATATATATATATATATATGGTTGAAGTAGTTTACTGTCAAATAATGCAAAGAGTACGCGACACGTGTTTCGCCCTAATTCTGGGCTCATCAGGTATACACTCATTGCACTCCCTTACGGGAATCGAACCTCGGCGCTAGAGGCGAAGCCCCTAACATTGCACCACGGAGTGTGGCTCGTTTATTTGACAGTATGTAGATCGGGGTAATTACATTCATTGTATTCGTAGTCTGTGTCACAATCTGATTGTATGGGTGGATATATATATATATATATATATATATATATATATATATATATATATATATATATATATATATATGTATATATATAGTTGAAATAGTTTACTGTCAAATAAATGCAAAGAGTACGCGACACGTGTTTCGCGTACTCTTTGCATTTATTTGACAGTAAACTATTTCAACCATTCTATGATCTGCTCCTCACAAACTGAGGGCACCGTGGCGGATGTTAGCAGATTGCTGGCCAACCACAAGCGTTACCTGGTAGGTAACCACCCATACAATCAGATTGTGACACAGACTTCGAATGCCGTGAATGTAATATATATATATATATATATATATATATATATATATATATATATATATATATATATATATATATATATATATATACAGTGGTGTGAAAAACTATTTGCCCCCTTCCTGATTTCTTATTCTTTTGCATGTTTGTCACACAAAATGTTTCTGATCATCAAACACATTTAACCATCAGTCAAATATAACACAAGTAAACACAAAATGCAGTTTGTAAATGGTGGTTTTTATTATTTAGGGAGAAAAAAAAATCCAAACCTACATGGCCCTGTGTGAAAAAGTAATTGCCCCCTGAACCTAATAACTGGTTGGGCCACCCTTAGCAGCAATAACTGCAATCAAGCGTTTGCGATAACTTGCAATGAGTCTTTTACAGCGCTCTGGAGGAATTTTGGCCCACTCATCTTTGCAAAATTGTTGTAATTCAGCTTTATTTGAGGGTTTTCTAGCATGAACCGCCTTTTTAAGGTCATGCCATAGCATCTCAATTGGATTCAGGTCAGGACTTTGACTAGGCCACTCCAAAGTCTTCATTTTGTTTTTCTTCAGCCATTCAGAGGTGGATTTGCTGGTGTGTTTTGGGTCATTGTCCTGTTGCAGCACCCAAGATCGCTTCAGCTTGAGTTGACGAACAGATGGCGGGACATTCTCCTTCAGGATTTTTTGGTAGACAGTAGAATTCATGGTTCCATCTATCACAGCAAGCCTTCCAGGTCCTGAAGCAGCAAAACAACCCCAGACCATCACACTACCACCACCATATTTTACTGTTGGTATGATGTTCTTTTTCTGAAATGCTGTGTTCCTTTTACGCCAGATGTAACGGGACATTTGCCTTCCAAAAAGTTCAACTTTTGACTCATCAGTCCACAAGGTATTTTCCCAAAAGTCTTGGCAATCATTGAGATGTTTCTTAGCAAAATTGAGACGAGCCCTAATGTTCTTTTTGCTTAACAGTGGTTTGCGTCTTGGAAATCTGCCATGCAGGCCGTTTTTGCCCAGTCTCTTTCTTATGGTGGAGTCGTGAACACTGACCTTAATTGAGGCAAGTGAGGCCTGCAGTTCTTTAGACGTTGTCCTGGGGTCTTTTGTGACCTCTCGAATGAGTCGTCTCTGCGCTCTTGGGGTAATTTTGGTCGGCCGGCCACTCCTGGGAAGGTTCACCACTGTTCCATGTTTTTGCCATTTGTGGATAATGGCTCTCACTGTGGTTCGCTGGAGTCCCAAAGCTTTAGAAATGGCTTTATAACCTTTACCAGACTGATAGATCTCAATTACTTCTGTTCTCATTTGTTCCTGAATTTCTTTGGATCTTGGCATGATGTCTAGCTTTTGAGGTGCTTTTGGTCTACTTCTCTGTGTCAGGCAGCTCCTATTTACGTGATTTCTTGATTGAAACAGGTGTGGCAGTAATCAGGCCTGGGGGTTGCTACGGAAATCGAACTCAGGTGTGATACACCACAGTTAGGTTATTTTTTAACAAGGGGGCAATTACTTTTTCACACAGGGCCATGTAGGTTTGGATTTTTTTTCTCCCTAAATAATAAAAACCATCATTTAAAAACTGCATTTTGTGTTTACTTGTGTTATATTTGACTAATGGTTAAATGTGTTTGATGATCAGAAACATTTTGTGTGACAAACATGCAAAAGAATAAGAAATCAGGAAGGGGGCAAATAGTTTTTCACACCACTGTATATATGTCACAGGTGTCTGGTCACACTTATAGGTAATCTAACTTAGACACCATTAAAATATCCGACTACGCCACCCAGTTTTATTAAGAGACTGGGAACTCCTGAAATTTACCAATAATAGCACACAGGTTTCTTTAAATTGGGCGGTGAGTAAACACACAATGAAAGACACAACAGTAATTTCAGAAAAAGGCAACAGTAAGTTCTATTGTACAAGACAATATAAGGTACATTAAAAAGATAAACGAACATAACAGAACCTAAACATATCAGGAATTATTTTCCTTTTTTGTAAAAGGAAAATACACAGTCCACACTCTAAAAGTCCGTAAAAACAGGAATTGGAGGATACAACCTTTAGTGGTGCAGAGTCCAGTTTGGGCACTGTGTTACCCCAACACTTAATTGTTCACAGAAGTTGTGTGAAATTGTTGACTCCCTGTCAGCGTCTCTTCGTTGTCCCTTTTTCTTCCACTCTGGGCTCCTTGTGTTGCTGAGACCTAGGCACGCCTCATTTCTCTTCTGTCAGCTTTACTGGGTCCTTTCATGCAGATTCCCTCTCTCGCTGAACCCACATCCGGCGTCTCTTTGTGGAGCTGTCTCTTCCTCCCTGGAAGTGTTGCCGTCCTTGTGCCTTACGTTGTGCCAGCCAGGTACCCTTGTCTGCCTGCGAGCCCCTGTGCCCTGTCCGAGTGTCTTGGCAGCGTTTCCTGTGGACTCTCCCTCTCCTGCCTTCTGCTGGCCAGCAGTTTATATTTACTTCACCCCTCTGTTGTCAGTCCTGGACAAACAGTTTAATCCATGGCACATCTAAATTGCCTGGGTTTAACAATTAATATAAACACAAACGAAATGTATGGTTACCAAACATTAATAAGTACAGATATGCTGATTAGAAACCAATATTTCCAAGCCAGGTAAATACAGACATTCTACCAAGGCCAGACTTCAAAGCAGTGATTCTCTTGCAGGACAGCAAATACCATTAATAAGTACAGATAGCCTTTTAACTTCTCACCCCCCCTAGTCCCATCAGTGGGTGCCTAATGGAACTACCCAGTGCACAAAAAAAATGTAAAAGTGTCCCCCTCTGACATATATATATATATATATATATATATATATATATATATATATATATATATATATATATATATATATATATATATATATATATACTGCGGTGGGTTGGCACCCTGCCCAGGATTGTTTCCTGCCTTGTGCCCTGTGTTGGCTGGGATTGGCTCCAGCAGATCCCCGTGACCCTGTGTTCGGATTCAGTGGGTTGGAAAATGGATGGATGGATGGATATATATATATATATATATATATATATATATATATATATATATATATATATATATATATATATATATATATATGTATATATATATACATCTTGTCACGCTTGGGTCACAGATTTGCACAGAGACACAGGAGGTTGTAGAAAAGACAGGAACTTTATTCAAAACACTGCAAACAAACATTTGTCTCTTTTCAAAAGTTTAAACGTGCTCCTCCATGACAAGTCAGAGATGACAGTTTCCCCAGGAAGAAAGAATGTCTGAGAGAGAGATAAGGAGAAGCAAGCAATCAGTTTAACAAACAGAGAAGCCCGTGCAGGCTTTTTAAGAAGGCGGAGCACCGCGCGAGAGGCGTATTACGCGACAGAGCCGGCTAGAAGGGAAAGGAGGAATGTGAAGGTAATCTGTCTATGTGTTTCTTAGGGGTTTTCCCAGGGGCGCGATCAGCTTCGCAGATCACACCCCCTCCCTCAGCTTTATTCACGTTTTCGTGAATCAAGCGATTCTCCAGACCAGGTTCAAACAGACGTGACAGGACATCAGCATTAATGTGCTCAGAGCCAGGTCGATGCCTGACTTCAAAACTGTAAGGACGTAATCCCAAGAACCACCTCATGAGACTGGAGTTTGTATCTTTCTGACGGTATAACCATTGAAGTGGAGCATGATCAGTTACAAATGTGAACTTTCGTCCCCATAAGTAATAGCGTAGTGCTTCTACAGCCCATTTAATCGCCAAACATGCTTTCTCAATAGTATTGCGTTCTCTGGGGAGTAATTTCCTACTCAAGTATGTGATAGGGTGTTCTTCCCCATCAAATACCTGGGATAGGACCGCGCCTACTCCGAATGCACTAGCGTCTCTTTGTAGTATAAAATCTTTAGAGAAATCGGGATTTCGTAGCACTGGATAAGAAGACAAAGCTTTTTTTAAATCTGAAAAGGAACGTTCGCAAGGTTCTGTCCATATAATAGGGCGTTTTTTTCTTCCTTTAGTGAGCTCTGAGAGAGGAGCAGCCCTATTTGCAAAGTCAGGGATGAATCTTCTGTAGTAACCAGCTAGTCCAAGAAAAGTGCGCACCTGTTTTTGCGTTTTAGGATGTGGGTAAGCGAGCACCTTCTGTATTTTCCTTAATTGTGGACGAAGTAAACCCCTGCCCATGGAGTATCCTAGATAATGAGTCTCGGACATACCTAGTTTACATTTCTTAGGGTTAGCAGTTAATCCAGCTTGTTTCAGGCTATCAAGTACAGCCTGGAGACGTTTTAAATGCGAATGCCAATCATTGCTGAAAATCTATGAGGGGCCAAACAGGCCATAAATCATATATTTCTGCGTGTAATCTATTGGTTTACGTATCAACACTATTGGTTTATGAATATTTACTATCGGTTTGCGTGCATATTTAATTGGTTTGCGTGCGTATAATACTGGTTTCATTCATATGAACTATATTGGTTCGTGTCCGTATATTATCGGTTTGTGCGTGAACTATATCCGTTTGTATATGCATAGCACTGGTTTGCATATGAACTATATTGATTCGCGTGTGTATATCAGTGGTTCCAGTACGTTTGTTATTGGTTTGTGAGTGAACTGCATTGGTTTTCGGTTGTATGTTATCGGTTTGCGTATGAACTATATTGGCTTGCGTTCTGTGCCGGTCTAACGATGGATTTGTGTATGCACTATATTGGTTTCATGCACGTCTTATACTGGTTTCATGTGGGTAACATATCAGTTTTGCGCTTGAACTCTATTGGTTGTATGTGTGTTCCATGTCGGTTTCTCGTACGAAACATACTGGTTTGCGAACGAACACTATTGCAACTCTGTGTATGAACTATATCGGTTCTGCGTACGAACTATATTGGTTGTTCACGTGATCTTCAGTGAAAATGGGCGGGGCAAGAAACAGGAACTCAGGGGCCGGTAGTGTCATGGAGCGTGTAGAGAAGCTGACAGGAGACAGATCTGGGTTTACTTTAAGCAGTGCAGTATTTTTTTTCCACACAATAGGTTTGGGAAAGGACTTGGTGGTAATTATTTCTATTTAATAGAATCTGCCATTGAGTGTGTAATGAACACAAAGCTGAAGTTAAGTACGTATTTGGTCGTCTTTATATTCGCTTCCAGCTACATGCTCGCTTGCAACCCGCGACTGTACTTTTTCACACAGCTTTTGCAAGCTAGTTACTTATTCTAAAGGCAAAATATTCTACATTTACGACTGACGCCTTTATCCAATATAACATTTAGTTACTACTGGTTACATTTCTTATGCCCAGCGATCCCGCACCGTGCCACCTATTCAGGTGAAGTGACATGCTCATGGTCACACTATCAGGACTTTAACCGAGAAATGTAGGATTTAGAGGGCAAAGCCCTTACCACAATGCCCCAATGCTTGCACATCTGCAATGTGTATATTATTTGACATAATATAATCTTGTCCAGGACAGATTCCTTTGTTAAAGTTGAGTGTAACATTTTCAACCCGTTCAAGAGCTAAATCTGGGATATTTATTCTTTCAAATAATGTATCAGTTTGCAGATTAATGTACACGCTGTATAATATTTTACCATGCACTTAACATTGAAGAAGAAGCTGGTTTGTGAATAAGTAGCTGACTACAAGCATATGTGTAGCTAGGAGTGAATAAAAAGCCACCTGAATGTGTACCTAACTTAAGTCCCGTGATCATTTCAGATGTTAAATGTTAATCATCACCAAGCCCTTTCACAAACATTAAGTGGCATACAAAAGTATTCAATCCCCTTGAAAGTCATAATTTTCTGCAAGACAAAAGATTTATACACATTTATTCATTCAGTATTTTTCTTATGCTGTGACAAAACATTTCCAAAGACAAAATAAACCATTTTCTGTAGACGTTTAACTGAAGAAGAAAAACTCCAAAGTTAATGTTTGCATAGGTATTTAAACCTCTGTGCTTTGGAAGCTCCATCATTACACCAATGACAAATTAATTACAAAGGTGACAGTCGTTTAACAGTCATAATTAAACATGATGAGGTGCTACTTGTGAGTCCTTTCTGTCTCTCTGGATATAAACAGCCCCCTTTGTAAGGGCCGTAATCTTTGGTGGACAGTCACTGCAAAAATGAAAACAAAGGAGCATTCTACTGATGTGAGAAACAAAGTTATTGAAATGCACAAGACTGGGAATGACTATAAAAATATCAAAAGAGTTTGAATGTCCCATTGCGCACTGTTGCATTCATCACCAGAAAGTGGAAGGTTCATCAAAGTACACAGACTCTGACTAGAACAGGCTGTCCCTCAAAACTCAACATCAGAGTGAGACATCAACTGGTGAGAGAGGCGACTAGAAATCCAACTGTCAATCTCAGACGTCTGCGATGATCTTTAGCTGGAGTAAAGGTGCTGGGGTCCACAATTTCAAGAGTTCTCCATAAAACAGGCTTCTATGGGAGGGTAGCATGAAAGAAGCCATTCCTCAAGAAGGTCCACATAAAACAATGTATGGCGTTTGCCACAAAGCATGAGAAAGACCCAGTTAAAATGTGGGAGAAGGTTTTATGGTCATATGAGACCAAAACAGTAGTTTTTGGACAGACGTAAGAGGTATGTGAAGTGTAACACTAACATTGCCCAGGCCTCAAGAAACAACATTCCTACAGTGGAATATGGTGGTGGCAGTCTCATGCTATGGGGATGTTTTTCATGTGCTGGGTCTGAGAATCTTGTCAGAGTTGAAGGGACAATGGATGGACACATATACTGCACAATTTTGCAAGAGAACTTGTTCCAGTCTGCTATGAAAGCTCAGGAGAAGATTCATCTTTCAACATGATAATGACCTTAAGCATTAGGACAATGTGACACTGGGATAGCTCAAAAACAGAAAGGTGAATGTTTTGGAGAGGCCAAGTAAAACGCCCTAAGCTTAACCCTGTTGAGAATCTGTGGCACTGTTTGAAAACTGCTGTTCAGAGGTGCCATCTCACCGACATAGAGGGTCTCTAGAAATCCTGCCAAGAATAAAGGGTCAGAATCACTCCTGAGCAGTGTGCAGAACTGGGGCCTACTTACAAAAGAACGAAGGCTGTTACGGCAGCAAAAGGGTTCTTGACAAAGTATGAATGTGTTGGGCTTGAATACTTAATGCAAACATCAACTTTGGAGTTTTTCTTCTTCAGTTAAATATCTACAGAAAATGGTTTATTTAGAAATGTATTGTTACAGCACAAGAGTTCACATTAAAAAGAATGAATAAATAAACGTGGAAAAATCTTTTGTCATACAGAAAATTAGGATGACTTTTAAAGTGATTGAATACTTTTGCATGTCACTGTTTCTGAAAGGGCTTGGTGGTTATTATTTTTAACAGTATTTTCCCGTAATTCTGAAATATTCACGGGGCTGACGTGAGGTGCACATTCTGCTGGCTTTTTATTCAATCCTAGCTACATCCAGTATATGCTTGCAGTCAGCTACTTATTCATACAGCTTTTGCACACCAGCTTCTTATTCTAACAGCATGGCAAAATATTCTACAGCATGTACATTAATCAGAATCATTACAAACTGATCAGTTATTTGAAAAAATAAATATTCCACATTTTGGTTCTGCACAGGTCAAAAATGTTAAATACAACTTTAATTTAACAAAGGAATCTGTCTTGTCACAAAACTGTGAAAATTAAGGTGGCTGAACGTGATTTAACACTTTACAGTGCCCATAATAGCACAGTAAATCCTATTTATCAGATATTGGAGTGGAAATACGCAGGTACTCGTACCTGGCAGGGCAAAAATCGGCTGCATCTTAAAAAACGCATATGCCTTGTCACAAAACCGTGAAAGGTAAGGTGGCCCAATATGATGTAACTCACATATACTGGTCCTAAATATGGAACATTTAGCTTTTCAAAGAATGGACACGATCATATCATGTCAAATAATATGCACGTTGCAGATGTGCAAGCAGTGGGGCATTGTGGTTAGGGCTTTGTCCTCTAAACCCTACATTTGTCGGTTCAAGTCCTGATAGTGACACTGTGTGACCATGAGCATGTCACTTCACCTGTCTAGGCGGCACGGTGCGGGATCGCTGGGCATCAGAAATTTAACCAGTAGTAACTAAATGTTATACTGGATAAAGGCGTCAGTCGTAAATGTAGAATATTTTGCCTTTAGAATAAGTAACTAGTTTGCAAAAGCTGTGTGAAAAAGTACAGTCGCGGGTTGCAAGCGAGCATGTAGCTGGAAGTGAATAAAAAGACGACCAAATACGTACTTAACTTCAGCTTTGTGTTCATTACACACTCAATGGCTGATTCTATTAAATTGTAATAATTACCACCAAGTCCTTTCCCAAACCTATCGTGTGGAAAAAAATACGGCGCTGTTTAAAGTAAACCCAGATCCGTCTCCTGTCAGCTTCTCTACACGCTCCATGACACTACCGGCCCCTGAGTTCCTGTTTCTTGCCCCGCCCATTTTCACTGAAGATCACGTGAACAACCAATATAGTTCGCACGCAGAACCGATATAGTTCATACACAACATTCCAATAGTGTGCGTTCGCAAACCAGTATGTTTCGTACGAGAAACCGATATAGTGCACACATAAATCCAGCATGTTACTTTCACAAAGCCGGCATAGTACGCACACATAAAACCGGTAGAAGACTGACAAGGACTCAATGTAGTGCATACACAAAACCAATAGCGTTCATATGCGAAACCGATATATTACCCACGTGAAACCAGTATAGTGCATATGAAAAACCAGTGCTATACGTAAGCAAACCAGTAGTATACGAACACAAACCAATATAGTTGATACGCAAACCGATTGCATACGCACGCAAACCAATGCAATTCCCTCACAAACCGATAGCAAACGCACGTGAACCAGTAATAAAGTTCAATTCAATATAGTTCATATGCAAACCAGTGCTATGCATATACAAACGGATATAGTTCACGCACAAACCGATAATATACGGACACGAACCAATATGGTTCATATGAATGAAACCAGTATTGTTCGCACGCAAACCAATTAAGTATGCACGCAAACCGATAGTAATCATCCATAAACCAATAATGTTCATGCGTAAACCAATACTTTACGTACAAAAATATATGATTTTTGGCCTGTTTGGCCCCTCATAAAAATCACCACGTCATCAAGATATGCCCCAGAATATTCAGAATGTGGACGCAGTATCTGATCCATCATTCGCTGAAACGTTAAAGGGGCCCCATGAAGACCAAACGGGAGTCTTGTAAATTCATAAAGTCCATCAAGAGTCGCAAATGCTGTTTTCTCACAACTGTTAGCCTCTAGAGGCACCTGCCAATTACCCTTTGTGAGGTCTAGCGTGGAAATATAGGTCACCCGACCCAGTTTTTCCAAGAGTTCGTCTACCCGGGGCATTGGGTAAGCATCAAATTTAGACAACCTTATTCAAGCACCTAAATTCGATACATCCATCCATCCATTTTCCAACCCGCTGAATCCGAACACAGGGTCACGGGGGTCTGCTGGAGCCAATCCCAGCCAACACAGGGCACAAGGCAGGAAACAATCCCGGGCAGGGTGCCAACCCACCGCAGAATACGATACATATATATATATATATATATATATATATATATATATATATATATATATATATATATATATATATATATATATATATATATATATATAGCATACATTATTATCTATATATATATATAATTCACTAAGTCCACGGCAAGCAAGACGCACGAAAGACCGAGCCCTGCCCATCTACAATTCACTAAGCAGCCGACCATGGCACACGCACTACAGAGCCAACAATTCGCGTGAGAGTGGAAGCATTTGCCAAGAATGTTTTCATTAATCAAGAACAAAAGTCTGAGGTTCAAAGAAGTTCACATACCGTCATAGTTCCGACCATAAACGATGCCGACTGGCGATCCGGCGGCGTTATTTCCATGACCCGCCGGGCAGCCATTACTCCCACTGGCATGCCTCCGCATAAAGTCAAACTTAAAATTGGTTCAGTCATCATGCTTCTCTGAAACCTCACGCCAGCAAGAAGTCTCTGTAAAGACACTAGACTGACTGTTCTCAGCATTCACCGCAATGTACTGGAGAGTAAAACAACCACACAAACTGTCCTTATTCCCCAGATTTCCCTGACCCCATCAGATTCAAATTTGCCTTTTACTTTTACACGCAGATAATTTCCTGATAGATTGGCCTTTGCAATGACAATTAATAAGGCGCAGTGAAAGTGAAATCAGTAACAATCCTACAACCAATGGCGTAGCTTAGGGGGTGGTGGAGATCAGCCCGGAAACAGACAGACACGTGACACACAAGTCCAAAAAGCACAAACGTTTTTATTTCTCTTCTTTTTAGCACACAGTACACCGTCCCTCACAATTGCTCTTTCCCTTCTTTCTCTCTCTCTCTCTTTCTTTCTCCATTTCTTCTCTGCCGCCTTCACTCCTATCCCGCAAGCTCTGTCCTCTGCCTCCCTGAATGGAGTGAGGCGGCCCCTTTTATGACATGCTCCAGGTGCTCCCTGGCGATCTTCCTGCAGCACTTCCTGGGGTCGCAGAAGTGCTGTATAGGCACTCAGAAGCACTCCAGGTGCACCCGGATTCTCTTCCGGCATTACTTCCTGATGTGGTGGAAGTGCTGCAGTCCATGGCTCAGGGACTGCCACGGGTCCCAACAGGGTTGAACTTCTAAGCTCTGCTCCCGTGGCCCTAATGCCAACCAGGGTGGCTGCCCTCTCGTGTCTCAGGGGGGATATAGTGTTTCTCTCCTGGTGCTTCCACTCTCCAGGTGTCCAAGCTAGGCAAGGGTCCCAGATGTCTGCCACAATACATATATATATATATATTATATATTGGTGCTTAGCCAAGAGTGAGGCTTCTTAGTCACTTCTCTCACCAAGACACTTCTCCCACAAGCATTTGTTTCAAACTTATTCCAAAAATTATGGAAGCCACTGTGGGATCCTTCAGTGCTGCAAGAGTTTTTTTTGTAGCCTTCCCCATGTCTGTACTTTGACAAAATCCTGTCTCTGCACTCTTCAGGCAGTTCCTTCAACCTGATGACTTTGTATTTGTCAGATGTGACACCTTCTATGAACAGGTGTGTGTCTTTCCTAGTCATTCCAATCAGTTGACTTGACCACAGGTGGACCCTAAATTAGATGTAGAAACATCTCAGTTATGACCAATACATTGGGATGCATCTGAGCTAAATTTCATTTGTTATAACAAATAATTTCAACACTGGTGCCTGTGTGGTGTTTCAGTTTTGTATGTCAGATAAAATTAGCCATTCTGGGGTTGAGAGTGTTGCATGATGAGAGAAAAAATGAATTTAAATGGTTTTTAACACAACGCTGCAACATAACAAAATGTGAAAAAAGTGAAGGGGTCTGAAAACTTTACGAATCCACGGTTGTTAGTGTAAGAGACGGCCAGCAGCTCAACCTGGCTGGGACGCCTCTGCAATGGAAGGATGAGGAAGCAACTTTTCAAGGACACTGCCTCCCCCAAAACGCTAGATGGCAGGTCCCCTGGACTGCAGCAGTGCCCTGGATTCCAGCAGGGCACTATGGGACATGTAGTTTAATACCACAGCCCTGCAGGGTACCGTGGGTGCCGCCAAGAGGACCGGAAGATTTATATCTCATCCATAGCCCGGAAGTACTCCCAAGTCATGAGGACCGAAGCTGACTAGAGCTGCTGATCAACTGGGCAGACTGTGTCTCTGTTGTTAGTCATTAGCACTAAAACATAAGTAACATGATAGTTAGAATTTGTTACTAACCCTCACCTACACTCTAAAAAGAGAAAAAGGGCTCTTTTTGATTTAAGGTAATTTTAGTACAGTAATCCCTCGCTACTTCGCGGTTCACTTTTCGCGGATTCACGACTTCGCGGATTTTATATGTAAGCATATCTAAATATATAACGCGGATTTTTCGCTGCTTCGCGGGTTTCTGCGGACAATGGGTCTTTTTACTTCTGGTACTTGCTTCCTCATTTGGTTTGCCCAGTTGATTTCATACAAGAGATGCTATTGGCGGATGGCTGAGAAGCTACCCAATCAGAGCACGCAGTTAAGTTCCTGTGTGCTGCTGATTGGCTCAGCGACGGAGTGCTGCATTAACCAGGAAGTCTCATCTCACTCATTCAGCATTAACGTGCTCCTGCTTCAGGGGCCATGTCCAAGCGCCAACAGAAGATGCAAATGATTGCAGAAAAGGTAAAAGTTTTGGATATGTTGAAGGAAGGGAACAGCTACACCGCTGCAGTGTCCTTTAACCAGGGCGCAAAACGAGTTGCACGTGGACGTGATAAGGCAGTAGTCTGGATGGAATCTGCTTTAGGAATCTTTGCAACAAGGTCGATGACGTCATGACCGCCTACAAGCTGCTATGTGTACTTCGCTATACAGTAAGTGTAAACTTATCTACCGATTTCATATTGCTTAGCAGTTGTCCCTGTTATTAATAGAGTAAAGGGTGGGTTGTAAACAATACAGGGAGGGTTTAAAAACGTCCAAATACACGTTAAATAATTAAATAAATATGGTGTCCCTACTTCGTGGAAATTCAGTTATCGCGGTCAGCCTTGGAACCTATCTCCCGCGATAAGTGAGGGATTACTGTAGTTATAATGAACTACGTATATTAATATGTTTGTTCACCTAACATAATTTTTTGCTTTACTTCAAATTGAAAAACCTTGCTGTCGCTTAATGTAACTTCTTCTATTTAGTCTAAAGCAAAAAATTGCTTTGGAGACATTGCCGGCTCCGACCCCTGTGATGTCACGTCCGGGCAGAAGACCTACATGAGCCCGACCCCTTTGACTTCACTTCCTGTCTCCCCCTTTAAAAGTCTCCACCTTTTCCTTATTCCCTCAGTTCTGTTTGGACTCGGTTTTGTGCACATCAGTGCTGTATTATTTTGAAAAGCAACTTTGCAGCCAGGAAACCAAATTGTACGGGTGGCTGCCCCAAACCTTTATATGACTCTGCCTCGAGTTTGTGACTATATATATAGAATTTAAGTTGGCATTACAGTGAATACAATAATGGACACAATTTTAATTTGAGTTCATCCATCCATTATGCAACCCGCTATATCCTAACTACAGGGTGACGGGGGTCTGCTGGAGCCAATCCCAGCCAACACAGGGCCCAAGGCAGGAAACAAACCCCGGGCAGGGCGCCAGCCCACCGCAGTTAATTTGAGTCTTTAAAGAAATTTGGTTTGAGCTAAATACAATTTTTGCTTTTATTCAAGTTTTTGAAAATGTTAAAACAAACTCACATGAATTGTTTACTCAAATACTTTTTAAAATTTGAAAGAAATCAATTAAATTGCTTGTTACCTTGTGAAGTAATTTATTTAGGTTGATCCAACAAAACATTTTTTACAGTGTATTCTGTTTCTCTTCTCGGTACACAAATGTGGCATTTGGTGCTACTGCCCACCTGCCAAGTTGTTTTGCCTGCATACGGTAAAGTCATCTCTGATGGAGGATCACAGGAATCATTGGGTAGAGGGGTCCTTTTATCGGATTGTCTGGCCCAGCGCTGTTTCAGCTGCAGAATGGCCAATGGCGGAGGCAGCTTGATGGCTGAGGTCTCCAGGACTGAACAAATCCAAATCATATTATGTGATATCATCTACTGTTGAATTCTGCTCCATACTTGTAAAATTTCTATTGCACTATTATATTGTATTGAGGATTACTTCTGTTCTGTTTTGTGTATTGTATTGTATTGACCCCCTTCTTTTTGACACCCACTGCACGCCCAACCTACCTGGAAAGAGGGTCTCTCTTTGAACTGCCTTTCCCACGGTTTCTGCCATTTTTTCCCTACAAGGGTTTTTTTGGGGGGGAGTTTTTCCTTATTTTGTGTGTTCTCTTTGGTTTTATCATTATGTACTGTGTGGCCGGGTGCGGAAATGACAGGTCGTGGAAAGGTTAAAAACTTGGGACACTCAATGAGAAAAATATATGGGGAGTTTCCTGGCCATGAATCCCAAATTTCAACGTTTTGTTCCCTGAGACACTTAGTTCTCCCTTTTGCCTTCAATAAAGTCCAACAAAAAGCCCGCCTCTTAGTGTTTGTACAAACAAACTTGGGGAAAATAATAACAATTAGTATTCAGCTCTCAGCTGCAGAATTGAGGGTCGCTTTACAGTGGGTTTGCTCTGATCGCAAAAGATGTCTCCTTCTGGGCAGCTGGGCTTCTTATAGCAGACAAACTGGAAAGGGAGGAGCAAAGTGCCCTCACTGGATGGTTGCTTGGAGCTGAAGAGAAAAGGAGAAGAGAATTGTGGCAGACGGCCAGGGACCTTGCCCCACTGGGATACCTCTACCAGGGAAGGACCAGGAAAGGGGCAATATCTTCCCAGGATGCAAGAGGGCAGCCCCCCTGGTTTCTATCAAGGGCCACGGATACAGAGCTTGGAAGCTCAAACCGGTGGGGCTGCCTGGATGCTTCCTGAGTCCTGGAGGACAGCACTTCGGCCACACCGGGATGTGCTGCCGCTCCAGGAACTGTGTACGCCCGGAGTGCTTCCGTGTGCAAGGGCAGCACTTCTACCACACCAGGAAGTGCTGCTGGAACACCATCATCAAGCACCTGGAGCACATCCAGGGCATGATAAACGGGGCCGCCTCACTCCCTTCGAGGAGCCGGAGTCAGGAGGAGAAAGAGCTTGAGAGGGAGGAGTGGAGGCGGGGCTCAGGAACCTTCCAGGCAGCCCCTTGTCTGGGCCACGGACCCCCACTGGGTTGAGCTTCCAAGCTCTGTATCCGTGGACCTTGATGGAAACCAGGGGGGCTGCCCTCTTGCATCCAGGGAAGATATTGCCCCTTTCCCGGTCCTTCCCTGATCCAGGCAGCCTGGTGGGGCAAGGTCCCTAGCTGTCTGCCACTCTGCCCCACACACAGCTGAAGCCGAAGCGGCCTGTCCCACAAGGGCTGGTTCTTTTCCTGTGATGGGAGTCCACAGGCTTCTGCTGCAAAAGCCCCGGAGACGCTGCTCTGACGCCACCTCCAGGTGTCCTCCGCAACCCTATGCGGACAGTGTCTCCAAGTATGATTAGTCCCGTGGCACTCATAACACCATTGCACTCCCCTCCTTTGTGTCCTCGAGGAATGAAAACAAACGGGGAATGTCCGCTCCGCCTTGTTCCTCGCCAGTTTAGGGGTTTCCCTCTGCACCCGCAGGTGAACACACCTGCGCTTTGTCAGGAGACCCGGTCCTCCGTTTCCGGATTCTCCTCTTTTGACTCTGGGGCGCAATGACAGTCTGGGTCTCCCTATGGACTTCAGCGAGACTGCCACCGGCCTTTGGAGCAGTGTGCTTTGGCAACCAGCATTCACTAGCCGACTCCTTGCACACACCTCCGGTAGATCTGCCCCTACGGCACGATCGGCCATCACCGCCACGTCCACTGTTGGAGACCCTGCTACTCGAGTCCGATCAAAAACATCACGGCTCCTTTCGCTAGGGTCTCCTTTTCTATTTATGGTGCCGGTTTCACCTACCTGAATCCAGCTTTGCGCCTCCTCGACCACTCTGACACCTTCTTCTGGGGCGCATACGCTTTTTCCTCCAGTGCCTCAATGGTCTCCCAGAGAACACTGAAAACCTCTAAAAGCGACCGGACGGGCTGAAGGATCCCCTCCAGCTCCTGTATGGCCACAAGCACAGTATTTAAATCAGCCGACAGGGGACTAGCATATTGCTCGCCCTTACCTGCCGGCCGTGAGCCATACCCACGCTGCACCCCTTGCGCAGCCTCTGTCGGATCCTTTCGTGGAGGGGGGAAGGTTCACTGCCCTTGCTGGTACTATGCTAATAGCAGGGTGCCGGCACATATCCTTAACCCCCTTACCTGCCTCACGAGGCGTATCCAGGCCCCTCACCGCCACCTGCTTCTTCAGGCCACTCCCCCGGGAATGGGACTCCAGGCACTCCTTCACCAAGTGAGTTATTTTCGTCAACAGCAGGCTCACATCCTCCTCAGACTTTGTCCCATCATCGGCTCTGGGATTGGCATCCTTCGGCCAGCCAAACACCTCTGGATGGTCTCCCCCTGCAAGGTAGGCACTCAGAAAACCGCACCTCGCAGCCCTGGGCAATCTCTCCCGGGGTCCGGTACCTACCTCTAGAAACCCTTTCTCTGGAGGTAGCTTCCTTGGCCTGGCCGCTTCTTCAGGCCCGCTGGCCCTTTCCTCGGTGACAGGCACCCTCAAGTAGCCTGCTGTCTTCAGGCCTTGCCTGGCCATTTTCTTTCCCATCGGGGAGAGGTGGTGTCCTCGCTGGCCCAGGGCGAAACACTAGCGAGAGGGACTGAGTGCTCGCACAAAGCGTGTGTGTGTCTCGCAGGAGCGCGCTTCCTTCATGCCACGCTTAAACTGCGATGTGTTTCGCGCTGCTGTACCAGGCTACTTTACAAATTATTTAATGATAGGTCCCTGCCTTGAACCAGGCAGAGAGTCCCATCTGGGATGCCATGTAAAAGATAGCCCGGCCACAGACAGACACGACACCAATGTGCCCAACACATGGTTTTTTTATAGACACTATTTACAATTGATTCCTCCCACGTTCACACTATTACTTTGTCTCTCTTCAGAATGTTAGTGACAGCGCCACCTCTCACCCCGGCGGGTTATTACATACCTCGATCGAGCCCGTGAGGAGATCCTGTGATGCACAAAGGTGACAACTGTTATAAAAAAGGTATGTTAGAAGAATTTTCACAGCATGTGTTCTGCGTCAGTTTTTCAGATTATAAATATTTGTACTTTATTGAAATAATTTAAATTTGTACACCATGGCAAAAATTACAGCTTCAGCATTTCTTTGATTTTTGGTATTTCACAGTATATTTAATCATTTTAAAACTACCATAAATGACAGGATATATTTGTTTTTCACTTAAATGTTGTTCATTACATATGAAGCCTATTTTTGCAATTTATTAAAAAAAATAAGTCCATGCAAATTTCATCTCAGTATCTCATAATTAAGTCTTATTAACCCGTGAATTTTGTTAATATGTCATTTTTATTATTTGTACCTCAAAATTATTACTTTCTATCCTCTAAAGATAATCTAGCATATCATAATAATCTTACTCTTTCAAAATTTCAATTTAGTTATATAATTTTTATGACTCAGTTTCTCATAATTATAATTTACTCCCTCATAGTTATGATTTATCTCACTACTATGACTTACTATATCTTCATTTTGACTTATCTCACAGTTTTGTCTTACCATTGCATGATTATGATTTACTAGGCCATAATTCATATTTAGTATATCCTATGCCATGGATAAGCAGGTTAGGACAATAGATGGATTGAAGGAGGATAATGATTTCCTGTCTCATAATTTTGACAGACTGCAGTTATCCCATTATTATGTCCTGTGAGTTCAAGCATCCACAAATCCTGCAGAACTAAAACAGACAGTAACTAGCGCTGAATGAACTCACACAGATGGCGCATCCACAGATGAGCAGCGCAGTTTGAACACAACCATCTGTCACTAGCAATGCCACAACTTTTTCTTTAAATGCTAGCAGAATCACGTGGCTTCATATTATCTAGATAGATAGATAGATAGATAGATAGATAGATAGATAGATAGATAGATAGATAGATAGATAGATAGATAGATAGATAGATAGATAGATAGATAGATAGATAGATAGATAGATAGATAGATATGAATGGCAGTAAAAATGTCCAAAAGTTTTGAGAATGACACATATATTAATTTTCACAAAGTTTCAGAAAGTGTTTTTAGATCTTTTTGTTAGATATTTTTATTGTATACTGAAGGAGAATTATAAGCATTTCATAAGTTTCAAAGGCTTTTATTGATGTAACAGGTGTCTGGTCACACTTATAGGTAATCTAACTTAGACACCATTTAAATATCCGACTACGCCACCCAGTTTTATTAAGAGACTTGGAACTCCTGAAATTTACCAATAATAGAACACAGGTTTCTTTAAATTGGGCGGTGAGTAAACACACAAATGAAAGACACAACAGTAATTTCAGAAAAAAACAACAGTAAGTTCTATTACACAAGACAATATAAGGTACATTAAAAAGATAAACGAGCATAACAAAATCTAAACATATCAGGAATTAATTTCCTTTTTTAAAAGGAAAATACACAGTCCACACTCTTAAAGTCCATTAAAAACAAGAATCGGAGGATACAACCTTTAGTGGTGCAAAGTCCAAGTTGCTCACTGTGTTACCCCAACACTTAATCGTTCAACTGATGCACTCTGTTCGCCAGACACTCGTTTCCCAACAGAAGTTTTGTCAAACCATTGAATCCCTGTCAGCATCTCTTCGTCGTTCCTTTTTTTCCACTCTGGCTCCTTGTGTTGCTGTGACCTAGGCACGCCTCATTTCTCATCTGCCAGCTTTGCTTGGTCCTCTCATGCGGCTTCCCTCTCTCGCTGGACCCACAACTGGCGTCTCCTTGTGGAGCTGTCTCTTCCTCCCTGGAAGTAAATGTTGCCGTCCTTGTGACTCACATCGTGCCAGCCAGGTACCCTCGTCTGCCTACGAGCTCTGTCTGAATGTCTTGGCAGTGTTCTCAGTGGACTGTACCCCCTGCCTTCTGCTGCCCAGGAGTTTAAATCTCCTTCAGTCCCTGCTGTTGTCAGTCCTGGACAATCAGTTTAATCAATGGCACATCTAAATTTCCTGGGTTTAACAATTAATGAAAGTAAAAGTTAACAAAATGTATTGTTACCAACCATTAATGAGTACAGATCTGCTGATTAGAAACCAATATTGTCAAACATGTCAATTTCAGGTAAATACAGTCATCCTCCAAGGAAGCAGCAGTTCTTTTATCAGAACTTGGTATTTGTTTGTATACTCAACCAGCCAGACTTCAAAGTAGCGACTCCTTTGCAAGACAGCAAATACCTACACAGACAACCCTGACACAATCAGTAACTGGATTATCCAGGAAATCGAAAAACAAGGTCCCCTTCTGACATTGACAATTACATGAAGTTGATACAAAGACTTAATATTTGTAGTGTTGGCCCTTCTTTCTTTTTCAAGACCTTTACGATTCCCCCTTTTATGCTGTCTGTCAATCAACTTCTGTGCCCAGTCCTGACTGATGGCAGCCCATTCTTGCATAATCAATGCTTGGAGTTTGTCAGAATTGGTGGGTTTTTATTTGTCCACCCTCCTCTTGAGGATTGACCACAAGTCCTCAATGGGATTAAGGTCTGGGGAGTTTCCTAACCATGAACCCAAACTTTCGATGTTTTGTTCCCCAAGCCACTTAGTTCTCACTTTTGCCTTATGGCCCGGTGCTCCATCATGCTGGAAAAGGTATTGTTGGTCACCAAACTGTTCTTGAAGGGTTGGGAGACGTTGCTCTCAGCAGATGTTTTGGTCCCATTCTCTATTCATGGTTGTGTCCTTAGGCCAAATTGTGACTGAACCCACTGCCTTGGCTGAGAAGCAACCTCATGTGACATGAATGGTTTCAGGATGCTTTACTGTTGGCCTGACACAGGACTGATCATAGCTCCGCTCACCTTTTCTTTTTTTTCAGATGCCCCAAACAATCAGATAGGGGATTCATCAGAGAAAATGACTTGACCACAGCAGTCCTCAGCTGTCCAATCCTTGTACCTTTTGCAGAATATCAGTCAGTCCCTGATGTTTTTCTTGGCTTCTTTGCTGCCCTTCTTGACACCCACCAGGCCATCCTATAAAAGTCTTCGCCTGCCTCACTGTGCCTGCAGATGCACTCACACCTTCCTGCTGCCATTCCTGAGCAAGCTCTGCACTGGTGCTGTCCCGATCCAGAGCCATGAATAAAGAATGGGACCAAAACATCATCCGAGAGCAACATCTCCCAACCATCATTTACAAGATTTTTGAGATTTACAGTAAAATTACAGGAAAATTAGTAATTTTATATTTACATTTTAAACTAATTTGTTTTTAGTTCAGGTCATTCACCCGCAGTACTGTATTTGGGTCAATTTGTGGTTCAAAAATGAGAAATTTGATAGGGGGTGCAAACAGAAATAAAACATTTTCTAAGGGTTCGGGGTATAGAGAAGGTTGGGGAGCACTTTAGCAGGGGAACCATTTTGGTTCCCAAAAAAATCACCCCCGTGAAGGTTCCGGAATGATCTTTAATTTATTTAGACTGTGACAGGCTCCATAGATAACAGTGAACAGATGATGACAGATTTGTGAAAAAGAATTCCTGATTTTAAAAAGACTCATACTGCATACAATAACACAGACTGACTTTAGGATCTCTTTATTTGTCAGTATCCATACGTACACTCTTAAAAAAATAATGGGTCTTTAAAGGCACTCTATGGTTCTTTACTGGATTGTGTGTTTCCTTGTAAAACTTATGCTCATTCTAATTCTGGGAAGGGTCTTCGCATATGAAGTTGGTTCTTTGTGTGAAATAACACAATATTTTGTGACGTAAGAGTGGTGTCTTGCACCCCAAAGACGAGGCTGAATCTCAGTACATTAGCAAAATCAGCTTTATTCAACTTAAAACAGGAACAACACAGTTATTTATTGTAGCGGGATCTACCACTCTACTATACACAGACACAGCAATCAGGCAGGGTCATGGCCAGGTCAGTGGCCAAGTTATAATGTCCCCTGCATCACCCATCGGGCGACCTACAATTTGCGCTTAGCAGCAGTCAGCTTGTATTTGTTTCTGTGGTGCTGTGAATCTGTGGTTACTTCAGCGACGGACAAGCAACCCTCAACAGACGCTTCTGTGTGTCGTCCCATTGGGAAAGGTATCAAAAGAGTTCAGAAGTCTCAAAACATATATATATTTTGAAAATCATAAATAAGGATGGATAGGATTAGAAATAAGTACATTACAGTGTCAGCTCAGGTTGGACAATTTGGAGACAAAGCTAGAGAGGTGAGATTGCATTGATTTGGACATGTGTAGAGGAGAGATGCAGGGTATATTGGGAGAAAGGTTCTAAGGATAGAGCTGCCAAGCAAGAGGAGAAGAGGAAGGCCTAAGAGAAGGTTTATGGATGTGGTGAGAGAGAACATGAAGGTGATGGATGTCCATCCATCCATCCATTTTCCAACCCGCTGAATCCGAACACAGGGTCACGGGGGTCTGCTGGAGCCAATCCCAGCCAACACAGGGCACAAGGCAGGGAACCAATCCTGGGCAGGGTGCCAACCCACCGCAGGACACACACAAACACACCCACACACCAAGCACACACTAGGGCCAATTTAGAATCGCCAATCCACCTAACCAGCATGTCTTTGGACTGTGGGAGGAAACCGGAGCGCCCGGAGGAAACCCACGCAGACACGGGGAGAACATGCAAACTCCACGCAGGGAGGACCCGGGAAGCGAACCCGGGTCCCCAGGTCTCCCAACTGCGAGGCAGCAGCGCTACCCACTGCGCCACCGTGCCGCCCCTGGTGATGGATGTGACAAAGAAAAATACAGAGGACAGGAAGAGATGGAAAAAGATGACCCGCTGTGGCAACCCCTAATGGGAGCAGCCGAAAAAAGAAGAAGAAGAATAAGATTACTGCAATCCTTCCGCAATTGCCTCTTTTGCAAGATAAGGCAATACCTTTGCGATATAGTGCAATCGTTATTGTGAAATAACGCAATTCTTTTGCAACATAACGCAATCATTATTGTGAACGCAATCATTATTGAGAAATAACAGAATTCTTTTGCGATATAATGCAATCATATGCAATCATTTTTGTGAAATAACTCAATTATTTTGTGATATAATGCAGTCATTATTGAGAAATAATGCTATTCTTTTGTGATATAATGTAATCATTATTGCGGAAAAATGCAATTTTTTTGCAATCTAACGCAATCATTATTGGGAAATAACGCAATTCTTTTGCGACATAATGCAATTATTATTGAGAAATAATGCAATTCTTTTGCGATATAATGCAATCAGTATTGTGAACGCAATCATCATTGTGAAATAACGCAATTCTTTTGCAACATAATGCAATCATTATTGAGAAATGATGCAATTCTTTTGCGATATAACACAATCAGTATTGAGAAATAATGCAATTTTTTTGCAATATAACGTAATCATTATTGTGAAATAACACAATTCTTTTGTGACATAACGCAAATATTATTGAGAAATAACACAATTCTTTTGCGACATAATGCAATTATTATTGAGAAATAATGCTATTCTTTTGTGATATAATGTAATCATTATTGCGGAAAAATGCAATTTTTTTGCAATCTAACGCAATCATTATTGGGAAATAACGCAATTCTTTTGCGACATAATGCAATTATTATTGAGAAATAATGCTATTCTTTTGTGATATAATGTAATCATTATTGCGGAAAAATGCAATTTTTTTGCAATCTAACGCAATCATTATTGGGAAATAACGCAATTCTTTTGCGACATAATGCAATCATTATTGGGAAATAACGCAATTCTTTTGCGACATAATGCAATTATTATTGAGAAATAATGCAATTCTTTTGCGATATAATGCAATCAGTATTGTGAACGCAATCATCATTGTGAAATAACGCAATTCTTTTGCAACATAATGCAATCATTATTGAGAAATAATGCAATTCTTTTGCGATATAACGCAATCAGTATTGGGAAATAACACAATTCTTTTGCAATATAACGTAATCATTATTGTGAAATAACACAATTCTTTTGTGACATAACGCAATCATTATTGTGAACGCAATCATCATTGTGAAATAACGCAATTCTTTTGCAATATAATGTAATCATTATTGTGAAATAACACAATTCTTTTGTGACATAACGCAATCATTATTGTGAACGCAATCATCATTGTGAAATAACACAATTCTTTTGCGACATAATGCAATTATTATTGAGAAATAACACAATTCTTTTGCGACATAATGCAATTATTATTGAGAAATAACGCAATTCTTTTGCGACATAATGCAATCATTATTGAGAAATAATGCAATTCTTTTGCGATATAACGCAATCAGTATTGGGAAATAACACAATTCTTTTGCAATATAACGTAATCATTATTGTGAAATAACACAATTCTTTTGTGACATAACGCAATCATTATTGTGAACGCAATCATCATTGTGAAATAACGCAATTCTTTTGCGACATAATGCAATTATTATTGAGAAATAATGCAATTCTTTTGCGATATAACGCAATCAGTATTGAGAAATAACGCAATTCTTTCGCAATATAACGTAATCATTATTGTGAAATAACACAATTCTTTTGTGACATAACGCAATCATTATTGTGAACGCAATCATCATTGTGAAATAACGCAATTCTTTTGCGATATAACACAATCATTGTTTTTTTTTTTTTTTTTTGAGTGACGGGAATAAGCTTCCGTAAAAAACTTCCTAATATGTAGAAAAAAAACGGAAATCTTTAATGTATGGTAGGCTACCTTGCAGGACATTAACAGACTAAGAAAACCCGGACTTGACCTGCGTTGTTATATGCAGCAAGAGTCCTTTTGAAATGATGACCAATTGGTTTTTCACAAATCTGTTACCACATCTGTTCATGGTCATTTTCTGTGTGGAGCCTGTTGCATATCTAAATAAATAAAAGTATTTTCTGGAACCTTCATGTGGATGGGCCTCTTGGGAACTAAAAATGATTCCTGTATAGCATCACTCTGAAGAACCACTCTGGCACCTTTCATTTTTAAGTGTAGCAAGAATCCTTTCAAAATAAAGAACCCATTGGTGTTTCACAAATCTGTTATCATCAATTTATGTTTTTTTTATGGAACTAATTGCCCACTTTAATAAAAGAAATAAAAAGCCCTGTCGTTAACTGGAAACTTATTGGTCAGAGTTATCATTGCCCAAGCTACAAAAATCAAAACAGGGCTTTTAATTTGTCACACTTGTTTGACACCTCTTGGAATTAATGACTGGTTTTTATGTGGAAACTGTTGTAATTATTAAAGTTCCAATCAATGGACATTTGAAAACTCCACTGTTGAGTAGCTTTATGTGCTGCGCTCCCTGGCACTTATTGAATATCAGGAAACTTTTCAAAGCCCAAAGAAGCAATTTCATATGCTAAAGCGCATTCCTAAGAAAGAAATGATTCTTTGTCAAGTATGGATTCTATTGATAATATTTATCCTTGAGTTCTTAAGAAGTAAAGTTCTTGAGAACTAAAACATAAGTAATATGATAGTTAGAATTTGTTACTAACCCTAACCTGTTCTGTTTCTCTTCTCGACACTCAAATGTGGCACTTGGTGCCACTGCCCACCTGCCAAGTTGTTTTGCCTGCATAAGGTAAAGTCATCTCTGATGGAGGATCACAGGAATCGTCAGGATTGGCTGGCCCAGCACTGACTCAGCTGTGGAATGGCCAATAGGTGGAGGCAGCTTGATGGTTGAGGTCTCCAGGACTCTGAACAAATCCAAATTGTATTATGGAATATCATCTATTGTTGAATTCTGCTCAGTACTTGTAATATTTCTATTGCACTATTATATTGTGAATTTCCCATTGGGATTAATAAAGTATCTATCTATCTATCTATCTATCTATCTATCTATCTATCTATCTATCTATCTATCTATCTATCTATCTATCTATCTATCTATCTATCTATCTATCTATCTATCTATCTATCTGTATCTATTGAGGATTCCTTGTGTTCTCTTCTGGGTATTGTATTGTATTTACCTCCTTTTTTGACTCCCACTGCACACCAAACTTACCTGGAAAGGGGTCTCTCCTTGATCCGACTATCCCGAGGTTTGTTCCATTTTTATTTCCCAACTAGGGATTTTTTGGGAGTTTTTCCTTGTCTTCTTAGTGAGTCAAGTCTGGGGGGCTGTTAAAAGGCTAGAACTGTTAAAGCCCATTGTGGCACTTCTTGTGTGATTTTGAGATATACAAAAATAAATTGTATTGTATTGTATTGTATTAAGAAGGTAAGCAAGTACAGATAATAAACCTTTTTAGGAAGTCACTGCACACTGGGGAAATTCTGAAGGACTGGAAAATGGCAAATATCATCCCAGTATACAAAAAGGGTGACAGGGCAGATCCAGGCAGCTATAAGCCAGAAAGCATAACTTGCATCACAGGAAAATTAATGAAAGGAATAATGAAGGATAAGATTGAGCAGCACATGGCAAGAATAGGAATTTTACTGAGCAGTCAGCATTAATTCAGACGAGGGAGGTTGTATTTTACCAACATGCTGGAATTCTATGAGGAACCAACAAAAGGATATAACCACAGTGGAGTAGAAGATATCACTTATCTGGACTTTCAGAAAGCATTCGATAAGATGCCACATGAGAGGTTGGGCATCAAACTCAGGTGACAGTGTTTAATTTCATTATGAGATTTACTTTCTTCATATACAAGATGTTGTTTTAAATATCACATCACATCCACATGAGAAGTGCCATAAGGGAGGTTGAGCCTCAAACTAAAAGAAGTGGGAGTTCAGGGTGCGGTGCTTAGGTGGGTGTAGAATTGGCTCAGACTCAAGAAGCAGAGGGTGATAGTGTGAGGAACCTCATCAGGATTGGGTGACGTTAAAAGAGTGGTGTCCAGCAGGGGTCAGTGCTGGGGCCACTGTTATTTTAAAAAATATATAAATGATTTGGATAGGAATATAAGTAGCAAGTTTGGAGATGATACCAAGATAGGTGGATTGGCAGATAATTGAGAATCAAGAAACATCCCAGAGGGACTTAGACAGCGTACAGGCCTGGACAGATTTGTGGATGATGAAATTTAATGTCAGTGAATGTAAAGTACTGCGGTAAATTGGCACCCTGCCTGGGATTGGTTCCTGCCTTGTGCCCTGTGTTGGCTGGGATTGGCTCCAGCAGACCCACGTGACCCTGTGTTTGGATTCAGCGGGTTGGAAAATGGATGGATGGATGGATGGATGAATGTAAACTATTACACATAGAAAGTAAAAATGTGAGGTTTGAATACACAATGGGAGGACTGTAAATCAAAAGTCCATCATATGTGAAGGATTTAGGAGTCACTGTGGACTCTAAGCTATCGACTTCCAGACAGTGTTCAGAAGCCATTAAGAAGGCTAACAGAATGTCAGGTTATATAGCGCCCTGATGTGAGCCGTACAAGTCACAGGAGGTTCTGCGCAAGCTTTATAACACACTGGTGAGGCCTCATCTGGAGTACTGGGTGTAGTTTTGGTCTCCAGGCTACAAAAAGGACATAACAGCGCTAGAAAAGGTCCAGAGAAGAGCAACTCGGCTGATTCAGGGACTACAGGGGATGAGTTATGAGGAAAGATTAAAAAAGCTGAGCCTTTACAGTTTAAGCAAAAGAAGATTAAAGGGTGACATGACTGAAGTGTTTAAAATTATGAAGGGAAATAGTCCAGTGGATCGAGACGGTTATTTTAAAATTAGTTCATCAAGAACATGGGGACTCAGTTGGAAACTTGTGAAGGGGAAATTTCACACAAAAATTAGGAAGTTTTTCTTCATACAGAGAACAAGTAGTGTGGTAGACAGTAGGACTTTAGGGACATTCAAAACTCGACTTGATAATAATACATTTTATTTATATAGCACCTTTCCCATGCTCAAGGCGCTTTACAGAGTTTAAGAAAGAACAGCAGGGAATACAGTATACAGTATATCATTGTCCTAAACCAGATAAATAAATAGAGAAGAGTAAGATAGTGAATTCAGAGAAAAGCCTAACAGACAACATAATTGATGGTCTCGCACACACACACAGGTTACATGAGCATCTTGACAGAGAAGTAAACTGAGAGAAGGGTAATAAAGTCAAGTAGAGCTAAAATTTGCCAATTTTGTGTCCATTACTTTAAGAAACCCAGCACTGTATGAATTTGCCCTATGAAAAGAAACCTGCTCGGGCGGCACGGTGGCTCAGCGGATAGCGCTGCTGCTTCACGGATCCGGAATCCTAGGTTTAAATCTCGCTTGATATATAAGTCTTTATATGATCCTCGTGCCTTATCCTCCATTATGTCGAAAGACAAACTGATTCTGTTAAAAAAAATAAATAAATGATTGGGTTCCTGCGAAGGACTAACGTTCTCTCCAGGGCTTTCCCCCTGCCTTGTATTTATTATCTGATCATCTGTGTGGAGTCTGCACCATCTCTCCATGTGCTTACCTCTCAAAGACAAACTGGTTCTGTTAGGAAAAAAAGCCCGGGGTCCTGCGATGGACTCAAGTTCTCTCCCGGGCTCCAAACCCCCAACCCCAACTCTCAACCGGATTAATCAAGTATGACAATGTGATGTAACGAAGCGAGAAATCCCCGTCCAATACACGTGTTGTGGTCTTTCTGCAATTCAAATAAATTGCCAATTTGTTTCCCAATTGAGCTTTTATATGTTATGCTTATCGAAACATGCGCTTCGACATTTCAAGAGCGTAACGCACCAGGTACCGTTAGAAGTACTGTATGCGTGTGTGTGCGTGTGTTTCGTCGATTATTCCCAGAGTTTTCGCAGCTAATATAACAGCACTAGCAGCACAGATCATTGTTTTGTGCAGAGATCACTGTGTGTTTTTTTTTTTTCTTTTTTTTCTGATTGGTTGTCCCACCTAACCCCCCACCCCGTAACGCGGGTGCACTAGCTGGTGTAGCGGAGGTGCCCGTTAGCCGTGCACAGGTAGACTGGGAAGGCGGCGCTCACTAGTCCCAGTGCACCGGTCAAACGCTGACAGGAGGGCATCTGGGAGCGTGCAGGTTGGTTGGATGGTGTGAGCTTTAACGAGAACATCACGATCTCTTGGCTGGCTAACACCTCCTCCCTCTACCCCTACAAACACGCCCTCCCACCTCTTTTTTTAAATTTATGTATTTCGGAATGGATGGCCGCTCAGCTCACTGAACTACAGAGATTGTATTGTTATTCCTTGGAAAACTACTTTTTGATTGTTGTTGAAACGTAACTGAAGCGGCGTCCTGGGCTTATTTGGGAAGACGATCTGCCAGCTATTTTTTTCTCCCCTCGTCCAATGTTTTCCTCTTCACCTTCCCCAAATCTCCTTCGCTGAGAATACCAGCTGAAGAACATGCCGACTCACAGGATATCTGGATATGTTTGGGCGATCTGCATTTGGGCAGCGTTCTGCATAAGAGGTAAGCTTTATTATTAGCAGTATTATTTTTAATATATAAAGAAGGAAAAGGCGTTTTGTGTTTCGGAATGGTCAATCGTATCGGGGATATTTTGGCTCTAAGGAGAAAAATGCCGAGCGCAACTTTGACAGGTGTCAATCAGAGATCGCGGCTTATTGACGCGCTGGGTTTTTTTTTGTTTTGTTTTGGAATTAATGCAAATCGCTAAACGCTCAGCCAATGAATCAGGATTGCTAATGAGACTTCTTAACACACTGATTAAATAAATAATGATTGTTAAGTTTGTGTTTGAACGTCAAAGAATAGATATTGCACAGGGAGAATTCATTTGTGCGTCTGTCTCTTTGGGTTAAAATGATTAAATAATGCAACAAGACAAGAGAAGATACTCGGGCAGCCTTGACATATTCACGCGATCGTTGAATAATAAATGAAAGTGATAATCTTTTTAAAGCACTACTAAGTAAAAGTAATTTATAGTATCCCCTGAATCACAAGTAATAAGTGCCGATTCTCAGTTTTCCAAAGATCAGGCAGTAAATATCTTAAAGTCTTACTTGATATGCAACTTAACAAACTTAGACCGACCTCCAGGAAAAAAAAAAGTTTTATAAAACAGGCGTTATGTAATGTGCCTGCTCCGGATTAATATAGACGGCATGCAACATCTGGGAGATACACTGCTTTTGTTTTTCTAGTTGGAACGCACGCAGGTGAAGTGGTCTGCACAGGGTCACACGGATTTTAACCCACAACCTCAGGTTTGAAGACCACAGCCTTAACTACTACGCCTCACTGCCTATTACAGTACAAGTTAATATTTCCAAACAGAGAGCCCATTTTTTGAATAATGTAAAATAACAGAAGCAACTCCGTTCATTAATAATAAGAAGCGCGCGGGGTGCTCTCTGCTCTGCCCGTTCACGTCTCATTTCACAGAGTGGGTGCGAATTTCAAGCGGCCTTTCCGCACGAAAGTGCAGCGCACGAACCGGCAATACTCACCTTGGCGAAAGTGTGTTAGGAGAAGATCCAATCGTGTCTACGTCTGCTGCTTTCTTCTGGCTTCATGCGAAGTTAGCATGAGAATCTTTTAAGATCGTTTCGTGGTAGAGACAAAAAATACAAATGGCATGCGTGTAACTGGAAATGTGTCACTCGGACCCACTACAGCATCGACAAGCTGTATGCAGACTTACCTGATATCTATCTATCTATCTGTTATATAGATAGATAGATAGATAGATAGATAGATAGATAGATAGATAGATAGATAGATAGTACCTTTCATATCTATCTATCTATCTATCTATCTATCTATCTATCTATCTATCTATCTATCTATCTATCTATCTATCTATCTATCTATCTATCTATCTATCTGTTAGACAGACAGATGTTATATAGTACCTTTCATATCTATCTATCATTATATAGTGCCTTTCATTATCTATCTATCTATCTATCTATCTATCTATCTATCTATCTATCTATCTATTACCTTTCAGATCTATCTATCTGTTAGATCGACAGATAGATAGATAATGAAAGGCACTATATAATAGATAGATAGATAGATAGATGTTATATAGTACCTTTCATATCTATCTATCTATCTATCTATCTATCTATCTATCTATCTATCTATCTATCTATCTATCTATCTATCTATCTATCTATTATATAGTGCCTTTCATTATCTATCTATCTGTCGATCTAACAGATAGATAGATCTGAAAGGTAATAGATAGATAGATAGATAGATAGATAGATAGATAGATAGATAGATAGATAGATAGATAGATAATGAAAGGCACTATATAATGATAGATAGATATGAAAGGTACTATATAACATCTGTCTGTCTAACAGATAGATAGATAGATAGATAGATAGATAGATAGATAGATAGATAGATAGATAGATAGATAGATATGAAAGGTACTATATAACATCTATCTATCTATCTATCTGTTAGACAGACAGATGTTATATAGTACCTTTCATATCTATCTATCATTATATAGTGCCTTTCATTATCTATCTATCTATCTATCTATCTATCTATCTATCTATCTATTTATCTATCTATTTATCTATTACCTTTCAGATCTATCTATCTGTTAGATCGACAGATAGATAGATAATGAAAGGCACTATATAATAGATAGATAGATAGATAGATAGATAGATAGATATGAAAGGTACTATATAACATCTATCTATCTATCTATCTATTATATAGTGCCTTTCATTATCTATCTATCTGTCGATCTAACAGATAGATAGATCTGAAAGGTAATAGATAGATAGATAGATAGATAGATAGATATGAAAGGTACTATATAACATCTATCTATCTATCTATCTGTTAGATCGACAGATAGATAGATAATGAAAGGCACTATATAATAGATAGATAGATAGATAGATAGATGTTATATAGTACCTTTCATATCTATCTATCTATCTATCTATCTATCTATCTATCTATCTATCTATCTATCTATCTATCTATCTATCTATCTATCTATCTATTATATAGTGCCTTTCATTATCTATCTATCTGTCGATCTAACAGATAGATAGATCTGAAAGGTAATAGATAGATAGATAGATAGATAGATAGATAGATAGATAGATAGATAGATAGATAGATAATGAAAGGCACTATATAATGATAGATAGATATGAAAGGTACTATATAACATCTGTCTGTCTAACAGATAGATAGATAGATAGATAGATAGATAGATAGATAGATAGATAGATAGATAGATAATGAAAGGCACTATATAATGATAGATAGATATGAAAGGTACTATATAACATCTGTCTATCTAACAGATAGATAGATATGAAAGGTAATAGATAGATAGATATGAAAGGATCTATCTATCTATCTATCTATCTATCTATCTATCTATCTATCTATCTATCTATCTATCTATCTATCTATCGTGCCTTATCTTAGATAGATAGATGGATAGATATACAGAATATATATATATATATATATATATATATATATATATATATATATATATATATATATAATGTATATAGAGAGAGAGAGAATTATAGATAGATATATAAAGCACACACAAACATATCTCATATATTCTGCATATACAGAGTAGTGTGCCATAGTTATTTGAAGGAGCTTTATCAGTTTAATCTTAGTGTTGTAATGTAAAGTGCCACATATTTTATATAAATGCGGATTACCTGCAAATCCTTTACAAATAACAACTCAGCCCGTCTGAACTGCTTTAGGGGATTCACGGCACCCGGCTGCGCACTTTTATGTATACACATGTTGTATTACAGATTTTCTTAATATATTCTCATACTTGCTACATTGTCCTATTGAACTGAAAAAAAATACAGATTCATTCTGGGGGGGGGGGGGGGGGTTATGATGTGGGGGGGTGGTGGGGGGCTGGATAGAAATGCACTAGGGAGCAGTGCTCATAGGACAGAGATGACGTGCACTCGTCCAAATGACAGTTCTGTAATGGCACTTTACTGGCTTGTGTGATTCCTTGTAGAAAACCTTTTGCTTGCCAGAGAATCATTTCATTCTAGGAAGGGTCCTTTGCATATGAAATTGGCTCTTTGGGCTTTGAAGAGGTGCCTAATATCGTACTGACTTAACTAGTTGGCTGACGCCTTTATCCCATGGTGACTTATAGAATTGTTGTAGAGTGTCAGCAGTGGGATTTCGGTCCATAACCTCAGGTTATGAAGATCAAAGCCTTAACCACTACACAACTCTGCCTGCCTTAAAAGACCTTCCCTTGCATCACAATATAATATATGGATGAAACAAAACTCTTTAATGTGTAGTGGGCTACCTAGCAGAATACTAACAGCATTCAAAAACGAATAAAAAAAGTTGTGTTAATATACTGTATGTAGTCTCTTTAAAATACTGATTCTTTAATGGCACTGTATTGCTCTTTACTGGGTTGTGTGGCTCCTCGTAGAACTATTGCTTAACAAAGAACCATGTCATTCTTAGAAGGGTTCTTCTATAGGAAGTTGGCTCTGTGTGCTTTATATCCACATACTCAGAAGTTTTTTTAAACTGAAATCTTTAATGTATAGTAGGTAATGTAGCAGGATATTAACAGATTAAGAAAACATGAACTTTGCCTGTGTTACTGGTTGTATGCATCAAGAGCCCCTTTAAAATCAAGATCCATTAGTATTTCACAAATCTGTTACCATATCTATTTATGGTTATTTACTGTGTGGAGTCTGTTACTGATCTAGATAAATAAAAGTTCTTTCTAGAACCTTCATGAGGATGGGTCTTTTGAGAACCAAAAATGGTTCACCTTTGGCATGACTCTGAAGAACCACTCTGGCACTTTGATTTTTAAGAGTGCAGCAAGAATCCCTTTCAAATAAAGAACCCATTGGTGTTTCACAGTGTGTTTTTATGGAACTGATTGCCCACTTTAATAAAAGAAATAAAAGGCCCTGAAGAAGAGTCGCTAGCTCGAAACATGTTGTTCAGAGTGACCATTTCCTAAGCCACAAAAAATTGCAACAGGGCTTCTAATTTGTCACACATGCTTGATACCCTTTGGAGTTAGTGACTGGTTTTCATGTGGAAACTGCTGCAATTATTAAAGTTCTAATGTTGAAAAGCTTGATGTGCTGCTCTATCCACCTTAATAAAAAGGTAAGTGTCTGTGTATTTGTGGTTCCATCCAGTTGCTGTGTCTTTATTATCCAACAGATGGCGCATCACAGACATTACCACTTCTTTTATGAATCCCATACCAAATGGCACAGAAACAGTTGCGCCATCTCTTGGAATCACACATGCAATGCATTTAATTACTAGAAATGTCTATGATGTGCCATCTGTTGAAATGACAAATGCTTTGCATTTTATAACTACGTGCATTGCAAAATACATTACAATAGATTGTACACCGCAAATGTGAATGTTGGGGTCTGCGTTGATTACTTGCAGTAAGGAGACTGTGGAAGATTGTGGGTTCGCTTCCCGGTTCCTCCCTGTGTGGATACCGCTTTGAGTACTGAGAAAAGCGCTATATAAATGTAATGAATTATTATTATTATATTATTACTTAGATGTCAACACGTCCTAGATGGGTAGCAGAGCTAGTAGATAGATAGATAGATAGATAGATAGATAGATAGATAGATAGATAGATAGATAGATAGATAGATAGATAGATAGATAGATAGATAGATAGTAGACTTAATTAAAAGGTTCTTTCTGGAACCTTCACGTGGGTAGTTCTTATGAGAGCCAAAGATGGTTTCCCTATGGCATTGCTCTGAGAAACCAATGTGGTATCTTTATTTTCCTATATTTTTTAAGAGAGATAATAATCCAAATTATTAGATACGTTTCTGTTTCCAATAATCTTTAAGGATAGAATATTGATTTATTTTTTGGTTTTATTGTTTATTGGGTATTCTGCTGTTTATTCTCTGGCTGTGTATTTTCCTTCTGTGAGAAGGCTAATGGATGGGCAAATTAATGAATTAATTTATTAATTGATTGATTGATCAGTCTAAAGCTTAATCAGTTAAACACAGCTCCATTTGTATTTTGCACACTGTATTGGTACATTTTTCTTCCGCCTGCTTGAACTTCTAATCATGTTCTGGATCTTTGCATTATGCACACATATTCAAACAGTAGCCTCTGCACTTGTAATAAAGCAAAAATAGACACAGGACACAGTTTATATGTATAGGCTGTCCAGGCAAGGGCCTAGGGTGCCCTCTAGTGTTCAGGGCACATTACTGCAGACCTCTGTAGAGATCCAACCATCCATTATCCAACCCGCTGTATCCTAACTACAGGGTCACAGGGGTCTGCTAGAGCCAATCCCAGCCCACCGCAGGGTGCACACACACACATACACACACACACGCACACACACCAAGCACACACTAGGGACAATTTAGAATTGCCAATGCACCTAACCTGCATGTCTTTGGACTGTGGGAGGAAACCGAAGCACCTGGAGGACCCCATTTAGACACAGGGAGAACATGCAAACTCCACGCAGGGAGGACCCGGGAAGCAAACCCGGGTCTCTTAACTGTGAGGCAGCAGTGCTACCCACTGCGCCACTGTGCCGTCCTGTAGAGATTCCTGTCTATATTTTGTTTTAGAAAAATTTGTCTAGCAGCGCCTTCACTGTCTGCTCTATGCACACCATACATAATCTGTCATACATACATGCCATATACAGTGCTAGTGCAGGCAGCATGCCAGGCATTTCATGCGACGTGAGGCCTCCTCGATACCTGTGTGCCACGTGCGTGACAGTGAGGCAGAGCCGCTTCAAATTCGGCAGTTAGTCGCTGTCAGGTCCAGGAGTCATAACTCACCCCCTGGTCTTCCCACGTGAAGCGCGGCCTGGCAGACGGACACAGAGGTGAGTCCAAGTCCCCTCCTCATATTCCACTTGTCAGCCA
Source organism: Erpetoichthys calabaricus (assembly GCF_900747795.2). Classification (NCBI taxonomy): domain Eukaryota; kingdom Metazoa; phylum Chordata; class Cladistia; order Polypteriformes; family Polypteridae; genus Erpetoichthys; species Erpetoichthys calabaricus. Next base: position 186,670,078 of record NC_041400.2, read on the forward strand.
CAACAGGTGCACTCCAGGCTCCAGTGAGTGACTGAGTCCAGGCTGCTTCCTCCTGTCATTTCTGCCACCCGCTTGGTGTGTTCCTCAGATCGGGAGGTACTAAGGTGAGAGAGGGAGACTGAAGAGAGGAGGTCTTGGAGGCAGGAGCCATGGCACTGCAGCAGGGACACTGTGGCCACTACACCACCAAGGGAACAATTAGCTCTACACAAGCACAGTGGCAACTGTCCCTCCCTCACCCCCCACCTCCAAAAATAAAGCCCTGGTGGTGTACTGGTTAAAATTTTGAGGGGAGTGAGGGAGGTGAGATCAATAGATAGATAGATCAGATAGATACTTTATTAATCCCAAGGGGAAAATCACATACTCCAGCAGCAGCATACTGATAAAGAAACAATATTAAATTAAAGAATAATAAAAATGCAGATAAAAACAGACAATAACTTTGTATAATGTTAACGTTTACCCCCCCGGGTGGAATTGAAGAGTCGCACAGTGTGGGGGAGGAACGATCTCCTCAATCTGTCAGTGGAGCAGAACGGTGACAGCAGTCTGTTGCTGAAGCTGCTCCTCTGTCTGGAGATGATCCTGTTCAGTGAATTCAGGGGATTCTCCATGATTGACAGGAGTCTGCTCAGCACCCGTCACTCTGCCACAGATGTCAAACTTTCCAGCTCCATGCCTACAATAGAGCCTGCCTTCCTCACCAGTTTGTCCAGGCTTGAGGCGTCCTTCTTCTTAATGCTGCTTCCCCAGCACACCACGGCATAGAAGAGGGCACTCGCCACAACCGTCTGGTAGAACATCTGCAGCATCTTATTGCAGATGTTGAAGAAACGCCAGCCTTCTAAGGAAGTATAGGCATTGTGCCTGATATGATGTTAAACGTGTCATTCCACCCCATCCCCCTTATAATGACGTTGTCCCTGGTGGTGTATTGGTTAAAATCCCAGGTGGTGTAGTGGCCAATGACCCTGCTGCAATTGATTTTTACTTTTGCTGTGCATGATTAACCTGTGATAGTAGCATATTGTGTGTGTGTCTGTTTGACAGATTTTCTTGCATGGGCCAGCAAGTAGGTCAGAAACGGCCCTGGGTAGACGGCACAATGAGTCGGGGCACCACCCTGATGTTCCCCATTTGATAAAATCGAAAGAAAATTAAAAATAGGTTGTTAATCAACGTCTTTCCTGTGTAACAAAAGGGCTGCTTAGCAAAAAATAAATAAATAAAAAACACTTCTGAGGAGGAGCTCAGTTTCTTCTCTGTCGTGGGTTCTAATGGAACAGTCACTTCCGGCAGCCATGGTGGTTATTTAGGGACTTTGTGAAATTGACGAGACTTCTGGGACAGGCGAAGAATTGAGGTGATGTGTCTCCTGGATGATGGTACTCCATACTGCAGATGGAGAAAGAAAATATGTTAGCGAAAGCTCCCCCTCTTGACTCAGAGTGGTATTACCTACCTTTCAAGAGCCCTGAAGATGTACACGACACACTATTTAGTGTCATTTCATTTTTATGTTGAGTAATGAAAATCAAATTGAGAACATTAAACATTAAAAGTCTCTTGGTTTTTTTTTTTTTGAAGAAATTAGATTCAGTCATAACCTCATTTATTTGGAAATCGAAATATCCACACATCCAAAAAGCGACCCTACAATGACCGAAATCAGAAGATGGCATGGCACTACCTCATTTTCAGTTTTATTACTGGGTGGCAAACATACAAGCTATAAAAACCTGGACATTGGCACACATAGATGAACACACACAAGCTTGGTTTGCAATAGAAATCCATCCATCCATTATCCAACCCGCTATATTCTAACTACAGGGTCACGGGGGTCTGCTGGAGCCAATCCCAGCTAACACAGGGCGCAAGGCAGGAACAAACCCCGGGCAGGGCACCAGTCCACCGCAGGCAATAGAAATTAAATCCTTTATATTCCTTGCTTTATACCCCAGTAAATATGAGTTATCGCCAATATACTAACAGCCCAATTGTCCTTCATTCACGTAGTAACCAATGCAGGAAGCACTTCAAGACAGAGAAGCGTTTATCTGTGGCACCTCTACAAGATAACCACTGTGACAGATGTCCAGGGACCTTGCCCGACCGGGATGCCAGAAGACGGGAAGTATCGGGAAAAGGGCAGTATCTTCCCTGGACCACAAGGGGGCGACCTTCCAGGATTACATGGCGGGTCACAGAGCTTGGAAGCTCAACCCTATGGAGGGATGTGGCCATCACCAGGGAGTGCCTGGACAGCTCCGGAAAAGTGGTCCGCAGCACTTCCGTCACACCCGGAAGTGCTGCCAAGAAGAGGAGTTGAACTCACAGGCAACACTTCCGCCACATCCTGGAAGTGCTGCCGGATGTTAATTGGGGAGCACCTGGAGTACTTCCGAGTACTGTATAAAAGAGGCCGCCTCACTCCACTCGGGAGCCGGAGTCGTGTGAAAGAGGATGGAGCTTGCCTGGGAAGAGTTGGTGGCGGTAGTGAGGAAAGAAAGGAGTCTGAAGGACTATTTGATGGTGATTGGTTTTTCTGTGTTCTTGTGTGATGTAATAAACGTGTGTTTTGGGACATTCTGTGTCTGCCTGTTCGTGTTTGGGTCCGAATACTTCCACACCACCTTTTTCCACCCTCTCAAACTTACACAGTTTATAATGTTTGGAAAACGTTTGGGATTAAATCATTTAGAAATTTGTATATAAATAATGCCTTTTCATCTTATGAACAATTACACTCTAAATTTAGCTTCCCATCAACACAATTTTTCCCACTATCTCCAAATTAGAAACTTTGCTAAACAAAATCTGCCCAGTTTTCCTCACCTCCCACCTGTTCCTAGTCCAGAAGAGATATTGATCAGTCTTGGGAACTCAGGCAGCATTTCTATAATACATAAAAACATTTTAAAGTCCCTTCCTTTCAAAGATCCCAGAGTACAGTAGGAAAAGGGTCTCTTAGTCAACATTTCAAAAACGGAGTGTAAGGTAGCCATGCACAGAATTGACTCGAGCTCCATATGCAAAAAGCTTTCGAGCACAACTGTCTCATTTGAAATTGTCCAAAATGTTTCCAGGGCAAGATCCAACCTGCAAACGTTGCAATCAAGCTCAAGCCTCGCTAGGCCACATGTTTTGAGCCTGCATCAAATTAACATCATTCTGAACCAAAATGTTTAAATGCCTTTCGGACAGCCTTGGTGTCACAATCACTCATAACAGCTGTGTTTGGTGGGCTCCCAGATGGACTTAAAGTGGACAAGGACAAACAAACTAGAATTGCCTTTACCTCACTATTAGCACATAGACTTATCTTGCTCAAATGGAAGAAACCTAACTCTCCTCTGTTAAGTCAGTGGGTAACTGATGTTTTATACTATTTGAAATTGTTAAAAAATCTAATTCTCACTTAGAGGATCTGTACAAAACATTTTAAAAAACTGTCAGGATCTAATCAATAACATTTTAGATTAACTCTTTTAGGGCGAATGTCGACTTTTGTCAACACAAGGTGGTTGAGAGTGGATGTCGACTAAAGTGGCAGAGGGTGTAAAGAAATAAGCTGTAAACATCGATAAAACTTGCCGTTACATTATAGGCAGTCCCTCTTTGCTAGGAGGACTGTTAGACTCTTTGACTTCACGTCGAATCCTGGCATGTGAGTGAGTAGCGTAGAGTAAACAGTGTCTAGAATGGCATCAACATCGGGCGAGAGAGCAAAGCGAATGTGCAAAACAAAATACTTCTTGTGTATTATTTATTTATTGCATATTATTGCTGAATCAGACTCTGATTTATTGAACTCCAATTTTGATGCAAGAGATCTGGGGCCTCATGTATAAACGGTGCGTACGCACAGAAATGTTGCGTACGAATGTTTCCACGCTCAAATCGCGATGTATAAAACCTAAACTTGGCGTAAAGCCACGCACATTTCCACAGTAACTCATGCCCTGGCGTACGCAATTTCTCCTCTCGGTTTTGCAGACTGGCAGAACCCAGCGTCAAAGCAGTGCTACTGTTCCTGTGTGGTCTTTCTTAGATCCACATTCCTGACGCGGCTTTATAAATACACTGAAACTAACTGCATATTGTTTATTAGTGTAATGCATCTGATTGTAATTAACCTGCAGCAATATAATGGTCCAGTTATGAATTTAACACTTTTACAGCCTGTTATCTTTGTATTTGCTACTACCTCTATACTTTATTGCTATTTGATTTTATTGTCCTTTTTGGTTTTATATCTAACTAGCCATTCCCTGTGGCTCCACCCCCGTAGCATTAAAACAGGACAAACTTTAAAAGTTAATAAACAAAAAGGTCGGCCAGGCAGTCATGCAGTCATTTTCCAACCCGCTATATCCTAAACACAGGGTCACGGGGGTCTGCTGGAGCTAATCCCAGCCAGCACAGGCCGTAAGGCAGGAAGGTATTGCTAGCTAAGCGGAAGCAAGGTACACTCTGAAATGTGGCCAGGGGTAGACGGACTCCCCACTCCCGGCATCACATTTTCTCCTACCCTTGGCCCACAGCCTCTGTCTCGGATTTGTGCAAATATATCGCTCCTGCAAGCGAACTATGATTCTAGTCGCAAAATCAACCGGAATGTTGAAGCAAATTCTAGAAAAAAACCCAATCTAAATCCGTTAAGTAGTTTTCTCGTAAAAAGCGGACAGTCCGGCCTGGAAGTGCGAGGCTACTACATCATGAAGCTACTACATCAGCAAGGCAGCCCCAAGTTAACGAGTCTGAAGAAGAATGGGACTCTGTTGCCAAAGTAAAACCGCCGAGAAAAGAGAGAGAATCTCTTACGCAAGCAAGGCAAGCACATCGGCAAAATGGTATCCCTTTTACTTTTCCTCCCGCCGCTAATGCACAAGCGAGGCGAGCACATCAGCAAAACGAAACCTAGGAGAGAGACGCCCAGAGTAGTTCCTTTAAATTAACTGACATCTCTATGTTTCAATTTTTTGTTCTGATGATTTCAATAGTTTCTAGGACCCCGGACTTTTTACAGCACAGGCTTACACAGTATAACGTAAGACACCATTGAAAGCACTTCATAGGCTCCAATTGGACTTGTACGTTTGATTTAGTTTGACAGGGATGCTTTGCCCATCCAACCACCTCTTTGCCGCCAGCAGGGTTGTGTCTGGTGTAAGGAAGCCACAGGGAATGGAGATGAGATGTTGTTTAAGTGGCAGGCAGGAGATGGAATACAAGGCAATAGTGAAGGATTTCACCAAACAGTGCAAACTGTGAGCCAACTGCAGTTTGACATCAAAAACACAAAGGAGACGATCATAGACATCAGGAAGGTCCTGCCCATTCGGCCACCAGTTCTGTTTGACGGTGGAGGTGATGCCAACATAATAAAAAATCTGACTGAAAATGTCGGTTCTATCTTGGGAGTCAGGTTGGACTTAATGGAGGATGTGGTACAACAGAAGTCACCCAGAAGGCTGCTTACTATTGAGGGCAATGAGTCTCATCATCTGTATGAGATGGTTTTAATTTAAATGTCTTTGAAGTAGCGAAAGAAATTGGTAACTGAGCTGCTGCAACAAAACATGACGCATCTGAGAAACGAGATTGGAGGAGGCAAGAAGATGTAAAATAAAGATGTAGCGTCGCATTTTTGAACGGGCGTATAAGTCGGGGTCTGATTTTATGATCGATTTTCTTATGGTTCTCTTGTTTGCTAGCTAAGCAGAGGTAAGGTACACTCCCTGAGGCTCGTGTGTGACTGAGGAGGGGAACCCCCTCCACTCGGCTCACTGCGTGTCACTCAGACTGACAGAAATAAATCGGTACCGCAAGCGAACTATGATACTTAGAGCGATGAGAGAAGTCGAAAATTAACCGGAATGTTCAAGGAAATTCTAGAAAAAAAACAAATCTAAATCCGTTAAGTAGTTGTCTCGTTCGCTAGCTAAGCAGAGGTAAGGTACACTCCCTGAGACTTGCGCGTGAGCGAGGAGGGAACCCCCTCCACTCGGCTCACTGTGTGTCTCTCGGATTTGCAGAAATAAATCGGTACCGCAAGCGAACTATGATACTTAGAGCGATAAGAGAAGTTGGAAAATCAACCGTCAAGCAAATTCTAGAAAAAAAACCAAATCTAAACCTGTTAAGTAGTTCTCTCATGAAAAGTGGACAGACAGTCAGACATTGGATTTTAAATATATAGAGATTACTGTTGCTTAATTTCATTGTAAGGTGACCTTGAGTGTTAGGAAAGGCACCTATTAAATAAAATGTATTATTATTATTATTATTATGATTGGGGAGGAAGACTCCTTTCCCTCTATACTACTGTCGAAAGTGTTGCTCTGGCTGTTGGCCTTTCTCTCTTTCTCATGGCTGGGGGGTTGAATTGAATTTAGTTTTGTTAAATTTGACTCTGATTGTCCCCTCCTTTAACTGTCACCTTATCGTGGTGGAGGGGTTTGCGTGTCCCAATGATCCTAGGAGCTCTGTTGTCCGGGGCTTTATGCCCCTGGTAGGGCCACCCAAGGCAAACTGGTCCTAGGTGAGGGATGAGACAAAGAGCGGTTAAACAAACCTCCTATGAAGAAAAACCATTTTGGACGGCGTTTTCCCTTGCCCGGACGCGGGTCACCGGGGCCCCACTCTGGAGCCAGGCCTGGAGGTGGGGCTCGATGGCGAGCGCCTGGTGGCCGGGCCTGCACCCATGGGGCTCGGCCGGGCACAGCCCGAAGAGGCAACGTGGGTCCCCCTTCCCATGGGCTCACCACCTATGGGAGGGGCCAAGGAGGTCGGGTGCAGTGTGAGTTGGGTGGTGGCCGAAGGCGGGGACCTTGGCGGTCCGATCCTCGGCTACAGAAGCTGGCTCCTGGGACGTGGAATGTCACCTCTCTGAAGGGGAAGGAGCCTGAGCTAGTGCGCGAAGTTGAGAGGTTCCGGCTAGATATAGTCGGGCTCACCTCGACGCACAGCTTGGACTCTGGAACCAATCTCCTTGAGAGGGGCTGGACTCTCTACCACTCTGGAGTTGCCCCCGGTGAGAGGCGCCAAGCAGGTGTGGGTATACTTATTGCCCCCCAACTTGGAGCCTGTACATTGGGGTTTACCCCGGTGGACGAGAGGGTAGCCTCCCTTCGCCTTCGGGTGGGGGGACGGGTCCTAACTGTTGTTTGTGCGTATGCACCGAACAGCAGTTCGGAGTACCCACCCTTTTTGGAGTCCCTGGAGGGGGTGCTAGAGGTCATACCTTCTGGGGACTCCCTCGTTCTGCTGGGAGACTTCAATGCTCACGTGGGCAATGACAGTGAGACCTGGAAGGGCGTGATTGGGAGGAATGGCCCCCCTGATCTGAACCCGAGCGGTGTTTTGTTATTGGACTTCTGTGCTCGTCACGGATTGTCCATAACGAACACCATGTTCAAGCATAGGGGTGTTCATATATGCACTTGGCACCAGGACACCCTAGGCCTCAGTTCGATGATCGACTTTGTGGTCGTGTCGTCGGACTTGCGGCCACATGTCTTGGACACTCGGGTGAAGAGAGGGGCGGAGCTGTCAACTGATCACCACCTGGTGGTGAGTTGGCTTCGATGGTGGGGGAGGATGCCGGTCAGGCGTGGTAGGCCCAAACGTGTTGTGAGGGTCTGCTGGGAACGTCTGGCAGAGCCCCCTGTCAGAAGTAGCTTCAACTCCCACCTCCGGCAGAACTTCGACCACATCCCGAGGGAGGTTGGGGACATTGAGTCCGAATGGGCCATGTTCCGTGCCTCTATTGTTGAGGCAGCTGACCGGAGCTGTGGCCGTAAGGTGGTCGGTGCCTGTCGTGGCGGCAATCCCCGAACCCATTGGTGGACACCGGCGGTGAAGGATGCCGTCAAGCTGAAGAAGGAGTCCTACGGGACCCTTTTGTCCTGTGGGACCCCGGAGGCAGCTGATAGGTACCGGCAGGCCAAGCGGAATGCGGCTTTGGTGGTTGCTGAGGCAAAAACTCGGGCGTGGGAGGAGTTTGGGGAGGCCATGGAGAATGACTTTCGGACGGCTTCGAGGAGATTCTGGTCCATCATCCGGCGTCTCGGGAAGGGGAAGCAGTGCAGTGTCAACACTGTATATGGTGGGGATGGTGCGCTGCTGACCTCGACTCGGGACGTTGTGGGTCGGTGGGGGGAATACTTTGAAGACCTCCTCAATCCCATTAACATGCCTTCCAATGAGGAAGCAGAGCCTGGGGACTCAGAGGTGGGCTCCCCCATCTCTGGGACTGAGGTCACCGAGGTGGTCAAAAAACTCCTTGGTGGCAGGGCCCCGGGGGTGGATGAGATACGCCCGGAGTTCCTCAAGGCTCTGGATGTTGTAGGACTGTCTTGGCTGACATGCCTCTACAACATCGCATGGACATCAGGGACAGTGCCTCTGGATTGGCAGACCGGGGTGGTGGTCCCCCTCTTTAAGAAGGGGGATCGGAGGGTGTGTTCCAACTACAGAGGGATCACACTCCTCAGCCTCCCTGGAAAAGTCTATTCAGGGGTCCTGGAGAGGAGGGTCCGTCGGATAGTCGAGCCTCGGATTCAGGAGGAACAGTGTGGTTTTCGTCCTGGTCACGGAACAGTGGACCAGCTCTATACCCTTAGCAGGGTCCTGGAGGGTGCATGGGAGTTTGCCCAACCAGTCTACATGTGTTTTGTGGACTTAGAAAAGGCATTCGACCGTGTCCCTCGGGGAATCCTGTGGGGGGTACTCCGAGAGTATGGGGTACCGGCCCCCCTGATAAGGGCTGTTCAGTCCCTGTACGATCAGTGCCAGAGCTTGGTCCGCATTGCCGGCAGTAAGTCGAACCCGTTTCCAGTGAGAGTTGGACTCCGCCAGGGTTGCCCTTTGTCACCGATTCTGTTCATAACTTTTATGGACAGAATTTCTAGGCGCAGCCAGGGTGTTGAGGGGGTCCGGTTTGGTGGGCTCAGGATTGGGTCACTGCTTTTTGCAGATGATGTTGTCCTGTTTGCTTCATCAGGCCGTGATCTTCAGCTCTCTCTGGATCGGTTCGCAGCCGAGTGTGAAGCGGCTGGGATGAGAATCAGCACCTCCAAATCCGAGACCATGGTCCTCAACCGGAAAAGGGTGGAGTGCCCTCTCAGGGTTGGTAGCGAGATCCTGCCCCAAGTGGAGGAGTTCAAGTATCTCGGGGTCTTGTTCACGAGTGAGGGAAGAATGGAGCGTGAGATCGACAGGCGGATCGGTGCGGCATCCGCAGTAATGCGGGCGTTGCATCGGTCTGTCGTGGTGAAAAAGGAGCTGAGCCGCAAGGCGAAGCTCTCAATTTACCAGTCGATCTATGTTCCTACCCTCACCTATGGTCATGAGCTATGGGTAGTGACCGAAAGAACGAGATCGCGAATACAAGCGGCTGAAATGAGTTTCCTCCGCAGGGTGTCTGGGCTTTCCCTTAAAGATAGGGTGAGAAGCTCAGTCATCCGGGAGGGGCTCAGAGTAGAGCCGCTGCTCCTCCGCATCGAGAGGAGTCAGATGAGGTGGCTTGGGCATCTGATCAGGATGCCTCCTGGACGCCTCCCTGGTGAGGTGTTCCAGGCACGTCCAACCGGGAGGAGGCCCCGGGGAAGACCCAGGACACGCTGGAGGGACTATGTCTCTCGACTGGCCTGGGAACGCCTTGGGATTCTCCCGGAAGAGCTAGAAGAAGTGGCCGGGGAGAGGGAAGTCTGGGCATCTCTGCTCAAGCTGCTGCCCCCGCGACCCGACCTCGGATAAGCGGGAGACAATGGATGGATGGATGGACTCTGATTGTATGGAATGTTGCATGCATTAAAAACATTCAATAAAAGTTAAAAAGTTAGCACTTTCAAAGTTTAAGATTTTAGTGTTTGTGTTTAAAGCCCTACTGTACATGGGTCAACTCCACCGTACTTAGCTGATCTTATTGTTCCATATTCGTCAGCCAGGCAGCTGAGCTCTTCAGATCAGATCTTGCTTACTGTCCCACACACGTGGTTGAAGCTGAGGGGCAATCTCGCTTTTGCAGTGGCTGGTCCTAAATTGTGGAATAGTCTACCCCTCGTAGTAAGGTCGGCTCAAACACTTCATAGTTTTATGTATTTGCTAAAAAAGTACTTTTATTCACTTGCTTAATAGCTTGTGAGTTTCAGTGGTTAAATCTTTATTTTTTAATGTTTTATTACTGAGTTCATCTTATGCATGTATTTTTATTTTGCATAATTTTATATTGCTATTTATGTTTGTGTGTTGGTACATGTGTGTTCACGTATGTATAATGTTTTATTTTGGTTTTCTTGTTAATAATTCCTTATATGGCTTTTCACTGCAAAAAAGCTTAGCTAAATTCAAGATATAAACCAGTGGTTCTCAATCTGTGGGACGGGACCCCCTAGGGGGGTGCGAAGTAACAAAAAGGGAGGTGCAAAGATGTGAAAAAAAGAAAACAAGAATCAAAAATATGAAAAATACATCTATTGAAACCAAAACAAATTAACTTAAACTACATTCTGATACTAGAAAAATAAATATAGAGTTTGATAAATGTTGATAAAAGTTAAGTAGGTATAATAAAATATAATCTATGATATATCATTAATTAAAAAAGAACAAATTGGTATTAGTGGCTCCTTTCAAAAAAACGCGCGATTAAAATTGTTATGAAAACTCAGGTCACAAATACTTAAAGGTTGAGAAACGTTGATATAAACAGTGAATTCAGGAGAAAATGACTTAATATTAGTGAAATTATATGTCCATGCAGCAAGATAATTTTACAAGACATCTTAAAATATGTTAGCACCAGTCTAGAAATAACAAAGTTCTGATCGGTGTTGAAAGGTTTGAAATAAGTAGAAAATGCTGTTTTTTAGAACAAATTACTTGAGATTAGACTTTCTACTGTGAAAACACACTGAATATTAGAAAATAATATTTAATTCAGTTATTTTGCATTCTTAATTTTAGCATACTGAAAAATGAAGGCCAAGGATCAAGAGAACAAATCACTAATATAAGTGGAAAATTATTTAATACCGGTGGAGAATGATTGTGCTGTTACTTGAAACAAGTTAGCTCATCTTCAAATAGGTAGTCCAATATTTCATCTCAGAGAATACATCTTAAAACAGGAAAAATATTTTGCAAAAATCACAGAATAAGAAAATAAAATCTGATTTTTAAGAAATAAATGCTTGAAATAAGCAAAATGATCTGCCAATGGGGTGAGAAATTTTGACTTGCTGAGAGTGCCTCTGATTATTAGAAAGAAGATATTTAAAAAATCCTGAATTTTAGTGAATTTTAACACATACTAAGCTATATTTGCATGATATATACAATAAATTTCAGTCCACCTACAAAAGAATAAGGTAAAACTAGCACAGTGCTCTAATTTTAGGGTTGTCTTTATCTCAAACTGAAACCAAATATTTTAGCAGAGGTTTGAATAAAGAATTAATTGCTACATTCAAGACAAATATTTAAGATATAATATCCTGATATAAGTTTTCTTCCAGAATAAATAAAATAACTTACAATAAAGACACAACCATTAGGACTGCTCTTTATTTAAGTATAAAATCAGTATCCAACAAAACTGCTGCTGTGTTGACAATACAGAAACAGAGAAAAATATAAGCACAAATGTCATATCCATATCATTTTTATTACCACGCTTATATTAGCTTCACCTGTTTGTTGTCTGGTATAAATCCTGTAATCGAAATTTAACCCACTTCATATTGTCCAAATGACTTGAAATTTTTCACACTTACTCACTTCTGATGAGAATACATGAGTCGATAATCAGTTTCACTAACTGATCAATTGAACCATGTTAATTTCATATGAAGAATATGAATTTGTTAATTTCCCCTTGGGATTAATAAAGTTTATCTATCTATCTATCTATCTATCTATCTATCTATCTATCTATCTATCTATCTATCTATCTATCTATCTATCTATCTATCTAGAATAGTTCAAGATTTCACAAATAGATGGCGCTAGTAACTGCATCTTGTATGAAGATGTGTGCATATAAACGTCAAAGGAATTGTTAAAAAAAATGATTACAAAATTATACTAAAACAAACCCAAGACTAAAAAGTTGAAAATAATATCTTTATAAAAAAAATACTTTTAAAAAAACACGCTTACATTAAGTTAAAAAGTGTACTAAAAACTAAAAAAAATATGTCTTTCATAAATCACTAGTAAAATAAAAGCTTGGGCGCTTTTTTGAATGTTGATTGATGAAAGCGCCCAAGCGTTTATTTTACTAGTGATGTATGAGAGACTTATTTTTTTACTTTTTAGTACACTTTTTAACTTAATATAAGCATGGCTTTTAAAAAGTATTTTTTTATATATATTTTTTGACACTGTAGTTCAGGACTGTTTCATCTTATCACAACTCACAGTCAGAAATTCATACATTTTAACAGTGTACTGTTACCTTTTATTCTATGTAAAGCACTTTGGTCAACTTCTGGTTGTTTAAAATGTGCTATATAAATAAATAAAACCTAAATCTAAAAACCTAGCACAATATTCTGACATGCCTTTGAGTGTGAGGGAAAAAAAGAAGTGTTCACCTACTTCATTTTGTAACCATAACCACAAAGAGCTTCATTGTTAAATTATTATGTAACGTTAATGCTCATCCTGAATAATCATTTGAGCAACTGCTCTGCACAAAATGTTACTTTTTTTAGAATTCTGGTTAGAGAGCCCTTTTAAACACAGAAACTACTTAATATACTTTTTAGATAAACAGTTTACTTATAAAAAAAAATACACACATGCACCAGGACTCCCCAGACATATGGAAGAAAGTCCTCTGGTCAGATGAGACTAAAATTAAACATTTTGTCCATTAAGGGAAACGCTATGTGTGGTGCAAACCCACCACTTCCTATCACACCGAGGACACCATTCCCACAGGTGGTAGCACTGTCATGCAATGGGGACAGGAAAACTGGTCAGGACTGAAAGAGAGATATCTATCCATCCATCCATCCATTATCCAACCCGCTATATCCTAACACAGGGTCACGGAGGTCTGCTTGAGCCAATCCCAGCCAACACAGGGCACAAGGCAGAAACAAATCCCGGGCAGGGCGACAGCCCACTTCAGGGCACACACACACACACACACACACACACACACACACACACACACACACACACACACGGGACAATTTTGGATCGCCAGTGCACCTAACCTGCATGTCTTTGGACTGTGGGAGGAAACCGGAGCACCCGGAGGTCTCCTTACTGCGAGCCGCCCTGAAAGAGAGATAGATGGCACTAAATATGAGGCAATTTTTGAGGAAAACCTGCTTCAGTCTGCCAGAGATTTGAGACTACGATGAAGGTTCACCTCCAGCAGGACCCCTAACATCCTGCTAAAGCGACACTGGAGGGGTTTAAAGGGGAACAGTGAAATGTCTTGGAACAGCTGAGTTAAAGCCCAGACCTCAACCCAACGGAGATTCTGTGGCATGAGTTGAAGATAGCTGGACACCAACGCAACCGTCAAACTCGAAAGAGTTGGAGCAATTTGGCCCTGAGGAATGGATGACAATCGCAGAGGTGAGGTGTGCTAAACTAATGGAGACATTCAACAAGAGACCTACAGTTGGAATTGCAGCAAAAGGGGGCTCTACAAGGTATGGACTTTGGGAGATGAACACCTAGACACACTCAAAATGTCCGTCTTTTTGTCTTATTATTTATGTCAATAAAAAAATATTTTGCACCTTCAAAGTGGTTGGCATATTATGTAAATTAAACGGTACTGACAATTGAAAATCGTCAAGGTGATGGACAGAAATGGCGATGTGTTTCAGAGTTTAAGAAATAAGTTTGGTCTCGAGAAAAGTGAAGCCAAAATTAAAGAAGGTGTTTTTGTTGGTCCTGAGGTCCGTGAACTGATACTTGATGATGAGTTCAATAGGAAACTGGAGCCAACCGAATCAGCAGTATGGGAGGCATTCATGCAGGTTGTCCAGAATTTTCTGTGTCAGTCACAGAGCAGAGAATTATGCTGAGCTTGTGGAGAACACGCTGAAGGCATTTCAGCTTATGGGAGCCAGAATGTCACTGAAGAAGCATTTATCTACATTCTCATCTCAACTTTTTCCACCAAATCTGGACAATGTCAGCGACAAGCATGGGGAACAATTTCATCAAGACATAAAGGTGATGGAAAACTGATATCAGAAAGTATGATGGGTGACTACTGTTGGTTCTTGCAAAGAGAGATGGATGTCCTAGTCCATCTGCTGATGATTCAGCAAATTCTCAATTATCTGCTAATCCACTTATCTTGGTATCATCTGCATACTTAACCAGCTTGTTACTTTTATTCCTATCCAAATCATTTCTATATACTAAAAATAGCAGTGGTCCCAGCACTGACCCCTGCTGGACACCACTCAGCCATTCCTCATTAGGTTCCTCACACCATCACTGTTCGCTTCCTGTGTCTGAGCCAGTTCTGCACCACTCTACACACAACTCCCACCCAGCCTCTCATGTGACACCTCTCATGTGGATGTGGTGTGGTATTTAAAACAACATCTTGTATATAAAGAAAATAAAGATGCTAACAGAATTAAACATTGTAACCTTAATTCCAAAAGTAAAATGAAGGTTAAAATCTGAATCCTCATAATCCATAAATATGCAAAAACATGTGTTATTACCAACGATATTATTATGTTTTGACACTTATGCTGAATAGCTTGGCTCAGTGTCTGTAGTTTGCATGTTTTCTTTGTGTTTTCTTGGATTTTATGGGTTTCCACACCTAAAACACATGTGAGATAGTTTGACTAGAGACTCCAGATAGGCCCAGAGAGAATAAATGTGCATGATGGTTTCCTGAGGTGAGCTTTACCTCAAATTAAGAAAAAGAAGATTAAGAGGAGACACGACTGAAGTGTTTTAAAATTACGATGGAAAGTAGTCCAGTGGATGGAGACTGTGACTTTAAAATGAGTTCATCAAGAACATGGGGACACAGTTGGAAACTTGTGAAGGGAACATTTTGCATAAACATTGGGAAGTTCTTCTTCATACAGAGAACCACAGACACATGGAATAAACGATCAAGTAGTGTGGTAGACAGTAGGACTTTAGGGACTTTCAAAACTCAACTTGATGTTTTTTTGGATGAAATAAGTGGATAGGACTGGTGAGCTTTGTTGAGCTGAATGGTCTGTTCTCATCTAGAGTGCTCTAATTCTAATATTCTAATTTGAAATTGGCATATACTGTGCATGGACGTCTACATTTCACTTCTGGACATTGTCCATGAGGAGTATGCATGTCCTTGCCATGTCTGGATGGTTTAAGTTTCTCCAGGCACTTGAGTTTTTCTTCCACTTCCCACAGGTCCCCTGGGACCCCTCTGTGGTTAAGTGAAACAGAGAAATATGAATGTTGGTTAATAGTAAAGTTATGGCATTTAAAGGATACAAAGAATGTGAGGAAAAGGCTCATTTCAATTTGTGTAATGTCTGCATCCAATGCTGCCGAGTTTGACTTTGTGTACTGGAGTACTGGATTTTTTACTTTGTCATATATGAAGTATAGGCAAAGTATCGCAATCGTCTAAAAATTTGACCTCAAGATTTTGACGAATCTCGATGTTTTAGACCTCCCTGAGGAAATACAGTACAATAGAATTTATTTTTGTATAGCCCAAAATCACACAAGAAGTGCCACAATGGGTTTTCACAGGCCCTACCTTTTGACAGTCCCCCCAAGTCTTGACTATCTAAGAAGACAAGGAAAAACCCTTGAAGGGAAAAAAATGGAAGAAACCTTGAGAAAGATGATTCAAAGAGAGACCCCCTTTCCAGGTAGGTTGAGCGTGCAGTGGGTGTCAATAAAAAAGGGTAAGTACAATACAATACACAGAACAGAACACAAGTAATCCTCAATACAATATAATAGTGCAATAGAAATATTACAACTGCAGAGCAGAATTCAACAGTAGATGATATCACATAATACGATTTGGATTTGGACGAGTCTGATTTAATTTCTCGTAGGGAAAGTATTGAAATCGTCCAAAATTTCGATTTCGAGATTTTAATGAATCTCGAATTTTTAGAGTTCCCTGAGTCCAAAAACTATGCCTGTGTGTTTGTGTGTGTGTGTATGTAAAGACGATAACTTGAGTACGCTTTCACTTAGGTCAACCAAATTTTGCATACAAGTATTAGGTACAAAACGTAGATTTCTATCAACTTTTGGGCTATTTCCACTAACCAGAAGTGGTACTTTACCTTTTATTCATGCAGCTGCAGAGTCCAATTTATTCATCTTTACTTTTAAAATAATTGTTCAGTATATTATTAATTTGATTTGATTTGTTGTTGATGTTTTTTTAATGTACATAATATAAAAATATAATCATTGTCTTGCAGTTTACTCCTCAAATATCTATCCCCTTATCAGAGTATATGAGAAAGAGAAGGGGAGACCACTCCCGACTTTTTTGTGTTGATTTTGTACTGTTTATTCTATTGTCAAAGTTTGAAGTGTGGTAATTTTCTAAATGAAGGCTTTGGTGTTTTAGCTGATAAAAGCAGTACGGCAGCCCACAGAGAGCACTGCAGAGGTATAACAAGTAAATGTCAAAGAAATCATTTGGATGTGCTGTGGTGTTTGCAGCATCTGCAAAGATTTAAATAACAATACTTATCCCCCTCTGGGGAAAAAAAGAAAAAATTGCAGCTGTATTTTTTTAACCTTTTATGATCACCTATTTTCTTAAGAATATCATTCACATTTGAATCTGTTTTGCCAAAATGACGCATTATTAAAAAAATAATAAGAGTTGGGAAGAATAACAGAAACACATAGCAATATACTGTACTAATACACCAATCAGCCTGAACGTTAAAACCGCTGACAAGTGAAGTGAATAACATTGAGGGTCCCGTTACAATGGCACCTGTCAGGGGGGTGGGATATTATAGGCCCGGGGTACTCAATAGGCGGACTCAGGTCCGCATCCGGACCCAAATACGGTTAAATCTGGACCGACGCCAAAACAAACATGCAAATTTAATCATAATTCAAATGAGTTCTCAATGAAGTGCGCAATTGTGATTCCGCGCGATATATCTTTGAGGTTTCTACTCGGTTTGGTTGCTTCATCTATGTCCAATCACAGCAGTTGTAACAGTATCGTTCCCACTACTCCCCCCCCCCCCCCCCCCAATACTCGCTCGCTCGCTCATTCACGGCAGCCAGATTTATGTACCGGTCACGTGCTCTGGGTCAGGCCGGTGAACAGGCAGTCTCATCACTCGCAGGCAGTGCAAATTTCGATAACTGAATTTTTTTTTGCTGACTGAAAGTGAAGATGGCTGGCTCAAGACAGTACATTGATAAGAAAAGAAAAGATTTTGAAAACCGTGAATTTAAGAGTGAGTGGACAGAAAAATATGCGTTCGTGCTCCCCGTGGGAAGCAGAAAACCAATGTGTTTAATCTGCAACGAGACGGTAGCAATAATTAAAAGTGGTAATGTGAAACGCCATTATGAAACCAAGCATGCACATTTCAAACAAAAATTACCCTCAGAACTCAGAGGTTAGGACCATAAAAATAAACCAGCTGAAATCATCATATGAAGCTACAAGCAGCGTAATAGTTAGATCAGCCACACAACAGGAGCGGGCAACAGAAGCCTCACTTAGAGTAGCATGGGTCCTGGGAAAAAACAAGAAACCCTTCTCTGATGCTGAAGTAGTCAAAGAGTGTATGAGTGAAGTGGTGACTGCTCTGTTTGAAGGGACTCAAAAGGATGAAATAATCCAGAAAATAAACCAAATACCCTGTTCTGATTCCACTGCTGCAAGACGAGCTGAAATACTCGCTGATGATTTGCTTGAACAACTTAGTTCTGCTATAAAAAAAGCCAAATTCATTTCATTGGCTGTGGATGAATCCACAGATATCACGGACAATGCACAACTCATGGTCTTTGTCAGATTTTTTGATGAAGAAAAGGGAGAATTTCATGAAGATGTTTTGGGTCTCACAAACCTCCATGGACACACAAGGGGGGATGAGATCTATGAAGCAGTGACACAGATGCTTAGAGACAGAGCGATAGACCTGAAGCATGTTGTTTCCATTGCTACTGATGGCGCACCATGTATGATTGGGAAAGAGAGGGGATTAGTGTCACGCTTGAGAACTCACCACCCTGACCTCATGGCATACCACTGCATTATTCACCAGATGGTTTTGTGTGCCAGCCTTGGAGAAAGGTACTCAGAAGTCATGACAACAGTCATGAAACTAGTCAATTATCTGAGAGCATCCTCTGCTTTGCAACATCGTTTATTGTGCTCATTTCTAATAGAGGTGAATGCAACATTTGATGATTTGCTCCTTCACAACAATGTCCGGTGGCTTAGTAAAGGCAAGGTACTGGAGCGTTTTTGGGCACTGCGGAAAGAGCTGGAGACATTTCTGTTGGATCAGAAGAGTGCAAAAGCCAAACCGTTTGTGGATTTCATGAAGAATGACAAAAAAATGGAAATTGTTGCTTTTCTAACGGACATTACTTCCCATCTTAATGACCTTAATATGAAGCTCCAAGGCAAAAACAGCACAGTGTGTGACCTCATGTTAGCTGTCCGTGCTTTCCAGAGGAAGCTGGAGGTGTTCAAATGTGACTTACAGCAGGACCTGCTTCACTTCCCAAGACTTTTGGATCAGACTGCAGGAAAACATCACCATCACAATTATGCTGAATTCCTGGACAAGCTGATTAAAAATTTCCAAACTCGCTTTGAAGATTTCCCTTTGGGAAAACAAGTCTTGCTGTGCATCGAAAATCCATTTCTTGTCAAAAATATTGCAGAATTCTCAAATGAAGCCACAAAAGTCTTCCAATGGGCCAGTGCTGCTTCTCTGCAAACAGAGTTAATTGAGCTACAAGAAAACCTAGCACTGCAGGAATCTCACTGTGACCTTGTCACCTTCTGGACAAAGATGGTTACTGCGGCAGGTGTTCCTCTCCTGCAGAAGATGGCCCTTCAAATTCTTACAATGTTTCCCTCAACGTACTGCTGTGAATCTGCCTTTTCCACTATGAACATGGTGAAAAACACATACCGCAACACCCTCACCAATGAACATTTACATCAGTGCCTCCGCCTTGCCCTCACACCTTTTATGCCCAAGTTCAAACAACTGGTGGCACAAAGAAGGTGTCACCTTTCACACTAAAAGGCCTAACATGTCATTTTTTTGTGTATAGTTCTAAAGTTTGGGGATTGCCTTTTTTTGGAGTTCTCTATTTGGAATTTGACCGTCACTTTTCCGGACCTCAGACTGAATGGAAATTTAGTAAGTGGACCTTTCAAATTTATATTTGAGTAGCCCTGTTATAGGCAGTAAGCAAACAGTCAGTTCTTGAAGGTGATGTGTTGGAAGCAGGAAAAATGGGCAAGTGTAATGATCTGAGCGACTTTTGCAAGGGCCAAGGTGTGATGGCTAGGCATCCAGGCCAGAGCATCTCCAAAATTGCAGGTCTTGTGTTTGTGGTTTCTCCAATATGCAGTGGTTAGGACCTACCAAATGTGGTCCAGTGATGGACAACAGGTGAACTTGCGAGTTGTGGCCAAAAGATTTGAGAATGACACAAGTGTTGGTTTTCACAAAGTTTGCTGCTTCAGTGTTTTTTGTCAGATGTTTCTATGGTATACTGAAGTAGAATTACAAAAAATGTTTCAAAGGCTTTTATTGACAATTACATGAAGTTTATGCAGAGAGTCAATTTTTGCATTTTTGGTCCTTCTTTTCCATGACCTCTGCAATTCGCCCTGGCAGGCTGTCCATCAACTTCTGGGCCAAATCCTCCAAGAGCAACTTCTCCCAACCATCCAAGAACAGTTTGATGACTAACAATGCCTTGTCCAGTATGATGGTGCACCAGGCCATAAGGCAAATGTAAGAACTAAGTGGCTCGGGGAACAAAACATCAAAAAGTTTGGGTCCATGGCCAGGAAACTCCCCATTGAGAACTTATGATCAATCCTCAAGTGGCTGGTGGACAAACAAAAACCCACCAATTCTGACAAACTCCAAGCATTGATGATGCAAGAATGGGCTGCCATCAGTCAGGATTGGGCCCAGAAGTTGACAGACAGCCTGCCAGGGTAAATTGCAGAGGTCTTGAAAAAGAAAGAAGGGCCACCACTGCAAATATTGACTCTTTGCATAAACTTCATGTAATCCATATTACTAATCGAGAATGGTAAACCGGAAGGCACGGACGCAGGTACACGGCGATGGACCCAGGAGACATAGTGCGCAGGCACCTACAGCGCGCGTCTCATAAACCGCAAGCGAAGTCTGATCCACCGCGAATGAAGGAGTCACGGCTCAAAAACGAAAGAGCTCAACTAACGTAAATAAGACATGAAGCAACAATGCGCCCATAGCTAACGACTAACGACACAGCCACACAGAAAAGAGGATTCTGCACTGCACCCCAGAGTCAAACGGAAGACACTACGGAGTCCACAAAGATAGTACGGAAGGCATGAGAAAGTACGAAAGGCACAGGCGCCTACAACGCGCTTCTGAACTAAACGTCCACACTACACAGCATGGTCCGGATAATGAGAATAAACAAACTCTCCGTATTAAACTTTCGGCATCCTCACACGTCCAAACCATATAGCATATGTGAATCACATTACAGTGATGCATTATTAACAGTACAACCACAGAAAACGCTCCGTATTAACAGTAAGTGCAATTATCCATATTACTAACGTAGACAAGGATAACTAATGGAGTCATGGTCACGGCTCCAAAACGATCCAACTCAACTAACGGAGCTACAAAAACGAGCCCGCATGGATAAACAAAATAAACGTAGGTGCCTACAACGCGCCTCTGAAACCGCGGAAGCAAAACTGTCTCGGCTCCAAAACCAAACAGCTCGACTAACGGAGCTACAAAAACGAGCCCGCATGGACAAATACAATGAACATAGGCGCCTACAACGCGCGTCTGAAACTGCGGAAGCAAAGCAGGCACGGGTTCAAAACGAAAGACCACAACTGACGGAGATACAGAAACTAGCCCGCCTGGATACAATCAATTAATGCAGGGGCCTACAACGCGCGTCTGAAATGCCGCA
This sequence comes from Erpetoichthys calabaricus, assembly GCF_900747795.2. Lineage (NCBI taxonomy): Eukaryota > Metazoa > Chordata > Cladistia > Polypteriformes > Polypteridae > Erpetoichthys > Erpetoichthys calabaricus. Next base: position 186,691,279 of record NC_041400.2, read on the forward strand.
AGCAAAGCAGGCACGGCTCCAAAAAGAAAGAGCTTTACTGACGGGGCTACAAAAACGAGCCCACCTGGATAAAAACAATGGACGCAGGCGCCTACAACGCGCTTCTCAAACAGCAGAGGCAATAGATAAACAGCAAAGAAAGGAACGACAAACAGCCGCTAAACAATTCCGCCAATTAGCTGACAATGCATTCTGTTATGCGTCCACTATTAATGAACATTCATTAGGATTAATGAATATCATTTGCTGTCATTGTCATTCACTTAACTTCCCTGAAGAAACAACTGGCAATACAACTAATGAGTTTACACGTTATTGTCAAAGGGGTCAGGTTAGACTGCCTCCTTTAGATGAATATCCTGAATATCTACGGATGCTTCTAACTAACAATGTACCTGAAAGTAAAAAATTTATGGACTGCATTAGATCCTACAATAGTTCATTTGCTTTTGCATCTACCGGGGTAAATATCAGGCCACCAGTTGGCAATGGCCCATACTGCTTTCGTGTATGTGGACAAATATTACATCGGATTGGAACAGTGCACCCTGAGCCAAATCACGAACGCAAATATGCACAGATCTACGTGTTAGATCCAGATGACGCAATCTATCAACGAATGAACCTTCTTTAAAACAAGCAATGCACAGAGCTGATAATGAGAAACGTCGCTGAAGTCATAGAGATCGGCGTTCATCTGACATTAAAGTTAAAGTTATAGATACTCCATACCAAGGAAAACTCATTCAAGGACAACACACCATCTTTACTACAAATGTTGTGTATAAAGAAATATTCCAATAGATCTTTCTAATGTGCCATGCTATGGGTTCTTTATTTCCTTTGTTCGTCATCTACACCTTTACACTCCAATATATCTCATACATTCATCAATGTATTTCGGGTTACCTAACACCAGGGGTTGGCGAGCGAAGCGAGCAGGGGGCAGAGCCCCCTAGTTGTCAATAAAAGCCTTTGAAACTTATGAAATGCGTGTGATTCTACTTCAGTATACCATAGAAACATCTGACAAAAAGATCTAAAAACACTGAAGCAGCAGACTTTGTGAAAACCAATACTTGGGTTATTCTCAAACCCAACTGTACGCTGTAAACTAACCTTACTCATAACTCAAAAAGTTGACAAGACTGGAAAAGACTGAAAGTGGATCTGAAATCAGCTTGAAAAACTTATTTTAAAAACGTGTTGTGGTCTCTGATGAGTACACTGGTCTACAAAAAAATATTTTTTGTTTGCTACTGAGAACTTCAGAGCAGCTCTTTATTAAGTTTTTTACGCTGATTTCATATATGAAATCGGAATTAAGCTAGCACGTCAGGTTTTTGAGATATACATCATCGACGTTTTGACACTTTTGAATATCAATATAATATATCAACACGATATCTGGAGTTTGGACTATGTCCCACCAAAATTCTTTTTATGTGTTTATTCTGAAAACAAACCAGAAGTTGATACCAGAGACACGTTAAAACATGTTTATGTCAATTTAACTCAATATAAAAGTGAGGTCTGTGTGCTCTAAAATTTGTGAGGCACTTGGATTTTGCGCCTGTACTGCACATCCATCTCTCTTTAGAAGAAACCAACAGTAGTCACCCATCAGGCTCCCTGATATCAGTTTTCCATCACCTTTATATGAAATCGTTCCCCATGCTCATCACTGACATCGCCCAGATTTGGTGGAAAATGTCGAGATGAGAAAGTAGATAAATGCATCTTCAGTGACATTCTGGCTCCAATAAGCTGAAATGCTTTCAGCGTGTTCTCCACAAGCTCAGCATAATTCTCTGCTCTGTGACTGACAAAGAAAGTTCTGCACAACCTGAACGAATGCCTCCCATACTGCTGATTTGGTTGGCTCCAGTTTCCTTTTGAACTCATCATCAAGCATCAGTTCATGGATTTCAAGAACAACAAAATCACCTTCCTTAATTTTGACTTCACTTATTTCTTAAACTCTGAAACACATCGCTGTTTCTGTCCATTGCCTTGACAATTTTGAAATTAATGGTGAATCTAACAAATGAAATGTCCTGAAATGCAATGTACTGTTAAGGAACTAGTAGGAACTATAGTAATCCCTCCTCCATCGCGGGGGTTGCGTTCCAGAGCCACCCGCGAAATAAGAAAATCCACGAAGTAGAAACCATATGTTTATATGGTTATTTTTATATTGCCATGCTTGGGTCACAGATTTGCGCAGAAACACAGGAGGTTGTAGAGAGACAGGAACGTTATTCAAACACTGCAAACAAACATTTGTCTCTTTTTCAAAAGTTTAAACTGTGCTCCATGACAAGACAGAGATGACTGTTCCGTCTCACAATTAAAAGAATGCAAACATATCTTCCTCTTCAAACGAGTGCGCGTCAGGAGCAGATAATGTCAGAGAGATAGAGAAAAGCAAACAAATCAATAGGGCTGTCTGGCTTTTAAGTATGCGAAGCACCACGGCACAAAGCTGTTGAAGGTGGCAGCTCACACCCCCTCCGTCAGGAGCAGGGAGAGAGAGAGAGAGACAGAGTTTGTTTTTCAATCAAAAATCAATATGTGCCCTTCAAGCTTTTAAGTATGCGAAGCACCGTGCAGCATGTCGCTTCAGGAAGCAGCTGCACAGAAGGTAGCAATGTGAAGATAATCTTTCAGCATTTTTAGACAAGCGTCCGTATCGTCTAGGTGTGCGAACAGCCCCCCTGCGAACAGCCCCTCCGTCAGGATCAGAGAAAGTCAGCGCAAGAGAGAGAGAGAGAGAGAGAGAGAAAAGTAAGTTGGGTAGCTTCTCAGCCATCTGCCAATAGCGTCCCTTGTATGAAATCAACTGGGCAAACCAACTGAGGAAGCATGTACCAGAAATTAAAAGACCCATTGTCCACCGAAATCCGCGAACCAGCAAAAAATCCACGATATATATTTAAATATGCTTACATATAAAATCCGCGATGGAGTGAAGCCGCGAAAGGCGAAGCGCGATATAGCGAGGGATTACTGTACTAAGTTGTTGTACCATGTTAGCCATTATGAATGTAGTGAGAAGTCGATGGCCAATGTTAAGGGTGGTGACCAGGAGGGGTCAGTGCTAAGGCCGTTGCTATTTTTAATTTATATAAATGATTTATATAGGAATATAAGTAACAAGCTGGTTAAGTTTGCAGATGATACCATGATAGGTGGATAAGCAGATAAGTTGGAATCTGTTATATCATCACAGAGGGACTTGGGACAGCATACAGGCTTGGGCAGATTTGTGGCAGATGAAATGTAATGTTAGTAAATGTAAAGAATTACACATAGGAAGTAAAAATGTGAGGTTTGAATACACAATGGGCAGTCAGAAAATCGAGAGTCCACCTTATGAGAAGGATTTAGGAGTTGTAGTGGATTCTAGGTTATCCGGACAGTGTTCAGAAGCCATTAATTAAGAAGGCAAACAGAATGGCAGGTTACATAGCACCTTGATGTGTGGAGTACAAGTCACAGGAGGTTCTGCTCAACCTGGGTGCAGTTTGGGTCTCCATAAAGACATAGCAGCGCTAGAAAAGGTCCAGAGAAGATCAACTAGGCTGATTCAGGGGCCATAGGGGATGAGTTATGAGGAAAGATTAAACGAGCTGAGCCTTTAGAGTTTAAGCAAAGGAGATTAAGAGGAGACCTGACAGAAGTGTTTAAAATTATGAAGGGAATTAGTCCAGTGGATCAAGACTGTTGTTTTAAAGAACACGGGGACACAGTTGGAAACTTGTTAAGGGTAAATTTTGCACAAACATTAGGAGATTTTTCTTTACACAAAGGATGATAGACACTTGGAATATGCGACCAAGTAGTGTGGTAGACAGTAAGACGTCAGGGACTTTCAAAACTCGACTTGATATTTAATTTAGAACAAATAAGTGCATAGGACTGGCGAGCTTTGTTGGGCTGAATGGCCTGTTCCTGTCTAGAGTGTTCTAATATTCTAAAGTCAAGCAAAATGACACCTTTTATTGGCTAACTAAAAAGATTGCAATATGCAAGCTTTTGAGTACATCTTGCCTGAAGAAGGGGCCTGAGTTGCCTCGTAAGCTTGCATATTATAATATTTTCAGTTAGCCAATAAAAGGTGTAATTTTGCTTTACTTCTCACTACATTAAGGAAACAGTAAAAAAAACTACATACCACAGTGTCATTATGCTTTAGAGTCTAACCCTAACCCTAACCCTAACCCGATTATCAGTAACAAATATTTTTTCTGCTAATGAAAAATTCAAATTTTTTAATAAAATTAGCAATGACAAGGTAAACAACTCACAGCTGTTAGTAACATGTGGTGAATTCATTTGTCTCAATGGCATCCCTAGTGGAATTACCAGTATTTATCAAAATGGTTATCCGCCTTTACAGTCACCCTAGTTGTCGAAGACCTGGAACATCATAACTAAAAAACGGGATGTGTGGGACGAAAACGGCTTTCAGATTTGGAGTCAATGAGTGAAATTTGTTAAAGTAAAGGTGAAAAAATCCCAGTAGTGAAATGCTTGTTGACCAGTGTTTCCAAAACCAATTGATCAGTAAGATACATGTGTATCTGTGCACCTACTGAGGGAAATGGCAGGTTTGAAATTGGTCTGAAATTATTCAGATTATCTGGATCAGCACCAGGTTTCTTAAAAATGGTTAATTATAGCAGCCGTCTTAAGAGCTGAGGGAACAAAAGCAGAAGAAAGAGATGAACATATACTGTCAGTTACTAATGAGACAATAGAGGGTAGGCAAGTTTTTACCCAAATAAGTGGGAATTGGATCAGACTGGGACGTAGAAGGTTTAGATTTTTTTAAAGAAATCAGAGAATTCAGAAACAGTAGGAACTGTAAAGGACAAAAAGGAATTTAAACAAGATGTATCAGAAGCAGAATTAGAAATATTGTGTAGTAGACTTGCAGATGGTATCAGCTGCTGATGAATATTGTTAATTTTTAAATTAAAGAAACTCATGAAAATATTACATTGTGCAGTGGGGTAAAGGTGAGGTGCAAGGGTGTAGCTGCGTTTAGCCAAAATTACCAAAGTTTTACAGCTTTAATTTGCTTTGTGGGATTCTAGCAATAGCTTGACACATTGAAATGATTCCACACACAGAATATCTTAGTTTTTAAAAGCTTTAGTAAAAATTCAAGATGAAATCGTTCACACAAAAATAGAGAAAACATTGGTATTGCAAAGTAAACAAAAAGTACTGGTTTTTAGAAAAGTTATGTTTAAGGCTTACGGTATATACTTGCGTTTAAGTTCTCCCACGGATAAGTCAGGGCTTGATTTTAACGTATAATATTTTATAATGTCGGTCTTATAAGTCGAATGCGGAAAACTCATGCTATTGGTTAAAAGATTATGATATGCTAACGCCCACCTGAGAGAGTAACCACGGAGCACGCGGCCTTTTTTTCTATGCATTGTACCTACGTGACCACACAGTAATACCCAAACTATTCCGAAGCGATGTGTGCACTGTGTTGTGTTTTTTATATCTCACACTCTCATACACCTTTATCTACAATGGAGCGTTCGATCAGAAGAAAATATGAAGCTGGCTTTAAATTAAATGTCGTTGAAGTAGCGAAAGAAATTGGTAACTGCGCTGCTATAACAAAATTCAATGTATCTGAGAAACTGGTGCGAGATTGGAGGAAGATGATTTTATGATTTTTTCTATCCAGCAGGGGGTGCTAGCTCACGGGTTGGAATAAGTTCTTTTGTAATTGCAGCATTTTAAGTAACCCGAAACTATATAGATATAATGTAAAAAGGCGATATCCCTCCCATAGTGATATGGCAGTAAGAAATCACATAAGAGGAAATGACGATTTACGCAGCATTACAGATGCAGGAAGCTAATGACAAGCCCATGTGAGAGTCTGCTATTTTCGTCGCCGTGCTGGAAGGTATTTTCAGGATCGGATGACGTAATCTTCCATCCGTCCATCGCCTTCCCGGTGTGCCGGGCAATGTTCCAAGGCTTTATACTATTTCTCCATATGCAGGCCCTTACTTAGGTTAATCATGCCATTCCAAACAAGGCAAAGAGAGGATTCCATTTCATGCACACAGAAATAGTACAATGTCCATTTTCGTAGTAGTCCCATTCTCGTCTTCTAACGCTTGCCTAGCAGTTCTAAATGATGAGCCCCTCCGTGCTAAATCTGGCCTGTACATGTGAGTGGATTTATAAAATATTTTTTGTACAGTGCACAGTGACATTAAACTTATATTCTTATTACAGTGAGTATATACGGTATATATCTTGTTTGTTTCTTTAAGTTTTCTAATACAGCTGAATCATTTCTAAATGGTCAGAAAACTGTATGCCAGTGTTTCTCAACCTGTGGGGTGCGCCCTCCCTATCTACAAGGTGGGCACAAAAAAAATGGAAATCGAAGTAGAAGCTATTTATTGAAACAAACGTGTTTATTGCACCTGTTTATGGTAGAAAAATCACACAGAGTGTGTCGACTATTGGCTCTGTGGTTTTAATGTAAATGATCGCAAAATCATTCCGCGCGAAGGGGATGTTATGATGTAGAATACCGGAAGTGTGGAGAAACTGTGAGGAAATAATAGAAATCAAACGCTGATCTCTAAAACGGTAATCTTTAAAATTGTTGCACCCTTGGTAAATGGAGAGAGATACGCAATTGATTATACAGTCGTATGAAAAAATGTCTGGAACCCTTCTCAGCCTGCATAATAATTGACTCTCCTTTCAACAAAAAGATAACAGTGGTATGTCTTTCATTTCCTAGGAACATCTGAGTACTGGGGTGTTTACCAAACAAAGATTTTTAGTGTAGCAGTATTTAGTTGTATGAAATTAAATCAAATGTGAAAAACTGGCTGTGCACAAATGTGGGTCCCCTTGTCATTGTGCTGATTTGAATGCCTGTCACTGCTCAATGCTGATTACTTGCAACACCAAATTGGTTGGATTCACTCGTTAAGCCTTGAACTTCATAGACAGGTGTGTCCAATCATGAGATATAAAGGTATTTAAGGTGGTCTATTACAAGTTGTGCTTCCCTTTGACTCTCCTCTGTAGAGTAACAGCATGGGATCCTCAAAGCAACTCTCAAAAGATCTGAAAACAAAGATTGTTCAGTCTCCTTGGTTAGGGGAAGGCTATAAAAAGCCATCTCAGAGGTTTAAACTGTCAGTTTCAACTGTAAGGAATGGAATCAGGACATGGAAGGCCATAGGCAGAGTTGCTGTTAAACCCAGCAGGTTTGGCAGGCCAAAAAAAATACAGTAGCGGCACATGTGCAGGATTGTGAGAATGGTTACAGACAACCTACAGATCACCTCCAAAGACCTGCAAGAACATCTGGCCGCAGATGATGTGTCTGTACATCATTCTACAATTCAGCGCAATTTACACAAAGAACATCTGGATGGCAGGGTGATGAGAAAGAAGCCCTTTCTGCACTCACGTCACAAACAGAGTCGCTTGTTGTATGCCAATGCTCATTTAGACAAGCCAGATTCATTTTGGAACAAAGTGCTTTGGACTGATGAGACAAAAATTGAGTTATTTGGTCAGAACAAAAAATGCGCTTTGCATGGCGGAAGAAGAACACCACATTCCAAGAAAAACACCTGCTACCTACTGTCACATTTGGTGGAGGTTCCATCATGCTGTGGGGCTGTGTGGCTAGTTCAGGGACTGGGGCCCTTGTTAAAGTCGAGGGTTGGATGAATTCAACCCAGTATCAACAAATACTTCAGGATAATGTTCAAGCATCTGTCACAAAGTGGATGTTACGCAGGGGTTGGATATTCCAACAAGGCAATGATCCAAAACACAGTTGGAAATCTACAAAGGCATTCATGCAGAGGGAGAAGTACAATGTTCTGGAATGGCCGTCACAGTCCCCTGACTTGAATATCATCGAAAATCTATGGGATGATTTGAAGCAGGCTGTCCATCAAATTGAACTGAACTGTAGAGATTTTGTATGAAGAATGGTCAGAAATACCTCCAAACAGAATCCAGACACTCCTCAAAGGCTATAGGAGGACAATGTCTAGAGGCTGATAGATTAGCAAAAGGAGGCTCAACTAAGTATTGATGTCATATCTCTGTTGGGGTGCCCAAATTTATGCACCTGTCTAATTTTGTTATGATGCATATTGCATATTTTCTGTTAATCCAATAAACTTAATGTCACTGCTGAAATCTTACTGTTACCATAAGGCATGTCATGTATTAAAAGGAAGTTGCTACTTTGAAAGCTCAGCCAATGAGAAACAAAAATCCAAAGAATTAAGAGGGGTTCACAAACTTTTACATATGACTGTATGTTGTTTCATTTATTCATTTATTCTGTTTCTTTGTAAAATGTTAAAAAATGTATGTTTATATTTTTTGTTTATAGTTTTCAAGGTGCTCGTGATGGTATAAAAACGTTAATAAAGAATGTAAAGTTTGAGACGTGAATAAAGATTAAGGCACCAGTTTGCGACACTCTGCGTGTCAATTCAATTAAATCAAGGGCTGCTACAATTAGTGGCGTCACTTGTCATTTCCAGACTCATCTAGACGCCGTGTATCGATAGGCCTGTCTGCCCGTAAGAAAACATCAGAATTCAAGTTACAACTCATCCCTCTCTCTTACTGTTATACGTAACTTCTGTAATCGCTAATATGTCAGGTATTTTTTAGAAATAAGAAGTGATAGCATTCTTATGAGTATTTATAATATTTGTGATTTCATTTTTATTATTAAAGAATGTAATAATTTAAAATGTGGAATTATTAAAATTACTAAAAAATTTCAAGAAATTTAATGAAAACTGAAGAAATGTTTGAATTTTATGTATATTTTATCACATGGATTTTAATTTTTAAATGTGTAACATGTGTGATTGTATATTTTGATAAAAAAAACAATCTTAGCATTGTCCCAGTCTGATCCAGACTTGAACATTTCTGCCAATAGTGCATTCCCAAATTAAAAGTGTTGTTGGGTGGATCTCAATATATTCAAAATTCTGAAAATGTGCATAAAAGCTTAGGGGGTGGGGGGGGCAGAAAAACTAATATGAAAAAATGGGGCACACATGGAAAAAGGTTTGGAGACACTGCTGTACGCCAATCCTACTTAAAAACTGTAAGTGGGTCTTTCAGTCCATGCTAGCAATGAGACTAATTCTAAAAAATTGGCTTAATTAACACACTGTATCACAGATATAGCTGAGAAGGTTCTATCGCATGTTAACTTACATGACTAATCTTAAATGACTATAACATAATCAATAGCTATGTGAGGAAATTGTGCTCTATTCAAATTAAGCAAACACTAATATGAGTTTAACTTAAAGCATTAACTGTCTAAGTTTGGCTTTTATAAAGGGCACCAGGTGGCTGTAGAACCTTATTACCAGTAGAAAATAAAGCTCTAGAATTCCCTTCACCTTACCTAAACTGTCCCACATCCCAATGGCCGGGTGCGTGTGTGTCATTTAGCCCGGGAAGAGATGGCAGCAGGATGCCCTATGGGAAGAAGGCAAGCAGAAAGAGGCAGCGTGATCCTCTGGGCAATGTTTTGCTGGAAAAACATGGGTCCTGGCATTCATGTGGATGTTACCTTGTGTGAAGGACGGCCGGCTACAGACTCCGGTGGACACCCCCAGGCCGCCAGGAGGAGCCCTCCGGACAGCATGATCGTGCCCCGAGTTCCAGCAGGGACTCATGGACTTTGTAGTTTGTATACACAGCCCTGCTGGATATCTTGGGGACCACCGGGAGTCGCTGTAGGAGGGCTAGTGAGCTCTTATGTGCCCTATAACCCGGGAGTGCGTCATCATCATGTGACAGGAAGGAACGACGTGCTCCCGGGCTGAAGAAAAGGACTGTTTACCCTGACCCGGAGGGAATAAGGACTTGTGGGTTTGGACGGGAACCACTTCCGGGTCAGGGAATATAAAAGGACTGTGGGAAAGCCCAGACACTGAGCTGAGCTGGGAGGTAGGAGGGCGAAGTGTCTGGGCGAGGAGGATTGGTATTTATATTGAGAGAATTGTAGTTTATGAGTGTGGAGTGGAGGGTGCTTTGTGCACAGTTTAATTATAAAATAAAGAAGTCTTGTACTTTCACCTGGTGTTCAGAGTGGTACCTGAGGGTTCAAGAGGTGGACCACGCCTCTATCTGCTACACTTGACATGTACTAACCTAAAGGTTGTTGCATGTTGTATTCCCTGATAGCAATGGTCTCATTTAGCATGATACTATGCAAAAATGGTTCGCGAATGAATTGAGGAACATGACAAAGAGTTCAAGGGATTTGAATCCAAGCTCCCCAGATCTCAATATGATTGAGCATCTGTGGGATGTGCTGGTAGAAACGAGTCCAATGCACGGTGGTCCTGACTCACAACTTACAGGACTTAAAGGATCTGCTGCTGATGTGTTGGTGCCAGATATCATAGGACACCTTCAGAAGTCGTGTGGTGTCCATGACTCAATGGTTCAAAGTTTTTTTTGGCAGAACGAGGAGGAGACCTACACAATATTAAGCAGGTTGTTTTAATGTTGTGGCCTAAGTGTTGATTTAAATGTGCGGTTATTTATGAAGCTGAAGTTTTGTGGCATTTAGCAACTATTGTCTAAAGTGTCCATCTATCCCTGCCAGCGAGCTTCAGCTTATGTCCGCTGTTTCTCTTTGCTGAAGCCATCTTGTCCATGTTATTAGTTATGAGACCGGTTCCCCTTAACACAAGGAATTGTTTGGTGTGTTTTTGCGATTGAGGCACAGGCTATGTGTGCTCTTTGAAGCCCTGTTAGTTACATCATGTCGCTTTAAAAACTGGTTAGCACATTTCTTTAATAGCTGCCACACACGGCTAATTGGCAATGAACCTCATAGGACTTGCTGTTTGCAGCTGCATTGCGTAATGGCAGTTTTAGCTACTTTAACATCCACCTCTGTTTCTTTGTCCACCCTCTGTAAATTGCCGTCATCCCAATGGATTAATCAGATATATCCATCAATTTGTCTGCCATCATAGAGAGGCATGGGGCACTACAAAGGCTCAAATTAAGTTGCATGCTGCTGTTCATTTGGAAATGGGTATCCTATTTTTCTTTTCGACAGAGCCATCTGTAGTACCGTTAGGCAATAAATAAAATGTACCAGAGGGATTTCCAGTCAAGGATAGCTGTTGTTCTTTCTTTCTATACACACGGCTGTCAAATTCTCTAAAGTGTGTTAAGGATGTGAAAAACCCCACACGAGCAGGGAGACAAAGCGGCTGACCTATTTGCCCGCTTGTAAATTAGATCATCTAGACAAAAAAACTTCAGAATCGGAATCCAGCTTCTGCTGATGAGCAGTGGTGTTTCTCCATTAAGGGCCAGTGGGGCACAGCCACAGCAGATGTTGTGCAAAATAAGTAAGAAGCTTCCCTCAGTAATTAAAAAGTTTACAACAACCTTAAGTGATGTCTTCTTTAGCAGTATTTGTTTCCAATTTCTATCCTAGGCCCAATGTAACGACGATGGACTCAGAACGTATTCACACACTTTCTGCCCACTTAATTGTGTTGAAGATTTAATTTGAAATGCTGTGAAAGGATACACAGTGATACCACAAAAACGTTTGGGCCAGCCAACTTTGTAGATCTGAAAAAAGGCCAAAATATTAGAATAGATCTGTATAGGTTTAGTTCAGGACAAAACTGATTTGGTGGATATGTTACGGCCAAAACCAGAATTTCGGCCAGTTCCCGAATTGGCCAGCCATTTTGCATTTTGGCCGAGAGGTGTAGCCATAGTCCGAATTACTAGAAATGACCAGTGTATGTGCTACTTTGGCCAGCCATTTCGCAAAGTGTCGAGAACTCCATCCATCCATTATTCAACCCTCTACATCCTAACTACAGGGTCACGGGGGTCTGCTGGAGCCAATCCCAGCCAACACAGGGCGCAAGGCAGGAAACAAACCCCGGGCAGGGCGCTAGCCCACCGCAGGGCACGCACACACACACACACCAAGCACACACTAGGGACAATTTAGAATCGCCAATGCACCTAAGCTGCATGTCTTTGGACTGTGGGAGGAAACCCACGCAGACACGGGGAGAACATGCAAACTCCACGCAGGGAGGACCCGGGGAAGCGAACCTCAGGTCTCCTAACTGAGAGGTAGCAGCGCTACCCACTGCGCCACCCATGGCGAGAACTCCCTGGCCAAAATCCGATGCGCTTATGTAAGACTGTCCACTCAAGGTGTGAAGATGCTTAAAACTTTCACATGCAGATTCAGAAGTGAGTTTCCCATTCTGCACGAGAAACTGCTCAAGGCGGGTCTTGTTCAGAAAGCGGACGCCACTTGAGACGGCCTTCCCCTCACCCAAACACTAACCTTAAAGTCAATAAAATAGGTCCCTGATGTTAAGTCGCTATTTTAGGGCTAAAATGATAACAGAAATGTGAAACCTACTTATATACTGTGACAATTAAGAGTCCCAGACATCATAAAGTTTTGGGGCAGCCACCCGTATATTGTTTTTCTCAGCTGCAAAAGGGTTTTAAATCAGAAGCACGATGTGCATATCACAGAGTCCAAAACAGAACTGACTATAGTAGCCCAAGATGGAGGCTTAAAGGTCTGGAGAGGAAATGATGTCATCAAAATGGCTGGAACCAGAAGTGACGTCATCAAAGGGGCCGGCTTCGGGAGTGATGTCAAGCAAAGGGTCCTGCTTCGGAAGTGACGTCATCAAAGGGGCCGGCTTCAGAAGTGACGTCATCAAAGGGGCCGACTTTGGAAGTGACATCAGCAAAGGGGCCGGCTTCGGGAGTGACGTCAGCAAAGGGGCTGGCTTCGGGAGTGACGTCCTCAAAGGGGCCGGCTTTGGAAGTGATGTCATCAAAGGGGCTGGCTTCGGAAGTGATGTCTTCTGAGGCGCCGGAACCTTGCAGGATTTCCCGGGAAAGGTCTGTAGGCACCTGAGAAAGATAGTCAGCGCACTCTGCCGCCCCCTGGTCAGATGTTTTATTACACTTACTCAGACCCTTTAGCTGCCTCCTACTCTCACGTCTGTGACAATACCTAATCTTAATTATTGTGAAACAACCAAGTGGCGTCCGCCACCAAGGCTACACTCGATGCAATTGCACTACTAAGTGCGCAGCAAATCGCTGCTCATGCCTTTTTTCTTCCGACTTTGGCCGATTGCCCCATGCTGTTTCACAAACTGGCTGGCCAAATCCCGAAATCAAGGAAAAGATCTGACATTGGTTGGTCAATTTACAACGACATTGGCCATTTCCCGATTTGGCAGGCACTTCCCACTTTGGCCGATTTCAGATTTTGGCTGTAACAGATACAACGTGGTGGTTTTAAGCCCGGGCAGGGGAAGTGACATCACCAGGACAGGAACTGGAAGTGATGTCATCGTTCCCGGAAGCGGAAGTGATACTGTTGGGTCCAGAATTGGAATTGACACAATCGGGCCCAGGCAGAAATTCCCGTGGTTGGTCTGCAGGGAAGAACGAGAAAGGATCAGGGCATTATGACATCCCCTGGTCGGGCATGGAATTACCCTCTTTTGTGGACTTTAGCTGCTTCCCCTGCGCATGTGTGTGAAAATGCATACATCTGATGTTTCTTCCCATTTATCATGCACTCTGTTAATCTATAATGACAAAATGAATACATCTCTTCAGAAAGCTTTGCAAATTTATCAAAAACTTAAAGCTTTGATTCATATGAGTATGCAGACCCTGTGGAAGCCCCATTGCCAGAAATTGCAGCTCTGATTTTCCTTAAGTAAGTCTCTACATGCTTTACACACCTGGATTTGGGCAGTTTATCCACTTCTCCCTGGCAGTTTCTCTCAAGTTTTGTTACCATGGACGGGAAGCGACAGCAAACTTCCATCTGCAAGTCTCTTCACACGTGTTCTATGGAGTTTAAGTCTGGTGCAAGTGTCTGTAAACTGCCATCTTCCGGTCTCCCTATAGATGTTTTGTGGGGTTTAAGTCCGGACCGCCCAAGGACAGTAAGGGACTTATCCTGAAAGCCACGGTTGTATAGCTCCGAAAGAATGGCCGGGTTTTTAAATAATCCATTGGCCGTGTCAGTCTCTGTGGGCGCACTTGCTCAGCTGTGGGGAGTTGATGAGGTAACTGGGGTGTGTTGCACCTACATGTGAGGGTGCGATCTTTCTCAGTTGCTTCATCGGCTTCCTGTGGTGTGTGATTATGACGCTGCACCCATTGAGCTATATAAGTACAGGCCAGCACAGAAGAGGAAAGAGATGGAAAAGAAGGAAAGAAACAAAGTAGAAAGAGATGGAGGCAGAGAGCGAGAGCAGCATTGGAGAAAAGAGAGAATGAGTCGGTCTGCTAGTGTGTGAGAAGGGGTCGGAGTGAGGGATCGGCACTCGACGGATGGATCGTACTCGCTGATTGTGTGAGGAGTGGGTTTGATCAAGGTGGTGTGCACCCCTGGAATCTGAGGGATGACAGTATGTGCTAGAAGGAGGGCGACAGGACAACTGACCCAAAGCAGCTTGGCAGACGTTGACGATGAGGGTAGGTAGTGAGAGAACCGTGGCTGCTGAAGTGTCCACCAGTTGAGTGACCCATGGGTGAGCTGGAGAGACATGGAAGGAGGTGTGCTTGGCTCACTTGGCCCATTGACTGTTGCTGGATTTTAGTCTCGTATTAGCCTGGTTTTAAACTTTTGGATTTTTATGTTTTTATGGATTATTTATGAACTTTGAGATCTGCACGGGCGGTACATTGGCGCAGTGGGTAGCGCCGCTGCCTCGCAGTTAGAAGACCTGGGTATGCTTCCCTGGGTCATCCCTGCGTGGAGTTTGCATGTTCTCCCCGTGTCTGCGTGGGTTTCCTTCGGGTACTCCGGTTTCCTCCCACAGTCCAAAGACATGCAGGTTAGGTGTATTGGCGATTCTAAATTGTCCCTAGTGTGTGAGTGTGTGCGTGTGTGTGTGTGTGTGTGCCCTGCGGTGGGCTGGCGCCCTGCCTGGGGTTTGTTTCCTGCCTTGTGCCCTGTGTTGGCTAGGATTGACTCCAGCAGAGCCCCGTGACCCTGTAGTTAGGATATCGCGGGTTGGATAATGGATGGATGGAGATCTGCACTATTTATTTGGACAATGTTTTGTTTTGATTTTTGTTAATGAAAGCACTGTACACTTTTCCACCATCCCCTTGCTCCAAGTGTGATTTGTCCTCATTGCACAGCTTATTCAGTTACATTACTGATGGTGTTGATTTTGAGAGACTCCCAGAAGAGAAGAGCAGGACCTGCACCGTCACAACCACTCCAGCTTTGTCTTGTCTGTATGCTTCAGGTCATTGTCGTAGTGAAAGATGAACCCTCACCCCATTGGAGGATCCAACTCTGCTTTAAGACACACAGAGGGTTTTTAAGTAACCAACAAAAGTTGGGACACCTGTGCAAATTGTTTGCTTCAACTTGCAAGGCTTTGTTTACTTCAGTTGCTGCAGAACATCTGTAGGTTGTAACCTATTAGTTCTTCCCTGAAGAAGGCCCATTTGTAATATTGTGCAAATTTCCTTTTTTCACATTTTGTTAAGCTAAACTTTAAATTTAAAACCTCTGCCAGTTTATTGCTTACCTTTTCACCATTTTAGGTCTTTCATTGCATTTCAACTTATTAAATTTGAAGAAACACTGGAAAAACGGAGCTATTCTAAAACATCTGACTGGTAGTGTATGTAAGTAGAAAATCATCTTCTAGTTGTTTGCTGGCCTCCCACTGACCACATGATAGTAAGCTTCTGCTACAGGACATACACTGGGCAGTTCTTATCCATGCAGTGCATTTACTGTAGTTTGTGTGTGTTTTGTCTTTATAAAGTTCTAAATGACTCTACTTTCCCCTTTTGTACTCTTTATTGTGTAGACTTCATCAGAATGCCTCAGATCCCATAGACTTGCCACTCTTTATAAGGTATTGTACTTTATAACTTCTCCCCACCTTCCCTTCTACATCTATAACCTCAGGCAATTGCATAGAGTAAAAGACAAGCAGGAGTTAAGTTACAACTTTAAATGATGTATTATTGATAATATTCATAAAATAATAACCATAAGCAAAGTACATGTGAATACTGGCAACCATACAACCTGATAAATGCTAGATGTGTAGTTTCAGATGGCACACAGATGTGTAGTTGTTTAAATGTCTCTAGTTAAGTCATCATTTCTAGTCGTCTTTCTTGAGGACAGGTCACATGCCTGTCTCAAAATGGCTGCCAAGTTGTGCTTTCTGCTTGTGCTTCTTTTTTTCATGGCCGTGGTGTGTGAGAGAGAGCGATAGAAAGGGAGGAATAAAGCGCCCAAATTCATAGATGCTCAATCCAAATCCTTAGGCCAATAGGCCGTCGTGGTACAGAATGACCTCTGATTCAAAACCAATCCCAAACACCAATACCTCAGACAAATGGGGGCACACACTACCAGTTCACACATTGCCCCCAAGACCACTTGTTGAGATGCTGTAGGTTTATAGTCTTCCTGCAGGGATTGGCTTATTAAGAAACTAGACAAAGAGCCCGTTTCGACAACGTAAGATGAAACAGGCACGAATGGAATAGTAATAAGTATAAGCACCACAAACCTGATATAGGTGTATTGAATGAATGCGTAATTAGGCCTGGAGCTGTAGTCGAAATCGCCTTTCAGTCCTCTAGAGCTTTAATCGAAGTCGCCTTTCTCTTTGAATTTTTGCGGCCGTAAATCCACCGCCTGCTGCGATGATGGTCGAAATCGCCTTTCTCTTTGAATTTTTGCGGCCGTAAATCCGCCGCCTGCCGCGATGTTGGTCAAAGTCGCCTTTCTTTTTGAATTTTCGCGGCCGTAAATCCACCGCCTGCCGCAATGTCTGTCTCGTAAGGTTTTTCGGGCAGCTGCTCAGAAGGCGACTGCGCATTCGGCTTCGGATGGACCCTGCCGCGATATTGGTCGAAGTCGCCTTTCTCTTTGAATTTTCGCGGCCGTAAATCTGCTGCCTGCCGCGATGTTGGTCAAAGTCGCCTTTCTCTTTGAATTTTCGCGGCTGTAAATCCGCCGCCTGCCGTGATGTCGGTCTCGTAAGGTTTTTCGGGCAGCTGCGCAGAAGGCGATTGCGCATTCGGCTTCGGACATGTGCAGAAGGCGATGTGCACAGAATGCGACTGCGCATTCGGCTTCGGACGGACGTGAGTGAGTGAGTGAGTGAGTGAGTGAGTGAGTGAGTGAGTGAGTGAGTGAGTGAGGAGACTAGCAAATTATATATAAGATGTCCTGCAGAGACCACCCCCCCGTGATGATGCGGGTTCAGCTCCATGCTCCCATCATCTATTCGGGAGCCCTTGAACCCAACACCGTTGATAGTTATAACCGAGATGAGCTAGACAGTGAGGCAACAATAGCAAGGGGATGGTACAAATGTGCAAAAGTTCTTTTATTTACAAAAACAATAACGAAACAAAAGAATGTTCAAATAAATAAGTGCAGTGCTTTTTCAAAGTTCCAATAAATAAATAGTCCATTAAAAGCAAGTGAAAAGTGGAAGTTAAAAACAATAGAAAAATCTTCTAAAAACTACGAGGTAAAATATCACAGGAAGCAATCCTTTAAAACAGTTACACAAAACGTCCAGTGTCTTCTCTTACCATGGCGGCTCCCCTGCTACTCCCATCTGGGCTGCTCAACAGGAGAGTCGCCTATCTGCAGGAACAACTGCCTTTCCCTCTGGTCCCGGTAGCCCTCCAATCCTTGGCTATGTCGGGCTCTAAACCGGACCAAGACTTGGGTTATTTCCCCAGCGGCCAAGGCGCTCACGCTGTGGCTCAACCAGCCCAAAGCCTCATCGACTCCCGCTCCTATCGACGGTCAAGTCGACGCCTGTACTGGTCACTCCAGCTGGAGCGACCGCTTCCTTCAGCCCCACTGAGTGTTGGCCAAACACTCCTCTTGTGGGCTCTCCTCCCAGCTGCCTGCTTTCTCTCATGCGAGCCTGCTCTTGCTCGCTTGCTCTCCTTTTTCCTCCCACCGGCTCTCTCCACCTCCTTCTTCTCTTCTTTCGCTACCTCCTGTTCTCTATTTCCTTTACTTTTTTTTCCTTCCTCCTAGTCGGCTCACACTTCTATTTATGCCGAGAGGACATAGCAGCTGCAGCACATTAGCAGCCCCAGGAATACCACCGATGTGGGCAGTCTCTCACCTGTGCACTTAGGTGATACATGCCCACACCGCAGATCGCCCTGAGACGCTACAGCCACAACCACCACGCCCCCTCACTAAACCGCGAGCGTGGTGATTACTTATTTAAAACGGCCTTTTGAATGGGAGCTGTGAACCCGCTATACCACACCCCCCCAAACCTGCCATAAAATCCACATCCTGAGTCAGTCCTAAAGACTCTTAGGGTGTTGGTTAGACATGAAAGCTTTGCTGTTCTCATCATTGAAATAAAACATTTCTCCTGAAACACTAACATTACATTTGTTTTGTTTGACTTACAAATAAAGACTGTCATACATCTACGCATGGGAGGCAGCTAAAGGGCTTGAATGAGGGTAATCCCGAGCCAGACCGGGATGTGGCAGAGTGCACCGACTCTTTTTCTCAGTTTCCTGCAGACCGTTCATGGGAAATTTCGCCTGGCCCTGATGACGTCAATTCTGGTTCCGACCCCTTAGACGTCACTTGCGGGTCCGAGCCTATGGACGAAGACCCTTCTGGTTCTGGCACCTTTGATGTCATTTCCTGGCCCGAGCCTATGGATGAAGACCCTCCCGGTTCTGGCCCTTTTGAGGTCACTTCCTATACTGGCCTTCAAAAGCCGCCACCTTTCCCCTATCCCCTCAGTTCTGTTTTGGACTCTGAGTTATACACATCAGTGCTATCACTTTATTCAATTTTGCAAAGTCAAGTCAAGTCAAGTTGGGGAGCATGCACTGGTACTGGTACGTTGCTGCACCCACTGCACAACGAAACAACTCGGGATCCCGGTTGGCAAACCCCCAGGCAGACACACGGTCCAGTCCCACCCTCTGGAAATGACCATCTATCCGCCACAGCCAGGTGTTACGTGGGCGACCCCTTGGCCTTGTCCAACCTCTCGGGTCCCCAACAATGAGGATCTTACAAGCTGGATCACCCTCGGGGACACGTGCCACACGGCCGTGGTGCCGTAACTGACGCTCCTTCACAATGCAGGTTATGTGTCTCATTCGGGACTCCATGAGCAACACAAAGTCAAACCAACGGTACCCAAGGATTTTCCGGAGAGACACAGTACCAAAGGAGTCCAGTCTTCGTCTCAGGTCACTGGATAGTGTCCATGTCTTGCAACCATATAACAAGACAGGAAGCACCAGGACTCTAAAGACTTGAACCCTCGTCCTTTTGCAGAGATATCAGGAGTGCCACACACCCCTTTCCAGCGACCTCATGACCCCCCCATGCTCTCCCAATCCATCTACTGACTTCATAGGAAGAGTCACCAGAGACATGAATGTCACTGCAGTCAAGTCAAGTCAAGTTTGGGAGCATGCACTGGTACAGTGCGTTGCCGCACCCCACTACACGTCGAAACAGCTTCTGCACACTGTCGGGAAGTCGATAGCTTAGAGTCCACTATGACTCCTAAATCCTTCTCATAAGGCATACTCTCGATTTTCAGTCCTCCCATTGTGTATTCAAACCTCACATTTTTACTTCCTATGTGTAATACTTTACATTTACTGACATTAAATTTCATCTGCCACAAACCTGCGCAAGCCTGTATGCTGTCCAAGTCCTTCTGTAATGATATAATGGATTCCCAATTATCTGCTAATCCACCTATCTTGGTATCATCTGCAAACTTTACCAGCTTGTTACTTATATTCCTATCTAAATCATTTATATCTATTAAAAATAGCAGCGGCCCTAGCACTGCCCCCTGCTGGTCACCACTCTTAACATCGGCCAGTTCTGATGAAGTTCCTCATACCATCACCCTCTGCTTCCTGTGTCTGAGCCAATTCTGCACCCATCTAAAAACATCACCCTGAACTCCTAAATCATGTGACAGTATTTGTAATGTTTAAGAGAAGATACCCACAAAAACACAGATGAATGCAAGAAGAACATGCCAAACTTCGTGTACTGGTAATCATCAGGTCAGTCATTAAAGCCTTGCAATTCTTAGGCAATGCCGCTAAGTACTGTGACACTTTGTTGCTCATCAATCAATCTGCCACATTTTTATTTTTTTATCAAAGCTGAGGGCAAACCTGATCTTTGGTTACAAAGGTATCTGAACCAGCAATACCCTAGTCCAAGGTCATGGTACAATGAATCTCAATCAGGGGTTTCCAATCTGGGTTGCCCAGGTATGAGATGGTATTTCTGGGGGTGTAACAAATAGGAAGACTGCATTGCAATTTGCCAAAATTGAATGTGGTGTGCTGTCCAACTTTATCATGGTGCAATCAACGTCATGCAGTGGGCCATCATTTGTTGCTCACTTATTAGTTTCTGCTCCTGTTGTACGGTTTGAAAACAATCAAGCATTATGTGCACAATTGTAACCTGTGAATGAACCACAGTACTGCGCCGTCCTGCGGGTTCCTTGCTGTGGGCAGAGCATTCCTAAAGGCGAATATATTTTTTATGAGAATGGAATTCAGACCTTGCTAAGGTCTAATTTTGATTACCATGCAAGCCTTGATTGTGAAATGTCACCAGTTTCGAGGTTTGATTGATGTTTTTTTCAATTGTGGGTTTGGGGTTAGGACAACGGTGACTGAATTGGATGCAACACCTGCTGGTTACATTCCGCCCATCTCTCCTGAGATGGTGGTCCCAGTAGTAGTGCAGAAGTTTTAACTGTGTGGCACATCTGTTTTTGAACTGCCATACTGGTGTCATCAGGGGGAAAAGATCATCAAGTGTGGTTCATTGCTTAGCGGCTCGCCAGCACCCATTACTTCATGGGCATCTCCAATCTTTCCAAACCCCTCAATCATTGATTGGGTGTCATTTCAATGAGGCGCTTGATGCTTTGTGGGATTCCGCAACCCTCAGATCGTCACTCAAGCTTCACGGGGGACACATTTATACAATTACTGAGATTTGTAAAGGTAAATTGCTCAATTTATTTTTAAATAAAATGCAAGCTTATTGTTATGAGTTCAGTTTATTCACCCGTAGTACTTTATGTGGGTCAAAAATGAGAAATTTGACTTCTTCAAATGCGGTATCACTTTTGTAAGGAGTGTGAACATAAATCAACCTTTTTGTAAGAGGTGTGGGGCAGGGAAAAGGTTGGGACCCACTGGCTTAAATGAAGAGACTTGCGATCATCCAGTGAGGACGCGGTCCCAGCAGGTAACAGCAAGGGTAACTTGATTGATATCAAATTATGTACGTCAACATATTTAACCAGAGGCCAGCCTACCTGAAGATGCAGATCATTTATTCATAACCTAATATGAACAGCCCAGATTGTTTTATAAATAATTTGTTTGAGGAGGCCAGTGCACATCTATGCATGTTAAACACAAGCAAATACAAAAAGCAATACATGCAGTACCTATTTCTATTTCCTTCTTTCCGGAAAGGGAACCTGATTCCCTTAAAAGAATCATCTTATCAAGACCGCTTTATTCCCCAACTATACAGCCAAAGGTTTTTTAACATCTGACCATCAGACCTATATGAGCTTGTTGGACATCTCATGTCAAAACCAGGGGCATTAATATTTGTCACTTTGTCACTATAACACCCTCCAGTCTTCTTAGCCCAAGATTTCAGATTGGGAATTTGTGCAAATTCATCCAAAAGAGAGTGAAGTCAGGTACCGTTATTGGATGAGAAGATTTGGTCCACAGTTGACATTACAATTCATCCCAAAGGTGTTCAGTTGGGTTCAGGTCAGGACCTCTTGAGTTACTCCATGTCTTCATGGACCCGGCTTTGTGCACAGGGGCACAGTCATTCTGGAGCACAAATGGACCTTCCCTAGATGATTGCCACAAAGATGGACATGCACAATTTCCCTAAAATGTCTTTGTATACTGTAGCATTAACATTACACCTTCACAGGAGCCAAGGGGCCTGGCCCAAATCCTGCCATTATCCCCAGAGCTGGTCTATCCATTAGATGACACAACCACCCCTGTGGGGCAACATTTATTAAAGTTAAGGGGTGTCATCTATGCAAGTCAAGTGGCACACACTGTGAAATTACAAACAAATTACCCAGGAGTATTATGGACACCAAGGGAAGGTTGTTAAGTCAAGTCAAGGGGTGCAATAACGGTAAATGCACTATGGATGCTGAGGGGCAACTTTTTGGTAAGTCAAGGTGTGTATGTTCAGGACACCAAGGGGGGGGGGGGGGGTTCCCCCTCCTTGATTCTTGAAGAATAATAATACTGAATGCATGCTCTAGGCATCAAGGGTTTATGAATCTCAAGTGGCTCACGCTCCAGACCTTAACAGCAACTGTTGTATGGATGCAGAGGGGCAACATTTTGGTAGATCAAGGTGTACATGCTTGAGATATCAAGGGAACACCCCCCCCCCCCTTTTTTTAAATTCTTGAAGAATAATAATAATGCTAAATGCATGCTATGGACACCAATGGGAACAATTTATGAGACTCGAGCAGTGCATAACCAGGTCTTAACATCAAATGCACTATGAACACCAAGGGTGCTGTATCGGTAACTCAAGGGACACTCGTTATGGACACCGAGGGGCACAGTTTATGAAACTGAAGCGTCGCTTGACCAGACCTTAACATCAAATGCACTATGGACACCAAGGGGTGCCATTTTGGTAAATCAAGGGGAGCTCGCTATGGACACCGAGGGGACCTGTTTTTAAAACTCAAGGGGTGTAAGCATCCAGATACAGAGGGAGATGGGCTCTATATGGGCTTCGACTGGTGATGATTATACCTCCTACACCAAAATTTACAGTAGAAACTCTAGAGTCCAGAAGATAGCATTCTCCTGGCATCCACCAAACCCAGGTTTGTCCATAAGACTGCATGTAGTGAAGCTTGATTCATCACTCCAGAGAACACGTTTTTACGCTTGGCATTGCGTATAGTGATTTTAGGCTTGAGGGTACCTGCTCGATCATGGAAACCTTCTCACGAAGGTCCTGATGCACAGTTCTTGTGCTGATGTTGCTTTCAGAGGCAGTTTGGAGCTCCATTGTGAATAATGCAGAGAGAGAGGATAGGTGACTTTTACTCGCTATGCACTCATTCTGTGAGTTTGCATCGACCACCACTTCACGCCTGAGATGTTCTTGCTTCCTCAAAGTTTCCAATTCACAATATTAGCACTTAACAATTGAACGAGCAGATCTGGCAGAACAGGGCGATGCATGCGTTTAGAACATAAGAACAATCGAGACGACAGCAGGTCGTTCAGCCCAGCACAATTCATCAGTACTGTCCACTTAATTCTTCCAATCAAGCAGAGTTTTAAAGTTCACCAAAGTCCTGCTGTCCACAACACTACTTGGAAACTTATTGCATGTGTCTATAGTTCTTAATGTGAAGAAAAGCTTCCAAAAAGTGGCAAAATTTACCCTTAACAAGTTTCCAACTTGTGTCCCAGTGTTCTTGTTCTTGTGCCAGTACTTGGTCGCTTATTCCATGTGTCTGTGGTTCTCTGATTGAAGAAGAACTTTGTTTGTGCCCTTAACAAGTTTCCAACCTTGTCCCTGTGATCTTGACAAACTCATTTTAATGTCACCATCTCGATCCACTGGACTACTTCATAATCACTTGACTCCTCCTAATCTTCTTTTGCTTAAACTGTGGAGGCTCAGCTCTTTTAATCTTTCCTCATAATTCTTTCCCTGTACCCAGGGCCGGATTAAGACAAAATTGGGCCTGATGCTGCAGCGCAAAAAAGGCCTATTTTTTCTCAGCATTGGTGCATGTGCATTCGACACTCACCGTACATGCGCTCTCAGACCGACCAAGGAGCCTTAATTGCTTGCGACGCAACCAGCCAGCCTTTATTGAACATGAATAATAATAACGACGTAGTATCGTAACAACTCGAGATTAACATCAAACTATGTAACATGAACATTCAATAGCAATTGTCTGAAAAGTGCACTTGATGCAGAAAATCTAACAAATAAATACACAAAATTTCGCAATTCCCTTACGAAACAGAGTAAGAAAAAATGAATTTGCAGAGACATTGGGTCAAAGTGACTCAGTTCAGGCTCTTGAGGGTAAAAATTTGTTCACGATTTAAATTTCATAATAGACCAGAATCCTGTGGAGGATTTAAAAAATTCTAAACATCCATGCCAGGCCTGCGGGCCGGCTTTTAGTTTTACCTTTACAGATAACCATTTAAATAGCCATCGATTTTTACTGTACAACTAACTTTCAAGGTGAATAATTTAATATGTGGCACTTACCGAACAATAATAAAGTGGCAAGAATCCCCAAGATATTGCAAAAAAACGCAGCTAAATTACTAAGTATACTGTTTAACGTAAAATTGATAGCATTAACTTGAAATCTTTGGTTAACAATAAACACAACAACGTTATAGTTACGGCACAGCGCAAAGAACAATAGTAACTGTATAATAAATAACGCTGTGTCTAGGCGTCTGAAAGTCGGACTCCAAATTTCATTCTAAGAATTATTTTGAGGTTAATATATCAAAGGAAAACTGTTCAGCTTCCGGAAATTTCTCATCTGTTTTCATCTGAGCCTATTTCAGGAATGGGCCTAATGCTGCAGCATCAATAACACCCACCTTAATCCGGCCATGCCTATAACCCTGAATCAGCCTAGTCGCACTTCTCTGGACTTTTTCTAGCACTGCTAAGTCATTTTTGTAGCCTGGAGACCAAAACTGCACACAGGACTCCAGATGAGGCCTCACCAGTGTGTTATAAAGCTGGAGCAGAACCTTCTGTGACTTGTACTCCACACATCAAGGCGCTATATACCCTAACATTCTGTTAGCCTTTAATATGTCTTCTGAATACTATCTGTCAGTTGATAATGTTGAGTCCACTATGACTCCTAAATCCTTCTCATAAGGTGTACTTTTCATTTACAGACCGCCCATTGTGTCCTCAAACCTCACATTTTTACTTCCTATGTGTAATACTTTACATTTACTGACATTAAATTTCATCTGCCACAAACCTGCCCAAGGCTGTATGCTATCCAAGTCCTTCTGTAATGATATAACGGATTCCCAATTATCTGCTAATCCACCTATCTTGGTATCATCTGCAAACTTTACCAGCTTGTTACTTATATTCCTACCTAAATCATTTATATCTATTAAAAATAGCAGCGGCCCTAGCACTGACCCCTGTGGAACACCACTCTTAACATTAAATCATCTGCTATAACTCAAGCTTGTCTGCTATCCAAGTCCCTCTGTAACAATTCAAAGCAATCCCAATTATCTTCCACTCCTCCTAGCTTGGTATCCTCTGCAAACTTAACCAGCTTATTACTTATATTCCTATCCAAAAAATGTATGTAATTTCAAAATAGCAGTGGCCCCACCACTGCCCCCTGCTGGTCACCACTCTTAACATTAGCAAATTTCAATCCGGTTACTCGCACCATCACCCTTTGCTTCCCGTGTCTGAGCCTATTCTGCACCCATCTACACCCAACACCCTGAACTCCGACTTCTTTTAGTTTGATGCCCACCCTCTCATGTGGCACCTTATCAAATTATTTCTGAAAGTCCAGATAAATAATATCATATACTTTTGTTGCTTTCCCATAGAATTCAGTCATGTTAGTAAAACATGACATTCCTTGTCTGAGCCCATGCTGACTATTCAGTAAAACTCCTCTTCTTGCCATGTTTTGCTCAATCTTACCCTTAATAATTCTTCCATTAATTTACCCGTGATGCATGTTAAGCTTACTGACCTACAGTTGCTTGTATCTGCCTGATTACCCTTTCATAGAACAGGATAACATTTGTCATTTTCCAGTCCTTCAGCATTTCCCCAGTGCGCAGTGACCTTCTAAAAATATGCATCAAGGGTTTATATCTGTACTCACTCACCTCCTCATGCATTTAAAAATAAATATTATTTACTCTGTCGGGGCCAGGCGGAACCCCTGCAGATTTTGTTTTATTTTTCCCAGCCCTGTTTCTTTGTTTTTTCTGACCTCCTGGCCATTGGACCATAGTTTATTCTTTGTTACTTAGCATTGCCTAATCTTATTTTTCTTTCTTTCTTCATCTTGTAAAACCATCCATCCATCCATCCATCCATTGTCTCCTGCTTATCCGAGGTCGGGTCGCGGGGGCAGCAGCTTGAGCAGAGATGCCCAGACTTCCCTCTCCCCGGCCACTTCTTCTAGCTCTTTCGGGAGAATCCCAAGGCGTTCCCAGGCCAGTCGAGAGACATAGTCCCTCCAGCGTGTCCTGGGTCTTCCCCGGGGCCTCCTCCCGGTTGGACGTGCCCGGAACACCTCACCAGGGAGGCGTCCAGGAGGCATCCTGATCAGATGCCCGAGCCACCTCATCTGACTCCTCTCGATGCGGAGGAGCAGCGGCTCTACTCTGAGCCCCTCCCGGATGACTGAGCTTCTCACCCTATCTTTAAGGGAAAGCCCAGACACCCTGCGGAGGAAACTCATTTCAGCTGCTCGTATTCGCAATCTCGTTCTTTCGGTCACTACCCATAGCTCATGACCATAGGTGAGGGTAGGAACATAGATCGACTGGTAAATTGAGAGCTTCGCCTTGCGGCTCAGCTCCTTTTTCACCACGACAGACCGATGCAACGCCCGCATTACTGCGGATGCCGCACCAATCCGCCTGTCGATCTCACGCTCCATTCTTCCCTCACTCGTGAACAAGACCCCGAGATACTTGAACTCCTCCACTTGGGGCAGGATCTCGCTACCAACCCTAAGAGGGCACTCCACCCTTTTCCGGCTGAGGACCATGGTCTCGGATTTGGAGGTGCTGATTCTCATCCCAGCCGCTTCACACTCGGCTGCGAACCGATCCAGAGAGAGCTGAAGATCACGGCCTGATGAAGCAAACAGGACAACATCATCTGCAAAAAGCAGTGACCCAATCCTGAGCCCACCAAACTGGACCCCCTCAACACCCTGGCTGCGCCTAGAAATTCTGTCCATAAAAGATATGAACAGAATCGGTGACAAAGGGCAGCCCTGGCGGAGTCCAACTCTCACTGGAAACGGGTTCGACTTACTGCCGGCAATGCGGACCAAGCTCTGGCACCGATCGTACAGGGACTGAACAGCCCTTATCAGGGGGGCCGGTACCCCATACTCTCGGAGTACCCCCCACAGGATTCCCTGAGGGACACAGTCGAATGCCTTTTCTAAGTCCACAAAACACATGTAGACTGGTTGGGCAAACTCCCATGCACCCTCCAGGACCCTGCTAAGGGTATAGGATCTTACCTAGATAACAATCTTAACTGGAATACAAATACAAAAGAATTATTCTCTAAATGCAACCAATGCTTATTTCTCCTCCATAAACTCAAACTATTTAAAGTAGACAAGGACCTCATGTTGTCCTTTTATCGCAGTCTGCTCCAGTCTGTGATCGCTTTTAGTTTCATTGCCTGGTTTAATTGTCTGACAAACCAAAACTCAAAAAAGCTCCAGCAGATTATGAAGTATGCAACTAAAGTTATTGGGACTGATATAGATGATTTGACTGATGTGTGTGTCAGAGGGCAATGTTAAAGAAACTGGAAATCATCTCAACTGATGACAGACATCCATTACATGTAGAAGTAAAGTTGTAATGGTCGACTGGAATATGTTTATGTACCTGTAAGTTTGTACCTTTTCCCATACCTGTTTTAGTGGTATGCCTTTATGTGCAGGGCCAGCCCTTGATACAGAGGGAGGGGAGCTCCTGGCTTGGAGGGCCATCAGACTGTACGGGGAGGAGCTATCCGTTTGTAAATAGGTGGCGGGAAAAAAGAAGAAGAGCGAGGAGAGAGGAGGAGGAAGCCATAACAGGAAAAGGCACAAGGGAAAGGATTAACCCTCTTGGATATCGTCAGGTGAACCCGGGTTCATTGCAAGCCAAATTATTTTTTCTTTCGAGTGGAAGGCATACGGGAGAGGACTTGACGGACCAGCACTAGGAACTGTTAATCAGTACATTTCCCGGATTAAGATATATGGTCGGCACCTCATTTCCTCACGCTAGACGGAGCTCAACGCTACTGTACAGATAAGACTTTAAAAAACTATAAATTCATTGTTCTTTTTTTTTTTTTGTTTTCCATCTGCTAAAATCCTTATTAGTAATGTATGTTTTCTAGGGTTTGTGTTGTGATTTGTGCGGGCAGGGGAAGCGCTGCAGCGCGATATTATACATATAAGGTTTTCTGTTGTTGTTGTTGTCCCGGTGATAATGTGTATTGTCTATCAATAATCATTTCAACTTGATCCTGCTCTTGCTGGTGTGTCTCTATAATTTGAAGTGGTGTAGTAGAAAGTAGTGTTGGTCACTCGCGCCCCGGATTATTTAATTATTATAATCGTGCCGGATCTGAGAGCGGTACAAAGTTCAGTAAATCAGGAAAGAGAGTCGCTTTGAAAACCCACACAAATTGCTCCAGAAACTCCTTTCTTCCTTGTGCCATATGACTTTTCAATAAGAAATATCGGAGATAATGATTAAGGTTTTGATATATATCCTGTAACTTTTTTTTTTTGGAGTAAATATGTATTATCTAACTGCCTTACCTTAACCTTTCTTGTTTTTATTTGTCTGTTTTATTTCATTCTGTCTGTTATTAGATGCAAATGAGAAGGCAAATTTCATGTTTTCTTGTGTAAACATGACTAAATAAAGAAACCTTAAACTTTGAGCCACATCATCTGTATGAAAATATGCTATAGAAATAAATGTTGTTGCTGGCTCTTTTGATATGTTTGACTTCACCCTATTTAATTTGAGCAACTCTTCTCTATCTGTAATTCCCAAATCACTAAGTACCTCCTTAGTAGTCCCTGTTACTGCTGGGAGGCCATCCACCTCCTCACATGTGAAAACCTCAGAAAAATGAGAGTTCTGAGCACCTGCTATTTCACTGTCTGTATTTCTAATTTCCCTTTACTATTCCTGATGTACTTCACCTCCTCCTTGACTGTTGTTTTACTACTAAAATACTGAAAGAATCTCTTTGGTTTGTCTTTCGCCTTATCTGTTATGTTCATCTCTAACTGCCTTTTAGCTTCCTTCACATCTTTCTTGATGGTTGCCCTCATGGTCTCATATGCCCTACTGTTCCTACTGGAGTTATTAGTCTTATACACCTGTGCTTGGAATGTGAAAGGCCAAACTGGGCACAAAAATGATATATAATTCAAACAGGTAATATGCTAGGTGGGATTGGTTCCTGAAGACCCCTGTAACCCTGTTCAGAACGAAACAGGTTAGAAAATGACTGACTGACTTTTCTATCACTGCAATTGTATGACATTAATAAAAGCTGTATGTCTCTTGGCAGGACAGAAAATTATATATATTAAAAGTACAGAAGAATAAAAGCTCTGCGGTGAAGTGGCTCAGACTGTGTTTTATCTTCATAGATTATAGGTTTAGTCATCATTTTTTCCCTTGTTAAAAAAAAAGCTTTAATAGTTTAATTCACTTTTTGGCCTGACACAGTTAAGTGTCGGCTGGTAGGCAAACTGCATTTTTAGACGTGTTATATAAGCACGGAGAGTGAGTTATGCAAAAGAATATCTGACCTACCTGTGAATTGGGCATTGTTTGACCACTTTATTCTTGAGAAAACATTTTTACAATATACTAAATTATTTACAGCTGAAAGCACTCTATATTAATAAAAACTCTCAGTGTGGACATATAAAGATGGAGGTTATGATTAAAAGGGCTCTTGTAAAATATTAAGCAAATGTGATGGAAGCTTGAATTGAAGTAAAACTAAATTAATCCACAATCATGACTGAATTGTGCATATTTTCTTTAAGTAAATTCACATTTAGAGCTCAATTCTAGTTGGAGAGGCTTTGCACCACACATCCTTGCAAAAGAAAATTCAGGTTTGGAAAAAATGAATGTATGGAAAATCCTTAAATAAATGAACTCAGAAAGATGAAAGGACACTTAGTGTTATATCTGAACTTGGACAGGGTGGTCACCAGGATAACAGGCTTGAATACCAAACTAGTCACTGTTTGTGTGGAGTTTGCAAGTTGTCCTTATATCTTACCTGGGTTTTTATTTCCCACAGCCCAAAGACACCTCAAACGAATTGGTGCTTGAAAATTGTGCGGTTAAGTGTGCCCTTGTTATGACACGCAAGGTGGCGAGGATTATTATCCGTGAGAAAGATAGGCAGATGATTAGAATGTGAATGATCGATGTTAAAAAAGGGAAAGCAAGAAACACAATATCAAAAGGGAAAACAAATCCAGGGAACCAGAAACCAGAGGGTAAAACAAAGTCTTAAGTATTACATTGCAAATGTCCTAAATCCGGATTTGTCGGGCTAGAATCTTATTGGCCTCCTCTCCAAGTTCATAAAAATGATGTTGTTTAGTTTCACTTGTTCTCACGAGATTAAATTCTGATTGAAGAGCCATTCTTTCTTATACATAACCTCATTAGGAGATCTAGCACATCCATGATCTCTTCTGGAAGGCTCTGTAATCAGTCCTGATGCATTCCTAGTCTTTAGTTTGTTTTCATTCAAACCATTTGAGCAGGTGCCACATGGAAAGGTGGGCATCAAATTAACACAAGTGTGAGTTCTGGGTGATGTTTCTAGATGGGTGTGAAACTGGCTCAGACACAGGAAGCAGAGGATGATGGTGTGAGAGACCTTCTCAGAATTGGCTAACATTAAGAGTGGTGTCCAGCAGGGGTCAGTGCTGTGGCCGCTGGTATTTTTAATCCATCCATCCATCCATCCATCCATCCATCCATCCATCCATCCTCTTCCGCTTATCCGAGGTCAGGTCGCGGGGGCAGCAGCTTGAGCAGAGATACCCAGACTTCCCTCTCCCCGGCCACTTCTTCTAGGTCTTCTGGGAGAATCCTGAGGTGTTCTCAGGCCAGCCGGGAGACATAGTCCCTCCAGCGTGTCCTGGGTCTTCCCTGCCCGGCTCCCTACTCCTGACGTCATGCTTCCCCCTCCCCTTGGCCCACAGCTTCTTGCGAATATATCACTCCTGCAAGCAAACTATGATTCTTAGCACAATGAGAGAAGTTGGAAAATCAAACTGAATTTTCAAATACATTCTAGAAAAAGCCCAGTCTAAATCTGTTAAGTAGTTCTCTCGTTCGTTAGCTAAGGGGAGGTTAAGGAACACACCAAGGTTGGCATGTGAGTGAGGAGAGCTCAACCCTGGCCTGCTGCGTCGCTCTCAAATTCGTGCGAATAAATTGGAACCGCAAATGAACTATGATACTTAGCGCGATGAGAGGGGTCGCAAAATCAACAGGAACGTTCAAGGAAATTATAGAAAAAAATCCGTTAAGTAGCTCTCTCATGAAAAGCGGACAGACATACAGACAGATGTTGCATTTTATATGTATAGAGATTAACATTCAGTTACCTTGTGCTACTGAGCTCCTGAATGAATAACAGCAATTTTAGCTTTTTATTTTCTGTCAGCCTCAAGTCTTTTATTGAGTATCTTTGGCTCTCCCTGAAACCCCAGCGGCAGTTTAAAATGCATGGACTGGAGAAACTGAGGGCGGGTGTTTTAATATGAAGCCCTGTGGGTATGGCCTTTACAGTGCAGAATTCCACCACTATTCACTACTCACTTTTTAGCGGGTTGTCCCCAGACGTGTATTCTCATTTGAGAATCACGTCCGCGCCCGTGAAAATAAACCCAAGAAGACTGACAAAGTGGCTTCAGCTAAGTACTGGTATTTCAGTTGATTGTTTTTAATAAATTTGGGATAAATACCTTTTTTTGCATTTGTCATTCTGGGGTATTGAGCTTGATGAGGGTAAAAAAATGATTTTAAATGATTTTAACACATGCACTTATGCTTATGCAATATAGAGTTTTAAACTCATTAGTGTCAGAGATTAACTATTGCTGAGTGTTTGTTATTTTTCAGTAGTAGGGTGACGTACCTGGTACTTCAGAACACAAATATGACTCCACCCTGCTACCTTCTATCTCAGATGAGCCCAAACCCAGAGAAGTCAACCGAACTTCTGGACAGTGTTGAGGATTGGATTCTGCTTTCCATTACACTTCAGAACAGGTCATCCACCTGAAGTGTGTTCAGGTCTGGCCAGCACTTGGATGGGTGACCATCTATGAAAAGCTTGGATTGCTGCTGGAGGAGGTGTTAGCGAGGCCAGCAGGGGGCGCTTACCCTGTGGTCTGAATTTGGGTTCCAGTGCAGCGATGGGGACACTGTGTTGTACAAATGGTGTCATCCATCAGACGAGACATAAAACCGAGGCCCTAACTCTATGTGGTCATAAAAGACTCCTGGGCATTCTTCGGAAAGAGTAGGATGTATCCGGATACCACAGCCTAGTCATTCTGGCCCTCCAATCATCCTCTGTCTTTAATTGGCTATACCTCTCTCACTCCCCACTTTGTTACCTAAAAGCTAATGTGTGGTGTGCTTACTGGCGCAAAAATGGCTGCTGATGCTTCATCCTGGTGAATGCTGCACATTAGTGGTGGTTGAAATGACCCCCCACTCAGTATGAAAAGAACTTTGAGTAGTGAGAAAAGTCCTATATTAATGTAAAGAATTACTATTATTATTATTATAAAAAATGTGTAAAATGTGAAGGGGTCTCACTGCTTTGTGAAGGCACTGCAGGTGGTCCCTATTCTAGCGCTGTCCCTGGTGCTTTGTACAGTCTTACTAGGATCAAACAACACCTTTTTAAGGTCTTGTTACTTAGCAGCCACTCTCAGTAGCCTCCATTCTAAGGTGTTATCAGAAGATTTGAATTATTCAGTCACAAACAATGGCTGAAATGTTACACCTGGCTATTGCAGCCCACATTGCATCCCCTGCAGTGCAGTATTCTGTATTCTTCCAATAAATGGAAATGATTCAGACTCAGACTTTGGAGAGATGGAGCGAGAGAGATGCTTGCTGAAAAGGAACCATATTTGACATAGTTACGCGTCACTTGCCAGAGGGGCACACATCCATCACTCGGCCATTTTCCACGTGACTGACCGCACTGCTGCTGTGTGGAATGGAGCGACTGCGGCTACCGATTGTCATTTAGACTGAGCATTTCATTTTGGGAGTCAGGACTCAGATGTTACCTGCACGTTCACAAAAAAGCTCCATCTGGTTTTATTTGTGGAGTTTTGAAGCGCTCGGTCTTAAACTTTAGCATGTTAACTATATTCTCAATTTAAATATCTAATAAGTCTCCATTTATTTTTTTAATATGTCTGACTGCTCTAAGTGTCATTAGGGAGCATCCCATTCAGATGGAAAGGTGTCCCCATGCCAGGAGGCGAGGCTGGAGTGGAAGGACAGTAATGGATTGGCGTCCCGACCAGGTCGAGAATTGATACCTTGCTGGGGAGGGAGGCCAGAATGATGAAGGAACTGGTGGAGATAGCCTTCTTGGATACTATACTTCCCCGATACGCATTCTTGTGTCACTGCTCCCTTTTTTCAACCAACAGGTGAGGCATGCTGGGAGGTATTGTCCCATGTTGAGGCCCTGTTATGTGCCTGTCAGGGGGAGCTACAGGTAGGAACCATCCATGCATTACAGAAATTTTCACCTGACCTTAAAGTTCTTCTGTCCGATTCGTATTTAAATGAAGCCCCTCTGCCTTGCTTTAATCAGTCGGAGTCCGTTGGCCGATGACAACACTTGTTAGAGGTAGAGGAGCAGGGAGAGAGAAGAAAAGAGGAAGGATTCATCATCCATATACAATACCCTCCATAATGTTTGGGACAAAGAAACCCTTTTTCTTGCACCACAATTTAAAATTACAAATCAAACAATTCTAAACTAAAGTGCACATAGCAGAATTTCATTTAAGTAGATTTGTATACGTTTCAGTCACGCGCCACTTTTTCTACCTGGTATCTCCATTTCGAGGCACCATAATGTTTGTGACACAGCAATGGCAGGTCTATTAAAGCCTTCATATTTAGTCCTTTGTCACATGTTCCTCACATGCAATTACTGCCTGAAGTCTGAGATTCATTGACATCACCAGGTGCTGAGGGTCTTCTCTGGTGATGCTCTGTCAAGCCTCTAATGCAGCCATCTTCATCTCCTGCTTGTCCCCTTAAGTGTTCTCCTCAGCATATGGAAGACCTGTTCAATTAAACTGAAATCAGGTGACTGGCTTGGCCATTCAAGACGTTTCCATTTTTTAGCTTTGATAAACTCCTGTGTTGCCTCAGCAGCATGTTTGGCTCATTATCTTGTTGTAGGTTGAAGCACAGTCCACTGAGTTTGGAGGCCTTTACTGGAACTTGAGCAGATCAGATGTTTCTCTACACCTCAGAATTCATTGTGCTGTCAGCAGCTCCATCATAAATAAAGAGAAGTGTGCCAGGACCTGTGACAGCCATACATGCCCAAGCCATAACACTCCCAGCACCACCATGTTTAACAGATGAGATGGTCTGCCTTGGATCTTGAGCAGTTCCTTTTGGTCTCCACACTTTGCTCTTTGCCATCACTCAGATCAGGTTAATTTTTGTCTTGTGTATCCACAAGACCTTTTCCCAGAATTCTGCAAGCTCTTTTAAGTCCTTTTTCACAAACTGTAATCTGGCCATCCTGATTTTCTAGTTTGCATCTTGCAGTGTGGCCTCTGCATTTCTGTTCATGAAGTCTTCTGCTGATAGTTGTCTCTGACACGTCCACATCAGCCTCCTGAAGACTGTGTATGATCTGTCAGACATGCATTAGGGGGCTTTTTCTTGACCACAGTGAGGGTTCTTCTGTCATTAGCAGTGGAGGTCTTCCTTGGACCACCAGTCCCCTTGTGATTACTGAGCTCACCAGTGTGTTCTTTCTCTCTTAATGATATTCCATACAGTTGATTTTGATCATCCTAAGGTTTGACTGATGTCTTCAATGGTTTTATTCTTGTTTTTCAGCCTCATAATGGCTTCTTTGACTTTCATTGGCACAGATCTTGTCCTCTTGTTGAGGTCTGAACAATACAGGCTCCAAAGGTTAGAAGCAATCCGAGGGAACTTATGAAGCCATGAAACACAGCTGAGGAACATTATGGAGCCCTGAAATGGGTGGAGCTATACAGAAAAAGTGTTATGTGACTGTTTCCTGAAGAGGCATTAGCTCTCTGGAAATGTGTTCTTTTCAATTGCGGCATTTTAATTAACCTGAATTTAAATTAAAAGGTATTATCCCTCCCCTGCATGCAATATGACGGTTAAAAGATAACACGAGAACAAAAGGATAATTCTAGCTCTTTACTGACAGGTTCACACGGTATTACAGACGGGGAGCTTATGACAGACATATCAAGCCGTGGGAAATCTTGATCTGTGCAGTCCGTCATCTTTTGTCGCCATGCTGAAAGGATTTTAGCCGGACAGAAGACAGAATCTTCTGCCCGGCCTCGGACGGAAGACATACTCTTCCGCCCGGAAGCTTCAAAGTGTTGGCCGTAGGTGTCCATTCTTATATACCGGTTGCTCCATGTGCAGGCTCTTGGCTCCGGGTCCAAACAAGGGCAGGAAAGTACTCAAACCCCACCTTCAAACACACAGGAATAGCACAATGCCCACATACAGTTCCCATTCTCCCAACAAGGAAAGGTTTCTGTGCTGACAGAAGACAGAAATATACTAGTCTGTTTTTAGGCTGACTATTCAATTGTCCAGTTGTCTGTGGCAATCTAGTCCTGTGCTTGGCTCGGCAATTCTAAATGCTGAAGCTGTGCCCCTATGTACCATATTTGGACTGCATGTATGAATAAATCCATAACAGTGGGCACAGAGAACAGTGACATTAAACTTAAATAAAAAACACATAGTATAACAGTGGCCAAAATGCATTCAAATCCCCTTAAATAAAAGTCTGCAATGTGCTCCTTAATCATGACGTCTGAATTGTTTGGTTTGTAATTTTAAACTGTGGAGCAGAGGGGGAAATGAAAAAGTCTGTCTTAGTCCTAGACATTATAAAGGGGACTGTATGTACTATTGTTATATGTAAGGTACTTGGAGGTATAAAATCCATTATAATTGAACCCGTGACTGTGTACATGTCAGTTGTGTCTGAGCTTTGGGGCTTGGTGGCTCCCCCTGTCTTCCACACTGTATAGAGTAGATAGCTTTACCCTCCTACAGTCCAAATCTGCCCAGATTTTGCCCAGTTTCCTAAAAGACGCATTCCGTTTTGCTGAGCATTGACCAATTTTCCACTCATTTTGTTTTTAACTCTTTATAAATAATTCTTTTGGAATAATTAATTTCTTGTTAAAGCTTGGAGTTTATAGAAAGATCACATATTCACATTCTGAAGTCATGTAGTGTTTGCAGGTGTTCAGCTGAACAGCAACCAAGAAGTCATATTTGACACAGTTACTGCATGTGTCAACTGCCAGAGGGCCACACATCCATCACCGGATCATTTTTCACATAACTGACTGCATTTTATGCACCTGCTTCTTCCA
Organism: Erpetoichthys calabaricus; assembly: GCF_900747795.2. Lineage (NCBI taxonomy): Eukaryota > Metazoa > Chordata > Cladistia > Polypteriformes > Polypteridae > Erpetoichthys > Erpetoichthys calabaricus. The sequence continues at coordinate 186,727,983 of NC_041400.2, forward strand.
TTACAGCCTTTTAGGGCAACATTATGTCCAAGGTAGTAACCAAGCCTGATCCAGATTCTTAGATGCTGTAGGGCGTAGATGCTGATGTACACATCTCTAGACCACTTGGAGGTTAAGTCAAGGGAGGTTATGCTTATGTTTCACTACTAATCAAAAGTCTGGACACACCTAGACGTTTTCAGGCTTTAGGTAGAAATCGAAACCTTTTCTTATCAAAATACACTTGAATTCATTTGAAAATCCAGTGAAGACATTCCTAGCACTGCTTGAAATGATTGTTTTTTATTAACAATTTTTTTTTAACTTGATTCCTCTGTTTGTTGGTTTGTCTGGGTCAGATCTTGCAACTGATTTTAAACCCACTTTTGGTGAAGTGAATTTCTTCACATTTTGCATACGTGTTCAGTATCGATGACAATAAAATAATCCGTCAAAACCAATGCAATTATGTAACACATTTTGCTGTACTTAATGGTCATGTGATTCCAAGTAACGCACACATAACAATGACAGAGAGAGAATATAGTGAGATATAGGAGCATACAAGTGAGAGGCGCATTGGATTGCCCTCACTTGCCTCTTCCAGTGAGTAGAGTGGGTAAATATGCGTGCCAACTTTACTTGTTTACTCTTGCAAAGGATTAACCTTGATGATCACGGTGAGGAAGTATTACCGTTAGTTTGCCATTCTGTGGTCAATATTTTTGTTTTCGTAGCAACCGAGCGCTAATCCCATAAGAGCCGGAACAGGAAAATAGTGACCAAAATATAATTCTTTTTAGTATTCAAATAAATCTGCAAAGAAAATATATTATATAAAACTTTTAAAGAAGCTTCATGAAAAAGGATTAAAGAAAAATCATTTGCAAAATACTCAAAAACTTTTGGCGAAGTAAATTTCTTCAAATTTTCCACATGTGTTCAGTATCAATGACAACAGTAGTAGTAGTAGTAGTAGGTTACATTTATTGAGCGCCTTTCACAAACCTAAGGTCGCTTTACATAAAGAGTAAAAAAAAAAAAAAAAATGACACAGATGACAAAAGTTCGTAAAAGAGGAAAGTTTTCAGTTGCGATTTAAAAGTGCAGAAACAGGAGCAATCTCAGAGAGACCGAAGAAGAGAGTTCCAGAGTTGAGGTGCTATAGCAAGGTGGAGAGTCTGGTGCGTGGGACAGTAAGGAGATTACCGCTCGAGGACCTGAGAGAGCGACAAGGAGTGTAAGGAGCTAGTAACTGAGTGAGGTAGAGGGGGGCAAAGTTATGTAGGGCTTTGAAGATAAGAAGCAGAATCTTGAATTTAATACTTAATGGAACCGGTAACCAGTGAAGCTGGGAGAGAACAGGGGAGATGTGAGCAGAACACTTTGTGTGGCTGCGGAGTTCTGAATGTACTGTAGCTTCTGTATAGATTTGGCAGGGAGGCAGATGAAGAGGGAATTACAGTAATCAATACAAGACATTATGAAACAATGAACCAGAGTTTGAGCATCAGACAAAGACAGAAATGGACAGAGGTAGACAATGTGACGGAGATGATGGAATGAAATTTTGGAAAGAGACCTAATGTGTAACTCAAAGTTAAGTGATGAATCAAACAAAACACCAATATTTCTGACAACAGGAGCAGGTTTGACAAGTGGACCATCAACAGAAATAGAGAAACTGAATACCTTAGAAAGTTGGGATTTTGCACTTACCAGTAACACTTCAGTTTTATTGGCATTAAGTTTGAGAAAGTGATTTTCCATCCATAGCTTAAGATTAGTGATGCATTCTGTGAGTGCGCTGGGAGGTGAACCTGTAGGAGAGCCTGTACTAAGATATAACTGTATATCATCTGCATAACAGTGGAAATTAAGGCCATGTCTGCAAATAATCTGACCCAAAGGAAGGATATAAAGTAGAAAAAGTAATGACCCAAGGACTGAACCCTGAGAGGCACCATGCAACACAGGTGAGGTGAAGGATTTATATCGGTCGAGTGTGACAAACTGCTGCCTATTAGAAAGATAAGATGTGAGCCATTAAAGGGCTAAGCCAGAGATTCCTACAGCAGAGAGACGTGACAGAAGGATTTCATGGTTAACAGTGTCAAATGCTGCACTTAAGTCAAGAAGGAGGAGAATATTAAGGGAACCGCAATCTGCAACCGGAGAAGATCATTGACTACACGGAGAAGAGCTGTCTCAGTGCTGTGCTGTGCACGAAAGCCAGACTGAAAAGGCTCATAGAGTGTATTTTCTACAAGAAAAGCATGGAGTTGTGTAGCAACCACGCGTTCCATCACCTTAGCCAAAAAAGGGAGATTAGAGATAGGCCTGTAACTGGAGAGAGAAGAAGGAACCAGGTCAGGTTATTTAAGGATTGGGGTTACTGCAGCAGTTTTGAGGGCAGTAGGGTCAGAACCTGAACTGAAACATGCATTTACCAATGAGGCAATAGGAATACTAATTATGGATGAGCATGTCTTAAGCAGAGAAGTGGGGGCAGGATCAAGCAGACAGGAGGAGGCATTAGACTTATTAATAAGTTCAGAGATGGCAAGAGAGTCAACAGGTGAGAAACGAGCGAGTCTTGATGATGGAGATGGCAGATCCGAATGAGTGAGTGACTGTGGTGCGGAGGGGAAATTGTGATAGATTTGATCAATTTTGATATTAAAGAAATGTAAGAAAGCCTGACACTGTTCAGCTGTATTGGGGCATCATGCTAGAGGAGGGGGTTGGAGGAGTTTATTAACAGTAATAAAAAGAGTTCTAGGCCTAGACAGCACCATTTATGAGAGAGGAATAATAGTTGGAGCGAGCAGAGTTAAGGGCATCCCTATGCCCTATGACAATACAATAATCCGTCAAATCCGATGCAATTACGTAACAAATTTCGCCGTGATTAATGGTTATGTGATTCCAATTAATGCACACACAACAATGACGGAGAGAGAATATAGTGAGATATAGGAGCGTACAATTGAGAGACGCATCGGATTGCCCCCCACTTGCCTGGGTAAATATGCGTGATGACTTTACTTGTTTACTCTTGCGAAGGAGTAGCCTTGATGATCATGGTGAGGAAGAATTACCGTAAGTTTTCCGTTCTGTGGTCGATATTTTTGTTTTCGCAGTGACCGAGCGCTAATCCCATAAGAGCCTGAACAGAAAAATAGAGACCAAAATATAATTCTTTTTAGTATTCAAATAATTTTTTAAAGAAAATATATTATATAATACTTTTAAAGAAACTTCATGAAAAGGGATAAAAGAAAAAGCATTTGCAAAACACTCAAAAACTAAAATGTAAAAAATAAAACTGCTTTTAAACCCACTTTTGGCAAAGCAAATTTCTTCAAATTTTCCATACGTGTTCAGTGTTGATGACAATGCAATAATCCATCAAAACCGATGCAATTACATAACAAATTTTGGTGTAATTAATGGTTATGTGATTCCAATTCACGCACACACAACAATGACAGAGAAAGAATATAGTGAGATATTGGAGCATCAGATTGCCCCCACTTGCCTGGGTAAATATGCACGCTGACTTTACTTGTTTACTCTTGCGAAGGAGTAGCCATGATGATCACGGTGAGGACGTATTGCCTTAAGTTTGCCTTTTGTTGTCAATATTTTTGTTTTGCAGCAACCGAGCGCTAATCTCATAAGAGCCAAATATAATTCTTTTTAGTATTCAAATAATTCTGCAAATAAAATATATTATGTAATACTCCTAAAGAAGCTTCCCGTTCATGAAACATGATTAAAGAAAAATCATTTGCAAAATACTCAAAAACTAAAAAGTAAAATATAAACTACAGTATATAAAAAAATGTATTTAAGTAAAACCATTTTATTTACTTTAGTTATAAATGCACTAGGGCGGCACGGTGGCGCAGTGGATAGCGCTGCTGCCTCGCAGTTGAGAGATCTGGGGACCTGGGTTCGCTTCCCGGGTCCTCCCTGCGTGGAGTTTGCATGTTCTCCCCGTGTCTGCGTGGGTTTCCTCCGGGCGCTCCGGTTTCCTCCCACAGTCCAAAGACATGCAGGTTAGGTGGATTGGCGATTCTAAATTGGCCCTAGTATGTGCTTGGTGTGTGGGTGTGTTTGTGTGTGTCCTGCGGTGGGTTGGCACCCTGCCCAGGATTGGTTCCTGCCTTGTGCCCTGTGTTGGCTGGGATTGGCTCCGTGACCCTGTGTTCGGATTCAGCGGGTTGGAAAATGGATGGATGGATAAATGCACTAAAAAGCAAAAAATAATTTTTTCTTTAACAACAATTTTCGTGTTTATATGTGATCAAATACAGTGCATCCAGAAAGTATTCACAGCGCATCACTTTTTCCACATTTTGTTATGTTACAGCTTTATTCCAAAATGGATTAAATTCATTTTTTTCCTCAGAATTCTACACACAACACCCCATAATGACAACGTGAAAAAAGTTTACTTGAGGTTTTTGCAAATTTATTAAAAATAAAAAAACTGATAAATCCCATGTACATAAGTATTCTCAGCCTTTGCGCAATACTTTGTCGATGCACCTTTGGCAGAAATTCCAGCCTCAAGTCTTGTTGAATATGATGCCACAAGCTTGGCACACCTATCCTTGGCCAGTTTCACCCATTCCTCTTTGCAGCACTTCTCAAGCTCCATCAGGTTGGATGGGAAGCGTCGGTGCACAGCCATTTTAAGATCTCTCCAGAGATGTTCAATCGGAATCAAGTCTGGGCTCTGGCTGGGCCACTCAAGGACATTCACAGAGTTGTCCTGAAGCCACTCCTTTGACATCTTGGCTGTGTGCTTAGGGTCCTTGTCCTGCTGAAAGATGAACCGTCGCCCCAGTCTGAGGTCAAGAGTGCTCTGGAGCAGGTTTTCATCCAGGATGTCTCTGTACATTGCTGCAGTCATCTTTCCCTTTATCCCGACTAGTCTCCTAGTTCCTGCCACTGAAAAACATCCCCACAGCATGATGCTGCCACCACCATGCTTCACTGTAGGAATGGTGCCTGGTTTCCTCCAAACGTGACACCTGGCATTCATGCCAAAAAGTTCAATCTTTGTCTCATCAGACCAGAGAATTTTCTTTCTCATGGTCTGAGAGTCCTTCAGGTGCCTTTTGGCAAACTCCAGGCAGGCTGCCATGTGCCTTTTACTAAGGAGTGGCTTCCATCTGGCCACTCTACCATACAGGCCTGATTGGTGGATTGCTGCAGAGATGGTTGTCCTTCTGGAAGGTTCTCCTCTCTCCACAGAGAACCTCTGGAGCTCTGACAGAGTGACCATCGGGTTCTTGGTCACCTCCCTGACTAAGGCCCTTCTCCCCTGATCGCTCAGTTTAGATAGCCAGCTCTAGGAAGAGTCCTGGTGGTTTCGAACTTCTTCCACTTATGGATGATGGAGGCCACTGTGCTCATTGGGACCTTCAAAGCAGCAGAACTTTTTCTGTAACCTTCCCCAGATTTGTGCCTCGAGACAATCCTGTCTCGGAGGTCTACAGACAATTCCTTTGACTTCATGCTTGGTTTGTGCTCTGACATGAACTGTCAACTGTGGGACCTTATATAGACAGGTGTGTGCCTTTCCAAATCATGTCCGGTCAACTGAGTTTACCACAGGTGGACTCCAATGAAGCTGCAGAAACATCTCAAGGATGATCAGGGGAAACAGGATGCACCTGAGCTCAATTTTGAGCTTCATGGCAAAGGCTGTGAATACTTATGTACATGTGCTTTCTCAATTTTTTTTATTTTTAATAAATTTGCAAAAACCTCAAGTAAACTTTTTTCACGTTGTCATTATGGGGTGTTGTGTGTAGAATTCTGAGGAAAAAAATGAATTTAATCCATTTTGGAATAAGGCTGTAACATAACAAAATCTGGAAAAAGTGATGAGCTGTGAATACTTTCCGGATGCACTGTAAAATCATGGGGTGTACATAAATTAATTCATTCAATCAATTAATAGTGTAGCTGCTGAGATATACTGTAGGTGTGGTCAAGCACGGGTAAAACGCATGCCGAAAGAAATCTCAAAGTCCAAAAGTTAATTTTAAAAATATTTAGTGAAAGTTAAAAGCAAATAATCCACACAAGAATAAAAGAAAAAAATAGTTACACACATAAAATAAAAGACAAAAAAAGGGAAAAACGTATCTTCTCTAAACTTAGCTTTTCTTGAGAAACTTTAGTTATTTCTGTACATAAATGTTCTTTACTTCTTCTTCTCTACTTAAAGATTCTTAAATTCTTATATGCTTAAAGATTCTTAGCTTCTTCTTCTGTACGCTTTAAACGTATGGCACAGCACATAAATTAAGTGCTGTTTTCTTACATATTTACTTCACACACTCAAAAGGTCCATAGGCCGGCTGGCACATGGGCATGAGCCCAGGCACGGTTTAAAACCTTATGCCTTCCACACCTTACTCATGACAAGGCTGTCGCTAACTATCTGAAGAATAATGTTTACTCCAAGTTGTTAGAAATGGCAAGAATATACCAATACAATTCTATTTACGGGGGTTATAGGAATCTCCCATAGATTATGCTTTGTCATCTAATAAATATTCATAAATCTTATAGAACTAGGAAAATGGCTCTTACAAATAGAATAGCGACTTTCATCATAAAATATAAAAAAAAAACAATAATGAGCACTGGAGAATTGGATCAGGTTTATTTTCAGATAGTCCTAGACTGTGTCATACTATTCAGTAATATAGTATTAAATTACAATAAAAACATGTGATGGATGCCCAAAGGGTGGAAGGATGGGGGAAGGCAGCTACTTTGTGACATTGCCTCCCCCATGACTCTAGATGGCGATTTCCCTGCATCATAGTGGTGCCCCGGATTCCCGCAGGGCACCATGGGATTTGGAGTTCGGCTTCAAAGCCTTGCTGGGTATTGTGGGTGCCGCCAGGAGATGCTGCAGGAGGACCTGGGGACTTCTATTTTCTACATAGCCCGGAAGTACTATCAAGACATGGGTATGGAAGCCCAGAAGTACTTCCAGGCTGACAGAAAACTTGATTTCTCCATCTGACCTGGAAGTGCTGGCAAGTCATGTGGGCGGAAGAGCAGAAGCACTTCTGTGTCGGACCATATATAAAGGACTGCTGAAAACCTAGCAAGCGATCCAGAGTCAGGTGGAGGTGGACAAAGCTTTCTGGGAGGTTTGGAAAAGAAAAGAGAGAAGAATATTGTGTATTGTGATTGATTTACTTGCCTGTGTATTGTGGCTGTGGTGCTTGAAAGGCACTGTTAAAGAAGAAGGAGAATTAAAATACTTCTATGTGTTTTTACAATGTGTCCTGTGTCTGTCTGATGGGTTTAAAGGGGCAACAGAGACCCCTAGTGTCCACAATGTACAATTTAAAATTATTGCAATATTTTATACTACAACCTCACAGCGTGCATATTGTAAGGTTTCTAAACTCTTTTGGGGCTCCCCCCAACGGGACGACGTGCCGAAGAGCGTCCCGAAGCGTGATCAGCACGTCTGAGAAGACATCGGAGAGGATATCGGTTGCCGGGGCAAAAAAGCACTATAAGAAAGCAAATCCTAAAAGATTGTGGTCGCGCTATGAGCGCCTACTGTCGATGGGTGATGTAAGGAAAATTGTAAATGCAGGGAACAGGATTACTTGGCCACTAACCTGGTCACGACCCTGCCTGAGTGCTGTGTCTGTGTATAGTGGAGTGGTAGACACCGCTACAATAAATAACCGTGCTGTTCCTGTTTAAAGTTGAATAAAGATGGTTTTGCTAAAGTACTGAAACTCAGCCTCGTGCTTTGGGGCGCAAGACAGGTACTCACACATCACAATATAAGTAGCCATTTCAACACTGGTGCACTTATGAGATGAGAAATGGTGTAAGTAGTTAAGGCTTAAATCGGGGCAGTATGGTGGTGCAGGGTTAGTGTAGTGCTGCTGCCTCACAGTCATTTCCCAGGTACTCCTTGCATGGAGTATGGAGTATGCCTGTTCTCCTCGTGTCTGTGTGGAAGGAAACCTGGAGCACCCAGTCCAAAGACATGCAGGTCGGCTGGCTTTGAGATACTAAATTGGCCCTTGTGTGTATGTGTGTGTGTTTGCCCTGTGATGGACTGGCACCCTGTCCAGGTTTTGTTCCTGCTTTGTGCCCTTTACTAGCTGGGATAGTCTCCAACACCACTCCGTTACCCTGTTCAGCACAAGACTGGTTAGAAAATGACTGACCGACTGTTTTAAATTGAAGCAATCACTGCACACGTTGGCACAAATATTTTCAGCGAGCAGGGTAATAATAAAATCCCAGACTAATTTGTAGAAGCATATGTCACATGCTTATTAAGGCCATTTGGCAGTGCAAGCAGAGGGAATTAAGAAAACAAAAACAGTGTGATGTGAAATGTTAGGGAGGAATGAAATTACTGCTTTATAGAAAAAATGAAGTTGAAACCTGATGGACATCAGCCCACTGGCCAGCCAAGTCCTCCCTGGACACTCGGCACTTCATAGCATCAATGGAGCTGTCCCCAGAAGGTGTATCAGACTGCAATTCTGTTTTTTCAAATGTAAGGGCTGGGGTTTTATGGCTAAGAGATGGAAATGATGCATAGAACAATGAGAAAGATTAAAATGCTATTGTGCCGGATATGTCAAAAACAGGGTGATTCAAAAAGATTCATCCAATTTCAAAATGATTTATTTCACTTGTAAATCATTACAGAACAAGGCAGTAAATTGTAAATGCTTTAGGTGAGCATAAAGTTTATTATGTAATTTTACTGCTGTACGGACAACATCAACGCGACAGTCAAATTCAACCCATACTCGATTGAGCATGCTGGGTGTCACTGGACTCACGGCTCTTTCAATGCGACTTCGGAGATCATCCAGTGTTGTTGGGAGTGGTAGCACTTAAACAGAATCCTTAATGTACCCCCACAAAAAAAAAAGTCACACAGCGTGAAATCTGATGATCTAGGGGGCCAGAAGTGGAGTACCAAATCGTGGGTTCATGTCCAGTCTAGCAATGAGGGAGGTCGTTGTTGAGAAACAACGCAGACTGAAGGGAGCCATCTTCCGGTGACAGTCAGAAACTCTATGAACCCCCTCTTATGCCTCACGGGTGTAAAAATATGGCGCTTTGAAATCGGACAAATCTTATCCAATCACCCTGTATTGTAATATTTAAAAAGAGTGAGTTTATCTGGTGTGGTCGAACAGTAGAAAAACCCGGATTTAAAAGAAATTAGAACATTAGAACACTCTAGACGAGAACAGGCCATTCAGCCCAACAAAGCTCGCCAGTACTATCCACTTATTTCTTCCAAGAAAACATCAAGTCGAGTTTTGAAAGACCCTAACGTCTTACTGTCTACCACACTACTTGGTAGCTTATTCCAAGTTTCTATCTTTCTTTGTGTAAAGAAAAACTTCCTAATGTTTGTGCGAAATTTACCCTTAACAAGTTTCCAACTGTGTCCCCATGTTCTTGATTAACTCATTTTAAAATAACAGTCTCGATCCACTGCACTAATTCCCTTCATAATTTTAAACACTTCAATCATGTCACCTCTTAATCTTCTTTTGCTTAAACTGTAAAGGCTCAGCTCTTTTAATCTTTCCTCATAACTCATCCCCTGTAGCCCTGGAATCAGCCTAGTCGCTCTTCTCTGGACCTTTTCTAGTGCTGCTATGTCCTTTTTGTAGCCTGGAGACCAAAACTGCACCCAGTACTCAAGATGAGGCCTCACCAGTGCATTTTGGACTTGTACTCCACACATCGCGCTATATATCCTAACATTCTGTTAGCCTTCTTAATGGCTTCTGAACACTGTCGGGAAGTCGATAGCTTAGAGTCCACTATGACTCCTAAATCCTTCTCATAAGGTGTACTCTCGATTTTCCGACCGCCCATTGTGTATTCAAACCTAACATTTTTACTTCCAATGTGCAATACTTTACATTTAGTGACATTAAATTTCATCTGCCACAAATCTGCCCAAGCCCGTATGCTATCCAGGTCCTTCTGTAATGATATAACGGATTCCAAATTATCTGCTAATCCACCTATCTTGGTATCATCTGCAAACTTAACCAGCTTGTTACTTATATTACTGTCTAAATCATTTATATATATTAAAAATAGCAGCGGCCCTAGCACTGACCCCTGTGGAACACCACTCTTAACATCAGCCAGTTCTGATGAGGTTCCTCGCACCATCACCCTCGGGTTCCTGTGTCTGAGCCAATTCTGCACCCATCTACAAACATCACCCTGAACTCCCACCTCTTTTAATTTGATGCCCAACCTCTCATGTGGCACCTTATCAAATGCTTTCTGAAAGTCCAGATAAATAATATCATAAGCTCCACTTTGATCGTATCAATGTTGTGTAATCAAATGTTGTGACACCAGCAGGATTGTCCCGTTTAATTCTTATAACAAAAAGGGAATTACATCATTACATCAATTACATCTTATTTTACAATCGTATCATGATTACAACCTGCTGGAAGAAGGGGCCTGAGCTGCCTCGAAAACTTGCATATTGTAATCTTTTTAGTTAGCTAATAACAGGGGTCATTTTGCTTGACTTCTCCTTGCAACGAACAGCAACAAAAATAAACACATAATGGTGGTGCAAAACGAAACCATAGGCCTTCCCTTTAATTTGGTAGTGCTGCTCAGTTGAGCAGGTCTTGTCTTTTCGTGGAGCTCTGTCCTTTGGTCTGGCTCGACTCAAAGTGAGACGCCTGGCTTTACAGGGCTTGACCCAGAAGGGGCGGAGCCAATTGCACTCACTGGGCGTCTTCCTGGAGCTTTGAAGGTAAAAACAGGTGATAACGTTAGTGGCAGTGCCCCCTATCATTTGGGGGTGGTATTACATACTTCAAGTGACCCTTTGATGCACTTGTGGGACAACAGACAAAACATACAATAAGACAGATAAAATGCTCCTTTCCCTGCCGAGGCTGGACCACAGTCCCAGTCCTCTGACATACCTAAAGTCAGAGCACGTCCAAAACAAAACAAGCAGCCCAGCAGCGGCGTATGAGGAACAAAATTGAGATATCTATTGCTAATTAAATTTAATTACTATAAGCGTAAAATATAATCTTCAACAATCTTGAGATAGTAAGATAGTAAACCAGCATAGAAAACCCTAATACAGGGGTGCCCAATGCGTCGATCGCGATTGACTGGTAAATCGGAAAGGTAGTGCAGGTAGATCGTGCTGCTTTAAAAAAAAAACATTTTTTTAAATGTTAGTCTATCATATATCCTCCCAATGACATTTGCCACTTGATTGACATACAGGGCGGCCAGTCTGAGATCTCTTTTCTTCTAACACACTGGTCATCAAACGCACGAGCTACTGCAAAACTCCAGCTATCTAAATGATCTAGTTAGCCTTCCAATTTATATTGACTAATGAAGGGATTTCAAAAAAGAATTTGTTTGGGGAGGGTATCGGCTAGATGTGGAATTGGAAGAGGATTGTTTTTCTCACAATGTCACAATCGAAGTGCGTTTGTCTGATCTGCCAATCTATCATTGCTATTCCAAAGAAGGAAAATGTGGAAAGGCACTTTCAAACTGTTCATAAAAACTACGAAACTGACTTCCTTCTGAAAAGCGATCTGAGAAAGAGAAAGGAGAGGGAACTGAAATCGCAGTTAATCGGACAGCCGTCATTTTTCACTCAGCTGAATTCAAAAGCAAAGGCAGACACACCGAAGCATTGTTCTGGGTGAGTCACTTGATCATTAAGCATAAGAAGTCCTTCCAAGATGGCGAGATGATAAAAAAAGGCCTTCGTTGAGGCAGATGGCTAGGGAGAAATTCCTGCTGAGATTTCAAGACCCCTGGCCGGAGAAAAAGGAATTTCTCCTTGTCATTAAACATGCAGAATACAAGCAACTTAGTAACGACCAATGGCTGCTAGACTTGGCATTTTTTTTTCAGATCTGACCAACATGTTGAATGAGCTTAATTTATAGCTGCAAGGAAAAGAAAACTCCATGTTCAATATGATTAGCTCAGTTAATGCTTTCAAATGAAAAATGTAACATCTGTCTTCAAAGCTGCAGCACCTTGATTTGGGGAACATCCAAAACCTCGTGTCAGAGCTGGAGACGCAATGGAAGGCGTGTATGCAACTTGACAACATACGCTACACAGAGCAGATTGAAAATTGTCTGTCAGACTTTGACAGACAGTTTCAAGACTCAGCTTTACTTGAGCCAATCGCTACATTTAAGTGCTATCCATTTAGGGAAGATGTTGAGGGCGATTCACCCACATCAAAAATTGCAACACTGTTTCACCTAAAACTCCTCTACAGTGGAGGATGAGATTTTGACACTACAGGATGACATTCAACTAATGTATGGGGCTCATGGACAGTTTTGGAACTTACACACAGAGGAAAAGTACCCAAACATGAGGAAATGTGCTACCTCCTTGACTGAATTATTCGACTCTTATTATACGAGTCAGCCTTTTCCCACATGAAGATTATTAAATCCAAATACTGTAGTGACCATAAATGTAGTGAATTGTTATTGTGCCATAAAGGTTATTCAGTTATGCAAGGTATGACAACATATATTTTATGTATAAAGTATACTCAGTATATATATATATATATATATATATATATATATATATATCCATCCATCCATCCATCCATCCATCCATCCATCCATCCATCTATCCATCCATTCTATATATATATATATTGTCACAAAAATGAGACATACTCAGATAAAGGTTTGGGGCAGCCACCCATATAATCTGGTATCCTGGCTGCAAAAGTCATTTTGATGCAAAATAACAGCACTGGTGTGTATACAATTGAGTCCAAGACAAGACTGAGGAATTAGGACAAAGGGCAGGGTTTTAAAGGGGGAGGCAGGAAGTGAGGTCATAAGGATCAGGGATGTGTTCGTTTTCCATTGGTTCGAGCCCGGACGTGACGTCAGAGGGGCCGGAGCCAGTAAGGTCTCCTTCCATTGGCTCAGTCCCGGAAATGATGTCACGAGAGCCAGGTGGAATCTCCTGGGAATGGTTTGCAGGCAAGAGAGAAAAAGAGTCAGTGCACTCTGCCACCTCCTGGCATGTCTCAGAACTGCGGTCACTCAAGCCCTTTAGCTGCCTCCCATGCGCACGTGTGTGACAATATATATATATATACTAGCTGATTACCCAGTGGCTTCGCTCGCTGAGTGCAAGAGAAAAAAACTAAAATGTAGTATTTATAAAATAAGTTTGTTAATTACCAATGTTATTTTTGAACAAATAAAGAGCATTTACAATAAATAGAAATTATATAAATATTAATTATTAAGTAGTATAACATTTTGATAAAAGAATCTGAAGAAGATATAAGAAGCGTATAAATGATTAAACAGTCAAACATTAACATTTAAGAAGTAAAGATACATTGAGTACTACTGCAGTGGTTTCGGGCACACTACCTGCTTGACAACCTTGCACTATGTGCCTATGATTTAAGCGAAAAATTATTCTGAGAAATATGAACGCTGCCTTTCCGTGCTTAATGGGAAGAAGGTCCAAACAATTCCCAAGTCTTATACTTAACATGAAGAGGTCGGTACATCTTTTTAGATGTAAACCCTCCATTTTCTTAAAAGAATTCATCACAAAAGCAACCTTGAATGTTGCGGGGTTTTAGTGACCCAAATTCATCTTAAGGGACAGTAAGTAGCCGTGCAGCGCAATTTATCAAGAGAGTCCCGCTTTGTTAGCGCCGATTACACTTATTCGCAAAGATTTCCACTGTCCCAGGAGCCGACGGGGCACTTGAAGTGTGAGAAACAGTGCGAGAAAAGAGGACGCTGCCCGAAACTGCAAAGCTTCTGACCAGGAAGAAAAGCCCGACATTCCGCATCTTCCAGCGTCCACTTTGTTCTTATGACCCCTCGTCGCTAAAGGCGGTCTCGTCTTCACATTGTTTACAGCTCGGCACAGTTAAAAAGTAGAAAGATGCAAAGCTATTTTCTTCATCTCTTTTACTATCAAGGTGTAGCGCGTTCCTCTTAAGTTGAATGAGGAGCCCAGCACACACAAAAATCTCCTACTTTTAGGAAAATTAATTCTATTAAGTACAGAACCCAACCGAACCTTAGCCCCAATTTGATATCCTCATCTGGAGTTGTCTTTTATGAATTTATACAAAGGAAATAATCACCTCAACAATTCTTTAAACAATCAAAAAAGAATATATTATAAATCAAACAAAACAATAAACACCCTATAAATCCTTGTCAAATCTATAATAACTACACAAACCCTAATTAATATGCCACCCCCTTAAACACTCTATAATATACTCCCCAGAAAACGGCGAAACAGCAAAGAAAGAAAGTAAGCAAGGAAAAGAAATGGAAAATTACCCTATTTACAAACAGCACAAATTTATTCACCGTACTTAAACCTATATTACATCTATATACAAATATAAATTAGACACACACACAATCCCCACACGTTCCCCAGTCTCTTTCATATCAACTTTGTTTTAAAGTCTAAATTCACACGGCCTGGAAAATCTGCAATGAATCCAACCCAACCGTCCTTATTATGGAGTCTCACTTGCTTTACTGCTGGCTTCTTCTTTACATTCACCTTCCCAGCTCCTTATTTAAACAGTCTTTTTTCTTCTTTTCAATATCAGTAAAATAACTCTCACACAAATAGCAATGAATCCAGTGATCAAGTCAGATACGTTCCGCTGACTCGTATACTGAATTTAAATATAAAAGAAGCGATCTCACCGGCCTGGCGACGATTCCTTTGTTGAAGGAAGAAGTCCGTCTCACCCGGGTGTCTCGGCGTTAGCGTCCGTCCATGGCCGACACCCGCACCATAAAAGCAAAGTAAAGCCGTGTGCTCCGAAGGTCCTTCGAGGTTAGCCTGCACTCCTTCTCCGTGCACCCAACCGTCCTTATTACGGAGTCTCACTTGTTTTACCACTGGCTTCTTCTTTACATTCACCTTCCCAGCTCCTTATTTAAACAGTCTTTTTTTCTTCTTTTCAATATCAGTAAAATAACTCCCACACAAATAATAAGTTCCTATATCATAATATGTTCTGTGGTCATACGTAATTTCCGTTACCCGTGGTCATACGTCATTTCCGTTTCAAACACGAAAAGAATTTTATATATATAGATATAGCATTTTTAATGTAGGTAGATCATTTCGACCTGGTAATTTTAAAAGTAGCTCGCAAGCCTTAAAAGTGTGGGCATCCCTGCTCTAATACAATAATAACAATAAACCAAGGGTATGATATTGAACAATCTCCTTTAGAAGAGAAAAAAATTATTAATTTCTTCCACACATATATACATATACGCATATAATTGTAATTAAAGCATAAACAAAAAGTGGCAGAGAAGAGAAAAGGATGTATAATTACAGTACCTGTATCATTGCAAGTGGCTCAAACAGCTGGTGAGATCTTCTTTGCCATGCCATGACAGGATACGAGTCACGATCGTATTTTAAACAAGTGTCGGGATCAGTTTTCTTAACTCTTTTACTGATTTCTCCGTAGAGGTAAAGATGTAATGCTTGCCTTGAAATATCCACTTTCAGTTTGGCAGAGTACAAGAGACTGTATCTGATCTCAGCTTTCCGTAAGTACTGTTTAATGTTGTAAAAAGCGTCACGTTTAGCAGCCGTTGAGGGTGAGAAATTGGGGAAAATATGAATGTGGTTATTTTCAAATATAATCTCTTGTTTCTGTCTGAGAAGTGACATTACATGTAATTTAAATTGTAATTTTTCGAAACGCACGATAAGACTCCTAGGTTTAGAGGTATTTGATCCCCGTATGCGGTAAGCTTCTGCTATCTCGGTATATGATTTACAGTCCTGTCCAATTATTTTGGAGAATAGTAAGCTACGAATTTCACTGGGTTTGGACTTTCACAATTCTCTGGGAGACCTTCGATTCTAATATTATTCCTTCTGCATCCATCATCTAATATGCTCCTTTAATGGTTACTGCATTAGTAGGAGTGAATGGAGTTACGTTAGTGGGTCTTCAATCTTCATATACAGAGCCTATAGAAAGTATTCACATTTATAGGAAGTTTTCACATTTCATTTTTGTACAACATTGAATCACATTGGATTTAATTTGGCTTTTTTGACACCGATCAACAGAAAAAGTCTCCTTGATTTCAAAATGGAAGCACAAATTTTAAAATTACTAATCCCATAAGTATTCACTCCGGTATTCAAGTCATCTCTGGCAGTCATGACAGCCTGAAGTCTGTGTGCATAGGGCTCTCTCATTATCAGCTCTGCCATTTTCTTTTATTTTGACTTTGAAAGTCCTAGGTGGTACATTTGAGTAGTATGATACATGTGAACCTCTCCGTGCATCTTTACCGGCACCACCTTAAAACACCAAGTGCAACCACAGTATTTAAACTAAACAAAAATATAAAGCTTGACTCACACACTACCATAGTGTGACTTACCACCTTGTGGACCACCAGGGCGCATACAGACTCCGTAACCCGACACAGACAGGCAGAGACAAGAGTTGCCACACAACACACATTTTATTTATAGTGTGGAGCCCTTCTGCCTCTTTCCATACAGCAATAAGCACAGTCACAAGCATGTGAAACAGTCCTCTCCTTTCTTTGCCACCTCCACTCCTCTCCCAGTAAGCTTTGTCCACCTCCTCCCGACTCTAGCTCCTTGAATGGAGTGAGGCTGCCCCTTTTATAGGGCACCCGGAAGTGTTCCAGGTGCTCCCAAATCTTCTTCCAGATGTGGTGGAAGTGCTGCAACCCAGGGCTCAGAAATTGTCCAGGTGCCCTTTCTGCAAACATGTTTTTACTTTGTCACTGAGTGTAGATGGATGGGCAAAAATGGCAAATGTATTCATTTAATATTAAATCTACAGCACAATAAAGCACGCAGAAAGTGAAGAGGTCTGCATCCACTGTGTATATTGTACCAAATGACCAGGTTAGGGTCCTCCTTTGATGGATATCAGGTATCTGCAAAGAGAAACAAAACATTTCACAAAAAGAACTACAGACGCGTTTCAATAATTTAAGGCTTCTTTGTAAAGGCGAGGTTTCTAAGTCACAGAGGTCTGTCCTCTTCAACGAATGCCAGCTTCTAGTGGATGGCTCATTTCAATAGCAGCCCAATCGGAAGGGGAGGGGTGAGACTTGCCGGGAATTGAGAGGAAGTGATGTCAGTGTTTGTCAACAAGGGCCTCCTGGACTCTAAAAGGCAAAACAGGAAATGCAGCAAATGACTGTGGCACATTGTCACTCCTCCCCACCGGGTTCTTACTTGGTCATTCGTTTGACTATTACAAAAAAGTATATTCTTAAAGTTGATGATTTGCATATATAGTAAAACCTTGGATTGCAAGTAACTCTTCGAGTGTTTTGCAAGACGAGCTAAAATTTGTAATAAATTTTAACGTGATAAACACGCGAGGTCTTGCAATACGAGTAGTACGCATACACTTTATCTGCTGAGTGTCACGTGATCACAACCGAGCCAATGGTTCTTCTCTCACTGTGGGTAATCATCTCCCATGCTCTGTCAATAACCGTGCGAATGTATACTGTTTACTATAGCATTGTGACCACGTGAGTGTGCTGTAATGTGCGAGTCCCTGTCTTGCACCCCAAATCACAAAGCTGAATCTCAGTACTTTAGCAAAACCAGCTTTTATTCAGCTTGAAACAGGAACAGCACTGTTATTTATTGTAGCGGGATCTACCACTCTACTATACACAGACACAGCAATCAGGCAGGGTCAGGGCCAGGTTAAAGGCCAAGTAATACTGTGCCTTTGCATTTATAATGTTCTTTGCATCACCAATCGATGGTAGGTGCTTATAGCATGACCACGATCTTTTCGGATTCACTTTTGTGGCTAACTACTACAGCGCTGGGAGCCTGCGGTTGCTTCGGAACGCTCTTCCACATGTTGTCCCATTGGGGGGAATTCCAAAAGAGTTTAGAAACCGTACAGTGCGTAAAGCATATTTTTTATTTTGTGTCCAAGTGTAGTGACTCTTCTGGCAAAAGAAACTGTCATTGGATAGGTTCCTTGTTCTTCTACTTCTTCTTCTTCCCGTTAGAGGTCACCAAAACGGATCATCTTGTTCCATATCTTCCTGTCTTCTGCATCTTGCACTGTTACACCCGTTATCTGCATGTCCTCTCTCACCACATCCATAGACCTCCTCTTAGACCTTCCTCTTTTCCTCTTGCCTGGCAGCTCTATCCTTAGCATCCTTCTCCCAATATATCCTGCACATGTCCAAACCAACGCAATCTCGCTTCTCTTACTTTGTCTCCCAACCGTCCAACTTGAGCTGACCCTCTAATGTCCTCATTTCTAATCCTGTCCATCCTCGTCACACCCAATGCAAATCTTCGCATCTTTAACTCTGTCACCTCCAACTCTGTCTCCTACTTTCTGGTCAGTGCCACCATCTCCAACCCATACAACATAGCTGGTCTCACTACCATCCTGTAGACCTTCTCTTTCACTTTTGCTGATACCAGTCTGTCACAAATCACTCCTGAAACTCCATTCCACCCTACCTGCACTCACTTCCACAATTCCCATTACTCTGTACTGTTGATCCCAAGTATTTAAACTCATCCACCTTCGCCAACTCTAATCCTTGCATCGTCACCATTTCTCTGACCTTCCTCTTGATTAAACACATGTATTCTGTCTTGCACTTTGAGCTACATCATTTGCATGAAAATGTGCTATATAAATAAATGTTGTTGTTGTTGTTCCTACTGACCTTCATTCCTCTCCTCTCTCGAGCATATCTCCACCTCTCCAGGGTCTCCTCAACCTGCTCCCTACTCTTGCTACAGATCACAATGTCATCAGCAAACATCACAGTCCACGGGGACTCCTGTCTAATCTCATCTGTCAACCTGTCCATCACCACTGCAAGTAAGAAAGTACTCAGCGCTGACCCCTGATGTAATCCCACCTCACCTTGAATGCATCCATCACTCCTACCGCAGACCTCACCACAGTCACACTTCCCTCATACATATCCTGTACAACTCTAACATACTCCTCTACCACTCCCGACTTCTTCAAACAATACAACAACTTCTCTCTCTAGTCACCCTGTCATTTGCTTTCTTCATGTCTACAAAGACGCAATGCAACTCCTTCTGGCCTTCTCTAAACTTCTCCATCAACATCCTCAGAGCAAACATCGCATCTGGAGCGTTCTTTCTTGGCATGAAACCATACAGCTGCTCACTACTCATCACCTCCCACCTTAACCGAGCTTCCACTACTCTTTCCCATAGTGAACATTTTAAGGTTCCTTGTTAAAGTTGCAAAAAAAGAAAAAGATTCCATTGAGCCAACAGACAGCAGTGATTCCGTTAGTTAGAGTGAAAGTCGTCTAACACAATAACCCTCCTCTTCCTCCTTTCCTCTCTCTCGTCTCCCTCACACCAGCCACGATTCTTTTCAAAGATAAAGTGCAAGTTAATTTGTTTGATGTAGTTTTACTTTATATTTTGTATTATTCATTTTTATACGAATATTTTGGGGTTGTGGAATGAGTCATCTGAGTTTCCATTATTTCTTATGGGGAAATTTACTTTGATATACGAGTGCTTTGGATTACAAGCATGTTTCCAGAACGAATTATGCTCACAAACAAAGGCACCACTGTAAATAGTCCAGAGATCAGCATGCTGTATATGAATGGAAAGGTCAGTCCTACCGGTATTTCCTGATGAAATGATGACGTGTGAATGGGATCAGGAGCGCTCCTTTCTTCGCAGGGTGACAACAAATCCTCAGACAGTCCTCATGCAGCAGGAAGACACCAGACAGTCCATACACCGAAAACAGGAGACGCAATCCAGGACAAAACAAGAATGCACAGGCATCAAAATGGAAAGCAAACAGACAGGCAACTCCAAACACAAAAAACAAAGACTTTTGTTTTTTCTCTCTGTAGAGCCGGCCTCCTTTTAAATGTCATGCCAGCCTCCTTGTGCCCAGCAGCCCCTGCACTCTCAGCAGACGACCAATCAGAGCCACTGCAGGGACTGCTGGGAGTTGAAGTTTCATTCCCCAGTAGCACTGCTATAACTGGATGGGTCCAAGGTGGGGAGAGGGCCTGTCAAGTGGGAATGATGGATAGAATAGAGTGCTACACTCATTAGGCTGGTGGGACTAATTAGAGGCAGGACCAAGGCAACGAGAATTTGGGAGTTAGATAGGGGTGATAACTGAACTGAGTGAGGTAAACTTTTGATAAGAACTGTAATAAAAGTAAGGTAGCCCCGTTGCTAATTGTTCAAGTCATCTGATGTGAGTGTGTATGTGCATTGTGCAGTAAAGCTTGATTCTGCTGCTAATCCTGAGACTCCGAGTGCCTTCTTTGGGCAAAGAGTGCCCATCTCCACCTCAATGCTATTTAAATCAGTGTCTGCCATTACTGGTTTGGATGTTTGCTTTGATAACTGATTTTATTGAGCTACTCCAGTTCATTGCATCAGGCTTTTCATTCCCAAGTGTGAAATTAACAAAAGAAACTCACTTTGAGGTAGGTCTGCCGAACACAACCAAATACTTTACAATTGACTTTATGTTTCATTGATGATGTGCATTGTATGCTAGTTTTTAATACTGTATGTCCTACTTATTAAGTCTGTTTATTTGCTTTCTCCTGGGATAGACTTTAGTCATCAGCTCTTACATTTCCATAACCGCTTAAATGCTTAACAAATATGCCTACAGCAATAACTGGGTCATTTATCCAGCTGCCGAGTTTCTGTTGTTTTTGCACTGCATATTTCAGATGTTATTTTCATTTTCCACTTTAGATTAAAATGTTATCAACTCATCATTCCATTCCCAGAAGAAAACTAATATATCCTCATATAAGGACTTTAAAAAACAGAAAAAGAAAAGCACACATGTAATTTTGAGTAGCTTTATAAACCTTCTCTAAATTAGGGAAATTGTCAAGTGCAAAATTAAGCAACATAAATGACAAAGTTCATTGGAGAGAAAAATCAGTTTGAATGTAAATGAGAAAGAAAGACAATGATGATTTGATGCCTAGTTGACAGAATGACATGAACGGTGTATTTATATATAGATCTACAGTGCCTTCTGTAATGTTTGGGACACGCACATTTTTTCCTTGATTTGCCCGTCTGCTCCACAGTTAAAATCAAATCAAACAATTCAGATGTCTGATTAAAGTGCACATTGCAGACTTACAATTAAAGGGATTTGCAGATACAGTCCCCCCATTTTTAGGGCACCATAATGTTAGGGACACAGCAGAACAGAGAAAATTTAATATGGACTTTATGCTATCGATTCCTGTATGCGTGGCAGGTATTGCACAGACTAATTGTGAAACAAGGCTGAAGTGAGATTCAGCCATGCCATGCTGTTGTGACGTCATCCATATATTCATCCATCCATCCATTTTCCAACCCGCTGAATCCTAACACAGGGTCACGGGGGTCTGCTGGAGCCAATCCCAGCCAACACAGGGCACAAGGCAGGAACCAATCCTGGGCAGGGTGCCAACCCACCGCAGATCCATATATTCATCCATTGTCAAACCTACTTACTCCACATATAATACCATACAATACAATTTATTTTTGTATAGCCCAATATCACATAAGAAGTGCCGCAATGGGATTTAACAGGCCTTGCCTTTTCACAGCACCCCAGCCTTGACTCTCTAAGACTCTCTGAGAGACCTCTTTCCAGGTAGGTTGGGTGTGCAGTGGGTGCCAAAAAGAAGGGGGTCAATACAATACAATACACAGAACAGAAGACAAGTAAACCTCAATACAATATAATAGTGTAATAGAAATACAGTATTACAAGTACAAAGCAGAATTCAACAGTAAATGATATCACATGATAGGATTCAGATTTGTTCAGAGTCCTGGAGACCTCTCCTATCAAGCTGCCTCCCCCTATTGGCCATTCCACAGCTGGGTCAGCACTGGCCAGCCAATCTGATAAAAGGACCCCTCTACCCGACGATTCCTGACATCCTCCATCAGGGATGACTTTACCTTAGGCAGGCAAAACAACAAGTGCCACATTTGAGTACCAAGAAGAGAAACAGAATAGGTGACTGTTAGTAACAAATTCTATCATTTTACTTATGTTTTAGTGCTAATGACTAACAACAGAGATGCAGTCTGTACAGTTAAGCAGCTCTAGTCAGGGTGTGCTAAACTGAAATAGTGAGTTTTCAGCCGGGATTTAAAAGCTAAGAGCGAAGGGGCATCTCTTATAGTAGCAGACAGACCACTCCACAGTTTAGGAGCCCTGTAACTAAAAGCTCGACCTCCCACTGCTGTTTTATTAATCTTTGAAATCATAAGTAGACCGGCATCTTGAGATCTTAATGTGCGCACTGGTTTGTAAGTCATGATAAGTTCAGATAAGTAAGCTGGGCCTTGACCATTTAAGGCTTTATATGTTAAAAGGAGGAATTTGAAATCTGCCCTAAACTTAACCGGGAGTCAGTGTAAGGATTTAAGAACAACATGTGTAGAAAATGAAGGGGTCTGAAAACTTCTGAGTCCACCATATATTATGAATTGATTCTAAATTATCGACTGTTTAGGGAAATGCAGGATGTCTGGTAATCTTTAAGGTAAACAGCATGTGGTGCTCAAGAATTTTTGGGTTTATTTAGAACTTGTTGCTCAACCTCTGCTGTCTGACTGGGTTACAGTATAGTGAGATTCTTCTGGGCAAGTTCTAGATGGCTCATTTTTGGAGGCCTTGCGCCCATTCTGCTTCTGTGAAGACTTCATTTCATGATACTTAGTGCTAGTTACTTTCTTATATACAAAGTATAGGGAAAGTATTAGAATTGTCCGAAAATTCAATGTCGAGATTTTGATGAATCTCAATGCTTTACACATCCCTGAGTTTCTCGTATACAAAGTATAGGGAAAGTATTGGAATTGTCCAAAAATTCAATGTCGAGATTTTGATGAATCTCGATGTTTTACACCTCCCTGAGTTTCTTGTATACAATGTATAGGGAAAGTATTGGAATTGTCCAAAAATTTGATATCGTGATTTTGATGAATCTCAACATTTTAGACCTCCTTGTGTCCGATTTACTTCTCGGAGGGAAAGTATTAGAATCCTGCAAAAATTCCATTTCGAGATTTAAATGAATCTTGAAGTTTTATACCTCCCTGAGTCCGAACACAATAATTTGAGTACACTTTCACTTAGGTCAACCAAATTTTGCATACAAATATTAGGTACAAAATGTAGATTTCTTTCAATTTTTGAGCTATTTCTGGTAACTGGAAGTGATACTTTACCTTTATATTCATGTAGTTGCAGAGTCCGATTTATTCACCTTTTATAATAATTGTTCAATACATTATTAATTTGATTTGATTTATTGTTGATGGTTTTTTAATGTACATAATATAAAAATATAACCATTGTCTTGTGGTTTACTCCTCAAATATCCATCCCCATATCTGAGTATATGAGAAAGTCTAGGGGAGATCACTCCTGATTTTTTTTGATGCTGTTCTTCTCGATTTTCTGGTTACCATCTATTTTGCTTTCAACCATGACTTCACCTCTTGTTTGTCAAATTTCTTATATTCTTATGCTCATGTGTTTCTGCTTTGGTTATTTGAAACTCATCTACTTTTAGATCCTCCCACCCTATCACCTTTACTTTGATTTTGTTCACATCCTTGGTTTTGTTGATAAGAGTCTATTTTGTTTTTGATGACCTTGACTAGTTTTCTGACCTTATTTCATCTTATAGTTCTAATTGAAATTCTAGCCTGACTTTATTCTGAGGCAGGAATTTGCAGCTCAGTTACATTATGGGTTGTTTGTCATTGCCAATGACCTGCTGCTGGTCCTGTTTCAGGTGACTCTGTCTGTAGAACAAAGAACAGGGAAAAGAAAGAATCAATAAACAGTCGTATGGAAGTTTGGGCTGCTTAAAAATTCATTAAATTCTGATTCTTCTGTCTTATGCCAAATGCCTGTGATTTATGAGATCGGTGAGAACAGCAGCTCTCTCAGAGTAATGGTTTAGAAGCCTCCAAAAATAACCCACTAAGTCGAAGAAAACTTGAAACTTCCTTTGGGTCCCATGATGAGGGCAGTCGAGGACGGCTTTTATGTTGTGTTTGCTATTTGCGTGAATCTTAACATCATTCTTAAATAAAAAAGTCTGATTCCTTATTAAAGTAATTGATGCCTGACTTAGTGTCTTAACACTTTGAACACGAGGTACGAGTTAAAGTCATATATTATTGAGCCTGTCAAAATGCAACATACGAGAGAACTCATACCTCAGTGTACAGCCACAATAGACACAGTAAGGTGCGTCCAGCTCTAGGAGGAGTCGTCGTTGGTCCAAAGTTATTCCATTGAAGAATTATGGAGGTCCCTATGATCTTGGAAACAATCAGTGCTGCGGGAATTATTTCTGTAGTCTTCCCCAGAGGCTAGGAAGGTTGCCAGTTAGAATGCCCGTAAACACCACAAGTGACTGTACTCCGTTGGGCCCTTGAGCAAGTCCCTTAACCAGTAATTGCTTCTTCCCGTGTATGATGTTAAATCTGCATCCAGCCCTGCAAGCAGGTCCCCCAACTTGCAGAGAAAACCTGGGGGTTGGTGGCAGGATTGGCACTCCAGCCACCATAAAAAACCTCAGACTGTTCCAGGGTGGTGCTGAGGTGTCACCCACTGCACTCGGGTCCCAATCCAGGTCATTTCGTTGGGTGGTGGGCATGCTGCCAAACCTCTGTCTCTCTCTCTCTGTCTTCTCCAGATCTGTGCCTCAACACAATCCAGAATCTAAGCTCTGCAAGCATTAATGTTATTATCATGGCTTGGCTTTTACTCAACTGTGCCACCTTCTATAGACAGGTGTGTTGTGTGCCTTTCCTAATCAAGTGCAATTAGTTGAATTGACAACAAGTGGACTCCAAACATGGTGTAGAAACATCTCAACAATGACCAATGTGGTAGATATTAGGACTTTAGGGAAATTCAAAGCTAAACCTAATGTTATTTTGGAATAATTAAGTGCTCAGGATGGGCAAACTTTGTTGGGCTGAATGGACTGCCCTTGTCTATATGTTTCTAATGTTCTAATGTACCTGAGTCAAATTTCAAGAGTCATAGTAATGAGTCTGAATACTTGTGTCAATGGGTTATTCTAGTTTATATTTTTAATAAACATCTAAAATCCTGTTTTCATTTTTTTTCGTTTTGGGGTATTGAGTGTTACTTGATGTGGGGAAAATAAATTTAAATGATGTTAGCACATGGCTGTAATATATAATATACAGTAACAGTCAGTCAGACATTTTCTAACTTGCTTATTCCTGAACAGGGCTGGTGCTGGAGCCTATCCCAACTAGCACAAGGCAAACCCTGAACAGGGCGCCAGTCCAACACAGGGCAAACACACACACATCAACCACACACTAGAGATAATTTTGTATCTCTGATCTACTGTATATTCTATATGTTCAATGATTTTAATTACTGTTGTATATCGATTTCAGTGAGTCATAAACTTACTTTTTAATGCGTGGGTAAAGTTTACTAGGGGTGTGTGGACTGTACCCGATGACCCAATCAGAGAGAATGACGTCCAAATGACTGTCTGTAAAATGTTTGTGCAGTGTTTTCGGGATGAAATCACGAAGGGGGGTCCTCCACAGGTCCCCATTAATGGTGGGAATTATTATACTATATTAAACATCCATGTGTATCCATCTGCTGCATTGTTTTACATAATAATATCTGATAATATAAACTGAACAACATGGGCTTACTTTACAACTTGAATCTTTGTGTTTTTAGATTAGATTGGATTGGAAAAATGTTATCGGTCACAAGGGGAAATTTAAATGCATACAGCGGCAGAAACATAAAAACAAGAATACAGACTCACAGGTCAAATAATACAGCCAGTCCATCAACTGATAATTAAATAAACAAATAAATAAATAGACTAATGAGTACATCGGGTGGGTGCATTATTGCCTGAGAGCAGTGGGCAGAAAACGTTCCCCAGAGTTGTTTCTTAGCACACTGTAGTAGAATAAGCCTGAGACTCAAAGAGAGTAAATTACAAATGTCTTTCGTAATGCATGCCCAAACCAGTAGCATTACTAGGGGGGTGTGGACCACACCCGGTGACACCATCAATGGGGGTGATGCCCAAATGACTGTCTACAAAATTTTTGTGCATTGTTTTCAGGCTGAAATCACCAAAGAGGAACACACTCAATGATACAACCGAGTGTCCATGGGCAAAAATCGTCAAGGGGAGGGAGGGAGGGAGGGGGAGGTAACCCCCCCACACATGCCTAGGCTCATTGAAAGGCCATTACTGTGGGAATTACCTTATTGTATTAAACATGTCTGTTTACTGCACTGTTTAACGTATGATCAACTCTCTGTTCAGAAGTTCATTTCATCAAGTCACCCAGAGGCCTGTGGAGGTCTTAATCCGGCCTTGGTTACTGGGATAAGTGAGTATCGTTTTAGCCTTTTCTGCATGTGTTTAATAAGAATGGTATTACTTAAGTATCACAGTGTTGCATATTCGTCGTCATTTTTGGAAATATTACTGATTAATTCTGTTTCCATTCTGGATTTCAGTTTTTTTTTTTATGAAACATAGATTACATTTTTCCCCTGAAATGTAACTACAGTTCTTTACATTTATATAACTCTTTTCTCACTATCCAAAATGCTTTACATAGGGAGTGGTGATCCACTTCAACCACCACTTATGTGTAGCACCCACCTGGATGATGCAATGGCAGCCATTTTGCACCAGTATGCAAAGGTGAACAACAACAACAACATTTATTTATATAGCACATTTTCATACAAAAAGTAGCTCAAAGTGCTTTACATAATGAAGAAAAGAAAAATAAAAGACAAAATACAAAATTAAAATAAGACAACATTAGTTAACATAGAAAAGGAGAAAGGTCCGATGGCCAGGGTGGACAGAAAAAACAAAAAAAAAAACTCCAGAAAGCAGGAGAGAAAAATAAAATCTGTAGGGGTTCCAGGCCACGAGACCGCCCAGTCCCCTTTGGGCATTCTACCTAACATAAATGAAATAGTCCTCTTTGTAGTTAGGGTTCTCACGGAGTCACTTGATGCTGATGGTCATACAGACTTCTGGCTTTTAATCCATCCATCATTGTTGGAACATCATGGTGCTTTGGTGCGCCACCACCAAAAGGACACCGGAAAAGGAAACAGAAGAGAGAGTAGGGGTTAGTACAGATTATGAATGAATAGTTATTATAATGAATTGGATATACAGAGTATCAGGATTAAATTACAGTGAAGTTATGAGAAGGCCATGTTAAAATAATGTGTTTTCAGCAGTTTTTTGAAGTGCTCCACTGTATTAGCCCGGCGAATTCCTACTGGCAGGCTATTCCAGATTTTAGGTACATAACAGCAGAAGGCCGCCTCACCACTTCTTTTAAGTTGAAGGGATGAAAGAGGCAACCAGTTAAGGTACAGGAGATAATTAGGGGGCCAGAATGACCATGCTGTGGTGGGCAAATTAGCCAGGATATGGGGGTACACCCTTACTCTTTATGAAGGTATGCAAGGGATCATTGATGACCAGAGAGAGTCAGGACCTCGGTTTTACATCTCATCCAAAAGACGGTGCCATTTTCACAGCACAGTGTCCCCGTCACAGCACTGGGGCCTTGAGATCCACGCACAGACCCCAGGGTAAGCGCCCCCTGTTGGCCTCACCAACACCTCTTCCTTCAAAAACCCAAGCATTTCCTAGATGGTTCCCATTCAACTACTGGCCTGGCCCGAACATGCTTATCTTCTGAAGTGCATGTGCTATGGCTGCTGGATATGTGTTTCCTGCAGAATTCCTGCAAGGAGATCCCCAGAGGTCAGATACAAAACTAAATAAAATCTGTAGACGTTCTTGACTCAGATCAGATGCTTCAGCTCTCTAAAACCAGGGCAAACAGCAACAAATCCGCTGATGTTACATTATGTTTATCTCAGTCATATTTCTGTAATCTGTTAGTTGCATTTCAGAACGCAAGTCAAGAAAGCTTAAGCTAATCCACACACTGGTGAGGCCACATCTGGACCTGCTAAACAAAGGAGGGTGAGCTACTAAACTTACTGAGGGACAATGGGGCATGAGGAATGTGTCAAAGAGTTCAATTTTTCATTATAAACTAATAGATTAATAAGTGACATAATGGCAGTTATGAAAGACATTAAAGGCATAATTCATATCAGTTGTATTATTGTGATATTTCCCTCTACTTATCCTTTACCAATTTTCTTCAAAATAAGTGTACTCATCAGGTTCGTTACCGGGTTGGTCTACACTCACACCTTAAGAGTTACACCTACACACAAACCCTAACAACAATGGTTCTCTATGAATGACGCACACACAGCTGGTTAATCTCTACCACTTTTAACCACACAAGTGCCTTATGAATAACACATACACAACTTGTCACTCTCTTAGCACTTAAAGAGACTTACTTATTATAGGCACAAACAACTCCTGCTTTCTGCTCAGTGGCACCGTCGCCAACCTATATAACATAGACATCCATCCATCCATCCATTTTCCAACCTGCTGAATCCGAACACAGGGTCACGGGGTCTGCCGGAGCCAATCCCAGCCAACACAGGGCACAAGGTAGGAAACAATCCTGGGCAGGGTGCCAACCCACCGCAGGACACACACAAACACACCCACACACCAAGCACACACTAGGGCCAATTTAGAATCGCCAATCCACCTAACCTGCAAGTCTTTGGACTGTGGGAGGAAACCGGCAGGAAACCCACGCAGACACGGGGAGAACGTGCAAACTCCACGAACCCAGGTCCCCAGATCACCCAACTGCGAGGCAGCAGCGCTACCCACTGCGCCACCGTGCCGCCCAACATAGACATAGTAAAGACAACAAAAATGCCCAACTAAGTCTGCCCACCAACACGCCAGTGCACGTACAGAATAACAGGAACATTTATATATGATAACATAAAGA